>NC_087517.1:48909670-49559295 GCF_963921805.1 Phalacrocorax carbo
TAAAATTTTCCCAACTTGTTATTTATTTGTTCACAATTAAGGAAAGGTATACGGGCAACAGATTTCCCTCTGTTATTCCAAATGTCTCATTTTTTAATCTCTTCCCACCCCCTTCTTTTGAAGTCTTTTTATTAATATTATTTCAAGGATTTTTTTTCCTGAAGTCATGTTCTAAACACATGAAAAACAGTGTAGTTTGAAATAGCATGGAAATGAAGTTTATAGACAGAAAACAGTGTTAGAAGTGATGCATTGACATTACAGATAATTTCATTTACACCAGCAGGTTTCTTATCCAGAACTTTCCATTAACTGGTATTTTTGTGGCACATCATAATGTTTGAATGCTTTCTATATATCCATACCAGTCTATTGTGCTTTCTAGGCATTTTTTAGATATTTTAGAGACACTGATTAACAAGTAGTGAGATTTCTTTTCTCTTCTGTGCATTGGAATTCAAACTATAAGTTGCACAGGTTTTTTTTCCCATCAAAACTTACTTTGAAGGAAGTACAATTTCACCAGAGACCTCCTTATCCTCTCCATTTATTTTAAATTTGTCTGAGATTCACATAAGCTTATCATGCACTGAAGTTGTAGGATCACAGAAGATTAGAAGTATTTTGCTTTGCTCTGACCACTAGTTCACATAATAACCTTTCACTGAAAGATGAAAGATCTCCTTTGCGGTGGTTAAATACATATTTGTTTATCCCATTCTGTAACATGGAAGATGAATGCTTGCAGACAAGTACAGATTATGACTGACATGAATTCTTAGTTCCAGAAATATTATTTATGAAAAGTTCCTGTCATTCATAGTATCGGCAGTTTACAAACCAACTTCTTTTGCAGACAAAAAGATTAATTAAGAAGAGATAATACGTGCAAGGTCCTGCTATTTTAACAGCTTTTGATGGTAATTTAATCATTATTTGAATTTACTGAATTATACCGTAGACTTACTGTATTTTGTAGTGTATTTTTCTAGTGAATTGCCAGGATGTATAGAAGTCGGGGAAAGCCTGGCAAAGAGTCTGTATGGTGCTGGTCCTATTGAGGGGAGGAAGAAAGATCTACAGACTGAAAAAGTGCACATTTCACAGAAACAGGCTGGGAGAAATAATCAGAGAAACAGTCTCCAAGCTCCTAGAAGATAACAAGGAGATTAGTGACAGCTACCACAGATCTATCAAGAAGAAATCATGCCAAGGCAATCAAACTGTGGTGTTAGTGCTCAGACCTTGTGGACAGGGAAAAGCAGACATTGCCATGTGTCCTCAGTAAGGTTTTCGATACTTTCTTATATAATGTTTCTAGAAGCAAGCAAAGGAAATGGCTGAGGTGAAATTTTGATTGGAAAACTGCATGCAGGTTGTCTGTGCATGCTGTGTCAGGGTGAGAGGGCAAGTAGAGGGCAGCCCTCGTGGCGGTTCAGCTCCTCCTCGCTCTCCTTTTCTATTCGTGGTGAACAGAGAACGGATTATTAAATTTGCCTGTGGCACAAAGCTGAGGGGGACTGCAAGTATAGAGAAGAGAGGATTTGAATTTAGCATGACCTTGACAAATGGGTGGGATAGTACAAGATAAACTGTGTGTAATTAAATATGTGCTAGGTATATTTATGGGGGAAGGCCTGTGATTCTGTCCCTCCATCTGAATTGACCTTATGAGCATCCTGGCGCAGCATCATTCAGATGTTTCTCCAGGTGGGATTATATGCCCTACATTTTAAAGCAAACTGGGCTGCTTAGTTGTTTGTGATCATGTAGTAATGTGTCTGGTGTCTGGTTGGTCGTTCACTGCGTGTTGCTGTCTCAGTGATCACCTACTTTAGTAAACTGGAGTCTGGTGCTCACAGGTGTTAAAACTGAGCTAAAATCTAGAAAAAAGTTTGACATCAAAGCTGTGATCTCTTAGGATGAAATTAAACACTGGATTATGGAAAAACACACGGGCTTATTGAATTTTAAATTTCAATATTTCTTCTGTTTTAAACAATGTATAATATATAATATCTGTACAAATACATGTGTGAGAGAAGGCATGTGAACACTCTGGAGACATCCAAGCTGGCTTTCTGCAGGCTGGGCTGGAATAACACTGGTCTGCAGTATTGCACAGGAACACCCTGAAAACTTTGTACATCCATACAGGCACTGTGCAATCTTACTGTATGGTGGCTGAGTCCGGGGGTCCCAGTCAAAGATGCTCAAACTGCAGGGAGCAAATTTCATGTCTGTTTGTTTTCATGTGGTGTTCATAGGTAGAAACCACAATCATTGTCCAGTTTGGGTCAAATTTGGCTGTAGCTCATTGAACTCCAGGGCAGGCAGGGTGGCAGAACATCTCGCCTCTCGGTGTGGAACAGTGTCCTCTCCTGCTCCGTCAGGCGCTGTCTCGCCCTGCAGAATGCATTCCTTCCTTTGCACATGCTTTATATCAGCACTCAGATGGGCAAAGCTCAGTCACTCAGGCCATCAGCAACAGAAAACATAAAAAAACTTTTCACCACCAAACTTTTCACCAACTAGAGATTATTTGCAGGTTGCTTGTAGTTGCGTTCCTTATTGATACCACTAGCATGTGGAGGTCATTTCCTATCCACTGTCCTAACCCCCACAGGGGCTCTGGATCATGATTTTTAGCTTGCAAAGATAATATCTCTTCAAATAAAAAACAGTATAACCCTATGGATTGTAACTGTCTTTGGTAATGCTTTTGTTGTGTTTTGATGCTTTGATGACAAGTTTAAAAGCCTTGACTGCTGTGCTTTTTCAACAAAGCAAAAGTTGCATATCTTGAATTCTTGAGCACTCACAGGACTAGCCGTTGATAGGCTGTCTTTCATATTTTCATTGAGGGTCTGATGTTACTTGTTGGCACTATTCCTTCAAAATGCTTTTGATATTAGCCTCAGCAACAGCAACCAAAAAGCTATAGTAAAAGTGGCTGGAGGGAGAGACTGGTACAGGTGAGAGAGAGAGAGAGGGAGAGATTATAATCTACTCACCGTAATAATATTCTGGCTCCAGCTATGAAAACAAAGGAATCCACTTATCAAAAAGCCAAAACTTAGTGAAATTTTTACCCAAATAACTTGCATTTCCTGTAGTTTTTAATTTCTCAGTTTTGCAAATTCACACAGCAAAGTGAATATTGAGTGGTGGCTGCAGGGGAGAAAATGTAGACACTTTGAAGTAGAGCTGTTGAAAAATATAAAAACCTGCAAATTCAGAGCACATACACACAATGCAAAAGAAACCAACGCTGGGACATCCTAGTTTTACAAATCTTTAGCTGCAGCCATTCTTTGACTGTTATCTGGAAAATCAGCTGCATGTCCCAACAACATCTTTAATGTCAAGGCAGCCTGCCAAACTATCGCAAGTGCTGGTTTGATTTCAAAGGAGAGAATATTTTCAGTCGTGGGACAGTTCTCCTCATTTCTTGATATTTCATCCTCTGCTCTGTCAGCTGAAATATGCCTTCTTAGTCTTGTTGATTTTAGTTGCCTCTGTCTTAATATATTTGTCTCAAAGCAGGTCTCACCACCTTGAGCTATAGTCAAGAATATAACATAGTACAGATGGAAAAGAATCTCTTGCCCCATGCACCAACTATAGCTACCAGAGGTGGATGCCATTCTTGAATAGAAAGGATCTAAAAATGTGATTCATGTTAAAAAGGTCTAACAGTATTTTAACTCTTATAATGCTCTGACTCTGTATGCAGTGAGAATCCTTCTTTAGGTATTAGCCATAATCAGAACAGCTCAGCTGGGTCATAGGTCCAACACTGGCAATAATTCAACGTGAAGTGGGTTGTTTAGTTGCTGGTTTGTTTTTCTTGGTGATTTTTTTTGTTTGTTGGCTGTTTGTTTGAGGGGCAATTAGCTGCACTTTAAAGCAGGTAGTCACTGATTTCTACCCTCATTTGTGTGGCAGTGAGTTCTGAGTGCTTCTGACCAGATTGTGCTACATTCAGCAAAATTCTCCATGGAGTCATTGATAAGATGTCTGTTAATTTCTCAGCAGCTGTCTTGTTAAAATTGACAGGTGACCTTCAAGATGATTATGTGGCTTCTTTCTTCATTTATGTTGACAGATATGTATTCAGGCTTTCATTCTTCTTTTTCTCCAGCAGTTTTCTGTTAGTTTTTGCTTCTTTTTTTTTTATGTGTGTCCTTTTCTTATGCTTTTCTGTTGAAGGTGTTTCATGCTTATTGTTCATCATTACGTTTCACTATTATTTAATATTGTTTGATTCTAAGTGAATTTAGAAAAAACATGGGACTATTCAGACTATGAATATTTGAACTGTGAATATGTGATATGAAAATAGGCCGTCACAGGTGCCTAAAGTTTATGCTAAAATATTAATATACCTGCATGTTTGTGAACACAAAAGCTTGTTTTTCACAATTTCTAATAAGGTGAATCAGTTCATTCAAGTACTGTACACCACATTCAGTTAACTCCCAGTCCCGTATAGACAAATGAAGCAGTTGCTTTTTTCCTGGTTTAGTTTGAATTATTCAAATCCTCATAATTTTTTTATTTTCTACCACTGAGAGTCAGTAAGCAGTGGCAGTGGAATCATTTACACCAAAGCCAACCTGTTGACTGACATGAGGTTACTTCTAAGGCCTTTTTTATCTGATGGACTGCAGATGAGAAATATTGAAAATCTTACGTTCCAGTACAGGCTATAATGAAGTCTGAGTCTGAAATTCTTCTGACTCTTAAGAGGTAGCAGGTTTATTTTTAAGACACTGAAGACTTGGTAGAACTGTCCAGAGATGTAACTCTCCAAAGACCCATCTTTAAATCAGTGCAGTGTCCACTCAAGCTCAATCTTAAGCTCAATCTTTAAAGAAAAAAATATCTTAAAATGCCTTGAAAAGGCAGAGAAATAATAAACAGACAGCGATTCAGCAATCTCTTATACCACTCTGTTTTCTTGAGTGTGCTTGCAAGTATTCATTTAATTATTGAAAAGGAAGGAAAAAATCTCATGTGGTATGGAAAACACTGTTAAATTAAGATGTGATATTGAGATAGATATGAAGAGCCCTTCACTTAAATCAGATTTATTGTTTCCACCTTGTTAACCTTTGTCCTTAGTCACTGATCATTTTGTTACACAGTAGGCCACAGACTTCACATTTATGGCTTTTCTAAAGTGTACTTGTCAGCTTCCACTATAAATCCTGACATTCATATCATCTCGGAAGCTTTGATAGCAAAGTGCTGTGAGTACCCAACACAGTGTCACAAATAAAAAAATGCATTTCACAACACTAAGGGGCCACCATGAGTGTCCTTTGTTAATTATCAGGAAAACAAATAGCCTTAGATTAATGTGGCACAAGGCAAACATTCAAGGCTTCCTAGACTGGAAAAATAGTGTTTTAAAAGGCTAGTATCTAGAGATAAATCTCAGAGTACCTCTAGCAGCATTACTTTTAAGCAAAGCAAAAGAAAGAAAATAAAAGGCTGGTTCTGCAATTGTCCACAGAGAAGCATGAGGATAAAGTGGTTTTTTCATGAAGCTATTTATTATAAGACAAGAACTGTGTTCCTCAGTGAAAATGATCAGCCCAGAACCCATCATCCTATATGTGAAACTAGAATGGTTTTTTCCCCATGTGCATCACTTTACAGTTGTCTACACTAAATTTCACATGCTATTTTCATTAGTCAAGTAGTTTCCTATAGTCCTTCTGCAGTTTTTCACTGTCTGCCCTTATGCTTTCTATCTGGAATAAATTTGTATCAGAAGCAAGCTTTGTCACCTTCCTGCTTACTCCCTTTTCCACAACCTTTATGAATACGTTAAGCAGCACAGACACTGAGCCAACACCCCACCGAACTCTGCTGGTAATCTTCCTCCATTCTAACAGTTGACTCACTATACCTGTTTCCTAGCTCCTATCTTCGGAGCAGTTATTTTCCCATGACAGAGTTTTCTCTCTTACTCCATCGTTGCCTGATTTCTTTAAAAGCACTGAAGAGTCATTGTAAAAAGCCAACCCAAACCATTCTGTGATTGGAGATAGAGGTATCAAGGTATGAAAGAACTAAGGAGTGAGGGTAGAAGGCAAGCGCCTATCTCAGATTTCAGGAAGGGATTCCCCTCCCATCCTAGCCTTTAAAATTCATTGTTTGACTTTTCCATAAAAATTTGCCACAGGAAAGATGATTTAACCCCAGGGCACTCAGATAAGAGGAGAGAGATGGGAGAAGTGACAAAATACATAGTTGAAAAATAAGCATAGCACATAATGTTTGCTTTCTGTTACTGCTTTGGCAGTGATCTCTGTCGTCTGAGAATTCTGCACTCTTGACTGTTTTTGAACACCTCTCCTTTAGTTGGGAAGTAATTGATTTCATAGTGCAGTTTTTTCAAGTCCTCTGCAAAAGCTTCTGCCTTAATTTTTTCTCACACTCTCATTTTCACCCATTCCCATGATTTGGCAATTCACCATGCTGCTTGCTGTGTCTGTATCTTCTCTTGCATAGCAAGGGTTTTCCATTTTCTTCTTCAGCTTCTTTCTAAAGGCTTCCTGGGTTTACGTCTGATTTTTCTACAGGCTATAACCATCCAATTTAGTCTCCTCAGTGCAATGTGCTAAGCAATTCAGTATTCCTTAGAACACTCACAGGAATCAAGTGTATGCTTGTTACAAGCGTAACTGTAGGGCTCTTCTGAGTGCATTTAAGGATGTGCCTCTCCCTGTTCCTCAGAAGACTGTGCTTGCAGCTATTTAGGAAGATTTCACTGAAGACTGAACACTGCATTCATGGCTATCCGAATTAAGATATTGCATTCTAGGAAAAGCCCAGGGAGTTGAAAGCTAAGTTAATATTAATTTACTTGAGAATCAAAACCAGTCTTTGTTTTCAAGAACCATCTTGCTTTAAAGGAAATAAAATGCCTAGGCTTCCAAGAAAATTCATATATATTTTGATTGTTCTTAAGACAGATGAAGAAGTTTCTAAACAGCTTTAATCCTATATTAACCATTTAACTGGGCAAAAGAAATGCAACAACAGTATAAATCACAACTACTACGATACTGGAAATTCTGTACATTTCAGATGCAATGGCACCAGTCAATGCCATAAGACAGGAGAGAATCAGGTGTTTTGTTCTGGGCTGTTTTGTTTTTTTTTTTTCCTCCGAAATGTACACAGGATGCTATTACTTGTTTTCATCAAGCTACACAATTACAAATCTGTCCATTTTGTCCCATTGAAAGGAACTATTTTTACCTTTCAAGAAAAGGTGTTTATTTCCTAAGGCAACCTCACACTCTTATAAGGCAATGTAATTGCAACACAGGTAATATGAGGATGGGGTTGTTAATAATCCAACATTTAAATATCACAGTAGGAAGAGCTGTCCCCATAGCTCAGCTGAATGAGTTCAGGAGAAATGAAAGCCTTTAAGTTCACCCTCAAAATTCTCATATTTGGGTGCAATATAGCCCTTCATGACAGCGAGCTTGCAATCAGGGTCACTGCACTGAGAATAAACTGCTGCTCACCCACATGAAAAGAGCCTGATGAATCCCCATTAAATACAGATGCCTAACTGAAATGCACAGGTCTTTGGCATCAGGAGAGCTTAACCTATTTAAGGTTTTATAGCTAAGCACTGTGACCTTCAAATGGATATGGATCTGAAGTGAATATTAATTTAATAATGAAGTGATGAATTCATATCTTAGAGTGTTTTTTCTTTCTCAGAGCAGCCAGGATTTTATATTATCTTTATTTTCTGGATGGTATTATATGAGTTTAGGGATGGACTTGCCTAGGGGTTATTACATATACAGTCTCTCTGCTATTTCAGTCTTCAGGTGGGGATTTTCCCAGATATTCTATTTAAAAAATCTAAAACATTAATATTAGATTTTGTTAGTTTAAAATAGAAGTGGAAATCATTGAGAAAATAATTGGTGTTACACAATTTCTATTATATTAAAATACCAAGATGATTAAAATATTCTTGGTAAAAATGACCAGGCATATGTTTATTTTGTAACTTTATGCCATGCCTGGCACTAATAAGGATCCATGTGGACCCTTCTGCTCTTCATCTGTCTGCTCAGGTGCGCATAACTCTTTTCCCACGTTTAGCACTGGAATTGGAGTTGTAATGGCAATCCCAACCAGACTAGCTCTCAGCAAATCTAGTATGCTGTAAGTCCCAAGATGGGATGGTAAAAAGGTGTCTTCAACACAGTCGTGCTTCGAAAATATGAAAGTGTGGTGCTCTAGGGGCTAGTTTCAGTCCTTACCATCCCATTCAGCTGTAACTGGACATGATTTGTTAGCATTTTTCTTCTCTGATCTGCTGTTCATCAGGAATACCTTTGCAGGTTAATGAAAAGCTTATGCTTAGCTGATAGTTATAAAGTCTGAAGTCAGAAACCAAGGAATTCAAAGACAATATGAAAGCCAAGCAAAGGAACTTGAATTGCTCATAATTTTCCCAGCACATGAAGCTCTACAGAATGACAATGATTTCTGTATGAAGATCTTTCTCTCCCAGAAATTTGCCCTCATGCAAACAAAAGCATTAGGCTTGCTTTGACGTTAAACAGTGTTAACAGGCTATACTTCCTTCCAGAGGTTTTCTGTATTTAAAAAATTATATAGATACATAGATGAATTGTGCCACTTATCTTCCTTCTCCTCTTTATCTATGTATGGGAATCCATGCTGTGTTTGCAAGTGGCTTGTAATTGATTTTTATATAGCCGCAGGTGTCGACAGAAAACACTGCAACAATATAAGCTTTCATTTTATATATGCAAGAATGAGAATATAAGAAACACTGAAGAACACACAATTTCATGCTGAAAAAAATCAGTGTGAACCAAAAGACATTACTACACATTAGAAACATAAAATAATTAACTTTTAGAATTACAGTAATTAATAGTCTTTTTGACCATCACATCACATCACATCACATCACATCACATCACATCACATCACATCACATCACATCACATCACATCACATCACATCACATCAATCACATGTATGTTTTCTAACAGCCACAGTGATTTAGGTTCTTGATCATTATTGAAGCTTTTTATACCTTTTACCTGAGAAGAAGAAAAAACACCAACTTTCTCATCTGCTTTGTAACCACCACTTTCAAACAAAGGGAAGAACAGACATTTTAAGAGTCAAAACCCTCACTGCAAAAACTCTACATCTTCAGTCCCAGGTATGTAAGGACAAGCCTGTCACAGCCTGTTACTGCCCTGAGGAGAAAGGGGGACATTTTGGGATGGTTCTTTTGGGGCAGCACAGAGGCACATCACTGGCAGGAGCTCCCTTGTGACAGCCAAGGACTCGAGGGACCTAATCTCTGCTTTCTCCTCTGCCCCTTCTGTTATCAGACAAAATTTCATTTCAGTCCTCCTTAACCTTGGTACTGTACAAAGATCTATGAAAATGTTGTGGTTTAGCCGGCAGCTCAGCCCCACGCAGCCGCTTGCTCACTTCCCACCGGCGGGATGGGGGAGAGAATCAGAAGGGTAATGCTCGTGGGTTGAGATAAGAACAGTTTAATAATTGAAATAAAACAACATCAGCAACAATATTGCAATGGAAAGGAAAACAATGAGAGGTGCGAAACCCGGGCTGATGAGGAAGGGGGAATGAACAACTGAAACCAACCGCACGTGGCGCAGCTGCCCGCCGACCCGACGCCGCCAGTCCCCGAGCCACAACCGCGCCCCCGCGCGCCACCGGCCCCTGTTAATGTCCCGTTCCCGGCGCCCCACGGTAGGAAATGAACATCCCATTGGCCGGTCGGGGGCAGCTGTCTCGGCTGTGGCCCCGCCCCCGCGGCCTCCTGCCCTCGTGGCAGAGCGGGAAGCTGGGAAGGTCCCGAACCACCACAGGCACTATGGTGAAGAGAATTAACCCCTTCTCAGCCAAAACCAGCACATTCTCCACCTCTTATTCCATACCATTTATGCCATGCCCAGGTCCCATACCATCCAATACAACCTTACCAAGCACCACCCCTCCCCTTCCCATCCTTTGACATAACACACAGACATCATTCTGTGCTTATGGACCTTCCCTGTAAAATGTCCATAAAAATGCCCATTGAGTTCACCCAGGCCATGACTCTGGGCTCTGTCTGTCATATCAGTCTTTCAGGGCAGGAGAGATGGTGTGTGTGGCATTGGGTTGCTGCATACCGAGTCAGTTATCGTTCCGTCACTGCTGCACTTTGCTTGTTTCATCAAAGTTCATCTTCCGTGGATTGGGAGATTTATACTATGATATCACTGATATGGCATATAGCAACCACAGAAGAGATGACACACAATATTATATAGCAGTTTGCGTTGTGCCATTCAGTTCATTGGCTGTTTTCACCAAAAATCAAATCCCCTTGAGGCACACATCAGATTTCTCCATCCTTCCGCATCACCCACCAAGTGCACCCAGGCCCTCGAGTAAAAGCAGTCCCACAAATGGGTTTGCCTTTGCGGCAGGAATAACCCAGACTGTTCTCCCCAGTGTATTTTTTACATGTACTACAGGGACTTTATCCCCTTCCACAGTATGTAGGATTTCTGACTGGGCAGGGCTGGCTCAACTGGTAGATCCCCTGGTGTTGACTAACCACGTGGCTTTTGCTAAATGTGTATCCCAGTGTTTAAATGTTCCACACACCCCCCCCCCCATTGCTCTTAGCGCAGTTTTTAACAGTCCATTGGACCATTCAATTTTTCTAGAGGCTGGTGCGTGGTAGGGGATGTGGTACACCCACTCAATATTGTGCTCTTTGGCCCAGCTGTCTATGAGGCTATTTTGGAAATGACCATTTTGACTCCAGTTCGTATTGAAGTTCTAGCATGTCTGGCACAACAGCACTCAACAGCGGAGTGACTTCGTTTAGGCCACGATAGTCTACTGTTAGTCTCCACTCTCCATTAGACTTCCGCACTTGCCATATGGGACTGTTAAAGGGTGAGTGGGTCTTACTGATGACTCCTTGGCTCTCCAGTCGGTGAATGAGCTCATGGATGGGAATCAGGGAGTCTCAGTTGCTGTGATATTGCCGCCGGTGCACTGTTGTGGTGGCGATCAGCACCTGTTGTTCTTTGACCCTCAGCAGCCCCACAACAGAAGGGTCCTTTGAGAGGCCAGGCAAGGTAGACAGCTGTTTAATTTCCTCCGCCTCCAAGGCAGCTACACCAAAAGCCCACCTGCACCCTTTTCAGTCCTCGAAATACCCTCTCCTGAGGTAGTCTATGCCAAGGATGCACGGAGCCTCTGGGCCAGTCACAATGGGGTGCTTTTGCCACTCATTCCTGGTTAGGCTCACTTTGGCCTCCAGTGCAGTTAGCTCTTGGGATCCCTCTGTCGCTCCAGCAATGCTGGTGGGTTCTGCCCCTATATAGTTTGATGGCATTAGGGTGCACTGTGCACCAGTATCCACTAAAGCTTTATACTCCTGTGGGTCTCAACCAAAACCAGCACAGGAAAACACCTTGGGAAAAGGCTTCTAAGCTACTAAAATACAGCATGCTCTCATCTGAGCAATGCAACAGAGTAGACATGTCAGTAGGGACTGGCCAACATCTACGCCCATGTGTGGCAATAGCCAGGGTTTCCTTCTGATGGCATGTAAACATTGACTTGACAAGTTCAGCATGTAAACTTAAATTATTATTTTCTTTTGAAATATAATTGCTGTGTTGGCAATCATCATCAATTCCATGTGAAGAGCTTGAGCAGGCTGTTGTTCCCAATGACTTTCTGAAATGAGTATACAGTTAACTAGGGGTGTCAAATGAGTAATACTCGTGCAACCAATATTCATTTTTAGGCATCTGATTTCCCTGCATCATAAATCAAATAATAAAAGTAAATTTAAATAGTTATCACAGTTATAAACATTTTACATTAATTTCTAATCTCTCATATGCACGAAAAAACAGATTTTTAATAAAAAATGAAGCGCGTGAGAAAATGGATATTTCCTACTAAAATGTCTAAGTTCTTAAAAATATATTTCCAAATCTGAAAACTAGTTAGACTAAAACTTTTTTTTAAGCTTTTATATTTTTGGATAATAAGTTTTGGAAGAACTTTTTATCTGGAAAAAATACGCTTTTTAAAATTTTTATTTGAAATGGGCAGAGGGGATAATAAGAGTTTAAGAATATTCCAGTGTTCCTGATAAATTCAGAGGAAACTGTTTATTTTCACAAACAAGTTGTTAAATAAAAAAGGGAAAATTCAGGAGCATTTCAAGGACTTAAAGATTATGGTCTGCTTACCTCTGATTTGGCTTTACTCTTTCTTATGAATTGTTGATATTATCAGAAGCTTCAAATTAGGCACATATTTGAGTACAGTATAAGATATTATTACAGTACAAGATAAAAATAAGAAAAATCATAATCACCAATTTAACATTCCAGGTATCTGGGCGGCTACTTAAGATTACCTTTCAAAATGACTGCTGAGTGGTTGGGTTGGCTTCTCATTAGTTAGAAAAACTTCCCATGATCTGTATCAGCTTGTAGAATAAACTAATGTGCACCACCGTGGCAGCACATCTGCAGTAAATATGTTTGTGTCATGCAAAAGGTCCATTATATGTTCTGCATTATCTGATGAAATGCAGCTTTGCTGGAAGCCTTTAAAAATGAAGCTGTATAACACATTTTAAAGTAACTACAAATCATAAAGATCAAAATTCATTGCAAGTTTTGTGTTCATTATATGTAACTTGTTTATGCCATTTTCTGGTTTTACTGAAGTGTGTGGCACAGGGAAATTACTCAACCTTTAAAAAGAAGAGGAACAAAAAGCTTGCCTGTCTTTGCACAATATTTTTGATCATTTAAAAACACACATCCGTATATATCTGTCATTAGGTTGCATATCATGGAGCTCCAAAATGCAGGTATTAAAAAAAAAAAAATATTTTAAGGAAGGAAAGAAGAATTAAATTAGATGTAAGAGAAAGCAATCCAAAATTTTCTGAAGATACTCTTCTAGGAGAGCACATCGCTGGTTTTCAGCATCTTTGGTTCAACAGAATAGCCCTGAATGCTTAGCAGAGTTCAGACAGAAACAAAATCTCACCTAAAACCTGGAGTGAGCTTTATAAACTTCAGTCTGATCTCTACCTAGCACTGAACATTTTCCTGTTCATTTTAATATTTATTAATATCTACATGTCTCATTCAGCTTGCTACCCATTACTTCTAAAAATTACAGATAACCAGCCAAACGATTCTAGGGTAGTGATGAGAAAAGTAAACAGTGTGATTTGATTACCTTTTCAACGGCATACTGAATGAAGCATACAAATAAAAGGAAGAAGCATTGCAAAGTCAGTTTTCATTTAATAGGTAATAATTATAAAGTGCTGGAGCCCTGTTTGAATCCCAAGTTAAAAACCAATTATTTTTAATGGTGCGAATAATTAATCACACACCCAAAAGAAAACAGGGATTCTGTAGCTCTCTACACAGGAAGGCAGGCTCCCTTTCTGAAGGATAATCTGCAGCCAGACAAGAGTCACGTCTTAACCAAAACCAATTTATTGAGTTGATTAGAGGAGTACATGGGTCAAATTTAAGGACTGCTGAAAAGAAAGGCTCTGATTAGAAGACAGATATTTCCAAATACAAGCTTCATTAATTTAAGAAATCAATATATCTTTTAATTTTTTTTCTTAATTTCTTTTCAGCTTTGTGGCCTTTTGCGTTACAGCTATAACACTAGCCTTTTACAATAAACCAATTGCTACCAGAAAAAATCTCTGTAAAAGATACAAATTTCATTCACGTTTTTGAAGATAAAGCTGTTCACCCCAGCATTTTTTTAGGTTTTACTCCTTGTCCCCATTACGTATTTGTAACTTCAGAGGATAAGTAATCCTGCTGCATTACTTGGTACAGCTATTTAAATGATTTATACTCATGTGTATTGATACAATCTCCTTTTAGACTTCCTCACAGTATTTGTTAGATTTGTCTACTAGACCTGCTATCACGGTCCCATTTATCTGTAGACCATATTTGCAATTCTTTGTAAAATTACCTTATTTTTCAATGCCATTTTATTACTGCTATAATTCTTCTAGACTGAAATTCATCCTGTTTCAAAACTTTTTTTCAAGACTTGTGTACCACTGAAGTACCACCTCAGCTTTCAAAATAAGGCTTTGTGCTGATCTCATGGATGAAGTAGGATTCCAGCCTCTCAGGCTGTTTGTCAATTGTTTGTAATTATTTATGGGTGGCCAATTTTGAAAACTTTGGGAAAAAGATCTTTGTGTCTTGACTATTAAAAAATTGTTGCAATTATCCTTCTGTTATTCAGGAATTATATATTTCAAGACCTGTTGAACTGGTTGTATAAAACCGATATTAATGGAAATGCTTGGAGAACTGATTTGCTAAGATAAAAGCCGTTTAGAGCTGGAAAAGCCCAGCAGCTACTGAATCCATGATGCAGACATTTTCAGTAGAAGTTAAAAAGGGGCTCTGCATAACTGACTAGATACCCCTTTTTTCCTAATACACAGTATTTGTTGCTTGGTTGGATTTTTTGTTTGTTTATTTTTAAATGAAGTTTACCTAACAAAGAACGATTAAATACAGCTTTCAGACGACTTGAGTACAATGTTCTAATCCCACTTATAAGGACTATAATACATGTAGCTTTGAAAACTTATATAACCGTTCCTCCAGAGCTGGGATTAAATGTATTGCTAGTCAGTCAAGGGAAGGGATTGTCCCACTCTGCTCTGTGCTGTTGCGGCCTCACCTCAAGTGCTGGGTGCAGGTTTGGGTGCCACATTACATTCAGGATATAAAGCTACTAGAGAGTGTGCAGAGGAGGGCCACAAAGTTGGTGAAGGGTTTAGAGGAGAAACTGTACGAGGGCTTAGAGGAGAAACGTACCCCCTTCCCCCCTATTTCTTGAGAAATCCAAGTTAACGACTGGGGAGTTTAGTAGTATAGTCTTCCAAGGGAATAGATTTTGTCTGTGCAGAGACCTAGTGCTTCATCTTAAGTAACATTTCTTCCACGTGTTGAGTCAAAAATTGGACACCTCTGTTTCATTTCTTACTTTAAAATAGGTAAATGTGACCAATTTTGCATGTATTGTCCAGCATAAGGTGATACATAGTATTTTACCATGTTACAAATGCAACCTTATACTTAATGTTATGTATGCATGTGTTGAAGTGTTTAATATATTAGACAAATCAAATAAATTCCACACAGTTCACTATGCACTTACCTATTAGAATAAATGTTTGATACATTATTAAAGAGGAATAAATACTTAGATACATTAAGCAATTGTCATTAGCTACTTTGACAGGAATGTTCAGCTGCTCAGAACATATCCTGAATATACTGTAATATTCACTTATCATACCTCATCCTTCTTCTCTTAGATTGCTATATAATCTTCTTAGAAGAAAAATATTCCAAAAAGGGGCAACTACATAAGTAATAGTGATAGTTCACAAGTCTATTACTTCACTTACCTTAAAACACAGAACAAATAGTCCTCACTATCTAACTAACCTACCAGAAAACACTTTAGAGCAAGGTGAAATTAATTACTTCACATTCAGTCGCAGAGCCAAAACAAGGCTACTAACAAGAAACATAACTAGGACTCAGGAAAAAAAGGGGAGTTAACCATTTTTGGCAGAAGGGGCAGACAATTTCAAGAAGAGTACAGGGACCTTGTTAGGTCATGCAGAGAGAAAACTAGAAAGGTAAAAGCCCAGCTAGAACTCAATCTAGCCACTGTTGTAAGGGATAACAAAGAAGTTTTTACATACACATTTACAACAAAAAGAGAGCCAAGGAGAATCTCCATCCCTTATTGGATGCAGGGAGGAACATTGCCACCAAAGATAAGGAAAAAGCTGAGGTACTAAATGCCTTCTTTGCCTCAGTCTTTAATAGTCAGACCGGTTATCCCCAGGATATTCAGCCCCCGGAGCTGGAAGGCAGGGATGGAGAGCAGAATAAACCCCCCATAATCCAGGAGGAAGCAGTTTACGACCTGCTGCTCCACCTGGACACTCACAAGTCTATGGGGCCGGATGGGATCCACCTAGGAGTACTGACTGAGCTGGCAGAGGAGCTTGCCAAGCTACTCTCCATCATTTATCAGCAGTCCTGGTTAACAGGGGAGCTCCCAGGTGAGTGGAGGCTTGCCGATGTGATGCCTATCTACAAGAAGGGCTGGAAGGAGGATCTGGGGACTACAGGCCAGTCAGCCTGACCTTGGTACTGGGGAAGGTTATGGAGCGGTTCATCTCGAGTGAGCTCACCAGGCAAGTGCAGGACAACCAGGGGATCAGGCCCAGCCAGCACGGCTTCATGAAAGGCAGGTCCTGCCTGACCAACCTGATCTCCTTCTATGACCAGGTGACCCGCCTAGTGGATGAGGGAAAGGCTGTCGATGTTGTCTACCTGGACTTCAGTAAACCCTTTGATACTGTCTCCCACAGTGTCCTCCTAGAGAACCTGGCAGCTCATGGCATGGATGGGTGTACTCTTTGCTGGGTAAAAACCTGCCTGGGTGGCTGAGCCCAAAGAGTTGTGATGAACGGAGCTAAATCCAGTTGGTGGTCGGTCGTGAGCAGGGTTCCCCAGGGCTCAGTTTTGGGGCCAGTCTTGTTGGATATATTTATCAATGATCTGGATGAGGGGATCGAGTGTTCCCTCAGTAAGTTTGCAGATGACACCAAGTTGGGCAGGAGTGTTGATCTGCTCGAGGGTAGGAAAGCTCTGCAGAGGGATCTGGACAGGTTGGATCGATGGGCTGAGGCCAATTGTATGAGGTGTAACAAGGCCAAGTGCTGGTTCCTGCACTTGGGTCACAACAACCCCATGCAATACTACAGGCTTGGGGAAGAGTGGCTGCAGAGCTGCCCGGTGGCGAAGGACCTGGGGGTGTTGGTTGACAGCTGGCTGAACATGAGGCAGCAGTGTGCTCAGGTGGCCAAGAAGCCCAACAGCATCGTGGCTTGTATCAGGAACAGTGTGGCCAGCAGGGATAGGGAAGTGATCGTGCCCCTGTACTTGACACTGGTGAGGCCGCACCTCGAGTACTGTGTTCAGTTTTGGGCCCCTTAGTACAAGAAGGACATTGAGTTGCTACAGCGTGTCCAGAGAAGGGCAGCAAAGCTGGTGAAGGGTCTGGAGAGCAGGTCATATGAGGAGCGGCTGATAGAACTGGGGTTGTTTAGCCTGGAAGAGGCTGAGGGGAGACCTTATCACTCTCTACAACTACCTGAAAGGAGGTTGTAGTGAGGTGGGTGTTGGTCTCTTTTCCCAAGGCACGAGATTTAGGATGAGAGGAAATGGCCTCAAGTTGCACCAGGGGAGGTTTAGATTGGATATTAGGAAAAATGTCATTTGAACAGGCTGCCCAGAGAGGTGGCGGAGTCACCATCCCTGGGGGCATTCAAAAAACATGTAGACGTGGCACTTGAGGGCATGGTTTAGGAGGCATGGGGGTGTCGCGTTGACGGTTGGACTTGATGATCCTAGAGTTCTTTTCCAATCTTAATGATTCTATGGTTGGGTTCTCCTCTAAATTCTCTCTATAGGGGGAAAAAAAGAGGATGAAAAAGAAGAAAACAAAAACTGTTTCAGAAGCAATATATTTTTACCTGTATTACAATAACAAAAGAGATGGAGAAGCTCATAGAGTAGTTGTAGTTGTGATCCACTATTACACTTAATAGACATGAATGTGCTGGTAGTGCTACAGAAGACAGTTTCACTCACAATTAAAGCACACCGAAAAGGTTAGATGAGAGAAAAAAATTCTGTCGTATATGCACACATTCAGCACAGACACATATGTAGAATATTCTTCCAGTGCCACATGGGAAATAGGAGATATCATTTTTTAGATGTAAATACTTAGAATTTTGAAGGGTTGGACATGCTGTCAGGCCCAAATCCTCAAGGACAGAAATGTCTCAGGACTTCTGAAGAGATTCAGTTATTATTTATTAACTGTGTGCTTCTTTTCTTACGGAATTGTCCAATCTATGGAATCTGGAAATTGTCCTGAATTTTTTTGATTCCTACATGCACAGTATAGATGGCGTACAGAAATATGGGGTTTAAGTGCAATCTCAGTAGTGCAGTAAAGAAGACCTGATGTTGTAAAGTCAAAGGAAGCTCACAGAAGAGTATAGAAAAGTCATTAACCACAAATAATGAGGGGAATCATGAAACAGCTTCTATAAGATGCAACAGTAGAGGAGATTTTGAAACTTCTGTAGAGCAGACTATTTAATACAGGGACAAACAAGAAAGCTATGGGGTTTTAAAGTATGGTTCCTTTCACCAAGCCGTTTTTTTTTTTAAATCTTTGAATGAAAAATGAATGTATAAAATAGAGCAGCACATTACTTTTCTTTGCACAGCATGCTTGTTTATATATTTTGCATAGTGACATTTGCAAGCCATTGGCTTTGCAGAATAATGTAAATTGTTGCTTTTAAAGGGGAAGTTTGTGTAAACATGTTAATGTCAGGTTAATACAGCAGTTTTATTAGCAAGGACAGAATTGCTTAAACACTAAGGAAATGAATGTAAAATTTATCTGGGTGATACATATTTATAAGGCACATACAGATGCATATCATGAGCTATATTTCTTCAATTTAATAAGAAATGAGCAATTTGCTTCAGCACAAATACATTTCTCAGACTTTCTTTGTTGAATGACATTCACCTGAAGCCTCTTTTGGCTGCTGCATAAAATATTTACTGAATGTTTTTATCATTAATTCTTTTAGAATACTTGAAATTCTTTTTTTCTGGCTAGTATATAGAAGCAGAAATATAAATCTAGCTAAAATAAAAGCTGTAGCTGAAAGCATAATGCCAAAGATGGCAAATCATAACCAGTTTTCCTGGGTCACACCTTATATGAGCACCTTTCATCTTCAGCATCTTGTACCTTCATACTTTTCTTGGGGTCCTTGTAGGGTGTCATTAAGTAAAGATATGAAATAACATATTACATCATTGACACTACTCTTACTCTGGATCTAAGAGCCATAATCTCAAAAAATTCTTTAGACTGCTTCATTGCCCTATTGCAAAGGCAAGTTAGGGGTGTACAAGATAGGCACACACACTTGATTTTTGCCCAAAAGCTGCAGTTAAGTTCCCAGACTTTCAAATTCTTTGTGAACCAAGTCCAAACTCAGAAGCTTTTAGCGTTGATTCCAACTCTACAATAAATAATTGTTCTAGTTGTACAATATGTGCTTGACGTTTCCTGCAGTGCCAATTTTTGGTACCCAGAATTTCAGAGTAAAGGATAAAGGAACTATATCTCATTTATGTCTCTATATAATTTTGCTTTCTTCTTTCCAAAGTTCTCAAAGGCTATTTCATACACCCCTAACGGGGCTAGCCTTGAGGAAGAGTGACCCCTTTGTTGTATCTGTTCTTTCCAAGCTGTGTTTTACATCTTGTGGTGTCATCAACGAGTATATCAAGAGCATTACTGCACTTGACTTTCCTTATTTTCTCCTGACAGTATCCTCAGGGTTGATAAATGGTTCTGCTTTCATGTAGAAGGCGATGTATTTATTTGGATCCTATATATAAGTTTATGAAATCATGACATTCACAACAGTGACTGGAACAACAAGCAAAGGCTATTACATCAGTTAACCCTTAGGGGACAATTGCTGGTATCTGTTCTCTTGTCATTAACTCCTTGAGGTCTGAGCATGTATATTACTAATAATAGTAAGATGCGGTGCAGAAAGCACAGAAAGGAAATACTTCTGTCTTGCTCGCTTTTGTGCTGTACATTTCTGTTTAGGCTTGAGTCAGCTAGGACCAGTATCTTGGTGATGTTTATTCAAGGAATCACAAGGTGAGCTTCAGGGAGTGTAAAGACTGGACTGCGTGTAGTCTTCGAAACACTCTTCATTTATGTGCAGTTCTCAGTTCTAGCTCGCACACAACATCAACTAAATTGATGAGGCATGTAAGAAGCTGAAGTATAGGGAAAAGAGAAGAGCATTATTTCAAAGTCAGGACAAGATAGTTTCCAATCCCCCTAACTTTCCACACAGCCTTGTGCCAGGGCTGCTATATATCCCGCAGCCAGGCTTTCCGACTGCCTCTGCTACTTGGGATGCAGGCAGTCACACTTTGGCACATCTCTGTAATTCAGTTCTTCCACAGTTCAAATGTCCATGTCATACTGATATAATTCCTTTCATGGCCCTCTAAAAATCAGCTGTATAATATGTGTATTGTAAGCTCTTTGGAACATGAAATAGCTCTGTTTAGATCAGTTTCTAGAGTCCGTAGACAAGAAATCACTAAGCTGTCTTGCATTAGAGTAGGAGTGACAAGTGCTCCTAATAAACGGAAGCACATCTATTTTATGGATGCCAAACCTGCATCTGCATGTCCCGAACAGATGGGTTCACAAATCAGTTGGCTGCAATTTTGAAGGCACACTGGAAATTTATCCTATGGAGAGCTAGTGCAGAGCCCAGACCTGTCACAGGAGTGCCCCAAGGAGCTGCTCCCTAGCAGCCCTCACTTTGCCCGCTGCAACCAGTGGGCCAGAAGCAAGGAACAAACAGGCTGAGAAACAGCGTGGGCTCCTCACCCACTTCTGCTGCTACTGGGGATCATAGGCTTTAGATTATTCTGCAGGCAAGGAAGTGGTGCTGATTACTGACTCAGTGCCAAATGTATGTTTACTAACTGTTCATCTCTGAGTATAACTGAATTAGGAAATATGTTTTTATTTGTGGTGTCATTTTATTACGTGCAGTAATTGGGTTTCATATGGTATGTCACCCAGGGGGTTTTTTGTACATAAAAGGAGCGATGTTGAGCTCAATCTCTTTCATCGTGTGTGTTAATGAAATTAAACCACAGCAAATAAATTGATGTAATTTGCTAGCACATATAAATTTCCTTATCTGGATTGCTGAAGAGCAGATTGCGTTAACATGTACAGTTAAAAAATCATCAAATATTACATTTTTGGATGGCCTAGGAGGAAGTACAAGTCATTATGCTGAGCCTTGAATTACTTTTGAAATATTTTGGGAAAGCTGCTACATTATGCATAATGTAGTGGTATATTCCTTACAAAATGCAATTAAATTATTGCTTCCAGAGTTGTTTTCACTTTGGAGCCTACACCAGTAATTCAGGTAATTCATATCAAAGAAGCTATTATGGCATATTCCTTCAGCAGCCATCTGTATCATGTGATAAGTTGATCCTCAGTTTTGCTTCTGTAACACAAGTGGCAGCGTCGGTAAATTTGCTGGGGAACATTTCCTGTGGCCACAGATTTGTTCAATCAAACAAATGGCCCTGCTTGAGGCAGCCAGCAGATGCTGTCATCTGTACAACATAATGATCTTTTTCTCTACTCTAGCCCCCACTGATTGCAACTCTGAACATTTTAAATATATATAGAATACATATAATGTAGTTATATATAATCCATCCATAAAAACGCCAGCTGCATGTGACTATTAGTCCTTTTCTTCTGTTCTTCCCTTTACACCTCCTGGTCCACCCTTTCCTCCGTTACACTCAGAATGTCTGTGCTACATGCTAGTGGATGGCTATTTATTTATTTATTTTGCTAGTGATTTGCTGCTGTTGGATAATTTATGTAGCATATTGTTGTAGTTTTGCAAAGGTCTATTTTGGCTGGAGTTTTACATCAATGCCTGTGGCTTCCCTCTGCAACTACACAGGCTCTGTCCTGACCCAACTGCTGGAATTTTTAATATTAAAAGAATAGCATGCCAAATCTTAAATGGCCATTGTTGTAGAGTAACGGCTGCCGCTGTTAGAAGTAATTAGTGGGGTCTGCTTGTGCCTGCAGGTTTATTTCCCTTTTTTTATAAATAAATTTCTCTACCTGCACTGAAGGTACCTAGCTGGCTGATTTTCCAGATGTTAATAAAACTTTGCAGAGGAAAAGAGACTCTTAATTTTGTTAGGTTTCTGTATTTTTTTTAAATCAACCCCGTTGGCAGTTGTTTCATAACAGAAATGAAACTGTAATTCACCTCTCAGTGACATAAATCTCATGGCAATACAACATAAATTCCCCTTTAACTGTCCACAAAGGAAATGTGCTCCACACACCCGATGTGGCTGTACCCTTCCCTTGACTCATTGCATGTTGTGGCATATCCCTTGCCTGGATAGTCCAGATGCTTGCTCATTCCTCTCTGGCAACTGTAAACCTTTGGGAAACCTCCTTAGCTGCTCCAAACTGGGAACGTATTTGCCAGCCAGTGCTTGTGTACAGCCTTTTTCCTATATGTATCTCACTCACTGGAGTCAAGCACTGAGATGAATGCATTTTAGTACGCCCAATAAAGTTACTAGGTGGTAGTGCACTGGGATTTACGTTTCAGTTTTACATTGTAAAACACAAGCGGTCAAATTCACATACAGTGTAAATTAAAGTCTGAGCTGGAAGTTGAATCTAAGGGTAACTAAATTATAATAAATATTGATAAAGAGCTGGAATAATTCATAGATTTTGCTAATTAAGTACATGATCCAAGAACCACTGAGTAGATGAAAGGTTTTATTGAATTAAGTTGGCTTGGAATCAGCCTCTAAGAATATCTCGGATCAGAGGGAAAATGTAAAGGTCTGGGTATGTAGCTCTATTTTAATTCAGAAATCAAAGGAAGTACCTCATGGTGTTTGACTGCTTAGTCAACAGAACAGTGTCAGAAAGGAAGCAAAGCTTTGTGCTGCCAGGGCTGCAGACAAACACATTTTACCTGAGAAGATATGGTATGAAAATGGCAGCTTCTTGTTCAATTGTCAGCAATAGTTGCCAAACTCTCTTCTGCATCCTCAGAAACAGGAAAATGGATAGCAGAGATTAAGTATTCATAGTACTGGTGTTAACAGCAAATGACAGACCTACATGGAAGACTGTAGTATGCTTAATGGCTCAAATATGACTTTCCAAGACATTACTGGGGATTTCTACAGGCGCTGAACAAACCTGCCATTACATAGTGTTGTGGATGTGAGAAGGCATTGTATTGGAAGAGTATGTATATTTTGAACTGCATTAAGGAATTTAAAAAATGTTTATTAATACTTCGAACTACAGACATATTACAATTACCTGACATCTATTTCTGGCAGTCTCTGTCGTTTAGTAACTAGTGCTGTATTATATACACACACAAAAAAAAGAAGACAGCACTTCTATGTTTGAGACTGATCTTTTGCAGTAAAAAACCATTTCCTTTGCTGACAGCTCCACATAATAAAACCCTTACCCAATTTATCTTATGCACACATGCAACTCAGGTATGGTTTTAACAGATAAAAAATTGCTTGGTGTGGTAAGCTCCAGAAATAGTGACAAAAACCTTGGGTGCAGACACTTAAATGGGAGGGATTATTTTGTATTGCACCTCAGATCTTGGCTTTTGCAATTTGAATCCATGTCAGATTAGCATATATGTTTCAACAGGTATTTAATTTTCGTGTTTGTGAGCTACAGGTAAGTTATCCAATTTAAAATACAAAAAATAATGTGTTAACAATATACAGTTTCATTAGTCCAACTGTGAAAGTGGGGCAAATCTACATATACTTTGGAAATCTCACAAGAAAATTCATTTTTCCTCATGGTCTTCTGATTCTCATTGCTTCTGACCATGGAAACATCAGAGAATAAACTTGTTCCACAGTAGCCAGCACAAGCATTTCCTCTCTTTGTAAGTGCTAAAATTGCCTAATTTTTAAAAATGCAGGGGTACTGGTAAAAGGCAGTAAAATAATGCGTCTTTGCCCAAACTCCACAAATGTTTCCAGTTGGATTTTCCTAGAATATGGAAGAAATTCTCTTTATTGTCAGAAAAAAATCTTTCCAGTAAAGGTCCAAGGTTTTGATTAATTGAAAAGAAGAATTTATTATATTGACATTTAAATCTTTCTGAAATGATCACCTAAAGAACCACATCCTGTTGTTTAAAATTGAGATGCTTTAAATGCTTTTAAGCAAGACAGAACATAAGTACAGTGGCATGAGTCACTGGCTTTCTTCTGCTGCTAACAAGAAACAGAAAGTGCAAAAAGTCTTGTCCACTGGTTATAAACATGCAGTTAAACGGATCTTTTTGGGTTTTTTTCCATTCTCAAATAAGGCTGGCATAGTGACAAGAAAAGTCACAACAAAGCGTGTGCAGCAAATTTTACAGACAGCTGAAAGCCTATCTTCTTCATCCTGTGTCTGAACTATAAATACCTGGGGGCTTGTTATCAGTCTAACCAATTATATATGATCCCATGCACAACCTTTTGTTTGGGGAGGGGGAGAGTCTGTATATTTACACATATACATGTGCACATATACACAAGTAGAATATCACTTAGGAATGAAATTCAGAGATATTTTCTGTAATTATTCCTATGTACAAATTCCCTGTTAACATGGGTGTCGTAGTTACTGATGGAGCACAGCCAAAATTCAAAGAATAAAAATTTTGAAGTGTTGTAAGTACGCACCTCTTATTTACCTTTAGTGAATAACATCTTGATTATGTACAAAGACACTTTTGTGCAAAATGCACACCTAAGCTGCATCTGAAATTAGCCATGGTTTGTCCTCTAGTGATTACAATGAGCAAGTGTGTTTCAGTGTCAGAAAAAAAATCTATCCACCTCAAGCAAACTGCAGGCAACATCTGCAGCACTGTACTCTGTACTGCCTATAAAGGGATACCTGGGGCATGAACAGCAGTGATGTTAGACAAATGCTTCAGTAACAGCAAGCCAAGTGGTAGAACCAAGAGGCACAGGCTTTAAACATTAAAAGGACATACAGCAAAAAAACACACCACTGTGACATTCCATGTCAAATAGTTTAGATTCACACAGCTTGTATATACAGGATAGTACTGACATTCAATTGCTTCTTAAAGCATGAGATTAGCACTGGGGTACATCACTGCAAATACTTTTTAAGGGCTGAAGAAAAATAATTTTGATGAGATAAAATTACTGATATTAAGAGTACTGAATTACAAAGGTAATCTATTTTATCCTTCTCTACTACCTTACTTCATCTATAGGATGTGCCCTTTTAAAATGTAAAGCAGACAATATGGTGAGAACATGTTTGTGTGCTTGTCACACTGTGTTAATTCTACAGATTCACTTAGGACCTTGTGTGGCTTTGGCTATGCATCCATTAACTTCCAGAAGCATTCACATTCTTTAATGTGCTTTACTTCTTATCCCTTGACAAAACACTGACTGTCCAGTGTAGGTTAGTATCCGAGTGCCTCACAACAACTTGTGCGTTTTATCTTTACAACTGCCCTGCTAGGTAAGGAAATAATAGCTTCACTTTAATGAAGCAAGAGAGAGTTTATGTGCCTTGTGAACACCTAGCACCTAGGCACTTTTCAAAATGTGCAGAAGAGAAGAGTAATAAATTGTATTAGTGAGATATTGACTCATATTCTTACTCACCAGTCAGTCTAAATAAAATGTAGAGATACATTAAGCTCTCTGGTTCTAAACCAGACAGCTATGACAGGTATGTCTAGGGACCAAATAACAAGCAGCATGCTGCAATAGAGAAAATATCAGAAATTCTGAGCCGTGGTCAGCCCTGACTCCATGTGTCATTGTTACACAAAAATACATTATCACCAGACAGTGAAAATTCCAGCTGCTGGGAAATTGTTAAAATAACCCAGGTTTGGTAGCAGGGAGATCACATCTGGGTAATTAGAGCTTCTAACCCTAGAACTTATGGTCACACATATCAGATCTCTCTTCATATCGGTTATTCAGCTGAAAATACTCATTCATTAACTGACAGGGATTTGTTCTCTTGGATTTGTGCCTGATTAGGGCAGAAGAGAGACTGACATGAGCTCATTGTCAAATGCATACAGGTCAGAGCCTGAGACACCAGAACGTGTACATCTTGTATAGCCAGACTGCCACTTGTGCTGGGCTCCAGACGTCAGGAATTCATCATCAACTAATAATATGTTTTAACCACTCCGCTACACACACTGTAAGATGGAGAGAAATCTATATCAAGCCTGGTTTTTTCTTCCCCATCCAGAAAAATGTTCCATAATTTATTCCAGAGATATGCAAGTACCGAAAAAATTTTGGCACAAAATATACTATCATTAGTTGCTCACAGTGCTCTTGAAAGAAAAAATTAAGTAAAAGACAAAATGGAGGCACTGATTTATGACAAAGCTATTTGACACATTAAACTTGTAAAGCATTAGCATCAATGTGAAACCAAAAGCAAGTAAGCTTTTAAAAGAGCTGAGTGTTTGAATAAAATTTTTTTCTGGCCATCATGTATGAAGAGAATTAAAAAAATAGCAAAAGTAATTTTCCTGTATCCGTTTTAATGGCATAGTTCCTTAATGACAAAATATGAAGAAAGGAAACTGTTTGGTGCAAAGTTTAGGATTTTGCCTCCTATTTCATGTCAGTACATTACACGCATATTACAAATACTTAATAAGAAATAATAAACGGTACATTTTTCCTGAGTCATCCATCAAAAAGAAGTGGGAGAGTTAATTTGTCAGACAGCCCGTTCACTGGCTGCTGCTTGCACAGTCCTCTCCTTCCTTGCCAAGCACAGCTCCTTTAGGCAGCAAGTGGGAAAACTTGCCCACTAAACTGCTTCAGGCTGCAGTCTTGGCTTTGGCTCCATCTTGCTTCTAGACCTCAAACCCAGTGTTTGATCCTGCCTCCCCAGTTGCAGATCAGCTCACCCAGCCTTGATCCACCCCACCTCTTTCTTGCCTCAGATTCTGTTGTATAAATTCTCCATTCATTACTTCAGCCTGATCCAAATCACACTCTTACCTGTGTCTTTAGGCTTGGCATACACAGACGGTCTGCTTTTCAACCGTCTCCTCGAATTCCAGGCAAATTCTTGTTCTCTCACTTGAACAAATCATCTGCCAGCTTTTCTGGCTCCTAGCACAGGTGGTCATTACTATGGCATCTGGGTTTGGCCTACACAGTGGTGACTTCTATCTGTGTCCTTAAAGACTTCTTTGAAACATCATGATTTAAATTCTGCATTTATAAAAATCTCAGGGTTATGATTAATCAATTGTATTGATATAAAAGGAAATTAACATTACACTACAGGTGCCATTTACAGTGTCTCTAAGTGATTTATCCCATGTATTTCTTATACCACTAAACCATTGGATTATTTTACTCTATGAGAATCAAGTGAGCGGGTGCAATGCAGGTTCTCTCTCTTAAACTTGGAGCTCCCTTTTCTGTGCATCAATACTAGCAATACAAAGACCAAATTTCACTGTAATCGATATCTAGAAGTTCATTGGGGTAGTTTTTGCAAATGTTGATGACTGGACAATCTTGACATGAGTTGAAAACTTCTTGTTTCCATAGATATGTCAAAAGAGTTTAGGCTTGTAAAAATGAGTTGGGCTGGGCTGCTTCCCTTCTGCCAAGAAGGAGGCAGGGTACTCTGTGATAGGCTATGATGTAACCAGAACTTAAGGTAAGAAATACAAAAGGCAGCATTTTAATGAATACTTTTCTTGTGAAGCTTTCTTCTCTATCATATGTGCCTGTGGGCCACTGTGAACAGGGGGATCAAAATAACAGGCTACTTTGGGAACAGAAGACAGAAGTTTCAGAGAGAGACACAGAATAATTGTAGAAGGATCTGCCCTTTTGTATAACACTTTGTCAATTTATTTTATGTCTAGTCAGTGGGTGAATAATAAAGGGTGAAGATCAGGGATTTCAGAGCTTGTTTTCCACTAAGTTGGAGATTGCACTCCGCTGGAGATGTCCTTGAAGATACAGTAAACAAACAAACACTGCCAAATACAAATATAAATTGAGATCTAAGGACATAACAATTTCTTTGGTACTGTATACAAACAACTATGGCCATTTACATCTTTAGGATCCATTTAGGTTAAATTGAGCAAGTCATATAACACATTCTCTGTCCCTCACACACCTCTTCTATAGCAGTACAAAGATCCACACCCACTTAAACCCTTGAGTGTTGTGGATAGCATGCTATTAATACGCAGGTATGACACACACTGTAAAATAAAGGTAAAAGTTAGACTATGACAAACAGGAGAGAGAATGGCTGTGACTAAACTGTTCAATCAATCAGAAGATAATATTTAGTTTAAAAGCAAAAAGTCAATAAAAAGAGAAAGCAGAGCACAGCAGAGGTGACACCTGCAGACTGAAGGAACTCTCTACATTTTATAGGAAGTATTCTTGGCTTGTAACCCAGACATTGGCCAGAAATGTCAGTAACAAAAGGCTATTCATCCCATACATAACGTATATTTCTTCATTATTTTATTTAATTTGTCAATAATTGAAAACCCCTAATACCCTTAATACCGCTAATACTTCAGTAATCTGGGGTCTTAACTACTATTAATGCTTGCCTACCTGTAACTGTTGTTATCACAGCTGTGACAGAAACAAAACAAGAAACAACTCCTAATTGAAGAAAACATCTATTATATTCTGAAAAGGACATGCTATTAAAATAATCTCAGGCTACTGGATTCTGACATTTTTTGCAAGAGGAAGAATGGATTTTCATCCAAGTGAATGAATATGTTAACTGAAATTTACTGAATCCGTCTTACCTAGACCCTGTGTGAGATTACTATGGTCTTTAATTGTTTTTTCACTGTCTTGCGAGAGGGAAGGAGAGTAGGAATATACAGTTCTATTTCTAGGATTTTGATTTTCACTGAATCATAGAGTAAGGACGTCTTCCATGCTGTGTACTGTGGCATTGCTGCATAGTACATCACATGACTGGAAGAGAGTCTGTGCCCTGACATAGGTACAGGCATCTTCCATAATACTAGCAGATATGGACCCATCAGAAAACAGGAAACACCCGGATTTTTCTAATTTGGCAGATGTGTTTCTGATTCTTGGATAAAGGAAGGGGCCAAATTAGGTGGAGTTCCTATTCGGTGGCTTTTGCTGTCCCTCCCACAGCACCTGGAACATGTTGCAGTGGGGACATCACACTTGCACAATCCCAGGATGTGATGGGGTCTCCCATATGTGAATTGCACACGGCATCCATACCTTGAAACTTATAAGCCAAACAGGGGGTAGCAAAGATACCAAAGCAAAGGCTGAAATCAAGAGGCCATTAGGTAACACATGGTAACAAAGATTTTGGATACTGGATCAAACTTCACATTACGGCTGTTGTCACAGTAACAAAATGACCTGTGCCTTACAGCCCTCCTTATCTAACACTCTGGAGTTGACTGGGAGTTATTTTCCTTAGAGCGATTTCTTTCTCTTAAGGCTCTTGCTGTTTCCTAATTGCTCTAAGGAGACAGGCCCCACACTATAGGGTTCTGTAAACCTTTTCTGTGGTGAGACCTGTGAGCTGCAACTTGGTTAAAGTGCCTCAAGGCCAGCACCTTCAAAATGGAGCAGTTTTATTTCTTTCCTCTGAGATTTGAAGCATGGAGAGCAAAAATTAAAAACAATTAAGATCTATGTGCTTGATCTTAGGTTTTCAGGTTTTTTTACTAGCTTTGTCAATCTATCTAACTTCCCTCTCTGGCTGAAGAGAGACGTGTTTAAAGCTCTCTTGCTTTAAAGATATCTAGAACATTTTAAAAATTTCGGCTTTGTTGTTTCATCTAACCCTTTCAGTGTAACACCATAGCAAGTCCCCTGTCACCAGAGTCACACAGCACATTCATACAATGAACGGGCCCGCATCCTAGCATTTCCCACTTCATCACTATAGTCTAGTACTGAGTACTTTGCTTTAATACCTTTAAATAGGAGTGAATAAGAATCCTCTTGAGCTCTGCATGAAGATTCAAGGTGGGTGATATTCAATATAAATTTTTTTGTCCTTTTCTAATTTTAATTGAAAAGCTAGTTTCTAAGAAACTTGGTTGTTACATTCCAGCAAACATTTGCGTTCCCACAGACTTCGAATACTTGTGTTATTAAACACATCCCTAATACATAGTACTTTATAATCTTCAAAATTCACATGACTCATCTCAGGACTAACATCCCCTCTCCTCTGGAAAGTGTTTATCATTAAGTAAACATCGTATTTTTTCATCTGGAAGACAGTTTTACCGAGGGTGAAGATTTGCTGCTTCTAAATGACAGCAATAAACTGTTCATACAAAACAGAAGCAGTATCTTAGAAGTTCATTTTAAGTAAATAGAACTTACATCCCCATAGTGAGACGAATAAGCTTTTTGCTTTATTGCCTTTTGACAAAGCTGTATATAGACACTTGCTGAGGCAGCAGAAAATGTACAGTTTAGTTCTGATGTGTATTATATTGCATTTGGTGCCACACACACAAGATGTAATAGTGCTTTCTCATATTAAATAGACACTGTAATTTTAACTAAGATGTTCAAATGAGTCCTGTCATGGCTGAGCAAACCTTAGAAATCATACTAACTTGCTAAATTTGTGTTATATTGTCACGTACTTGTGTTCTGCTTCTTTCATGTTGGTACTTCTTGTCATGGCTTGAACACTAAACAATCTTTCACTTACTCTTGCCAGACCTAACCAGTAATATCAATGTCCGCTGCTCAAGACCACAATAAAATGAGAAACTTTCAGCTTGGAAGATCAGTAAGGTGTTAGTCCAAAATGGCAAGAAGGAACAATTTTAATACAAGTAATTTGGCAGACTGGCCAAATGGAAAAAAACAGGAAATCTGTAGGTGCTTATATGAGTTTTGGTAGAGAAATATGAATTGAAGAAGTGTTTCTAGGATCCAGAACTAGAGGCACAAATAATTTGACCACAACTAATAAAAAAATGAAAACTTGCCTGTCATGAATTTGGTGGAGAAGTATTTTCAGTTATCCTGATAGTAGATCCGGTGCTGGTGCACACATAGAAATGGATATGAACGTTGTAGCCAGTCAGCAGTTAGCATAGCCATTTATCTTTTCCTGTGCTCCTTGAGCCTTATGCTATGAGACTGACACAACCAAGCATAAGATAAGAGTGGAGACAGACAAGAAGCTTTTGCTACTGGGGCTCTGTAATCTTAAAGGGCTTTCTACGTCATGGGATGAAGGCAGAGATCTCTATCCCGTTTCATTCTTTCTTCAAGCCTCTTCAAGGTTTATACATCATTACAAAGTTAAATGGCTTGTGAGTTACTGTACTTCCTCTGATGTTGGCAAGAGTATTTTGTTCTGTGTATTTTTAGTAAACTTTTAATAATTAAAATGGAAAATATTTCTGTCATTTAAAGATATATTATTTCTATTTTTCAACTGCTTGTCAGCTTTATGAATGTCTAGATTTGTTTTCTCAAAGCAGTTACTGCTAGTGTCAGATGACTGCACAAGTCTTATTTTAGATTTTCTGTGAATTTCTAACCTTAATTATGGACAGAAGTTTAAAAGGTGTCAAAAGCTACATCTAAATATTCAGATACTCAAAAGAAACAGAAGTAATCTAAAAAGGTACTTTACTTTTAAATTTTATTAGTTATAAACCAAATTCATAGTTTATTCATGAAGTCATGAAATAGCAAGTCTTCATACTGCTGCATCTTATTTACTGTCAATGTTTCAAACTTCCTAGGAAATAAAAATGGCTGTTGGTCAGCTTTAATTTGCTTTCTAGTTACCTTTATTTCCATTGCATAAAGCCACATTCAGAATGATGCTGTTTCTGAGGAAGCACAGTTAAACATACGGTTATCTATCTATCTATCTATCTATCTATCTATCTATCTATCTATCTATCTATCTATCTATCTATCTATCTATCTATCTATCTATCTATCTGCATACACATGCACACAAATATATAAGCAAGCACACTCTTTTAACAAGCAGTAAAAGAATGCATTAACTTTAATTGCATGAATTAAAATACCTTTTAATATATTCTATTCCTACTCCAGAATGACAGTGTAGGAAGACACTTTTCTATGTGCAAATACTGTAGAACATTAATATTAGGTGTTTTTTGTATAACAGATTTACCAAACTACTGCAATTTTTAGAAACTAATAAGACATTAATTATATACTATTAAATGAGAGTGGATTTTTGAGTAACGTGTCACAAACTCATAAGATTTTTTGAAGGTTTGATAATTACTAAACTCTGGAGTTCTTCACTGTAAATATTCACAGAAAAATATGTTGCATCTAGTGAGAGACCAGGCCAGTAAAAATAGTGAAGTAGTCCTGCCTTGAAGTGAAAAGTCTTGTTAAGAGGAGAAAGTAGTAACTCTTCTTGGCTGTCTTGTCTATTGCTACCAAAGACACAGTGTCATTATTGCATGCTGGGCTGAGAAGTTTGTTAGGAATGAGAAATGTACATATCATACTTCATATATGCATCTCTAAGAGAGGAGAGATACTGAAGGACCTTGCTCACTCATTTATATTGCAGAAAGATTTGTATGACTGAATTATTACTTTGCTAGTGACTATAATTGTTCTAAATCTTACCTTTTCCACTCCCCTTTTCTTCTTCATGTATGGCCCTCACTGTCATCAATGTAAAACCATACCTGTTTGTAATGAAAATGGTAAGGATTGATACACTAATTACCATTTATGAATGATAATGAAAATAATGCTGAAATTTTCATGTCTCTTCAATACTAATGATTGCCATCAGGACCTAACATCAAAGGTCTAAGGATCACTCTCATCTTCTATAGGTTGTGTTGGGCTGCCCTCCTAGCTTATCTAGTGCACCTCCACCCACAGAAAAAATTATGCATTAAGGCTCTTTTATCAGGTATCAATATTAAACAATAATTTTTTCTCTTTCTTGGCAGTGTCAACTGATTATCAAATGTTAATTGTTCAACTGATAAGTGTTAGAAATGGTGTTTGTCACATCTGGTTAAGAATGGTAATGAAGTTCTTACAGGAAATCTAACATTTAGTCTTAATGACAACATACTTGTCTTCTCACTCACATAGTAGCAAAGCGCTGTTGTCAGAAACCTACTGCAGTAATGTAGCAATGTGCATACATTATTTAGGAAGCTTGATTAGGTTCTGTGTTCTGACTTCTGTTGTACAACCCATGCAGTTATTTCAATCAGCTTTTTGGGCATGAATCAGACAAAGATAATTTTAGAAGGGCTATCCCTGATGGTCAAGGATAAACCAAAAGCCACAGTATTATTCAGCTGTAATGAATATTATGTAATATTGTCTTGGAAGGTTACGGTTCTTCTTTTCTTGATAACTCAGCAAACTATCCATATTTGATGAAACATAGAGCTGAGAGCACTACATTTTTAAGGATTTAGAGTGCTAGATTGCCATCTTTCTGGCCCACTGCATACACTGATTGAAGCTAATACATTCCTGTTTGGAAAATAACGTTTAATATTATCCATGCTATTTTAATCTTATATTTATCATATGTGAAAGATCTTTTTGCATGTTTTTTTTTTATTTAGGGGTTTTGAAGTGGTTGTAAGCTTCATTCTTTACAGAAATGTTGAACTTTTTTCATTTTATTGACTACCTAAAAGAGTAAAGAATTATGTTGACCAATAAAGAATTATACTGGCAGGTGCAAGGAGTGGACAACAGAAAAATACTGGGTGGATCCAAAAGCTGGGGCATGCAATGGACATAAGGAACTTCGACATTTCACATCATACAATCTATCTGGAATACTGATACTGTTCAGCTAGAAAGAAATTCATGCCCTGCAATAGGCTTTGAACTCTTAACCACTGAAGTGGCAGAAGAGGTACAGATGAGAATTAGAATTTCTTAGTACTATTTACACCCATTCTTTCCAACAGACTCTTGAGTGTTTAGGGTACACTGACATCTGTATATTCTGACATTTGCTAGTGTGCTAAAGAGGCTCCAAAAGACCGAAGATATTTGGATTCCATTGCTGTAAAATAGAATTCAAAAGCTGTATATTTCAGAGCATGCATTTGCCTGCTTGCTTTCCCTGTCCCCCATCTGAACACCTGTAAATATTCCACTTGTACATCCTGTTAAAACAGGAGGGTTTACTTTTTTGTCCCTGAACCATAAAGCTTCTTTAAGCAAATTTTTTGCGTTTTGACACAACAAAAATTGCATCAAAGAAACGTTTTCTGGAGGACTGATACTCCCAAACCTGACTGCAAATGCTTAATCTCTCTTTGTTTTGGGTTCTGTAACATCTGTGGTAAATTACTTATTTCAATAAAGTATTCTGTGATCAGACAGCCAAAACAAACTGGAAGACAAACCTGTCCGATGACTTAGCAGAGTCCAAATAAAGAGGAATCAAAGCAGCCAGCAGAATTGTAACAGATGTCCTGTCTCCCTGTGAGAAATACAGGAATGGCTTCAATGGCAAAACTGATGGGAAAATGAATGAGATACTGTTTGTGCCACATTAACAATGCTAAGCACTCCCATAATTTTTATCTGTGTGGAAGTCACCTCAGGTTTGGGTTCTGGTTTGTTTCTTTTTCCTTCAGACTGAAAAAATCTTCTTCTAAATGCTTAGAAGGTGATTTAAGGTAGTTTAGCCTTTTAAAGAAGTTCTCAATTTTATGTATATTATTTATTCAAATCTTAGGTCCCATTAGGAATCCAAAGATACCAGAATGCAAAGGCTATAAAACATTATTCATAATTCTTACTTTTACTATTTACTTATTGCACATATATATGATAAAAACGACTGATGGACCCAAACTGAAGATTCCCTGAAAATATCTTCAGCTATTTGAACCCACCCAGTTACTTTCATATATGACAAACTTCAGACTCTCTTGATATACATATTGTTATTTTGGGCACTGAATCTTTGATACTGAATTTGCTCGGGTTTTTTTGTGGGGCCCAAAATCTAAAAGTAGGGCTCAGATTTTTTAAAAAGTGATGCCTAATGTTACACGCATAATTCTTCAGTACTCCTATATGAAAGTGGTCATCTTCTCAGAGATTAGGGTACAGTGTCCATTAATCTGTGGGAACTCACTTCTGAAAATGATGCTGCTTTATTCAGATGCTTAAATAAAGATTTATACTTTTTATGTTAGGCATGCATGTTGAAAATGTGAAGTGCCACATTTACAAAAAGCATCACCACAACAAGCTTTAATTGGCTATCAGCATCAGCTCAAGCATACAGGATTGACTGCCTGTTCTTAGTGACAGTCAATCTGCTTCCCAAATGAAAAATGAAGACTTTTGGGATACTGGCAGAAGGAGCTCACTACCTCATTCTGCCTATAATCGTTTTGCAGGGGTGCTTGCATGAAATGAAATTTTGTAATATTAAGTTTTAAAAAAAGACAATAAATATGTTTATTCAGTGGCAAAACCAGCCTTTAATCCTTCTGTACCACTTTTGATCCAAGAAGAAACTATCAAACCTTAAATCTTTAGTTTTGGGAGTCTATTGCCAAGACTAACTCCGATTTAATTTCATTCATCACCATAAGACTGATGAAATGAATGATAAAACAGGCTCATTATTCAGAACTTGTTTATTTTCTTGTCACTTACATTTTTTCTCTTTGATTCCCTTCTCTATATTTGCCTTCTCCTATTGCAACAGTTTAGGTAGAGAATAGCTACTACATTGAAATTGACATTGAACACAGCAGTCAGTGTACTCACTTGGAGATCTGCACGATGAAGAGCTGGGAATGTTATCCCCCCCCCATACCAGGCTATTCACTGACCAGAAAAAAGGCAATCAAAATTAATGTGGCTTTAGTGCTCAATGTATTGAAAATATTGGTACATTATCATATAGCTTAGAGAAGCTGACCAAGCTGACAGGCTGTTGCACAGCATGCTTTACATTCATTTGTGTCTTATAAGATTCCTAATATTTTTAAAGAATTGCTGATCAACAAAGTGTGTTGAAACATTGATACCTGATTAATGACCTTGTTATTAAAACTAATCTAAATGCAGGCTTCACTGTACCTTTGAAAGAAAAGGAGTTTTTTTATCTAGAAAAGCAGGGAGAAATTAAAAACATAGTGTATGTGTAATAGATACATTTGTTGGCTTGTAGATGAAATATTTTGCTTGTAGTGGTGTGTCTTGGTAGCTGTAAATAGCAGGAATTTTCTGATGAAAGGTATTAGCCACCTAAAATATTTCATTGTTCCATTGATCTCACTTATGCTGTTAGGATCAGTAAACCCTCTCTGACCTGAAGGTCAGCGTAGGAATAGTAATCTAATGACTTCTCTAGAGCAGATAAACACTTTGCAAACAGGTAGTCAGATTGCTCCTTTTGCGAATCAGTAGTTCCAAAAGGAAAGTTATAATTATGGGGATTAAAAAGGTCAGATTTCCTGCAGTTGTCCCTGACTAGCCAAATATGTGCCGCTGACGCTAAGAAAACTTTTCTACCCAGTAAAAGAAGCTATATTGCAAATTTCTTAACTACATGAGATATATATATAACAAGTAGAATTTTTCTTCAAATCTACCTGAAATAAGTTTAAAACTGTGATCCAAGACTATTTAGTAAATGTACTTTTTATTGCTTTCATGTCTCTTGTTTTCATAAGCTGCCAGATTGTTTAAAAGCTTCCTCAACAGACTATTCAAATTTCATTAGCAACAAAAAAGCACCCAGGATAAAACTTCCTTTTAAGCTCAAACTTAATTTCACGTAGGGCTTCTCCATTCTTACTCAGCAAACATGTCTCCTAGACTTACAGGAATGTTTGTTTACCTTCATAGAATAGCTACAGGTGTTATTTTCTACTATTTTTGTATTAATAGTTTTTTCCCTATATAGGCTATTACTCATTTGGAGCATATTGTTTAATTTGGAGCAAAGAAACAAGCCTGAAGTCAAATTTTATTAGAGGTTGGAACAGCTGATCTGGCCTTCTAACCAGGGACGTGGTTCCTGCAATCAGAGGAAAAAAAAGTCATGTGGATAGATCTTTACACAGTGGAGAATTTTCTGACAAATCAGTGGTAGTTAGAAGTTTTAGTATGTCACAGAACTTTAAATAAGTGCCCATTTAAGATTAAACATGTTTTTGAATGTTAGTATTACCTATCCTCTTTCTTCACGTAGGAGATAGCTGCAGTTATAAAACCTTCTTTATGTTACAGGATGCGGCAAATCATTGGTTTTTCAGACCCATAGCGAGTTCGTGAATTCAGCAGTGAGAAAAATCATTATTTGACGTGTAAACAGAGTACCAGTTGATCACGGAATTTTGAGATCAATAAATTCAGAACTCCACAATTTCATATTGGAAGTTACACACTTAATGTTAGCTCTGTTTTTTTTTTTTCTATTCTGGTGATATATCTGCCATTTCATTCCTAGTTTCTTTGCCAAGATTTGCATGTTTGTGGTTCTCTAAAGAATGTTTTTGCAAAGTATATGTTTCCCTGCCTACCATAATAATTTCCTAACCTCTTAAATCTCTTTGGTACTGCTAGATATCAAGAATTTTTTTAAAAAAAAAAATCTAGGTGCAATAATTCAGCAGACAAATTTTATGTATAATCTACTTAAATTCAAGTGTTTAAAGAAGTAAGGGGAAAGGTTTCTAGTGATTTTGGATGATCCCACAAAGCCATATGTCACAGTTGACCCCCTTTGCAGCACTCTGTTTCATATTGTGAACACAGACATACTCTAGAAACGTTTTTTCCATAATTCCAAAAATTTAAGAAGTTGTATTACTTAGCTGCACTGCAGCTGAACTGTATGAGCGGTAGAACAGTAGAAATCACTGGCCTCGCTCTGTCCTTCATTTCCCTAATCCTCCCAGTGCCACTGGAATAGTTTCAGAATTCGTGTTTCAAAATTTCATGTCAGTTGGCTTCATAAAGGAATGCCCACTGTGATCTGGTGCATTGCATTGCACACTGTCTCTAGTTAAAGGATACAACACAACCGAATAGTTTTTCCTTGCTGCTCACATGAAACAACATGCCTCAACTTATCACAGCCAAAGACCCATTTTGTCTTCTCCCCTGCAGCCAATCCCTTTCCAGCAGTGTCATCAGTGCACATGGCCCTGCCACAGTGTGTAATTATCTGTAGGGGCTGAAAAGATCCAGCTGTGAAAGGTATTCTGCTACAGGTAACATATGGCTCTGCAGAGGGTCCCACCTGCTGTGGCTTCAGCAACTGCAGACTGTCACATGAAAGGCTTCCAAGCAGCTTGGCAGCTTTGAGACAGCATCCCTCTTTCTTGTGTCCCATCATCTTGCTTTCTGTTTTCATACAGCTTTGATTCAAAGTACTCTATATTCTCTGTCACGATCCATTCAGCAACAGTAAAGCAGGCACTTAGAAAATAGTACCTGTATTTATTCTCAATGAAGATTAAATTGCTCAAAACTCTGCCTTACTCATACTTTCTCTTTCACTATTATATTTCACACCTGTTATTTCTGACAAAAAACAATTTGAGGTGCCTGTTCGTAAGGAAACATAATGACCTCTTCACCTCACCTGTGAGTAAATAGGGCAGTCTCATGCATGGAAGGTTAATGCATGCAACTTTCACCTGCATTCCTTTGCAGAGACAAAGACTAGAAGAGGTGCCTAAGTTTACCTGGACTCCTAATTACTGTGAAAAACAGAATTTTCCAGCTGGAAACGTGCATTGTTCGGTGCAGCCAATTTTATCTTGCTCAGTCCTTGTTCTCAGTAAAGAGCCAGGGTATGGCACTAGCACATCAGGAGTACTAGCAAGGGATAGATTGTTCTTCTTTCCCTTCCAAAACATTATTCATGCCTTTTTCAAGGCTCTTTGTGGTTGATTTTCACACATATGAGGTATTTATTTTACTTTCTCATTAGTAACCAATCTCATAAATGACATCATGAATAAATATGAATAATGGCTCTTCATCCCCTCTATCCTTTTACAGTACTGAGGCAGAGTTTGTTAGGGAAGCTAAGCTGCACGGTTTTCTATCCCCAGTTTCTGTTACTAAAGAAGCTAAACTGAACTACATCAACTGTCTGAAACAAAAACTGGCCAGCATTCAAAGCCATCCTTCATTCCTTGTCAGAACCAGAGACCTGCGAGGCAATTCATGACGAGGGATTCAGAGAGCATTTCTGGATGCAAGGATTTCTCAGAACTTTCATTTGTCTCCTTTTCTCTTTACTTTTTGCCTTCTTTTTATTGTATTTTTTGTTTGTGTCTTGCTGTTCAGCACATTCACAAAAGGATGTCGTATTGTTTCCCGCCATGAAGACTGAGATACAGTTTGATTTCCTGTGGAAATATTCTCTCAGGAGAGAGAACAGTTCTACCTACTTAAAATATTTTAAGCCCTTTTTGTCTGCAATGTTTTATTCTGTGGAGTTGAATTGACTTATGCTGAGGCAGAAATTGGCCTAGCATCTTTCAAGGTACATAACTAGGTTTAGTATCTTTCAAAATTCCATGTGCACATTAAATATGCCACATCATAATGTGCAAGTGAAACAGAATAAGCTGTATTAATGCAGCTTTATTTTTAATATGGAACAATTTTTAATGTTTTTATTGAAGGGAGAAATGGCAGGACACTAAAATTATAGGGCAGCAATGTTATGTAATTTCTCTGTGTAGTTGCTTGACCATTTAATGTCTTATTTGTAAACAGTTGAGGTTGAACTGTAAACATCGTCAAATTACAGGTTTAATAAACCAACTATTTCCATCCCCCCCCTTCCCCCCCCCCCGACAGATATATTTTTTTCAAAGTTAAATCAGACTGTATGACTAGAACAATTGCTTTCGAGCTCTTTAAAGTTTGCCATTGTCTCTGGCAAAAAAAAAAAAAAAACAACAAAAAAACCACTATATAATTGTAGCTGAAAGCAGGAAGTAAAATCTTCTGTATGTGCAAGCTGCTACCACTGAATATATGCAATCTAGTAAATCTAAACACGTGTCTCTGAATTCTTTTTAACATGTACAGAAATATATGGCTTTATTAAGTGGATAAATTGTGCTGTAGTAAATACACTATACTCCATTTCCTTCTGACACTATGTACACATCCTAGGTTTTTTTCACCTTTTATTAGGATTGACTAATCCTCTTGGGAAGCTTAGCTCCCCTAGTTAAAAAGAAAGTGGTAAAAGGCTTCTGAAACAGACTTCTTTTATTCCCACTTTATGCAGTGACCCAAGCCAATAAAGTACCTCTCCAAACCCATTTGCAGTAAGCTTCTCCTCATCTATAAAAATTAAAGCACACCCAGTTACATACTGTTTCCCTACGAAGATGTCAGACTGATAGAACTTAGCTGAGACCTCTGTTGGAGATGAAGTCTCTCCTTGATGTGGGGAAATAACTGCAGGTGTCTCTGCCCTGTAGAGAAAGAGAAGGACAAAGAGAAAAGGAGACAGACAGACAGAAAGAGAGAGAGAGAGCATTGAAAGCAAGGCAGGGGTCCCCTCACTGGCAATACTGTCTGCAAAGCAGCGATGGAGTAAGCAGGTCTGGGGCTGTGCAGATCCAATGGCTTGAGAACATTCTTGTTAGTCCTGACTGGGAGTAAAAGACTCAGAAAAATGAACCAGAAAATCCCTGGAAATGCATTCCCTTGTCCCACTTGGCATTGTGCATGTTAGGGAGGAATGAGATTTTGAGCGAAGTGTGTTTATTCAGGTGGTGCAGATATGGTCAATAAATCTCTTTGTCCTACACATTTCTATAAGGACTTTTGATTTCTATAGCCCCAGAATACAGGGATATATACGCAAGCTAAACCATCAATATGCAAGCAGTACAGCTCTACTCCATAAGCTTTACTATGGCCCTTGGCTACACCACCAGCTGCTGCCACAATCATCCTTCCTACACAGCTACTTTTTCCTATGGCTATGGATGTTATTGGACTATTGTTCATATCAGTGTCTAATCCAGGCAGTTTTTCAGTTTACACACTGACGCTGAGAGAACTTCCCTGCAAAGCATAACACATTGCACACTCAGAGAGACTTGCACATCTTTTAAGGGCTCATCTATGCCGTATGTCTGAACCTTTAATTTAAAAGGCTTAGCTACATGTATAATTGAAAGTAGTTTTAACCAAACAGTCATGGACTCTATGTTCCTACCGTGCTGCAACAAATCAATATGCAGAATTGCTTCCTCTGAGCTGAATCGCTTGCTCCTTCCCCTGCTTAGCTCTTCAGGGCTCACGTACTCTTGCAGATGCACAAGTATAATAGCATTAATTCTTATTCTCGGTTGGCCAGTCATCTGTTGTGATAACTACCCTACCTATCTCCTTACTATCACCTTCCAATGTGACTGCTTCTTCCCCTTCGTTGTTCACCTCCACTGCCTTTAGCCTTTTCAGCTTCAGCCTGTGTAGTAATCTTTCCTGGATTTAAAGGGGCTGAATAGCAAATAGAAGATACCAGCGTTACTCACAATACTGTGTGTGAAATGAAACTCTTATCAAATCATATACAGCATCAAAATTATGCTTTGTGTTGGTTTCATCAGGTTTATCAGAGAGAAAGCCAGGAAAGAAAAAAAGAGGATGAAGAGATACAGCCAACTAATTAAGCAGTTGTTTTCTGGAATGATTGTAGAACAGATTGCCTTCGGGCACTGCAAGATGAAAATAATGTATAAAAAGGCCTGAAACAAAACAGCCTACAAATGAAGCAAAAGGCAATGGAACATGGCAAGTTAGTAAATACAAATGAAATATTAAAACCTGGCAAAAAATATGAATAGGTTTTAATGAGTGTTGTAGAATAACCAGAAGCAAATCCTGTTTGTTTTTAAAATGAGAAATACGTGGTCATGGTGCAGGCTTATATCTTGCTGTGTATCAATTTCCTTCTCTTGGTTGTTATTTCTCTCTTCCCTCTGCCCCTGTTCCAATAACTTTTACACCCATTAGCAAATGTTGAACACAGATTTGATGTAGCAATAATGTTCCCCAAAGATAAGTTACTCGTATGTGTTTCCTGAAATAGATCTATAGATACAAATTGGATACTTTGATTTCCTCGTGTAAATGCTTCAGATGATAAAAAAAAAGTTGCAGTGCAAATTCATATAGTATTAAGCACTAGAGAGTACACAGAGGAGAGGGGAGAGAACTTGTAAATACTCTAATTACAGAAGAACCTTCAGCAGGGTCTACCAAGCAACTGCAAGGCACAGTTGAATAAAATTGGGATTGAAGAGCAAATTCCACATTGAAGCAAGATTGTCAAAAAGAGTAGAAAGAGATGAAGGGAACCGTTGCATCAGTGGAAGTAAGGTGAGATGATATCAAGATTCCTAACGATCAGCAATGAGGGGGAAAAAAATTCAGTCCTGAAGATATAAAAACAGATAAATAAAAAGAAAGATGCTGGCATTGTTATAGTGACTGCATTAGAAATTAGTTGTGGTGATTAATAATGAAGCTGTGGGCAGCACAAAAGAACAAGCTACTTGAAAGGGGACTAAAGATCAGTTATGAACATCAGTTTTAAGATGTCATGTGAAGAGACAAATATAAGTGGACTATAAAAGTCCTAAAGGTGAGGGACATTGCCAAGGGGCATAGGGAGAGAGATTAGGACAGAAGCACCGCACCCTGGGCAGCTAAGTCTTGGACATAGCTGTTGACCCAACTAAACATGTCCTGCATTTTGTGATCTAACAGATGTCTTCCATTTGCTGTGTCTGTTAAGGATTGGTGTTGGTTTTTGTGGTCTGCTGTGCTCTGCAGTGATTAGTGATGTTTTGCCTGGGAGAGTTGTTTTTAAAACATTGGCCTTGAGTTTTATTTGGTATTTCAAGTTTATATTGAAGCCGTTACTGTACGTCAGGTACCACCTCATGGATAAAATTAGCAATTATACCTCTTCCTCTGAGAGTTTTTTTATGGAGGAAATACAGAACGGCCCCTTAGCTACCATCTTCTATAATGCCTCCTCTTTCATTATAACAACTTTTCAGCATCTTGAACAGCCTTGGGTAGTTAAGATATATCTGTTGATATTGCTTTGGCAGACTCTGGCAGACCGTTTCAGCTCTGTCTAAGGTTAATAAGCAATTTAAGAATATCATCCAGAGATCTGTCCCAAGGCTCGATAGCTATGGGTGCAGGGTATGTGGGATAGTATGGGCAAATGCCTAAGACAGTGGGCACCCCCCGTGTCGTGGGACTTCACTCCTGAACAAGTGCAGAATCCTGAAAAATTAGTAGACTATCTGGAGGAAGTATGTTGTCACGCTGGCAATTCCAGAGAGACACAAATCACTGCAGTGTGCTGGGGCCTGGCCCATGCCTATCAAGCCCTGCTCAAGAGTGTTCAGTGGTCCCAAGGGGAAGAGAAGGCCTCTGGATCTAAAAAGACAAAGACAAGGAAAGTGAGAAGCACTGCGGCCACTCAAACCCCCACGACAGACACTGCGGCTACTCCAACACCGGTGACAAGTGTTGCAGCTGAATCAGAGGATCAACCCGTGCCAGTGTCAGTTGCCCCTTTACACAAGAAGAAATCCTGGAAGAGAAAGTCAACTTGTTTAGAAAGAGGTGATGAAGAAGCTGGGCCATCATCAGGAGAGGAGGAGGAAAAGGAAGAACGCAGACAAGAAATGGAAACTACCCGATCCTTGTCCTTGAGTGAGCTGCGAGATATGCGAAAAGATTTCGGCCATCATTCAGGTGAGCACATTGTCACCTGGCTGTTCCAATGCTGGGGTAATGGGGCCAGCAGCCTGGAATTAGAGGGGAAGGAAGCCAAACAGCTAGGATCCCTTTCTAGGGAAGGGGGCATTGACAAAGCAATTGGAAAAGGGACACAAGCCCTCAGCCTCTGGAGGCGACTCCTGTCTGGTGTGAGAGAGGTGCCCCTTCAAAGAAGATAGTGTATTTCACCTAGGAAAATGGGTGACTATGGAGAAAGGTATGCAGTACCTGAGGGAACTAGCCGTGCTTGAGGTGATTTATGGTGACCTGGACAATCAAAAGTCAACCAAAAATCCAGATGAAGCCCAGTGCACGTGACCCATGTGGCAGAAGTTTGTATGGAGTGCACCATTGACGCATGGGAACTCATTAGCAATAATATCCTGGAAAGATGACGAGGCACCAACGGTGGCGGAGTTGATTGATAAAATCCGGGATTATGAAGCAAATATCTCTTTGTCACTAGTCTCTGCTGTGGAGAAGCTGTCCCAGGAGTCCAGCAATTCAAAGAAGATTTGTCCTACTCCCCACCTGTACAGACCAGTATCTCAGCCATTAGGAGTAAGCGTCCCTTTGCTCAAAGGAGAAGATACACACCATGGGGTACCCTGTGGTTTTACCTGTGTGACCACAGAGACAACATGAAGAAGTGGGATGGCAAGCCTACCTCGAATCTAGAGGCATGGGTACGTGGGCTGCAAGGAACAACAGTCATTTGGGGGTTCTTCCAGGAAAGCTGCTGCTCCAGTTTCCAGTGAGCAATTTCCCACACAGGAGTAGAAGTGCTGATTTTATTTCTGATCCTAATAGAGATGCTTGTGATTAATATTTACAAGAAGTGAGTGACGAATACTATGATCAAGACTAGAGGGGCCCTGCCTCCAGCCAGGTGGAGGAAAGGGACAACCGGGTGTACTGGGCTGTGCGGATCTGATGGCCTGGCACATCCAACCCACAGGAGTATAAAGCTTTAGTGGATACTGGTGCACAGTGCACCTTAATGCCATTAAACTATATAGGGGCAGAATCCATCAGTATTGCTGGGGTGACAGAGGGATCCCAAGAGCTAACTGCACTGGAGGCCAAAGTGAGCCTAACCAGGAATGAGTGGCAAAAGCACCCCATTGTGACTGGCCCAGAGGCTCCGTGCATCCTTGGCATAGACTGCCTCAGGAGAGGGTATTTCGAGGACTGAAAAGGGTACAGGTGGGCTTTTGGTGTAGCTGCCTTGGAGACAGAGGAAATTAAACAGCTGTCTACCTTGCCTGGCCTCTCAAAGGACTCTTCTGTTGTGGGGCTGCTGAGGGTCAAAGAACAACAGGTGCTGATCGCCACCACAACAGTGCACCGGCGGCAATATCGCAGCAACTGAGACTCCCTGATTCCCATCCATGAGGACTGTCACGGTTCAGCCCCAGTCAGCAACTAAACACCGCGCAGCCGCTCGCTCACTCCCCTCACCCCTGTGGGATGGGGGAGAGAATCGGAAGAGCAAAAGCAAAAGGAAAAAAACTTGTTGGTTGAGATAAGAACAATTTAATAATCAAAATAAGATAATAATGATAATAATGATGATTATTATAATAATAACAATAATTATAATATAATAGAAAGGAAAAGGGAGAAAGGGAAAATAACAGAAACACAATACAACTGCTCACCGCCCGCCAACGGATGCTGCCCGTCCCCGAGCAGCGATTGCTTCCCTCCTCCCCCGGCCAGCTCCTCCCAGCTAACATACTGGGCATGACGTTACATGATATGGAATATCCCTTTGGCCAGTTTGGATCCGCTCTCTTAGCTGTGCCCCCTCCCCTCCCGGCTTCTTGTGCATCTGGCAGAGTATGGGAAGCTGGAAAAGTCCTTGACTAGTACAAGCACTACCCAGCAACAGCCAAAACATCGGTGTGTTATCTCAACACGGTTTTCACGCTAAGTTCAAAGCACAGCACTATGGCAGCTGCAGTGAAGAAAATTATCTCTATCCCAGCTAAACCCATGACAATGTGATATTTAAATTACATAAAACCCCAGAAAAATAGTTTTAAAGATTTTATAAATATTTTTGACCATTATTAATTCATGAAAATTAAAAAAGAAGTTTTTAAGTAAGACATTTTACTAATTGGCAGGTTTCAAAAGCACAGAGCCACTATGTAATGTAGAAAATGGCACCCCCTTCACTTGATATGCTGAAGAGAAACTTCAAATGCATGTGAGCAGAGCATAGTCAGCCTAAAATGACACAGTGAGAGAGAAAGACAGCAAGGAAACAAGACCGTTCTTTGATTTACAAATGTTTCTCAGCAATGAATTCATTTCAGGAACATAAGGCAATCTCTTCTGGAGAAACAAATAAGCAAAAAGCAAAACAGAATGAAGAGCCAGAATGTAAACTAAACACTTGGCTGGCTCAGAGCCTCCAGTTTGACGTCTTGGGTTATAAATAATCGAGGGCACTTGTATTATCCATGTTGTAGAGCACTGGCATTCATGAATACTTCAAAATCCTCTGACAACCGGTAATGTTTCATCAACCAGAAAGTACAAAAGGCAAATTAGTGTTGTTTTTTTCATCACCCTTTGTGGGCAAAAAGATCAAAGAAGAGATTTTCATACTGGCAAAGACCTTGTCAGCCTTTTTCTCTGCTTATACATAAAGATGTGTTTCTGTAATATGACAATGAAGGCTGGCAGATGTTAAAAGGAAAGTCACCCCCTACAGAAACCGAGAAACTTCAGGATATTAATTCTCTTATGAGTATTTTATAAAAGGATTTATTCTTATTTCATGTTTAATTATTTTATACTGAGACTTGGATAAGTCAATTTTTTTGTGAATCTTGTTTCTGGCATAGTTGAATCTTCCTTTTTAGCTGAAGCACAGGAAATCACTAGCTCTTCCACAGAACATAACTTCCTACAATTATATTTGTAATGTTTAACATGATTATATTACTAATTCAATGCCAATATCCAGTTTAGTAAAATTGCAATAGCATTGCAATATTATAGTATACTATAGTATATGGTCTATATGCTATTATATAATATTATATACTAAAATTTAAAATAGACATTTTTCCACAGTGTAGATTCCCTTGATGGGAGAGAGGTCCGTGTGAAATATTTCAGAGAAGCCCTTTGTCACTGAAACTGTAGAGCAATGTCAGCAGTGTCTGAGAATTTTAATTTTACCCTTAAATGTCCATCTTTGGACAAAAATCATATCTTAAAACTGCAGTTCTGCATATGATTGTACTGCCTATGCAAAGTACTGCACAGTATAATTTCTATCCTGAACAAATTACGTGCACACATTGCTTTAACTCAGATTTTCAGAATTATGTTTTAGTGATTATTCTGAAGGCAAGGGGGAAATTTGAAGTCGTACCATCATACCAACTGTGCGTTTTCCATTGTTCTGTAACAATTTTCTCTCCTGCCAGTCTACACACTTTCCTCAGATACTGTCTCAAAATATGCACATACCAATGCATTCATGCCTGAAAGAATCAAATGGAATGAGTGACCTTCACTTTTCTTTTTGCAGCAGTCCAGAGGTGAATGTAGCCCAGAAGTGATACCTCTCTCCAACCCCGGTTTCAGGCCACGGCTCTGGCTAACAGCAGCTTTCCTGACAGCCATGCATATGGGATACTTGTACCCTGTGGGCTGGACGTGGCTAGCCTGGGGAGCCACATGCCCCCGGCTCTACAGCTTGCCTGAGCCTGCTGCATCAGGATCCAGGCAGACCACGTGGTTTTGGCAGGGAGAGCTGGTGTCTTTTGAACTCGTGTCACTCTCCAAAACCGAAGCTGCACTCTGCCTGAAACAGTACTGTGGCAGGAACTGTGAGCTCTTTGAACAGCTGCTTACTGAAACTGGAGGTGGACCGTACTATAAAACAGGATTAGATGCTGTATTAGGGTTTTTGTGAAAACAGTCAGGTGACTATCCACTCCACCTTGTATTTAGCATTCATCTGATGAGTTTAATCAAGGCTATATCCTCTCTTTGTGGGGCAGATTGGCTCTGGTTAACATTTCTTTTCACCTTTCCTATGAAGAAAGGGCATTAAAAAGAAAATGCAGTTTTATAAGGACTGTAATTCTAAACGAATACAATGTACTCAAAGCCCAGTGAAAGGTGCAGTGCTAAAAATAAAAATGCATACAGATAGAAATTGTTTTTCAGATTTCAGCCATATAAAGATTATTCACCACCAGTGTTATGCAGCCACTTCTGAGTAATTTGCAAGATAATTCTGTGCCACATAATGTATTCAGATTTTTATTTTTTTTTAGTTTTGGAAAGGGGAATTGAAGAATGGTGTCCATTTTCCCCCAGCTGAAACTGCCAACAGGATTTGAGGTAGGTGGAAAGCTGGGGAGAAGTTAGCAAAATTAACCCCTGAATTTTTGCAAAACAAAATACTTGGCAGACATTTAATGTGAAAAACAGGCAAAGACTACCTTTCTGTCTTACTAAAGACTGTTTTGACATATTAGTGTTCTTATTCTTAATGGTAAAATTTAATATACTGAAGTTTATTAATGTTAGTGTCTGATATTTTAGTGGCCCATGTATGATTATGCTAAAATGCATTCTTAAAGCACTAATTTTATAGAATAGGAGCTTCCATTTCTCTGGGTCTGCTGTCATTTAAGGAGGTGGTATTTCTGAAAACAAACTGCTCAAGAAATCAGATATAAATGGAAAAATCTGGCAATACACCAGGGAATTTCCTGTGCAGAAACTGTAAAAAACATTAAGATTCTCTGATGCATCTAAAATATTTGGCAAAATGTGTGGCAATGTTTAAGGTTACAGCACATCACTCTCAAAATATCTGAGATTCTTTTCCTTGGAGAAGACACAATATTGAGCAGATCACATTTCAGACAAAAGCTAGATTGGAGGTAGGGCACTAGGATCTGAGCCACAGATTGTTTACCTAACTCTGCCACAAGCTTGCAGCATAACCTTCAGGAAGTCAGAAAGTTTTTGATCCAAAACTTCTTGAAACCCATCCATTTCCTGACCTGTTCCCTTAGCCCCAGATTTCCATGGTGGAAGTCAACAGCAGAGAATGTAGTCTTTTTGCCTTAATGCTGTACGAGAGATTCCCCTGTGGTTTTTATGTGTTTTTTGAAAATTCTAAATCATTTTTCATCCATTTTTAAAACATATGGATCTCACATACACCCAGGGAAAAGTTCTATTCACATGTTGTGTGTTCATTTTAAATAAGAGAATGGAAATTGTTCTTCACTCAAGTAGAATGAAAAATAAATTCTTTATGGCCAGGGTAACTGGCTAGATAGAGTGTATAACAAATTCATTAACTTCAACATAGCTTTTACAATGTGTTTTGTCATTTTAACCTTTTTTTTTTTTTTCATCAGAATATTCCATTTTCTGTCAATGTACCTACATGGTCCTGGAGGGCTTTAGAGTCTCTTGAGATATATTGATTTAAAATATTTTTATTTTCTTGTATTTTATTACTGTATCTACCAAAATGTAGCTACTTCACTAGGAAGGGCTTAGCAAACCCTGTACAATGTTTTGCTTAACTGAAGATCAAACCCAGTGTGGCGGTGAAGAACCTTGTGTTTATGTCATCTGTGTCACTCTTATCCTTGTAGTTAAGGAATATTAATTCAGATGCAAGGAAAAAAAAGACCTCCCGAGGCTTAGTAAGAATGAATAAATAAACACTGATGCTTGGCTTCCTGGTTTGCTTTGGCTTTCAACTGAAGAAAAGTCTTGGTGTCCCAGTTGTAAGTGGAATACTGCTGAAGAGCAAGCAAATGCCCCTCAAGGCTTAGGGCATGCTTCAAAACAGTTCTTTGGTGTTTTCAGCTGCTTCAATTTTTGTTTACACAAATGGAGGCTCTTGAAAGGCTTTTATTTGCAAAACACATTTTCTCAGTAATTTTATGAAAACTTAGTTCAAAGGAAGAGTCTACAGTTGGACATCCAGAAATGAGGCACCCACTGCCTACAGTGAGTTTGGAAGCTTTTGGCCAGGAAACTAGTATCTATTGTCATTAATATCTCACTAATCTCAGAAAAATAACAAACTTCCTACTTTAATAAAACATTTTGAAGAAGAATGAAGAATAGATCAGTTCCAAATATTACTGTTGTTTCATCCTCGGCATTGCACAGTATATCTGCTATTCATTACTGAGACTGTGTTCTTACAGTTTTACTTGATTGAGTCGCATTTATTGTTTCACTATTGACTGAGGTTTTCCTCTTCGCACTTGCTCTGTTTTTCTCTACTGTGTAAGATTTCTTTCTAGGTGTTTTTTTCTTCTATTACGCTTTTCAGATTTTGGTTTTTTAACTTAAAAGCCCAGCTCTACAAATACCTCTTTAATTTATCTGCCCAGGAAAAGAAAAGAAATACATTTTCTCCCTTGTGACTGGTAAACCAACTAGAGATTAAGTGGTTACTGTCATCTGCAGCTAACAGGTTGGGGGAGAGAGGCATTTTTTAAGCTGTTTGTACGCAGCTAGGACCAAAAGGTGGCTATCCAGCATCTTGATGAAAAGACTCAATCTGCAAGGGGTTGGTCTGCTCCCCCTGTGGAGTCAATGGGGGACAGAGACAGCTTGATCTCCTGGGATCAGTCATCCTCTCGCAGCACTGAGATCTTAACCTTTCAGGTAAGATGCTCTGCTTCAGTGTGACTTCACTTGTTTGAGCAGAGGGCATTGACACAAAACGTGTCTGCAAAGAACTGAAGGAAATAATAAGGTACAGCCAGTTTGCTGGGAACCTGATTTCAGAAATTCTCTCAGGCTGCTAATTATTCCTTGTACTAGTCTTATAGAGAAAGCCTTATCCAAGATGTACCAGCAGAACACTAAAGGTTTCTTTATCCCTATTCAAATGCATCAGAATTGTTTCAGCATTACCTGGTCTTTTAATAGTTACTAGCTGAAGACATACACATACGTTGTAGGAAAAATTACACAAAAAAAGGCAAGCACCATGAGACCCTTGACCACGACTTGAGATTTAAGTATTACCCCAGAAAGGTATGTTAGTTCTTTTTGAATTTAAAACTCCCTGTATGTAATTATAAGGTTTGTTTACTTGGAGGAAATTTTTTATAAATTTACAGTTTTCAGGAATAACGTCCTCAATGGCTTATTTTTAGGGCTTCAGATTTAGAACTGTTGGATCTAAACTATGACTACTAAAAAGGAGTATGCATAAAAGAAACATTTGAGCTTGCAGAATAAGTAATCCCTATTACAAGAAACTATTGTAATTTTATTTTATTTTTTCATTTTATTTTATCCCCCTCAAAAAGGATAAATGAGAAATATCTCATTGTTCAAAAAGTCCTTTCTATCTATGACTAAACATTTTACAATCATAATTTTCCTGTCATTTTTTACCATTTATTCCCATAATTGTAATGAAAATTATGTAATTAAACTATGCACAGGACTACATCAGTACAAATCTCATTATCATTTGTGAGAACGGATGCAATGTAACTGAAGGCAAATTGTGGAATAGCATCACCATTTCTGCAACAATTAGGACTTTAAAATCTGTGACAGGATTTTGAAATCCCAGATGGCCACAGAAGAGTTAAATTCAAGGGCATTCACAAAACACCTGAAATCAGACGAGGTACAGGGAATAAAAATGGTAACTGTCACAGGCTGGGGAGAGGAGGTAGAAGCAAGCATTAGAATTGCTAAGGAGGGATAAATCGGGGGAGGGCAGAGCTGTGGGAGAGCTTGCCTTAGCCATCTATTGATTTTCTGATGTACTGAGTAGCACAGAGGAGAAAGGATATGGAATTGAGCCGGAGACAACAGTGGTGTTCATGCAGCAGTAATTAGAGGTGAATTATCAGGCTGTAGAGAGGGGAATACCTGTGGATAAAAGTCCCAGGCTTATAGAAATTATTATTTGTAGGACCAGTGAAGAGCAGTCTAGCTCCGGAATGATCCATTAAGCTTTGAGCTGTAAGGGCAATTGCGAGGGAGGCTTACAGATAGAGATGGAGCCTCATCAGGTTAAGGTGAACACAGAGCCTGAAATCCACTTACACCGTCACTAATGGAGCAGTCTAATTTCAGACAAGTTAGTCCTCATCTTTTTGAGGGGCAGGGGACGACAGTATTTTAAGACCTTATCAGCTCTCCTATTTCGTTTCCTTCATTTTAAGAAAGAAGGAAACTACTTTCTTGTAAGTGGAGCTGTATTCCACTGCGGGAGTCACAATTTAATGGTTGCAGCATTACTGCTGAGAGCATATTGCTCCTGTTTCACAGGTGTGGGGAGGGAACCCAGCAAAAGGGAGACAAGCTCAAAATGACTCATTTGAGCAAGATTAGAAAAAAGCTTGTATTGCATGTTGGCTTTTAATATCCTAATCCTAGCACCTTTTTGTTGGGTTTTGTGGCTTCTTAAAAGCAAATTTAAAAAATCAAAATTGCTCATTTCATAGGCCTGCTACATCTGTTCAATATTTTGCTTACCTCATATTAAACTTGAACGAGGTCCAAAATGTTAACCAAGGAAAAAATTCAATCCAATCTTTTACTTGGATTGAATTAGGAAAGAATTTTGCACCGACTTCAATGATTGCTGTAGCATCTCCAAGCATCACTTAAAAAAACCCCACGAAACTCTTAGTGATGATCTGCAGATATTAACTCCACATTTGTTGCTTTTTAGAAGTTATCAGAAAACTGTCTTTAAAATGTCCATAGCTGATTCAATTAAGTGAATAAATTTGAACTATGAAAGAGTTTCTTGGTATTAAAGCTGTATGAGTTCTGTTTTTTCAGAATCAAATAGTAGTATTCTACAGCATGTGAGACAGAGGCTGATCAGATGTAGGTGTACAGTCTACATATCTTGATTACTAGTGTCATGCTTATTCTGAAATATGTGTGCGTACACTTCCATGAAGGAGTAGGATCTTGAATTAAACACCTATATGGCCATGAGAAAGTACTAGGGAATAAGATGAAGAAGTCGGAGGAAAGAATATGAGCCAAAGTCCAAAACGATTAGGGGCTCTCTTTTCCTTCTATGCCATAGGAAAAACAAAGTGCAAGAAAAAGTATTTTGTCCCTTTTCTGATCAATCTCAAAATAATAACAGTGATTTTTCTGTCTTTTTTTTTTTTTAACCAAACTGTTTAGTACATGAAGCTGTAGAAGTGAGGGAAGGTGCTGTCATTCTGGTTTATGGGTTGAATTTTAACCATAAAGAACTCTTCCTACTTGTCTGAACATATCACTGGGAGACAGCTGATTTTTTGTTTTCTGTTCAGATACAGAATATTGTCAATCAAGTTATTATGTTCCCCATATGAAAACAAGCTGTTTTCCTATGCTTAAAATAAAACTTAGTTCCTTGAAGCTACAAACTTACTCTTAAGTATAACAACTAAACCAAAATTATGTTTTTCTTCTCCTGACCATAGCTTATTTATCTGTATTGAAATCAACACAGAGATTTCCACTTTTTCTCCTCCTCTCTGAACCAATACTTCCCCCTGTTCCCACTCTCCATGAAAACTCAGACCTCACTGAACTGGAGACAAAGACGTTCTACAAATAGGGGTATAATAAAGAAACAGAAGTACATTTAACATATGGAATAGAAATCAAAGTGGTTTTGAAATGTGTTTTAACATCTCTAGAAGAATGACTGTATCCTGCCAGCACATTATACTGCCTGGAGGGTATCTGTCTTTTTGGTTTTAGATTTTGCTATTATGATATTGCATAGTTTAAAATTGTTCATTCCTGTGTTTCATTCACAGTCACTGTTGCAATGGACTCTAAGAGCAGTCATGTTTGTAACGCTCCTTGACCATATTTCATATTGGTTTAAAACATAAGCAGTAAAATTTTGCTGCCGACATTAAAGAGACTTGTGATCAGAAGACAGAGCTGCTTTGAAACAAAATACATCTTGTCAACCTTTCAGTGAAGAAGTTGCTTGAATAAAAATGCCTCTTGAAATGTGTTGTGAAAGATACACTTCTGAAGCATAAAAAGTTGTTACAACTGTTTATTAAACCTCATGCTTCTTGGGGGAGAGAATCAAAATGGGATTCATCTTTTTAAGATAAATAATCTGGGGGTGCTGGTTGACAGCTGGCTGAACATGAGCCAGTTGTGTGCCCAGGTGGCCAAGAAGGCTAACAGCATCCTGGCTTGTATCAGCAATAGTGAGGCCAGCAGGAGCAGGGAGGTGATTGTGCCCCTGTACTCGGTACTGGTGAGGCCACACCTTGAGTATTGTGTGCAGTTTCGGGCCCCTCAGTGCAAGAAGGACATTGAGTTGCTGGAACGTGTCCAGAGAAGGGCAGCGAAGATGGTGAAAGGTCCCAAGAGCAGGTCTTATGAGGAGAGGTTGGGGGAACTGGGGTTGTTTAGCCTGGAGGAGTCTGAGGGGAGACCTTATCACTCTCTACACCTACCTGAAAGGAGGTTGTAGTGAGATGGGTGTTGGACTCTCTTCCCAAGTAACAGGTGATATGATGAGAAGAAACAGCCTTAAGTTGCCCAGGGGAGGTTTAGAAAAAATATTAGGGAAAATGTCTTTACTGAAAGAGTGGTGAGGCATTGGAACAAGCTGCCCAGAGAGGTGGTGGAGTCACCATCCCTGGAGGTGTTCAAAAAATGTGTAGATGTGGCACTTGAGGGAATGGTTTAGGAGGCATGGGGGTGCTGGGTTGTTGGTTGGACTTGATCTTAGAGGTCTGTTTCTTAATCTTAATGATTCTATGATTCTAAGAATCAGGAAGGGAGGGTTTATAAAGAGAAAACATGCAGCATATGATTTTGTTGAAATGTGTACAAACAAGATCAAAACCTGTAGCAAGACAGTGATATGCAGATGCCATCTGAAAGGACTTCTTCACATGAGGCATAAGAAGACTTGATTCATGACTCAGAATTGTTAATCTCATTCAAGTCATGGAAGATGAAATGGTGGGGGGGGCAGACAATCCTCTGTTCTCAATAATGGCCTAGAGTTAGAACTATAAATGGATATAAACCTGCAATTTAGAAAGGAAGCAACATGAGTTTCCTTGTTGCATTGCTCTTTCAGCAAGAAAAGCATCCACTTAGCAGCCGCACTACAGCTCTAAGCACAGCAATAAACCTTTCAAAATGTCACTTTTTTTCAGCATTAATCTAATGATAAGAGAGAGAAGCAATTGCAAAAGTCATTCTTTATTGCACCACTTAGCTCCCAGAAACTTCATCAAAATCAGGAGGGACCCCTTTTTGCTCTGATTGCCTGACCCAGAATCTTTAATCCCCTTTCATTAAAACCATGCCGCTTTGTTTCCTCATGCATTGCCTTCTGAGGTTTTGGAAATCACCAGGCATAGTCAAGAGAGCAGAGCTGAAGGCTAGGCCAGAGCATAGCTCTGACACCTGAACAGCAGTGTTCTGCACTGCAGTAACAGTCATTAGGATGTGAGATGTAAAACTGACATCCTATTAATGAATTATAACATTAAAAGTGCCACCATACTTGATTAAAACATCTGCTTAGGCTTCAAATCAGATAAGCAGTTTTCTTCAATATTTCAACAGCCCTCAGTAGCATGTCACTGTGATTCAAAACTGATAAAAGAGACACCTGTATCAATGGATTTGTTTTTACATTCTCTCCTTCCCTTTGAAGAGTTTCCATTGGGGTGTTTGGTTTTGGGTTTTTGGGTTGGTTTGTGGGGGTTTTTTTTAACAACATTTAGCTCTCATGTTAATGTTTGGGAAATATTGGGAACGGTAAGGGCTTTTTAACATTTTGAACCTGCCCTAATGCCCAAATTTTACTTTTTTCCCCTGTTTCCTTTCCTTCTTTTCCCACCCACAAAAAAAAAAGGCTGGTTGGTATTTTACAGAACAACTGCAACAAAAAGGAGGTTGGTGCAGGTCTGCATTTCTGTAGGAGAGAGTTAAATACATCGATTCAGCGCTAGCTGGTAGAAGAGAAGACAAAACTGAGTATGAGAGATTAACTGTGATGATGCAATGAATGAGAAACAAGGGTTTCCCTATTTGACCAGCTGATATTCTCCCATACAGCATGATCTTCTCAAAGAGTGATAGAGGAGGTAGATATATTTGACTGTGGGACTGTCCCTTTAGGAGCAGAGGTGGCAGCACGGAGAGAGCCCTTCGCCCTGCTGCCAGGGATACCAATTCTCTCTTTCTAGAGAGGTCAGCTCCTTGCTTCTGTATAGAAGGACCTGTTTGCACAAACAGCATAGGCTTGAAGGACCTTGCTCTCTCATCAGTAATAACAGGTAGTTCAGCTCAGACATGCTGGCAGGAAGCCAGGTGAAGATGTACTTTCTGCAAGTGCTGCTGGTCGTTCTGCTGGTGAACTGGTGGGCTAAAACACATTTGTGTCATAGCTTGACCACTGAATGATAAGCTAATTGCACTCTACAGTTTCACAGTCCTGCAAGCTACAATTCCCATAGCAGCATACTGATTCAGTTTATCTTAGAAATCAGGAGCATCTAAAGATTTGCCATCTGGAACTGTCTAGAGCACAAAATGTCTGAGGATCTCACTGCCCACATGGGAGAGGGTGCATTATGTCCATTGCCAGAAGGTTATCAACATTTGCATTCCATTTCAGAGCCAGAGGCGCTCAGAGCCATAATACTCTATGGCTGAAAAGACTGTTGGAAGCTGGGTGACACTGTTGGATTCAGTGGTGAAATGAAGGAAAGTAGGGATGGTGCCAATCTGTGCTGTGTAGAAGATCCAGGACCTTTATGATTTTCTCCTAAGATGAGCCTTTTGTGGTATGATTTCTCTGTGATTGTGGTCCATGGGTTTGCAGCATGCTGGTCGTTTCTTCTCACTCCAGTCACTGCTCAGGAAAATTTAAAATCTCCAGAACTGGCAGAGGGCAAGGCTGCTGCCGCAGCACCAGTTCCAGCTTTCCAAACCGTGAAGCCCGTTTGCCTTGGCAAGAAAATTCAGGTGTTGCAATTGGTTGTGATTGCTCTCTGGTTAAAGACAGCATGAAAGAAAATGCCTGAATTTACCTGTAAAACCATATTCAGCAGAGTAAGTGGTCCTATCTTATTTTTCACCAGTTTCTCTTATGAAAACTATACCTAAAACCCAGAAGATAAAATGTCTGACAGACTTTTAGAGCAAGTTGTTGGACCGTGCAATCGTGTTTGAGGTTAACAGTCCATTCACGGTAGTGTCCTGTTCATAATAAGGGACAGTGTTGTTGCTCCAGAGCTAGCTTAAGTCGGCCAGGCACAGAATACCAACAATCACTATTTCTTATCCCATGAAACTCAGGGTATGGTTTGCTGCATAGATTTCAAATGCCCAGATTTACTACACAGTTACTTCTGTATAGAAACATATGTAAAACCAGTTTGAACAATCAGGACTTCAGTGTCTCCCCTTTCTTGCTTATTGTTTTTTCTTTTTTCCTTTCCTACTCCCTTGGCACAGACAAAGCAACGGATGCTTAAGCAGCCTAAGCATACCCTAAACAAAAGCTGGAAGGAGGCTTGCCTCACACCTCCTACCTGCCACACAAAATTTAGAGTAAAGGAAATAGTGCAAGTCAAGCGTGCAGCTAAACCAGGCTCTTTAACAGACACTAGCCAAGACTCTACAAGACGTGCTATTCGCAAAGAACTGGAAGTTATCTTGCATGCTATTTGGTAATTCCCAAAAATCGTTTGGTTTGTCAGACAGAATGCTTAAACTCTTTAAACATTGCTAGAGCCTTTTCTCATTGTTCTTTTAGCAAAGCGACAGGTGTAACATTCCTGGTAGTATATGTGAATACATTATTGTTTACAGGAGACAGAGGCTGTTAAAGCCTAAGTCCACAGAAAGGCTAATTCACAAAAGTATAATGTCTTGGTATGAATCAATATATTAAGTGAAAAGTTATCCTGTGAAATGTTGTCCTAAGAGAAACATTTTGTTTTGCTCTTCTGATGTATTATGATGTTGGAGAATGTAATGACAGTCTGTATGGCATTCTCGGCATTTAACAGGTTATTACTGCAAATCACTCTCTTGACATCCTGGGACCCATTACCCATATGGAATGATGGTACTAGAATGAAAAATCAAATTTTTATTAAGTTTACCAAGTAGCATGCACAGAAATGTATTTCTCTTGCTGTGACCTTTCATATCCTGAAACTTCACAGCTTTCATCGGTGGGAGATTCTTTATCTTGATCACAGAAATCACTTAGGGAAAGACTGTCATACCTGAAGATTTTAATTGACGCTATAAAATGATCTAGGTTTCTAGCCCCGTAAGATATTGGTCTGATCAGCTATGACATACAGAAATGTGTTTGATCTAACACTCTGCTGGTTTTAGCTGGGATAGAGTTAATTCTCTTCACTGGGCGCCTGTAGCAGCCAGGGGCCTTCCCAGCTTCCTGCTCTGCCACGAGGGCAGGAGGCCGGGGGGGCGGGGCCACAGCCGAGACAGCTGCCCCCGACCGGCCAATGGGATGTTCATTCCCTACCGCGGGGCGCCGGGAGCGGGACGTTAACGGGGGCCGGGGGTGGGGGTTGCAGCTCGGGGACTGGGTGCGGGGGGGGGTCACGGCTCGGGGACTGGTGGTGTGAGGTCGGTGGGCGGTGAGTGGCTGTGCATGTGTGGTTGGTTTTGATGGTTCATTCCCCCTTCCCCATCAGCCCAGGTTTCGTGCCTCTCATTGTTTTCCTTTCCATTGCAATATTGTTGCTGATATTGTTTTATTTTAATTATTAAACTGTTCTTTTCTCAACCCATGAGCTTTCTCACTTTTACCCTTCCAGTTCTCTCCCCTATCCTGGCAGCGGGTGTAGCTGTACGCTTCTACGGGAGAACTTATCTTGGGCTGCACATCTCCAGGACACAGGGCTCTAGCCACCCTGGGGACAGTGATGCACAGGCATCAATATGATGGATACAAAATGTCCGTTTATTTAGCTGCATCACACGCTTATATAGCTCTTGCGGTTCCTGTTCCTGCCACTCCTATGGGGAGGAGTCTATCTTTCCGTCACATCCCGTGATCTTCCGGTTGCCGATCCCTGTCTATTCCCCTACAGCAGGGAGCGAGCGAGCGGCTGTTCGGGGCTGAGTTCCCGCCTGGGGCTAAACCACAACACATTCAAACCAGACACACTTAGGAATGGAGTTTTGATTCAGCTTATCCTGCTTTTGAAATCTGAAGCCTGTTTTTCTTGTAATACTGAACACAAATGGGGTTGACATCAGACAATTCAGCAGCAATTCAAGTGTGCAGCTGGGTTCCTGTATTCTGAGATTGAGTTATGGATGGTTTATTAGAGACTTGCAGTATATTACAGTAGGTCCAAAACAAGTTGCCTGAGAAACATGTTTGTTTGGGGTTTTCTCCATTGTTATAATGGTTCATTTCAAGTGAATGAAGAGAAGAATAAGAACTCACATGGGATTGTGTTTATGCGCTAAGAGTCAATAGCTTTAGGAAGAAAACTGTAAAATATATGTCTGAGCATTATGACTCTACCAAGAAGAACATACCAGCATTCTTCTCAGCATAATGTATTTTTCTATCCATTATTTTATTTGTGATTTTTCAGTGCAACAAACTTTTTGTAATGCTGAACTTAAAGAAAATAGTGTCTCCTTTGATTAGGATGAGTGAAAAGAAAAGGTATCCTGAAGTGAAGGTATTAGAGATGGCAAGATATTAACAATGATAAGGAAATATATTATATAAAAATAATCTATGGAACTGAAAGAATGAGTATTCCTTTATCTGTCACGTAAGCTAAAGGTTCTCGTCAGTGTATGAACACCTCTTTATAGTTTAAAAGTGCTCTGACAGATCTTCTGCTGAACCTTTGATAAGAAAACCTTCGTATACAATTTAACTGAAAAATAAAAGACAACTTTCAATACTATCTTGGACCATCTTTAATGTTTTCTTACTTCTACATTGGCATTAACAAAATTCTGCCTCTGAAAAGTTGTGTGTGTTACATTTTTTGACCTATGAGAAGGAAGCTGCTTGCTAAATTCTTAAAGAAGGCCTAAATATGATCAGGTTTAAAAGCCAGGTCAGCAAGGTCTATTCCTGCAAAGCCTTGGTGTTGTCAGCCCTGTTAGTTTCTCTTGTCCTCATTCTCAGCATACAGGTAAAGCTGTAAACAGATGGACTTCAGGAAGTAGGAAATACTATGTGCTTTATAAAAGCTATAAATTAATAATTTTTAATTTATCCTCAGATGAATGTAATGAGAAATCTTCACTCACTAGGGCTTTATTTCAGTTGCTTTTGGAATGATATGGGATGATTGTCAATAGTGTGATTGGGTCATAAGAATAGTGTATAATGTTCTCACAGTCATCAGCTATGATTCATTATCTTTGTTTACTTTTATCTATACTGGTGTTCTTCATTTGTTTCGTTAATATAATGTAGTTTTTCCTCTATTTCTTTTGTTAAACCAGTATTCTGCTATTATGTTTCCTGTTTTGTTTTGACAGTGTTTTTTTTAAGTAGTAGAACTTAAAACCCTGTAATATTCTTCTCTATGTCAGAAGACACTGTTAGTGCTGCATCGACAGCAGTTAATATTTGTTTGTCAGCACCATACCCTTCTAGAAAGGCATCTCAGCTTGGTTTTCAAATTTAATGCAAGGTTCATAAAAACTTCTTCTTTTGCTCTCACTAGTGTATACTAGTAGGTAATGCAGAAGCTAATTATTATGAAACCGAGAAAGTAGGACAGTACTCAGAGGATTAACTAATATCAGTTAGCAGAGGGGATGAAGTCACCAGTGGCTTTTGATGCTCATCCCCACCAATACAGCCATTCTCCTTCCAGGACATGGAGAGATTATTTTAATGGAAAAGAATAGCTGGCTTGTGGGCTTTGACTGCCAACAGGAGAGTCAGGTAATTTTGAAAGCCATGAAGGATTTTTCTCTTTGGAACATTTGTCTGTGAGGGAGTGCGGTGAAATAACTGAAGTATTTCATATTTTAAAATGAAATTGTTCTAATATTGACAGGTTTGTTGCTTTCATTTTTTTTCACTATAGGATTTGTTTATTTATTGTTTTGAGAAAGGTGTATAGTGATCAGCATTTTGATCCAAATATGTTGCTTTCAATATAATCAGAGTGCAAAGTGATTGTAAAGCCAGTATTATGTGATGTTCTGCTGAGCTGGTAGCAATGAAAACCCATATTGCATTTAGTTAGCATTCTGCAGTAAAATAAATTACTAGTTAAGAGTTTATGGGAAGTAAGTGATCAAATTAATACATTTTCTTAGGACTTTTGCTTGAGAAGGACCTTGGGCTATGCCTGATTTTGGCTTCCTCCAGTCATGCTTTCGCTTTGTTTTCCCTTTTTTTCATATCCTTTATCTTTTGGGTACTGTGTTTATTTTTATCTTCTGAATAATATAAAAATAAAAACCTAGCAAAATATCAGCTTTCCTCATATCATCATCTTCACATTTTAGTTATTTTATATATTTTAATCAGATTGCACTCTTCACTGTGAATTTAAGGTCACGTGTATTTTTAAAGAGCATCGGGAGGGCCCAGACATGAGGCCATTCGTGTTATTTTCAATCCGCTATCAGCCCACACAGCATGCTGCATGCCCATATGGTAGTATAAATAGCATTCCTTGGACAGACACTGCATAAGCTAAGATACTGAATAAATTAATGTGAGTTTCACATTTACTTCCATTTCCCCACAGATTTCTATGTACTCATGAGAGACTAAGAATCTTTCCACCTGTTAGCTCACATACATTGTGTTTGATACACAGCATAAGACCTAAACAAAAACTATTTTTAAGATAAAAACTTTTCTTCTGTTCTCTTTTTTCTTCATTGTTGCATCTATGGTTGTTTGGAATATAATTTTTGTATTACACTAGTTCAGATATAATATTGAGAGTAACTGTTTTAAGGGTAGATTCTCACTCTTATTTCCTTTTACTAAGAGTGGATGTTGGAGAAATATGTGCAAGAAGCGTAAAAATATTTCTCTGAGATTCAAATGTCCCTATTGCATTTACAATGAGACTGCCTTGCTGTCTTTCACACATCATCTCCTTCCATATTCTCTTCATGCAGATCACTTTGGTTACCGTATTGACTTCATTCGCACTTGGATACAGGAGACTGAATTCTTTCCTACATTATTTCCAAGAACTAAAAAATAGCTATGGCCAGCTGAAGAGAAGCCAGCCATGTTACTAAAGCTTTGACTTCTTGCACTGAATTGTCTAGACACATCTTCTCCTAATTGCCCTCAAAATTATTTTCAGCCGCTTACAATGCAAAGGAAGTTCAGCTGTAGCTGGAAACCTTGGTCCAGCTGTCTGGTCACTACATCCATCTGGCAGTCTGTGAGCAGATATAGCTAAAAAGACAAGAGATGACAGCTTTGGGAGTCACAATGACTTTAATAAAACCTCAAAAACGTTCTGACTCACTTTGCCGTGTGTAGACTTGATGCACAACAACCACTGTGTCATAATAACCGTAACACTATCTATGATGGTGGGATCAATCTGAAACCGTGGTAGTGTTTAAGGTTAAAAGGAAACTCCTATCACTCTATGATATCATAAATTCTAAGGCATTGCTGACATCTGGAAGGGTATATTTTAAGCTCTTGTAAATTGACTTCTGGTTTTGTAGACTCAAGAATGTGTGGCATAGGGGCATAATACTGAATACAAAGCTACATTCACATATTCTTGTATCAAATGGAAGTGTAAAATTCTTTAAGAAAGAGCTCACCTTAATTTGTGTGTATATTTTCCTATCCCTAAGCCTTTTTTATAGTACTCAGTTTTATTGTGTTCAGATTGAAAAACAACACCATATTATGATGATAGCTACCAGTCTGATACACAGAGCATGAATATTCAGAGTTCTGAATGTTCTTAAAGAATTGCCTGTGATTTATCAATGTTGGTTAAACAGATTTGCAGGATTTAAGTCATACTAAGGAACAACTTGTGAAGGTATGTACAGCCTTATTTAAACCCTGAGCAGACATTTACCACATAAGCTGCTACTTGTAATTCTTTATGTGAATTTAATTTTTATTACTTTCATCTAATCTTCCAGACCTTAAGAGAAAGGTAGTAACACCATTACTTCTGGACAGCAAAGGAGAAGAAATTTTAGCTTAGGTTACCTCAGTAATTTATTTCCTGCTATAGGAAATTTAACAAACAAAATTCAAAAGAAATCTTTTGAGATTGCACGGTTGTTTTTGCTTTCTCTCATGCTTTTCCTGTCTGATTTTACCCTATCAAGGCACAGCATTTCTCTCTCTCTCCTTCATACATGCACTTATCCTCTTCTAATTTCCATTGCTACTGGAAGATGGAAATCAAAGCTGCTTTGCCATGTGTAAAATATATTATGAATGCATGCAGGTAGGAGAAAAATGTCCAGAGGATATAATCATTTTGACATCTATTTTACTGTCATCTGCCAAGCAGTGAATCAAAAATGTCTCAACCATCTTCAGTAGGTTACCGTCACGTGTAGGAAGAGAATTCTATTACTGTTGTTGGAACTCTAGGTATGATGTCACTAAGTGAAGCAATAAATGTAGCTAAACGAAATAACTCATAGGTGTATACCATAATCTTATGCTTCCTGGATTTGTGTTGTCAAACCAAAAATACTTAAGATGCTGATTTACATATCTCAAGGTCGAAGACACAGGGAAGGACATGCTGCTAATGTAACGTGATAGAATGAAAATTGCCAGGCTCTTCAGTGGCTCTAAGAAAGTAGTGCACCCCAGATTCAGTGATGGAGCAGGAGCAAAACTGGCATATATTGGAGCAATCTTGACATTTGTGTCTAGTTTTCAAAAATAAATGCTGCATTTAGCCTTACTCACAAAATCTGATACTGAACTACTGACTTAAGTGACCCCCCTTCCCTCAGAATCTTAAGAAGCATTCAAGCCTTGCTGGTTTAAACAATAAAAGAGAATAAATGATCTGTATGATATGATTCAGTCCTATAGTATGATATATCTGTCACTAATAGATCCAGGCATATTTCACAATTTTTACTTGGCCAAGGCATTATTAGAACAGAATATTTAGGTGCTGCAGTTTAGCTTAGGTGCTTTTACACTTCATCTAGAGTTATGTTCTGACTGTTTAAATCAACTAAATTTTTTCTGCTTATTTCACTAATCAGCATTTTTCCAATAACAAAAAAGTAATATTCATTCCTCTTACTGTTTTTCTACTTCATCTCCATGCAAAAGAAAGGTAAAGACAAGCAGCAATAATGCAGCGCCTAAAAAGCAGGAGCAGGAAATAGGACCTTTTGCTCTTGCTTCAACATTCTCAAAAAATATTCAGCAACTAGAACAGGGCAAAACACTTTTTGCTGTGTGATACATGTGCATGCACCCATTTACTTTTCGTTTTCTTCAGGAAGACTTTGGAGGTAGTCATCTGAGTGAAACATTGTGTAGGACAGAAGCCTAACCTCCCTGTGCCTCTATGTTCCTTCTTCAAAAGCCATTAAGTCCACCATTCATGCTGGACCTCCTGTGCCTCTCCATGGGAGCTCTGTCCACAGTCTAAGCACAGTTCCAGCTTTAGTGCTGGGATGCAGCACCTCCCATAGTCCTTAGCTGTGTAACACTGAAAAATTACAAAAGTGACCTTTTAAAGATTTATATTTATCTATTGTGATTTGTAAGGGAAAAGTCCTATTTAGAGCCCAGTTTACACAACTGTTGAGGGCACATGTTTCTTTTGATTCCATTCTTTTAAAATGTATTTTTATTTGTATTCAGGATACATAATTGTATAATCATAGAACAAAGAAATATTTCAGCCAGATGTTTACAGCAGATTGTGACTACAGAACTGATCAGATAAGATGAGGACAGCTTATAAGGAGGGTAGGATAAAGTACATCATCAGTTCATATAACTATGGGCTTAAGAATTTTGCCTAATTTGGAAAAGATAACAATGAACCATTTCTGAACAGCACATCAACAATTTGCGTTTGGTTATGAAGTAAAAGGTAATGTGTGGGTTACATATCAAGGAGCAGCATTTTCAGGTGGAAATTTGGAGAGGCCAGGAATGACCATTTTTTTTTCAAAGGACTGCTAGCAGTTAAGTTTAGTCTTACGTTTTATTTTGTAGTTTTTTTCAAGGCAGGATAATTTCATGAGAAAATTTCTTCTGAATCTCACTTTCTGCTTACTTCCAGAAGTAAAGATTTGGTCAAAGGTTGCAGGATGACCACTAACTTGAAAGACCAGTTGAGCACGTTAGTCTCTTTCGGTCAGTGAGGATCAAATTTACAAAGTCAACTGTTTTCACTAGGCTGTCTCAAAGTTGGTTTTATTTATACTTCACTCCTGACTTCTGTTTCTCTCTGATGACCATTCCTCAAAGGTCCACAGTTCAATTTATGAGACTCAAACTAAAGTAATAAATTATTTTTCCCAAGGAAATAAAAGAAAGGATAAGCCTACAAGTACCTTGAAAATGCCTGTAATTTTCAATTACATGATCACTTTGAATTTTTCAGATTATGTACAGTGCAAAAATATTTTCCTGAGAAACAGAATTTTACCTCTTTCTGTGATGCAAGTGATGTACAGTGATGGCCAATTCGTGTTTGACTTCCTAGGTTCTAAGGCAATAAATTTAAGATGAATTAACTTTGCTTTTATTAAAGCTTTTCGGTACACATACAGCTCCAGGCCACTGACTGATGTTAAGTGGCACAGTTCTTTAGTCTTCACCAATTCTGTGTTGATTGACTTACGCTGAATGAAGTTTGGTCAGCAACATACATGCTCACAAACAGCTTTGCCTTCTTTGCAGCCTGTTTTTGCCATTCCAGCCAATGATGCTCATCCGTGGGATAGTATATCTGCCATCACCCATATCTTTCTGGTCTGCTTAATTTTGATTGTATCGATGTGTGAAAATAGTTAAGCAAATTGAATTAAAATAAAAATCATTAGGTTTCTGAAAGGTGAAGAAAAAACTGTTCATACCTGTGGTTACTTTTCAAACCTCAGAACAGGCTGATTAAGGCTTTTCAGTTGATACTAATTTTTTGCCTCTATTTCAGTATGGAAGATTCTCTTTGAGTCCTAGACTGAGACACCAGTTTTAGCTTTCAGGTTTGACTGTCCTAAAGTAATTAAACAAATATGTGAAGATAAATCCTGTTATTTTTTGTACGCTTTCCCTAAACATCCATTGCCAACCACCAAATATTATGCTAAATGAATCTTTGGTCTGAGCTAAATACCCTGTGCTTTGGATCAGAGAAAAGAACATGGCAATCTGCTTTTATCCCAGGCTGGAAATGAACCCAAGAGCTCTCCTCAGAAGTCTCAGAATCGAACAAAATACAGGAGAAAAGCAATATTAAGTTGATCCTTGCCTTCAGGACAACTTCATACACATCTGTGTTACTTCTGAAAAATATTCATCTAATCTACTCTGTACAAATTTTCACTGGCTAAAGCTCCTTAGCCATTGCAAACTTTATTATAGTACTTCCAAGTGCTTCAGAGTCCTTTTCTTGTTTGGTTTTTTTCATGAATGTCTAACCTGAATCTTCCTTTCTGCAATTTAAGGCCACTATTTCCGGGCCTGTTCAGCAGGGACAGAGTAGATTATTCATCTTTGGCAGAAGGCAGTACATATTTGAAGGCTGTTGCTGTGTCTCCCCTAAATTTTCTTTTTTGTAAGCTTAATAACCCCAGTGTGTTCTCTCCTTCTCCAAAAGTCATAACTTTCAGATGTTTGATCAATCTCTTTGCTGTCCAATTGGTCCACTTCATTCTTGAATTGTGGTGCCTAAAATGAACACAGTACATCACCTAAGGCATCACCCATACAGAAAACAGTAATTACTGCGTGTGTCTTGCCATCTGTGTGCCTGTTTATACATCCCAGTATGACGCTTTTTCACAACAGCGTGACATTGCTGACTGTGACACATTTGTCTGCCACAGATTTATTATTTGCTAAATTACATAGTAACATGTGTAGACATACATATATTTGGGATTGGATTTTCCAGAGGGTCTTCTAATTTTTTAGTAGAAAACATATATAGTTTTTTGACTTAGCAAAAGAAAATTAAAGTTTTGTTGACTCCTGCACAGCAACACTACTATTCTAATTATGCAGGATATTTGGTGTCTTGTGTATTTTCCTCTAATTAATTACACACAGTTTATTTTGTAAATATGTTTTGACTCTTCTTGTAGGAGTAAAACAATTTATGCAGCCTGAACATAGTATATATACACATAATGGAAAACAAAAATCAAGAACTCTTCTAAATTCAAGTCATATACTTTTCAGAAAAATGCAAGCTTCCTCTCTTTCTCTGGCTTCTCCAGATTACACTTGACTCCCACCCAGTACATCCAGAAGAGAGAAGGAGACTAACAGCCACACCTTCCCACACAGCAAAAGAAAGAAAACACACTTCCAGGACCCTGTACAGCTTAGGCTCCACCTACATCTTCACTCTTCCTTCTCTGAATATACTTTTCTCTTGTGGACCCAAGGGAAAAGATCCTGTCCTCAGCTGAGACAATCAGTATAACTAAGGGTTTCACAGTGCAGCTGCTTTAATAGTTTACTGAGGTAGTGGGTGTTAAGTGGTATAATCACCTTTATACCTCACAAGGATTGTTGGTGCTCAGTCCACTCCCTCTGATGCAGCAACCTGTCCTGGTCAGTAGTTATTTCAACATATATTGTGTATATATATCCACACATATATTTAAAAAACATATGTTTTCTTTTAGAAATATATAAAGAATTGCTGGAAATCTTCTGAGTACCTTCACCAGACAATATTTCTCTTGCAAATTGTGTGGATGACTGGTTTGAAGGGAAGTATGATTTCAGTGGTAACTTTTACTTTTGTCCAGGATGGATAGCACTCCATCCATGTGGGCTCTAAGTTTTTGTGTTTGGATGGAACACAACTAAGAATGATACCCAAGAGAAAACAAACTGGGTTTAGCATAGCTTGTCTCTTCCTTCCTTTTCCATACCAAGTTTGTTCCATCTACTTCTAAGCAGAGAACAGGTAGGTTCTTCATTTAAATCACTCTTACTGATCTACAGCTTTCCTTAGATTCTATGTGTATTAATCCATCTTGCTATTAGATTCCTCACTCCCCCGGCTGCAAAAGGTCACATAGAGCAAGGAAAAGGTGGGTGGGTCTGCCTGCTGAAGTTTTCCCTTCTGGAAAGAAAAGCTTTGGTCCGCAGAGATCACTGAAGCAATGCAATACCTCAGTCCTGACTGCTAATGGGTTGAAGGGTACGGTGGCTAATTTCTTATTTTCTTCTGGCAACACTCTGTGCTTTGCCAAAAATGGACAGGTGTAGGTGCTGGGTAATTACTCAGTGTTTCACTGTTTTTCAAGGAAAAATAAACCAGTAAAATATGTAAAAATATTTCAGAAGAATGTAATTATTAAACAAAAACTTATATTTTCTAGTTCAGATAACCATGGGATGGTGACATAGGGACATTCACGTAGTGCTGTTCACATGAGTTCTCACTTAACTAGTTACTGCTACATGGACAGATCTGCTCACCATCTTCCATTCGGCCATTAGTATACTTCTGACTGAAGATAAGGACGACTGGTGTAATCTTTAAAGGCTTTCTTTTAAAACCTGTTCAATGGTAAATTGCTACAGGATTTCCAGGGCTCACACGTGAGTTTCTGGGGATGAAGATGAGTTCCCAGCTCATTTAGGAACAGGTTGGGCAGCCTCACTTGACAGGGAATTAGAGGACTCCAGTTCTAGAAAAAAAAGCGGCAGTGTCCATCTCAGGGGACAAGAGAAAGCTTTTTTCAAGGGACTGGCTGGGAGGGGTGACTCAGTGATGTAAGTCCATACATCAGTCTAACCTCTCATTTATTTTTATTGATATTGATGTGGTACTTGGGACGATGTATCAATAGCTCTAATCTATATTCAGCCCTGCAGAATTGTTAGCCCCAAGATGTCATCTACTTCTCATTTTTGTTTTCCTTTGTTTCATTGTAACAATCAAGTTTAGAATAATGGAAGAGGTTAAGCAGATCTTCAAATAAGAATGAAACGTTTGTTGACTATTACGCGCTGATGGTGCAGTGTAAATAACAAATAATGCAGCCAAGAATCACAACAGCATGTCCTCGGGGAACAAATAATGATATTCAAGCCCTGCTTTGGCAAAATACTTGAACTCACACATACTTTCTAAACCCATGTTTAACCTATTAAATCAAGATAGTCTTCAATGCGGTAAGAGCACTTTTAACAGTGACTTGCCATGTGCAGAGCTCGGGAGATGGGGAAGCAGGGGTGGCTTGTGACACCATAGATAAATCTGGCATCTGCAAGGAGACTTAGGCTTTGTGGGAGGGTCCTCCTATTCCTTGGGGCTGCCCTCTGCAGGCACCTGGAGGAGGACAAGGGTGTGAAGTGTCAGTGCTTCTTACCATGGCTCCCCCACAAGGACTATTGGAGGAGAAGGGGGTACCCCCGCTGTCCTCCTGACAGAGCAATGGTTATGAGTTCCAGTTACAATCTCAGCATCAGCGTCAGCATATTTTTTCTTTTGGCAATTAACATGTCTCCAAATTCATCTTAATAAAATTATTAAGTTAATTAATTTTCATCGAGTCACTGGACACTGAGCTTATCCCTGTTAGCATAAATAAAGATTAATCAGCCAAGAAAACATACTTTCAAACCACATGGCTTGTATATGCAATAAATTTTTAATGTGAAGATGAAAGAACTGTACATAATGCTGACAATTCACTCTCTGGACCTTCCTTACTCCCTGCTTTAGTAATCACCTAAATCTCACCTTAAATCTATGCCTGGAAGCATAGGCAACTGATGGTTTTGAAGTTTTTTATTACTGTCCTTCTGAATGAAAGTTAATTTAGTTATTCCTCAAAGCTAACAACTAGTATAGTTCTCTGCTTCATTCTTCATTGAAATGCAGTTTAACTCTGCTCTACAATGGTCTGACTTTTTTTTCTATTGATTGGTAAATTAAATGAAAAATCCCTCGTTTCAAAACACAGTATGGAAAATATTAGTGGGAATTGTATGCAGCATTTTATCACACATAGTTATTTACTTCTGTGCCTTCTATTATTTAATGTTTGTGTGGAGATTTGCCATTTTATTTTACTCCTCTTACAAGAAGATTTCAGAGAATCATCTGTATAACATGGTGATAAGCCCACATCCCAGTGAGAATATTCAGTGGGATGGTAAGTAACTCTGGAAACACTTCGAACTCTAAGTGGAAAAAGAACAGAAATCATACCCAATGGTCTGGATAGTATTCCCTACATCACAGATAGGTGACAAGTGGTTGATCAGTACAATATAAATGGCAGAAAAAAGAGACTTCTGTGTCTGCAATGTAAAGCCCATTGCCATGTGAAATCCATCTTTCTTCAAAGCTTCAAAAGCTGCAAATCACCATTTTGAATCAGGGTCATTGATGCCATCTTGGTTTTAAAAGTAGAGGCATATTCTAGGTTATTCCCACACTGATAGTAAAATATCGTTTGTGTAGGCACATTTTATTTACTTAAATGAACATGGATGCTTGCCAGTTTAATTTATCAATTAATATGGCTAACTGCTAACTATTTTAGCAAGTAAGAAGAACAGAATTAGTTGCTTACAATGTCAAAGGGCAATCATTGCAACAGAACCGGTGCTGGACTTATCTTTCTGGCTTTTTTAGTTGGTTGATAGGTCCTCAGCACAAGATTTAAGGTTGTTAATATTTGTCTCTGCACTGCAGGTATAATTCAGCTCTTCTAACTCTAGCTGTGTAAGCAGTATACAGCTTATATTATCTCCTTAATTTTCTTTTTAGTCAATGGACAAAGATATGTCTAAATACATCTTTCCATTTTAAGTATTTGTTTAATTTGAGTAGGGTTAAGCCTATGGAAGCACTTTTTTCTGGTGATTAGGCATAGCCAAAATTAGGTGAGATGAATCCTACCCTGTGTGCCTTGTCATCCTGTAAGAAAGTCTGTTGTACCAGATCTGGCATTAAAAACTTCTCAGTGGTTCCCTTGAACCCCAGTAATGATATGCAATCAGCAAAAGATTTTAATAACTTTACAAGTTCCTCAAAATGAGCAGATCTAGACCACAAAAGCAAAGGCCCTTCCCACTTAAGGCAAAACTCTGAATTCAAAGAGGTAATGTCAGAGACATTATTAATAAAAATACTTTATACAAGACATGGGATAAGAAAGAAAGTGTCAGCTGTAATGGGATTTATCTTGCAGTATCTGTATTAATTAAAAGTGATTTGAGAGTGTGGAAGATAGATGGGCTTTGTTAATAATAATGCAGCAGTGGCAACTCTGGACCTGATTTTGTGCTGCATAAGAATGGATTTTTTCAAAATATATAATTCTATTCTTGAAAACTGGGTTGGAAATTATTTATATTACAATGTTTGATTCAGAGTTAATGAACCTGAAAAAGTATAATCTGGTTTTCAGAATTTCTTTCACCAGACATGGATAATTTGTCTTATGAAATGTTCAAGCATTTAAATGACAAACGTTTGAAGGTAATTGTTAAGTTGTTTAATTTAATTTCGGAATAAATGTTGGATCTCAACCTTTTGGAGAAATACAAAAGAGAATATGTACCTACTGCTAGTCCTACGGTTCTTCCCATACTTTTTATCTGTCAAACTAACTATTCTACTTGGACAAAGTAATCTTAGAAATTCATTGAATCCTTGTTTCTGATCATGAATTATCTGCAATGACTTTGATTTCCACAAACGGACACCTTCAAACAGAATGAACAGTTTTTGCAAACACAAAGCAGGAGGCAGCTCAAGCCTGTGATCTTTTAAATGCTGTTTGGGTCTTATATGGCTTATAGGCAGCTTAGGCCTTATGTTGCTCCTTTCATTCTGTGACTTGATTTTTGATAATTTATTCTTCTTTTCCAGAGCCAAGTAATTTCCTGCTATTTTTGTGTTTTCTTGAGGATTGAGAATTTATAAGCAGGTGAAGGATGGCCAGGGAAAATTCATATGACTATAAAAAGATTCTGGCAAAATCTTTCCTAAATGAGTGTTCACAGGAGTTTTGCTTTGTGCTGAAAAATAGCATTTCAAGACAGTAAGAGTATTTTTGTTTGATGGCTGTTCTGTTGCCAGTGTGATATGAATGGATCGCACCAGTGTATTTTCCAGCAGAAAGTTATGTTTTAACATAAAATGCACCAACAACACAGTTCCTTTGTCTCTGTGGTCTTTCTCCTGAATATACTGTCATGGGCAGCGCACAATACTATAAAAACTGAAGTCACTTTTGATCATAAATCAGTCTTTCCAAAGGAAATCAGGATTCTGGAATAGGTAGAAGGATCTTCTAATATCAACGTCTATATTTATTAATTTTAAGTAAAAAGACAAAGCTTATTTTTAACTTTCTGTTGATTTGATGTTTTGTTCAAAATTACCAGATTCTGTTAAATAAACTTGATTTCTTAATATTTTCAAAAAGCTAACCCAACTAAGAGCAAACTCATGCTGTAGGCTTCTTAACCTTTCAGTTTGAATAGATTGAAAATAAGTCTGACCCCTCTTGATTTGATGCGAACTGGCTAATCTGTTGGTAGATATAAGACTGATAAAAAATGTTCACAGTTGAAAGTTATGCTAAGTATTACATTAATCAATAAGAAAGCTCACTTTACACTAAAGCTGTAAACAGTAAGTTGGAATAAAGAAAAGGACTTTATTATAGTCCAGCATCAGTACTTCCCTTTATCAGTGGGCACTGTAGCTGCAAGGAAGAACCAGCTATGCCAGACAAATGCACAGTGTCAGGGGCATGGCCTGCTAAGCTTCCTCTGTGACAAAAAGAGGCAAACGGAGCAGTGGACTTTGCCCAAAGACAGTGAAATACATTACCCAAACATTGTCTATGGTTTCCAAACTTTGGTCCAAAATCAAGTCTGAAAATCAATCCCTGGTTGCAACAGATCATTTTATGCAATGCAACATTCTGCAAAGGTTCACTTGCCAAGTCGCCATCCAGAACCACCAGAATATTTGCTGTTTCTCCTTCTGCGAAGGCTTCTCCAACCTCTCTACTTTGCACATTTTCCACTATGTCACTGAGGTTGGATTTCCTACTTCTTACTGCAACACTCTTTGTGCATCACTTATTTTCTCTACCACCTGCTAAACGTTTTAATATCGTGGTGATATATACTTGGAAAGAAGGTGGTAGTGGGGAGGGGAGTAGCACATCCTTCCTTTTCACATTTATTACTGGTGCTTCATCCAGAACACATTTAATGAGGCTCCAGATGAAATATGTGAGTCTCATCCCTTCAAGCACAATTTGCAAGCACAGAAATATAAAGGAATAGATTACACAGTACTGGTTGTTAAAGCATATATAATGTCTTGTATTTTTAATAAACAAATAAACTTGAGAATAAATAATGTTTCTTACAGCATGATATTCTGGTCATTCAAGCATAACAAGAGAAACTGCTCATGCACACATTACAATGCAGAGAAACAATTTGTATGCATCGACTGCATTTACAGTACTATCCTTAACTTCTGTTATCACAAAAATAGATTGCATGCATTATTGCTCACAGAAGTGTATGTACTGTAATACATTTTTTTAATGTTATATTTTGGGGAAAACAGTGCTCAGGATGCAAATTGGTGACTTTACAACATCTTTAAATAAGAATTGCTTGCATATGTATAGATTTAAGGCTTGCATGCATGTGGCATTTAAGGGGAACTAGCACAAGTTGATTTTTGTTTGTTTGTTCAGGTTTTTTTATGGTTGCCACTGTTTCCAGGGTTTGCGAAATCATCACCTATGCACTAGGTCACTGTCTGCATTTGCAAATATATTTTGCTGGGTTTTAATGAACCAGCATGAGGAGTAGAATTTGTAACCATCAGAGAATAGGCATAATTCCTGCCCACACTATGATACCCAGCATGATGTCTGAAACAACGATGTGGTCCTAAGAGATTTAGAGCACTTTAAACTCTCATTGCAACTTGTCCTCAGATTTAAATGAGATTGAAATAAGTTTTCAGTCCTATTGCTCATCATACTGAGCTCCTTGGTTAACATGTATTTAGAAGCAGAGGTGCTGAGCAACGGAGAGCAAGGCACTGCCAGGCCAGTCATAGCAGGAATCAGTTGCTGTAGGATTCCCATGGGGAGGCCTGGATTCCCTCTGCCTCCTCACCGAGAGGTCTGCCATTGTCCCCCTGGGGATGCTTAGAACTGCTGTTTCTGGAAGCTTCTAAAACTAGGCTGGACTAAAACATGAGAAAATATTTTGTGGAAAATATGCTAGAAAGATGGAAAGGATGAGCTAAGTAGGCTTTTCCCTATATGAACCTGAAAACTGCTTGTAGATTCAAATAGTTTACATTCAGGTTTTTGAGTTTCAGAAAGGAAACAGGCTTCTCAAGTCTTTCCAGTCCTAAAGGTCTAAATCATTCTGACTGCATTTTGCAGAATTGCGCGTGTCCACAGAAGTCTTCCTAGGGAAAAAGAAAAAACAAAAACGAAAAACCCAAACAACAACAACAAAAAACCCAAGTGGGCAAATTAAAAATATATATTTTTCAGTGAAATATTTTACAAATAATGTTAAGACTTATCTTTATATTACAAAATATAAAGGTTCTGAATAAAAACAGATGCATAAAAGAGCAATATTTTGCAACAACAGAAGTAAAACATGCTCCAATGATGTGAAAACAGACCTCTTTAAGACTAAAATGCAATCCAAACAATGTGGGGTTTTTTTTAGATAAATAATAATTGCTTCCTCCCTCCCTCTATGGAGAACATTTAATCCTAAAATTGTCAATTACTTCCTAATAAACTTCAAGTAAACTTCAAGGTACACTTTCCTGAACATGGTGTTCATTAAGTTTCAGCCGATCTCTGTTCCAGAAATCAGTGCATTAAAGAAAGTAGGAGCTCACCTTTGTACCTATATAAAGCAAATTCTGTTTGCATTGTTACTTTATCATGTGCATATTTAAAAGCTGCTTTTCTTTTTTCACAAGTTTTGTGTGTTATGATTTACAAATGTAAAATATATTTGTCATTTAGTCTGAAAGTTTTCTGTAGAGGGCGTTGGCCCGTAGGTACTTTTGTAAGAGCTTAGCTGATTTTCAAATAACTGTAGTTTAATCTTACCATGGCCAGAGAGTCTATAGAAAACAATAACGTGCTTTTTTTATGCATTAGGCAAAAGACCACAACTTACTGATAACATAAATTACAAGTATTCAACATTTATAACAAAAGAGTTTGGGGTAACCGATACATGCAGTGAAGCAACAATGCTAATCCTCTTGATTTTCTGAAAGACTGATCTGAACACATAGACAACAGCTGCCTGGTCAAATACCTTCAAAAAATCAGCCCAGTATTATTAATCAGAGCTTTCAGTGAAGTGTATCATATCATAACACCATGAAGCTGTCACCATACCCCAGAGAGCAACACTAAGCGCTGTTCAGACATGACTTGCTCCAGTGGAATTCTTCAGTTTCCTGTAGTAAAGAAAATGAAGCCCATGTGCATAGTTTGAACCAGCTGGCAGCTCTTTAAATTAGATAGGCATGAGCTGCTTATAAGATCGGACGCTCCTCCAGATGCTGGCACAATTAAAAACAAAATAGTTTTCTTCATATTGAGACACCCACATAATTTCTGGCTGTCAAGAGATTGGCGTATTTTGACAATTTAACAAAAATAGATGCTTTCAGGAGAAAATATAAAAGCTGTAACTTTTCTTGTCAAGGAACTTTGCTTTTCCCCTAAAAATGTGTTGCACTAGAAAAAAAAAAACCCACACCAATAAAACCTGGATGTGCTGTGAGAACTTAAATAGAAATTATTAGCCTTGCTCAGAAATAAAGAATGATGAGAAGTCCTCTTTCCTAGATATGCAGACATGTGAAGGCATTAAAATACCCACCATCTGCTTTTGCCTGTGCTTTGTTTAGTATGCAGAGCAGTGACAAGGAAAACGCATAAGGATCCCAGAGCTTATTTTCTTTTTCACTATGGGTACAATTTGTTTCGCTGAAAGTGGTAGTCCAAAATTAGGTGAGACACCATGCCCAGAGTAGATGCCTGCTTTTAGTCATCATTCAGCTGCTCAAGTGCAATCATCTTTCTCCCCTGCTTACACAGAAGGAAGCACTCTTAAGATGTCAGATGGAGAAATTGAATTCCTGCAAATCTTTTGAGGTCATTGCACCACTGTCAAAGAAAGGTGTTTCCAGAGCAGACATGCGACACCACCCCTCAATCTCCTTCTTGTATAGATCTATACACGTAGGCTAACTCCTTCATTACAACTCTCACTACATACTTCTTTAGAAAGACTTTCAAGGCTCATACTCATCTCTATACCACCAAGATCTTTGCAAAACACAAGACTCAGGAGTACACTGCACAGAGTCTCTGTGAGAGAGCTGAAAGCAGAGCTATAGCAGCATCCTCCATCATGAGGAGGGCAAACAAGACATTGTGCCCACCTCACCACCTCTCTGAGGAAACTCAGCTTGTTCCTCAGCTAGGTCCAGAGGGACAATTCCTACAAAACCGTACATCAAATCTGTCACCGATCAGTCTGTCGTTTGTGTCCTCTGCTGTCAGCTACACACCCTCAGAACCTCTCCAGAATGGGGATGTAATGTACTGTAACTTGTTGCCAGGAGAGAGGCATCCCTTTGGTACTGGATGGGAGACAAGGGGGTTGAGGGAGGACAAAGAGGAGAGTCGAGGGTAATGGGCTATCTTACTGCCTCTTAGACAAGACATTAGTTCCCTTCGCCTGCATAGCCAAAGCATGGATCATTACTGTACCAATTACAGTTTTGTGGAAAGCCCTGGGACAATTTAGTAAAAATCATAATCATCCTTGTAACAAATGTGTGGAAGAAACAGATTTTATTTTTTTTTTTAGGAAGAAACAGATATTCTTTGATGCTCAATGATACACCATTCTTAGTTAAAACATTGCAAATATCTTCACTAATGCTGTGAATTAGGAGGTTTCATGTGCACTGCTGATTCAGCTGTAAGCCAAAGGATGATGCCAGGATTCAGAAAACATTAGTAAGTTACTTCCAGTTGTTATAAGCTGGCATGAACTTATCTGCATTGTGGTCAGTCAGCAGTCATGGATTTTAATATCCTATACCTCTATGAACTTCCGCTGTATGCTAATTAGTTCATAGCGTTATTGAAGAACGTGAATATACCTAGTGTCTGTCTAGGGGATTCCACATCACACATGCAGAATTTGTCCTGCAACATTACTCCATCCAGGTCAGTGGTTCTGTTCCAGCATGAAAGAATGGCATCAGTCCGTAGCTATGACCAGCTTGACACAAACGCTGTGCCTTTAGCACAATGTAGTGACACATCACCAAATTCTTTCCTGGCACTGCAAAAGAACAGCTGTTCCCACTCTTTGGAAGAAACATGTCCTGTGGAAACTCCTGTCTGGTGTCATCTGTCTTGCAGCTTTTCTAATAGCAGAAGCTGAGTGAAAAAAAGTACTTTCTTTTAAAAGCAAAGATTGACATAGCAGCTTGAATTAAATTTAAAAACTCTATCTTTGCTGATATAATAGCAAAGACAAGGTTAAATATTCAACAGACAGCAGAAGTCACTAGTGTAGATCATCAGTTGGAGAGAGGCTGCAAGACATTTTTATTATCAGCTGTAAATAAACAGGATTTAATGCTGAGACACTGACACCTGTTAAACATGAAATAATTCTGTCCTTGTGGTTCATATTTATGTGAACATTACATAAAAGTTCATCAGCTTTTAAAACCAACAGAACAAGTGAAGTCTTGGCAAAGCTAGACTAACAGGTTCCTGTAGGTGAAACAGACCACCAAGACCATTATTTTCTTTCAGTGTATGTTTAATTTCAGATAAAAAAACCATTTACTCAAAACAAACAAGCAAACAAAGCACCTGTGCTGATTTGAATTTTACAGTCTATTTCTAATCAGCATTCTAAGCTTTTAAAAATATGTTAAAAAATAATCTCTCCTTCTTAAAATGTATTTTTAATTGCTGAATAATCCAGCTCGTAGATGACACTATTAATCAAACTCTGAGTCAGCATGTCCATTTTATGAACTCAATGAAGATAAGTCTGTGATAGCCTCGAAGTCAGTAAACTTGATCATCTTTTCCTCAGCCAATTCCCTACAACTCACAAGTGTCAGTTATTCCAGAGACTCATTTAATACGTCTCTCCACACATTCGCTGTCTGCTTTTAATGTTCACAAATTCTGCTGTCAGCAAAGAAAAATAAAGGGAAATGTGTTTTGATTTGCATCCTTTTATGATAAGGTATTCCAGGCACATATTGTCACTATTCCTGTTACAGATGGCATTTGGAAGTATGCATTTGTCAGTAATTTCTTTTTGTTCAGTTTGATTGTTTTCTGCTTTTTTACTTCTCTCTCTTCTTTCTTTCTTTCTTTTTTTTTTTTTTTAACTGTAGAGTCCTCTGTGTTTCTTGAAGGGTAGTAACAATTTGGGTGAAGATGAAAACCAGAATATTGCTCCTTGAAGAACTAACAGTGATTGTAAGAAAGGATGCTTCAGATCTGAGAAAGGAGGGAACTATATGGGGAGGCACTAAGTGTAGGAATTGATAATTTTCAGCTTAGATAGTGACTATGAATTGGTTGCAAAATGAAAGTAACGGTACTTACCATACACTTGTGCTACAGGCCTTTCCATCCTGGCACGCAGAGGGAAAACAAGCCCTACATCACCAACAGAACTCAGTCCAGCGTTCAAGACCACCGTGGTGAGGCAGGTCCAAGATCAAGGCAAGCAGCCAATACAGCAGGTCAGGACTGGGGTCAGCATCTCAGAGGTTTGAGGCTGGGGGCAGCCGTAGATGCAGTGTGACCCAGTCGGGCACCACAGGCAGGAGGTAGGCTCTCACTCCCACCTCATTCACAGAGCTCTCAACAGCAAAGGAGCCAGCCCTGGACATGGCCGTCTTACTTGTCCAAAGGTGGACTGTACTCAGGGCCCTGACGTGTAATGCTCTCAAGTCCTTTTCTTGGCCTCAGGAACCAAGCTTCCTCCCAGCTTATGACAATCTAAGTATAAGCAATATAAGCAAAAACCTAACAAGCGATTACAAGAAATAAATGGAAAAAAATTAGTAAGGTAACAAGGATTCAATACTAACCTGCAAGATAAGCACTGCTTACAGCTCTCAGAGTGTTTCTGAGCACCAAAATAAATCCATGGTGCAATATGGGGAGTTTTTGTTTGGTTTTTAAAGGGAGCTTCCCTCAGGCAGTGAAGGCTCAGAAAAATTTCAAAAGTGCTCTTTGAAGTTTTGCTGGAGTCAAATGATTACATTTTTACTTCTTGGTGAGTGTGCATGGAAGCTCAGTGAAAGTAATGGTCCTGCTGAAATTCTTCATATGAAACCAATTGCCTGTCCCCAGAATCCAAAGGGTGGATTGCTCACCCCAAAATATACAGCTTACTGCAGTACCATGAGTACAGTTCATGGACTAACAGTAAGGAAAAAACTGTTAAAAAGCTATATTTAGGTTATGGAACAAATGGGCATAGTGACACAGGCACATAAAGTCATATAAGGTGAGCTCGTTTCTTGAGAAAGGAGTTAGAATAATTGGTATCTTAAGATCTTTTGGAAGATTTACAATTGAAGATAAATTCCATTTGTCACATAATTTGGATTTCTCATAATGCACACAAGGTTTTTCTATTGTCACTTCTTGTTGTGATCTGTCCATTCAGTTATGAAGTATTCAGTGTCGTTTATGTCTTTTCAAGTTCATTCTGCATGTTTGTAAATTATAATCCTTTATGAGGGTTGGCATTGGAATTTCACTAATGACTTCAAAAATGATGTGTCTACACTTCCAACCTCTTCATATCAGTGCCAAATTTGGAAAATTAAATCTTCTTCTTTACACCAGATGTCTGTGCCAGAAGACAGTTGAACAAATGATAGGGAGAACTGGGATTGAAATTAATTTGATTGTCAGTCTGAGAAGGAAGCACTTTTATGATGCTAGACTACTGCATGCCAAGAATCATTAAAGATAATTCCAATTAAAAGGTCTTAAACCCAGACAGAAACCAGAAGTATCCACCACTGTTTATTGCCTAAGACTAACTCTAAGAGGAAACTGAGATTTAGGACCGCATCTTCTCAAAGCATATTTTCTACTAGATTGAGCTGAACATGTAAGGTGTCCACTGGTGCCCATGCAAAATTACATCTCTAATAAAAAGATGATAAGGAGATGCCTCCAAGGAGTCAGAAAAGCTAAACACTTAGTCCTAGATCTACACTGACACATTTTGTAACAGCAAGTCAAATAGCTGTCTTTAGAGTGCAGCTCTCAAACAGAAGTCAAGGATCTTTCCTTCTGACAAACAACAAAATATGCCCTGTCATATTTATCTTTACTTTTTTTTTTTCCCCATTTCACTTTGTACTTTTGTATGCAATCAACCGAAGTCACATAACCTCTTCTATCAAGAACCGTTTTTCAGTTTTCAACTTTACTGTTGAAAGCCAGAAACACAGATGCTAAGAGGAGCATCTTTGTAAGGACAGTATACTTCGCATGCAAATTTGTGGTTGGTGTTCAGGCAATGCACAAAAGCAGTTAGATGGAAGAATTTTTCTTTTCATATCAGACAATATTAAATCCCTACTGATTTGAAGTTATACTTTCTTGTTTCTAAAATATTATGAAACCTTAGCTATAGGTCATAGCTGTAACTCTGCCTTTTTTTATTCTGAGAACTTTGGATGGAGTGTTACATTTAGTTGATTAGAAATTCTGATTTACAGGCACAATTAAAAAAAAATAAAAATATGACAAATTCTAGCTTTTATGCCTACTTTTTTTTTTTAACAACTTCTCTCTGCCACCACCTCCCACCACAGACATGCTTAATAAGCAAGCTTCTAGGCTTCAGGAATAAATTTTCTTCATGAGCAGTACATGGATTTTGATACCTCCTGTTCTCATCCCTTCTTCTAACGGTGTTCACTATGGAAGGCTTCCAAACAAGCCATAATGTTGGTATATTGTATAGTCCCATTCTTTATTATTCTAAACCCATCATCAGTAAAGAATTCAGCAGTCTAGTAGAAATATTTACTGTTATCCTTGGTTATGGTAATCAGACAATCCCAGTCCTCATCACTTTAAAATTGCCTGATTCATTCAAAGTGAAGTGGAACAAGTGCATGACCTTTTCAGTTAATTTTATCCCAAGAAGGTTTGGAAAATAAGCATAGGTGGATCATAGGGTAATCCCTGCAGATGGTCAATCTTTAGTCCTTTCTGCATTAAATTAATTTTTAAAACTATCTTAAATATTTTAATATTGGTTTGGCTGACTCATACTTTCTTCAGTAGCTGTTTTTATCAATTTTAATGAAAGGATTACAGTTTTCAGGCTTGAACACTCAAGGCTAGCCTGACAAATGGCCCTGGAATGTTCACTTATCAGATTCAAAACTGAAAATAGAAGTAATTTGGAAGAAAATTTTAGCCGAGCACTATAAACAGTGACTAAACATTTTTGTGACTGTGTTAGTTTTTGGGGTTTTTTAAAGTCTTACTGTTTTATGCACTTTCCTTCTGAGAATTTTAAACAGCCTTATGGATGTGCATTAGACAAAAACTTATGAGTAAGTACACATTGCTGCCTCTCATTTATAACAGCTAACCTACAGAATAGTAACAAAAGTTGAGACAGCAGTAACAGGCCAAACCTCATGACAAATTAAACACAGGAAAATAGGGGGAAAAAAGTGAAGGTAATTGCCAAAAAAACCCAAGGCTTCATTAATTCGTGAATGAGAATACTGGGCATAATCCACTTCAAAAACTTAAAGGAGGTCCTTGGGCTTTAAGATTTAGAATCATGGTTTCATAATTATTTCATCCCACTTTAGAAGTCAAGTATTTTAAGCGTGGGTAAACAACTAGAGTTAGATCAAAACCTGAAAAATGGTGGAATTAATTTTTAATATTATTGCATTTTATATGCATAATAGACCTTTACAGACTGTAAAAATCATCAGCCTTTAGACATAGATTTCACCCAATTAACTCAAAGGAATGAGTTAACATATGACATGACAGGATCAGTTTTGGAACATTACTTTATAATCCACGTATCAGGTTTTTTAGAAGTATTTAGGTGGATTTAATAACCAAATAGTCCTGAAAGTTACAAAACCTTCACAGAATGTAGTATGCATTCCAACGAAGTTAATCCTCATGAATCTGACAATGAGTGCTCCCTTCCGCTTTACTCAAGTCATAATAGAATTTGACCAGAGCATTTCATAGACGAACTATACACCCAGGTTTCCTTGGGTGCTATCAGACTACTTTGAAGCTATTTCATGGTCAGTGCTGTAACAAAGAGACCATCTGACAACTTAAGCTCCCTTGTAAGTTCTTTTTTGTTGTAATTACTGTAGCCATACTGCACTACATCTTCCTCTTGTAAGCCTCTGCATCATAAAGAACCCTAAAGAAACTAAGTGGAATATAATATATTATTCAGATAGCTAAAATGTCCTTCTCTTTGGTCTTTGCAGTCCTTGGCAAAATAAAATTGGATGCTGCTGATGAGCTAACGAGACAGAAGTAACACTGTTAATGACCACAGATGAGTGCAATGAGAATCTGATTGTGATTACATGTTCCTGCAGCTGGTGTATAAGTTAGGTTGTGCTACTTTCTCTCCTTAATAGGAGGAAAAGGATTATGTTACCTACAGCTGTTTTTTCACTGGGTGTGCTAGAAGTTTTGTATATATTTCGCCAGATAGACTGAATACTGGTGTTTGTGCCACCATTGTAGAACTTCTACAAATCTACTCCTCTGTACTATCTACCTCTTGTTATCAATTTATTTGCTTTGACTGAAGTACTTAATTTTCTATAGTTGCAGTGTTTGCTGTTTCTATGTCACTTGTCACTCCTATAGCCCTGGAATTTTTAATAGCGCTCTGTTTCTCTAGTGTTTCCACCAAGCCACATTTTCAATAGACTTCATTCTGCTCACTCTCTTAAACAGATAAAAAACAAGCCTTGGGATGTGGGGATTTTTTCTGTGTTAAAGGAAGGAGTACAGGTTTTCCGATGGCTTTTTTGTCTTCCCAAGATGATTATTAGAATGCTTGCTAAAGGCAGTTAAACCTGTACAGCTCACACCTACAGTCTCATCCCTCCCTTTTATTTCTCTGTCTTTTAGATATTTTACATATCTACAATGCTAACTGTTATTAATTGAAACCATGATCTTACACACTTTGTATTTATTAAATCTGTCTTAATTCTAAATAGGCTTGATTGTAGCACTGTGACACAAAAATCTATTAATTTTCACCAGATACCAGCTCTTGAAATGTCCCTTATCTTGAAGCTTCATAAAAATTGCCTCCACAGAAATCACTTTGGAACATATGAAATTCATGTCTCTAAAAAGTATGAGAAAGGAACGGGGAAACATCCTTTGTGGATGTTTCATGTCGGCAATGGGCAAACTGAGATATTGTTTATCACTAGTCATTTAGAAAAATCATATCCACTTTCAGTTATTGTTTGCTATTTGATAACATAGCTACTCAGCAGTTGAGGTCCTTAAAGTTTAATCACCTCCATGAAGCTTTGCTATAAATTCTACAGCTTTTACACAAGTCTGCAAATGTTAATTTCTTCTACTGCAGGTGCGTCATTACTGTGCTTCTGAGTTCAATCTTTTCTCTACTAAAGATTTAAACCATTCCAGAATTTTACCTACATGGAAGCCAGGCATAACTCTGAGGAAGATGGAAACCATGTATAATAAATATCTGGGTTTTATGCTTCAGCTACTAGTTCCTTTAATTCAGCTTCCTACTGTTTTTTCCCTTTTGTTGTGTTTTGAGGGTAGTGAAAAAGAAAATAACGTCCATAAACTTCACATTTATTCTCTTTGCCTATCATGTTTTGTTAACACAAGTAACAGCTGCATTAATTTCTACTCTGCATAACACTAAAGGAAAGAGGTGCATTTCTGTGTTCACCAGCAAAAGTTAATGAGACTCATTAGTTAATTCCTTTCTGGCTTAGTTATGCTGATGAATGCCAATTAACTTCCTCATCTTCAATAACTTCATAGGATTATATAAGTTCAGAATTCATGTTTTCAGAACTTGTAGACTTCTTAAACACAAAGGTAAAAATAATTTCCAAAATATTGTAGGACGTGTTGACATTTTAATATTCCCTCTTCATAAAACTAATGTACAGAAGGATTTTCTGATTGGCTAACACAGTGCTCTGTGAAAGACAGTAAAAGTCCAGTGACAAGCCTAACATGTTCGAACATCATAAAAGAAGGTATGTGGCAAGGGAACAAGGAAATTGTCCCTGAAAGTGAAACTTAACTTTCTCTGGAGAAGTATATAATTTTATGACCAGTGATGTCCAAATGGCCCATTGACTCAGATTACTTTCTCTCTTTATAAAGTAGTTAATTCCTTGTTGGTGAGTAGGGCTGCTACATGCTCCCCAGCACAATTAGTATGTCTATACCAGATTTTTTTTAAAATCCGTTAATAGATATGCCTCTGTGAATTGGGGTATTCTGGAGGAATGCATTTTGATTTTTTCCACTCTAGTCTTTTTCTGTTGCCTTCTTGAATACCTCCCTTTCTTAAACAGAACTGATTATTCCATTAATATCTAAGTAAGTCTCTTGACAGAAGTTCTCTGTAACTACGACTTTACCCTCTTTATGAATAACTTTTCAATGTGGAATGTGGAATGTCTTAAAAGGGGGGTAAGTTTCCATGCGTCACATGACAATGCAATGCATTCTAAATTAATTTAATTTTTTTTGCTTCTAGGAATAAAGAAATCTATATAGGATCACTAAAGAAAACACAACATTTTTAAGAAAGATTGAAGAACTTCAATATAAAATGTAACATGTCTTCCAATAGAGAAATAAGCATTATAAAATTCTGTAGGCTTTTCTCCTTTATTAAATCTTAATATGAAAATAAAATTATATTCCTCTGATTTAAAAAAAAAAAACCCGCCAGAGAAATTAGTAGAGAGCTTTTGATTGTGAGCATACCATGGACTTAGCATGATCCAAGAGCTTATTTTCTCTCATTCTTCAATTTCCTTACAATAAGTTATTATCTTCTGGTCATTCTTCTTTGTAAGGCATTTGATCAATGCCCTACATTTTTATGAAAAGCTGTTTCTGACAAACAAAAGCGAAGCCTGGCATTCAGTAACTTATTTCAGTCTTGAAACAGAAAAATCTGCAACAAAGTATTGGATCACTGTTCGAAAATTGAAGAATGGTAGAAGTTCAAAAAGGGATTCTAAAGCTTAGGATTTTCGTCTCTATCTTTTATCAGTGATTTTTTTCTTCAGATTCATTTCACATCCTGTCATCAACAATAACATAAGAATTTCATATATGTTTCTGAGCAGCACATCACCACTTAGTTTCATCTAGTTTCTGAAAGTAACTACAAATTTACCTTTTTCTGAAGTATGAAGTTTTGACCACTGCAGACATAGATTAATTGGTTGATTTTAAGTCTCATACTGTTAAAAAACCCCTGCATTATAAATAGTAAACATGACATCAGAGTCTCTTATAGGATGAGAAAAACTTAATAGCATTTACCTTCCTCTCTGTGGCAAACACAGGGGGAAAAAAACCAAACAAACCCTGATTTCGCTTATATATTTCCTAGCCATTTACAATATCGTGCTTCGTTTAGCTTTTTGTCCAAAGCTCAAGAAACCAAAGTAATGAAATAATATCATTTCAGCTTAATACTGACAAGAGGTGCCATATATTTCCTTTTAGACAATGAATGCATTTGGGACCTGCGAAAGCCATCCGTCATTAGGTAATTAAGATGTGGAACACATCATGAAGAATATTTATTTTAGTAACCACTTACTAAACAAATATGTAATTTCAGCTTGTCTTATTTGCATGTCTGAGTGGAAAAATAAAGGAATCCGCATCTCATTTTTTTTCTTTCAAATAGTCACCAAACAGTACTTACTAGTTAGGATAATGCAGAGTAACAAGAGTAGTTACTTGGCTCGTATCAATTTATTTTAGCCTTTAATAACCTTAGAAAAGCAATCACTCACTTCCTTAGGGGACACTGCTATTATTAAAAGAAATTCCATTCAAAACTGTTTGCTTATGCCTTTGAGTAAGATGTTTTTGGTTAATTCCCTTTGGTGCTAAGGGAACGTAGTGTTAATTTGCAGAATGTAAAACAGTTCAGATTCTGAAGTTCAAATACATAAAATACATTCTTGTCCTAAAACTTAATTAATATTAAGTAGTCTGTCTTGCATGCCCAATTGACTCTTTCAACTTCTGCTATCTTGCCACTAAGAAAAGTCACTAATATGAACAATATGGCTCTGGATAATGAATAGGAAGTCTAGAAAGTATAGACTTTCAAAAAATTGAACTGCGCAGTTACTGTGTAACATGGGAGGGGGGAAAGAAGTCAGAACAAAGCAAATTAAAAGCTTGCTTTAATCATCCTGTTTTTCTAGTTCTACTTCTTATACATACCAGCAAAGGCTCACAATTTGTATACCATTTTGGTATTTATGAATTGCTTTTATAATTAGAGACGAGTGGCACTCCTTATTGGGTCAAATTAGGTGCAGTTGAGCCTAGTTAGATGAACAGTTTTAAATAGGCTGAGTTAGAAAAGAAAGGCTTTTCATTTTTTATAGGGAAAGCAATGTTATAGATAGGGTCTGTTGGTCTTCATTAGTTTGTGCTTAGAATTCAGGGTTGGGTTTGGTTTTTTTTCATTACAGTTAGGAAATGAATTAGATGGAAAGACTTCGTTTTTGGTTGTGGTAGATTATAGTGCAGGCAGGCTAGTTCAATCCGTTACCAAAAATATCTGAAACGTATTGTGCTAGCTTGATCAAAGAAGTAAACAAGCTTTAGCCTGGTGAAGGTATAATGGTAATACTCTTTTCCTCAGAAATAATTTTCATCTGACAGCATAATCTTGACTTCTCATTTTCCTCTTTAAAATTAGTTTAGGAGGAAATAAGTTGGAAGTTAATTTTTTTAAATATGCATTATGAAGAGTACTTAAGTCAGATGCTCTCAAGTCATCTAATGAAATTTAACCTCTAGCATTTCTAACAATCCCAGGACCATTAGCAGTTCTATTTCTGAGCTAAAAAATACTAGTTGAAAACTATTTCAAGTTACTGGGATGAAAGGAAATGTACCTGTCGTACAAAATATCTGATAAAGATGAAGGAATTCCAGACTAACTGGTTTAGCTTAATTTCCTAGGAGGAAACAGCAAATAATCAATTTGTAAAAGCCCTCAGGAAAACAAATAATTGTCATCAGATGTTTGACCAAAATATACTGCGTTAATGGCAACTTTCACCTGACAAAGATACCATTTCCATAAGTGAGAGTAGCAATGATCATGGCCTCTGAAAGGCTTTGATATTGCCTTACAGCATTCTTGTGAGCAAACTAAGCAGCTATGGCCTAGGTAACTCTAGTATGAGAGAGTTTTCCCAACAGTTGTTCTGTTATCCTCAGTTATCTGTGGATCTTTGTCAGTCTGGAAGGATGTGTACAGCAGATTTTTACAAGACATATCCTGAGTCTAATAGTACCCATTCTCCATGTGAACCTTCTGAAGAATGTAGTTTCTGTTATGAGATAATGAAGAAAACACAGAAGTGAACAGATCTGGAGTTTGTGGCTTGGGCTCTACGTGAGGTTTGTACATGCAGCAGCTATGATCAGCCTTCATGCAGCATGACAGGGAAACAAAACATAGCACCTTATCTGCTGAGCAAGCAGGACTTTTGCTTATTTTTTAAGACTTCACAGGAAGGCTAAGGCAGCTGAGGAGGTTGACTTATACGAAGGAGGGGAGCAAGTCATCCAGAAGATACTTGTTTAGGAGGAAAGGGATGGATTGGAACGACAAGGGTTGGAGATAACAAAGGGAGGACTCAGAACACAACTAGTAGGGGTGGGAAAAGATGTATTCACTAGAGGGTACAGGGAGTCATGCCAGAAAATGGGGCGCAGTGTAATCCAATCAGATAAGAGGGGTTGAATTAAAAAAATTAAATAAAACTGCAGTAACTTCCAGGATAGGGGTATTAACCTTGCAAATGACACTTAGCAGGTTAAACTGCAGAGACTCAGCAGGAGGATTAGGATACAAAAGTGTCTTGATACACTGAAGAAAGGGTCTGAAAAAATTAGTCAATACAGGAAAGCACCTTACATGAATAGGAATAATGAATGACATCAAAAGAAGCAGGTCCAGAGGAGGGCCATGAAGATGACCAGGGCTGGAGCACCTCTCCTGTAAGGACAGGCTGAGAGGTTTGGGGTTGTTCAGCCTGGAGAAGAGAAGGCTGCAGGGAGACCTTATTGCACCTTCCAGTGCTTAAAGGGGGCCTACAGGAAATATGGCAGGGGTTCCTGCCATAGAGAGTAGCGATAGGATGAGGGGTAAGGGTTTTAAACTGAAAGAGGGAAGATTTAGATTAGCTATTAGGAAGAAATCCTTTACTGTGAGGATGGCGAGACACTGGAGCAGGTTGCCCAGAGAAGCTGTGGGTGCCTCATCCCTCAAAGAGTCTGAGGCCAGGCTGGATGGGGCTTTGAGCAATCTGGTCTAGTGGAAGGTGTCCCTGTCCAGGGCAGGGGGGGTTGGAACGAGGTGATCTTTGAGGTCCCTTCCAATCCAAACCATTCTATGATTCTAATACAGAGAATTACAGGACATGCAGCAGTTCTGCAGTTGCAGTTAGATTGTTATTTATAAGTCATGTGAATCAAATATTCTGCTTCATTTGAAGTACTATGTCCATTCTGACCTCAGAATGCCTGCACATTTGCAAGCCTTCCTCCATTTTTGACCTAATAAAACATCAGAATTGGTTAGTCTAGAAAATGAGAAGACTGTGGCAAGAGAAAACAGACTTCAAATATATTAAATGTTGCTTTAAAAAAGAAGGAAATGAAATTGTTCTGTGTTCACTGGGAACAGGAAAAGAAAGGATGTATTTAAACTGCAGCATTACTCTGTTAAACATGAGTAAGATCTTTTTAATTATAAAAGCAGACAGCAGTCACCAGAGTTGACTGCTATAAGGCTCAGGAATCTCATATTTGGAGATTTTCAGCTATGGATCAAGCTGGGATCTTCCAGAAATGCTTTTGCTGTCTCTTAGGATTTTGCCTTGGAGGGTGACTAATGACCTCTGAAAAACCCTTTCAGCTCTCCAGTCTTCAATTTCCTAATGATAAATCTAAAAGAATCTCACAAATGGAACCTCATAAAGAGCCATTTGCTAAACAACAACAACAAAAAAGCCAAACAACTTTTTACACGTTTCATTAAATGAGTGGCTTGGCTGGGGAGCATATATGCAGTGTTTTCTGTGGATTCTGTCAGTATAAGGTTCATTTTCAGAGTACTCTGCACCACATTGCCTGTGAATGAAAACTTGGTATTTTCTATTGTTTGGCCTATGGGAATGTAACATAAAATTAGCTTTTACAATTTTTTTTAATCTAATTAGACTTCAATAAAATTCCCTCAGGAAACAGAGAGGTTGAACAAACTACACATGAAAAGTTCTTCTACAGTCAAAATGGATCTAGATTGTCTTATTTTCTATCCATACAGAATTTATTAGTCACGCAGAGTTTCATTTCATTAATGCTTAATTTATTATTTAGTCAGTATTTGGAACAGATTTTCTTTTTTTCCCTGCTGTTCTTGACCTTTAGGTGATGGCAATATTAACAAGAGACAACTGAGACCAAAGAGGACATCACGCAAATTCAGAGAGATCATGTGTTTCTTCAGAATTTATTTTCTTGCAAATCATAAACAGAACTTAACTTACACATGCCTACTAGAGAAATGACTGTGATTTCTTAGGCAGTCTGAAGTGTCTGCTTCCATCTACCATTATCTGGTAACCAAATGATTTATAGTTCTATTTTAACTTTCAATTCACCTACACAGAGTCAAGTGACTACACAAACACGACTGTTTATAGCTTTCACATCCATGCCGATGTATTGAGTGCTTCAGTTAGCATCTGCTGTTTTGTGCCCTCAGTCAGGGATTTTATTCTAGGCCCAGTTCACTTGTAAAAGACAAGCATCATCCCAGCATCACAGACTAAAATATCATATTTAGACATTCTTGAAGATAGTAGCTCAGAATCAGAAAGGAAAAATAGAAGGTCTTCAGTTACAGCGCAAAATTTTTATGACATCCCAGCTGCATAACTCTAGCTTGACAGTAAGCATATACAACTTCTAGAAAGCAAATTCAGTTTTCTAGTTAATGGGCTCAGTATCATGTACAATATTTGATTGCAAGCAACCAAGATATAATTTAGATTAAGCAAAAAGTATTCCTGTTAGCTAAAATAATTAATTTGCGCTAAATGGAGAGCAAAGACGACCACTGTTACAGCATATTGTTACCAGCAATTCTAGAAAAAAAAACTACCAACCACTTTTTCAAGAAAGAACTGTTCAAATATGGCAGTTGTTACATAAAAAAATAAACCACAAATGGAAGCAGTAAATGTATGCAGAATGTAGTATTAAGTATAAACTGTCCAGATACTACTGTTGAAACAAGAAGCTGATACAGTGATAACTGGGGGTTTTATTTCTCAAAGAATGTGCTGGGCTAGCCTGTAGCAGGAATGGCTCCGCTAGAAACTCTTGTGTTCTGCGTAAGCCTCACTATACGTCTGCAACTGGGAGGGGCAAATGCTGATGCTTAAATAAAGTGATCAGCCTCTCTAACTTCATACCTCCGTAACCGGAGAAACCTTTAGTAGCTCCTGTGTCCCCAACAAGCAGTGAATATCTGCACACAGTTAGTGCTTCCAGTGATACCCAAAAGAAACGCAAACATGCTACTGTTGGAGATGGAGAGTTTTGATTCAAAGAACCACTATCTCTGCTATTGCAAAGGTACTGCTTGTGAAAACTACCACCTCTTGACATCTTCTGTTTACTTTCACATTTTGTGGGAAAGCAATAATCTCATCTGCCTCTTCCTAATTTAAGGTTAAGTACCAAAGAAATAAACGTTTGGTACCTCTGTTGGATTCGTCCATTTTAACAAGTGAAACTACATAGAACAAAAATACAGCTGCCGTAAATGAATAAATGTGCATCTCTCTATATTAGCACACATATAAATTTCAATAATGGGATTAGAGATTGCTGTGATGGGAAAATTTAGAAGACTGATAGATTAAGCTGGGTTTAAACTTTAAACAACACTGGGCTAGACTGACATTATTAACAACATACTTTGTGCTAATGGTTAGTTCTTACACAGTGAGAACTTAACACTTAACTAAATTAGTTGTGACTATACAGTACCACAGGGATGATGGTGGACAGTTAGCGCGGGTGGCTGACGTCCTTGATGCCTCTTAGTCCTTGAGGTCAAGTTAACCAGGCTTCAGAGCTCTTCCAAAAGGAAAATCAGAGCTGAAGAGAGTGACTTCTTTTTTTACCCATCTCTCCTTGCTCATGTATGTTGGTTTTATATTGCTTTTCCCCCCTCCCAAAGGGAGATCTCATTTATTCCTGATGCTGCATACCTCATTTCTGGTTTTGTCAGTTGTCCTTCTTGTGTGTTCAGCAGAATGTCCTGCTCATTTGCAGTCCCTTGTGCTTATTTTGTTCTCTATTCTTGATCTTGAAAATTGTGATAATTGTAGTGCTGTTTACATGTTTTCCTATGCCATTTGAGTGCAGCTATAGAAGACTTTGTTTGCCTTCTTTGGGAGTCACATTGCTCTCATAGTTATGCAAAATGCTTATACATTGTGCCAGGCCATGCAACCACAGTATTACAAAATATGTTGGTTACAGTATTTTTGTATGCTTACGTTTGGGTTCAAGACAAGCTAATATTGATTTTACCCTGATTAATGCACTTCTTAGGTATAACCTACAGGCCTCTGTTTTGACTACACAGCTGTAAAAATAGGTTGCTTATTTGACAGAGATGTATTCGCTGCTTATAAGAAAATGTTGTTCTGTGTGTGGATCTGCATTTATATTAACTGTGAACAGCTGCAGAGCTCCTTTATCAGCTTAGAAACCACATGTTTTACCCTTAATAAATGAATTGAATAATACTACAATGCAGAAATCAATACTGGAATACCAGTTCCTAGTCCTTAATGCCACTGAGTTAATAGAATTCTAGTTCATGGTGGCTGATGATCCTGAGTAAAAATAATGATGTTCTGCAACTATTTGGTGAACAAAATACCTTTTGTCTTCACACATGTCAAGATTTAAGCTGGCAGGCAGCTAGACACCACACAGCTGTTCACTCACTCCCCACCAGTGGGATGGGGGAGACAATCGGAAGTAAAACCCCTGGGTTGAGATAAAGACAGTTTAATAGGACAAAAAAGGAAGGGAAAATAATAAAAATTATAAAATAATATACAAAACAAGTGATGCACAGTGCAATTGCTCACCACTCACTGACAGATGCCCAGCGAGTTCCCAAGCAGCAGCCGCAGCCCCCCAGCCAATTCCCCCCAGTTTTGTGTTCAGCATGACATCATATGGTATGGAATTGGCCAGCTTCTTGTGCACCCCCAGCCTCCTCGCTGGCAGGGCAGCATGACAGGCTGAAAAGTTGTTGACTTAGTGTAAGTACTGCTCAGCAACAACTAAAATATAGTGTGTTATCAGTGTTATTCTAATCTGAAATCCAAAACGCAGCACTATACCAGCTACTAGGAAGCAAATTAGCTTTATCCCAGCCAAAACCAGGGCAACAGGTAATAGTAAGAGTATAAGTGGCACAAAGCCCATCATAGGCTGTATCCCACATGCAGAACTTCCTTCAGAAATAGAAAATTTGGCCTACTAAATCCATAATATTATTCTACTCATTTAGAGGATTGTATCTACCCAAGGGATCTCTGTATCCAACAGATCTGACCAGTGCCTTCTTGCTTCTGGTGAGGTATTCAGAGACATTTAATATAGTCTTTTTAACAAGATTCTATGGGACTAATCTCAAACGTACTAGAAATATTAGGATGATATTTTTGGCAAGGAGAATTTCTTTGAATAGTATCATATACAGCCTGTTAACTTTTCTGAAGTGCTCTCCTGATGATGTGGGAATAGGATACATTTTTAGATCCAGTTTCTGAGTCATCTGTGAAACACTTCTTTTAGCTCTTCTGGGAGTGTTTTCCTTGGCTCATTTGGCCATATTTATTCAAGGGAAATTCTCCCTAACTTTACAATTTTTTTGGTTCACTTCACAGTCAATGGAATCCATCTAGGTAGGAAGAAAATTCACATTTCTCATAGCTGGGAAGGCACTTGGGTTTTTTTGCTGAAAAGTTTCATTGCAAGGTCATGAAGGTTGAAATACAAAAACAAGTTTATTGGTTCATTATGAGTCTCAAAATACTCAAGAAACCCATATCAGTGGTTTATAAATGGATGATGGCCTCCACATTCTTCCCGCGAGTAATCTCCGAAGGGAAGTAGATGATATTTATGTTCCCATAATGACGTCGCATATCTCATGGAAATACCTGAGACCTGACAACTTATTTCAGATGCATTCAGCATACATGACTTGAATGTCTATGAGACTCTGTGCAGGGGTACCCACTAGTATAAAGTCTGGACACTGCATGACAGGTTGCCTCAACCCTGCTTCTAAAGTCAGTGTAGTCCTGGCTCCAGATCTGATTTTGAAAGTAGCCTTAAAACTTGTCTCATCAGACAGAGTTGCCTTATGCAAAATGGTTTCCTAATAGCCCAGAGAAAGACAAAAATGTTTATTCACTAGGATGGGTTTTATCCCTCATTTCTGCTGCATGGTCTTAGCACACGCAGGTGCACATTTCTGGGGAGCAGAAAAAATATTTAAGACAGTCTGTGCAGCAAACATAGGCTTATTAGCCTGGAACCATTTCTGGTACTTCTCCACATGCATTAAAACTATCTAACTGTGTATTGATTATCAAGGGCAAAGTTAGAGGACATCTATATTTAATATACTACCAACACTTTGATTTCTGTCTTTCTGTTTCGTGTTTATTAGACTGCCAAGGCAGGCTGCAGCTTTTTATTAGATTTAGAGAATGTCAATCAAACAAAAGGTGTTTTATCAGCTTCCTGTGTGAAAAGAACATAAATGGGAACATTAGATTTAAAAGGAAAAAAAAATGACAAGAAACGGCTCATCTCTAACCATTTGATATCACATCTGTAGTTTAGAACTGGAATATATATATAAAAAGAGCACCTTTTATTGCCTTTCCCTAAGCCATGGAACTTTACATATAAATATATAGCAAATTTTGAGTGCTTGTGAAAAAGTTTTAACCCATATCCAGCAGGGCTCTATGTTTTGTTATGTAAGGTGATATGAATATAGCTAATCTTGAATGTGAATTAGTATATTTGGCTGTACAGTAAAATATTTGTGATAATCCACCGTTGGCTGGAACATTGATAGTGCTGAGTTATGTCATCATCCTTTAGATTCTAATCAAGATGATTTTCCATAGTCTTTGATAATAGATTTCATGCAAATACTGATATCTCAACATAATTACATATCCCTAGTGTAAATTCAGAGGAATAAAGTTCCTAAGGAACAGGAAACCCTTTGTGTCATCAAATGTCTATAGCTATATTAGCAAGTAGTATGGCAAAAAAGGAGATATCTGTAGTGTGTTATTAAGTGTAGAGTGCTATTAAGGAGGATTGGATGTGTTATGAGAGAGAAGGGAGGCTGTTTTGGAGTAGCTTTACTCTGGTCCCCAGGACTGAACATGGATTAATTACTGGATTGCATCAGGTGTGTACTCTGCACATCTTTCACTTTAGTTTCACCCAAAAGAAATACAGTTGATATGCTCCAAGGCTATTCAGTGACTGGGCCCAGTCAGGTTTGTTTCAAAACTGCACCCTTGATTCTCACTAAAACACTGATGTACACATTGCACTATTTTAGTTTATCAAAGAAGATTCAGCTTCAGTTGTCCCTAAACACAGCATACAAACAATTTATCTGGACAAAGACTCCATTTGCTTATTTTACTAATTGCTGTAAGCTGAACTGGAGAGATGAGCTTTGTAACAAGTATAATCTGGGGGCCATATTCATAGTTAAGATGACAGACTACAAAGCTCTTCAATTTTAATTTTTCTGCTGCAACTTCAACTTAAGGTAGAAGAAACTTATCATAGTAGCATTTGATCTCTCTTTTACTCAATAGTTAAAAAACTAAATAGAGTAAAGCAAACCTTCTCTCACCTATCAGCACTCCTTATAGTTCACCAGATCATATTTAGTGATGCAATGTAGAATGAATTTATATTGCAGAAACTCCCTTGGCAGCCTGATCTAAATTGGCGCTGCTCTTAGTAGGCAGTTGGAGCAGACAACCTCCATAGGTCCCTCCAACCAAAATTATTCTATGATTCCACGATTACTATATTCTTAGTGCTGGCTGATTTGGCAATAATTAGGTGTTTTCGACATCATGAGTTCTTATCAAATCAGATCTTTCAGCTAGCAGTAAATTAACCTAATAGCATTTATAAGAATGGATTTTACCTTCTCAGATTATCTCTGGAAAATTCAGGATTGTTAGTGACTGGAGAAGTAATGCTTTCATACCTTAACAATTAAAAAGAAAGTGCTAAATGTTATTAAATATGAACTACCTGTACCATTGCCTGCCTACCAGACTGATGAAAAGTATTGGAGTGGGGAAGCCCATAAACTAAATTTGTTACTTACTAAGGGTTTGTTTTTCCGTGTGTCACTACTAAGAAAGACCTTACAAATTTTATTTTCAAGGATCATGACTCATCAATATCTTTTTTTTTTCTCCCCCCCCACCCCCCCCAAATAATTTGCAGGAAAATAAAGCCATTTGTCCTTTATAGAATCATAGAATGGTTTGGATTGGAAGGGACCTCAAAGATCACCTCGTTCCAACCCCCCCTGCCCTGGACAGGGACACCTTCCACTAGACCAGATTGCTCAAAGCCCCATCCAGCCTGGCCTCAGACTCTTTGAGGGATGAGGCACCCACAGCTTCTCTGGGCAACCTGCTCCAGTGTCTCGCCATCCTCACAGTAAAGGATTTCTTCCTAATAGCTAATCTAAATCTTCCCTCTTTCAGTTTAAAACCCTTACCCCTCATCCTATCGCTACTCTCTATGGCAGGAACCCCTGCCATATTTCCTGTAGGCCCCCTTTAAGCACTGAAAGGTGCAATAAGGTCTCCCTGCAGCCTTCTTTTCTCCAGGCTGAACAACCCCAAACCTCTCAGCCTGTCCTTACAGGAGAGGTGCTCCAGCCCTGGTCATCTTCATGGCCCTCCTCTGGACCTGCTCCAAGAGGTCCATGTCTTATGCTGGGAGCCCCAGAGCTGAATGCAGTGCTCTGGGTGGGGTCTGATAAGAGCAGAGCAGAAGAGGAGAATCACCTTTGACCTGCTGGCCATGCTTCTTTTGATGCAGCCGAGGATGCAATTGGCTTTCTGGGCTGTGAGTGTACATTGACGGCTCATATGCAGTTTTTCACCCACCAGTACCCCCAAGTCCTTCTCTGCAGGGGTGCTTTCAATCCACTCATCCCCCAGCCTGTATCCATGTTTAAGATTGCCCCGAACTAAGGTGCAACCTTGCGTTTGGCCTTGTTGAACTTCATGAGGTTCACATAGGCCCACCTCTCTTGCCTGTCAAGGCCTCTGGATGCCACCCCTTCCTTCTAGAGTATCATTTATGGGACAAAGTTAGGCCTTGAACTCTTGATTCATCATCCTTGAGGCTCACTTATTCTGTGCGTGTATGAGATACTGTCATGGTTTAGCCGGCAGCTCAGCCCCACGCAGCTGCTCGCTCACTCCCCACCGGTGGGATGGGGGAGAGAATCAGAAGGGTAAAAGTGAGAGAGCTCGTGGGTTGAGATAAGAACAGTTTAATAATTGAAATAAAACAATAACAACAACAATAATGCAATGGAAAGGAAAACAATGAGACAGGCACGAAACCCGGGCTGGGAGGGAAGGGGGAAGGAACCACCAAAACCAACCGCACGTGACGCAGCCGCCCGCCGACCCGCCGCCGCCAGTCCCCGAGCCGCGGCCGCCCCCCCGCGCGCCTCCGGCCCCCGTTAACGTCCCGCTCCCGGCGCCCCGCGGTAGGGAATGAACATCCCATTGGCCGGTCGGGGGCAGCTGTCTCGGCTGTGGCCCCGCCCCCGCGGCCTCCTGCCCTCGTGGCAGAGCGGGAAGCTGGGAAGGCCCCTGGCTGCTACAGGCGCTCCTTAGCGACACTGAGCCGCTCCTTAACAGCAACGAAAGCATCACTGTGCCCCTGGCACTGTACCAGCTACAGTGAAGGGAATTAACTCCAACCCGGCCAAAGCCAGCACAGATGCAAATAAAAATAAATAAATTGCTTCTCTGTAAAGACCATATAAACATTTCTGGATGATAAAGGCTGCTGAGAAATGAGGAAAACAGTCATTTCAGTAACAAGAAGCAAGAACATAAAGCAATACAAAGGGCATGAATACATTCAGGCAAACCAGTCATTTTGCCTAGTGTTATCATAGATAGTTAAGTAATACAGTACCAGGTGTTGATGATTTACTAATCATGTTTCAGTTGTGAAAAATTATATACAATTATCAGGAAAATGTTCACCATAATTGCAGCATTAGCTTCATAGTCTTGATGCCTGTTCCAGAAAATCTAAACACAGTGATGAATTTTCACAGCTTTTCACATTGCTGCAACAACTCACCTAATAGGCTTACAGGTGTAATAAGCAACCAAGCAACTGGAATAGTTTGAAACGTGATAACCCAGCAGTTGTGGAGATCACTTCAGGCTTGCAATTGCAATTGCAATTAGTTAGCCCTAGTTTGATTTAGTGAATTACCATTCCAACTAGCATTTCCAACAGGTTCTTCTATACAGTTCTTCTGTTATTATTTCTATTTCTTTGTTTTCTTTTGACTCACCTTTTGAATTTCATCCTGGGAAAACTGATCTGCAACCATCTATTCACTTGACGTATCTATTTGAAGCTGGACAGTTTCTGTTGGAGTTTGAGTTTTGTTTAAAAATTTATTTTAGTAGTATGACTAGACATGCTGTATTGCTTCCAGCATCTTTGGGTTTTTTTCAGTTTATCTGTGTTTTAAAAAGAATCGTGTTTCCTTGCTCCACTGAGACCTTAAGAGAGCCCACACTGGTGTAGGTTGACCTTTTAGGGTACTATATTGGTTGTTGTGACAAGCAGGTATCTCTTCTGAAGCATCCATATTATGTCTTCCACTGAAAAATAAACCCTGAAATATGTTATTTCTCATATCCATCTGATGAAAGCTTTACTGTTACCCATACATTGTATGTAAATATCAGCTCAAGCTAGTGGACCAAAAGCTATTTGGAGTGTTGCAGTCATTTAGAGGTTCAAATGTGACTTTAAAATAGTTTTGAAATGCAGTCTTATTTTGGATCTAAAACATGTCATCTCCTACCTGTAAGCACAAGTAATTCTGCTGTTTGGATGTCTATTTTACTCCCTGAGGCATTTAAATAGGTAGCTAATTTAAGTCAGGTGCCCTTCTAACTTGCAGAAAACACAATACCTCACCAATTTATCTTTTGGAGTTGTGAAGGAATAAAATGGGTGATTAGATGAAGCTCATTCTTAATGCTTATTGATTGAAGGATTACTGATCTGCCTCATCTATTTCTTTGTTGTTAACATCCATTTCTGAGTATATGCTAACAAACTTTCTCAATAAACTCAGCAGTAAAGCATGAGAATTTTGGTTTAAATTAACAATATATACAAAGCTTGATTTGTTTAAAGAAATAAACTGGTTTTTAAAAGTTCAGATTTAATTTTTTGCTGTTAGTGTGGTTGCATTTTGCTGATGTAGAGCTCTGTGTACATGTGAAATTATTCTGAGTAATTATACATTTGACTCATGCGAGTTTGCTGATGGTAGAAAACTGGGAGGAGTGGCTGATATGCCAGAAGGCTGTGCTGCCATCCAATGAGACCTGGACAGGCTGGAGAGCTGGGCCGAGGGGAACCTCATGAAATTCAGCAAGAGCAAGTGCAAGGTCCTGCACCTGGGGAGGAACAACCCCACACACCAGTGCAGGCTGGGGGCTGAGCTGCTGGAAAGCAGCTCTGTTGAGAAGGACCTGGGAGTGCTGGTGGACAACAAGGTGACCATGAGCCAGCAACATGCCCTTGTGACCAAGACAGCCAATGGTACCCTGGGGTGCATTAAAAGGAGTGTGGCCAGCAGATCGAGAGAGGTTATCCTGCCCCTCTACTCTGCCCTAGTGAGACCACATTTGGAGTACTGTGTCCAGTTTTGGGCTCCCCAGTTCAAGAAAGACAGAGAACTACGGGAAAGAGTCCAGTGCAGAGCTGCAAAGATGATTAGGGGACAGGAGCATCTCCCTTATGAGGAAAGGCTGAGAGACTTGAGTATGTTTAGCCTGGAGAAGAGAAGACTGAGGGGGGATCTTATAATACTTATAAATATCTGAAGGGCAGGTTTCAAGAAGATGGGGTCAGATTCTTTTCAGTGGTGCCCAACGACAGGAGAAGGGGCAATGGGCACAAGTTGGAACACAGGAAGTTCCAATTAAATTTGAGAAAAAGCTTCTTTCCTGTGAGGGTGACAGAGCAGTGGCACAGGCTGCCCAGGGAGGTTGTGGAGTCTCCTTCCCTGGAGACATTCAAATCCCACCTGGATGCGTTCCTGTGCCCCCTGCTCTGGGTGTGCCTGCTCAAGCAGGGGGGTTGGATGAGGTGATCTCCAGAGGTCCCTTCTAACCCCTACCATTCTGTGATTCTGTGCAGTTCTCGTTCATGTGAGTAACAGTAAAAGTAACATCAGAGTGTTTCAGAGGGGAATCCACTTGCATTTCAGCAGTGATGAAGGGAGAAATTTTCAGAGTAAAATGTTACTTGCTTTTAAGAATAGAATTTCACTGCAGATTATGGTGAGCAAGAAGTCCCTTCAAATAGTTTATCTGATGCTATTTTTCTTTATAATGTGAATCCAGCCACAGTAATTGTAGTAAATGGTGGAAATTTTTTGGATGTTTTGTAGCGGAAGAAATATGGGGCAACTTTTGCTCCATATAATCTTCAGAGTGAGGTGCTACTCTGTCTACTATGGAAGGGTAGACAGAGTTTTACTCTTTCAATGTTAATAACAGAATATCACCGGAACTAATACAGATGATGTCAGGGATGGAAGGAACTTTAGCTTAACTGCTATATCTTATTCTATAAATGTGTATTTACCTTAAAATAACTCATTGGAAAAAGATAAATAGATATTGAGTATAGAAAAAGACTAACATGGGATGACGTGGGTCTTAATTCTGGACTTGATTACAAGTATCACTGCCATCAAGTACTCTTTTTCACAGGCAAGAGAGGTGACAGTTAAGCCCTGTAATGTACTTATACGGTTGTGTGGAACAGAAACTGCCTAATAAGGTGCCACTTTTTACTTACATGTTACGTGGAGGTTACCAATAGCTAGTTTAGGAGCAGAAGACATAAAGTCCTAGAGGAGGAGGAAGGAGATGGGTAAAGGAGTGGGTATGTCCTCTTTGTGAGCTGTGTCCCCTGCCCTGCACTGCACTGAACAATTCTGTTCCTGTTCTCCTTCACCATGACACCAAGAGAGAGGGGTACTATCAGAATTACAATTTGAGATTTTTAAGATGAGAAATTATCTCTTCCTCAGCTCAGGAACAGGACTTCAGGTAAGAAGGCAGTGTTTACAGAAAATTTTGAAGACTGCTTGCAAGAACAAAAATAGAACCTTAGAAGGACCAGAATGATTACTCTTTCTTGTTCCAAACCCTTGGTCTGCTATGATGAATGTATGAGCTGCAGGAAAACATTTTTTCTACTCATCAACTTTTGCCCAAGATCAATAGAATTTACAATTTTGTCTTAAATACATTTAGCACCAGATCACTTCTTTTTCATCTTCACACGAGTGTATCTGTTGAAATGTGTTTCCCAACTGAGGTCATCAAAACGGCAAGTGGGTTGGGTCTGTCATTACTCAAGGGCTAGGTCTATGTCGCTAATTCAGCTGGCAAAAAAGCACTCTGCTTTGGCACTTCTGTTTATCACTGAAATCACTGAAGTAGAGAATAATCACGGGGTTTGGGTGTAGGAATACCACCTACTTTAACTGATTAGTTTTGCCAGTAAATTTCTGGATATTTCTTGCCACCGAGCTTGTGCCTGGCTGGTTCTCTGTGTTATAGTAGCTGTTGAAGAAGTTAATTGTGTTTTGTCAGAAGTTATAGAACTTTTGCAAAACTTGAAAAATATTTTGTATGCACTTTTTTAAAAATCTGAAGAGAGTTATGAGTCTAACTTTCAGTGGGATCTGGACCATTCTATTCACTTGATGTCTTAGAGAATACTGCAAATCTATTTTTCTTCTTCTTTTAATGTGTGTGAAACTTTGCTTTATTGCTAAATATATTTGCATGAAGACAGGATTTATGTTGCATACTTCACTCACTCCTGCTGCCTTTTCCTTTCTGAAAGTCTTAATCCTCTGAATGTGAATCCTAGACTTCTCTACTGCTAATTGTGATGTGGCAAACAGAGGATTATGACTCTGAGCGAGGAATAAGCAGCTGGAACAGATGAATGCTTACAAAACAAAAGTCATCTTTGCATGAAAATGTATCGCTCATTTTCTTTTCCATTTGCCTTTTTAAAGAAAAGCAAAGGGGAGAAAATGCAAAATGGGAAAAAATGTGCATCTCCTCACAGAGAGAGAGGATGTGATCATAAATTGAAGGATCTTACTGGCTTTAATACAGAAGATGTTAGAGTATTGGTTCCCATGGCAAAGCACTGACAAGGGACAGAGAATGTCTGGCACTTGAATGATCTCTTTGCATGGTTCAGGACACAGGCTTCTATAACCATCTATGGCTTCAGACATAGTTCCCCAGTCAGAATTGACTGAAATGTATTTCTTAAGTAATGGTCCAAACTGTATTCAGTACCTTCAGCCATTTCATCATTCTGCTTTTATATACGCAGAACACAACCATAGGTCAAAGGAACACGAACAGAAATACAAGTTTTAAAAAATGTCCACCTTCATATCTGCCAATCCTTTATTCAGTCCATGAAGAAAGGTTTCAAGGCTGTGACATGCCTGCGTTTCATTTTATTTTGTGCAACAAGGAAAATTGTTTTTCATGTACTTTTTCACTGCATGCATTAAACAAACTGGTGTTATACAGAGGAAATAAAGGAAGCTGAATCAGGGCCAATCTTTTTGGGAACGTATTTCGGTAGAGAGTTCTTTTGTAAAATACTCAGGCCAAAGTTGGGAAATATAATGAAACCACAATTGCCTCTTTCTACACAAAAACTGTTACTATATACTTGTCCAGGGAGTTGCTTTACCCTTGATAGAATGTCAGGGTATACACTGCCTATGAAATTAATTTCATTCATATGAATTTCATCTAACACTACCTCCTGCAGGGACCTACAGCTGATGTCCCTAGAAATACCTTCTTTATTGCTCTTTTAAATGAAGTTTAGGATAATTTTTTCTCTCCAGTTCCAAGTGCTGCTCAAATCAGGAGCTTGTATGTCTAGCTATACAAGGATATAGTCTACTTTTTTCCACAAAAAGGAGGAGATTTTCCAGTTAGCAATCAAGTCTTGCAATGCCTTTTAAAGGAGGGAAGAGGAAAGAGAGCAAGTGTTTGCTGCATACAGTAGGTTTCAGTAGCTTAGACCTCCTCTCCTCTGCTCTCTCTTCCTCTTCTGTAAAAGGAAGGCAAAATATCTTCCTCTTCAAATGCAAAAAGCTGGAAGGCTCTGTCTTTCCTCTTTGAGGAGGGGCTTGGAAAGAAGAATGATACAAAACCTTCTCTGAGAGGTGTTTTTACTAGTGACAAATAACTGCCTTCCACATGCAGAGAAGTGCAATACAAAATAAGGAGGCAGAATGGGATGAAATATAAAATACACAAGGCATGCAGCAGACAGAGATGCAGCAAACTGGTGTAAGTTATAGCATTTTGCTTTAGCTTATAGGCTCAGAGCTGGATTCACCTCTTGCCAGCAATGAGTTTGGCAAAGGCACTAAGGAATTAGGCACAGTGGCTGCTTTTGGCTGTCAACAGCTTGTTTTAGGAGTCAGAAATACATGGAGCGTGAAGAATGACCCAACAGGACAGGGACCAAGAATCTGTCTGGCATGCCCCATATACAGAAACCTTCTGGGGTGGCAATGAGCCATGTTGGCCATTCTAAGCCTGTAAAGATTTTGTGAGATTTTTAGGAGATTCAATATGGATCAAGCCCAGAGGACCCAGTTCTCTTTTACACTTATTTTGGGTTATTTCTATTGTAATTTTTAAGTAGAAAAAAAAAATTAGTGGATACCTGGAAAAGAAGTCATTGTAGCAAAATTATGTAGCTTTATACTGTGAAGGAGCTGTGGTCTTTCTTGTGTTCTCCACTTGGTCAGTCCTCATTGCACACTCTCACCTTTAGTTCCTGAGCACTCAAGTTACATTCTGGACATTTAATTACAACAGTTAGTAAGACCAGCAAGTCCTGCTACACCATACTTATCCAGAAGTGACATGCCTCATTTGTGAACGCAGCCTGTAAGCTGAAACTTGTCAGCTCTTAAATATTATTAACAAGAGCTTGACATAATTTGCAAATGTTTACAAACCACTGTATATTATCTCCTTGGAACAAGACCCAGAATTCTGTTTGCATTTTTAAAATCCCCAAAGACTGGAGGTTTAGTCCAACAATATGGTCCTCATGACCACTGAAAACCAAATAACAAATATTATAAAAACAAGAGAAACATAGATGAAGCCCCCCAAAAATCTTCCTTTTCCCCTGTTTTGCAGGTGGGAAGGCACTGGGCCCTCTAGTGCTACCCCTAGTCTTTCCCAAACTCAGGCGTGTTTAACTGAAACTCGTGTTTTAGTTAAAATTCCAGCATGCCTGTTCCTTGTTTATTTTTCCCCATCATTTTGCAACAATGCTTTTGGCAGATGGAAATGACTCCAACAAAATGCCAGGTGCGTGCACTGGCGGCTTCTCTGCTAAAAGGGATTTAGTCAGATGTTCCTTCCACCTGTGAATTAGCTGCCCAGTCTCAGCCAGCTCCTATGAATGTAATTATTATGCTCTATTTCAAAAAGCCAAAACAAGCTCAAGTTGGTTCTGTCAAAAAAATCTGATAGCATTACAATTTCTCTCTATTTTCAGGGCCTCATTGTCAATGAAATAATTTCTCTGACAAACAGTTTCATTTTGAGTTTGAGGGTATAGCCTGATCTGAATTTCCACAAAGTTACTTCAGATTTACACCAAATTGCCATCAGTATCTATTCTGCACTCTTTATGTGATAAACAGATACTTATATTCACATCTTTAACTCTGTTCCCAAACAGTAAAATCCCTTGTCTTTTTCTTTGAAGAGATGAGTCATATTCAGCCAGTAATGAGAGACTGTGTGTATGCATGGCTTCACGTGGAGCTCTCCTACCTGGAGGGAAGGCTGCCAATATGTGTCTTCCGTGGGATTTTGAGATCCTTGGGCTTTGAGATGTCCCTTTCCTTTATGAGGAGCGAAACCGTTTTCTCAAAAGGACAAATCAAAGCAAGATTTCTTCCTTTCCCTGCATTTTTTTAGCGTGACATGAAGAGGCCCAGTAAGCAACATGAAAGTTCAAAATGAAATAAAGTTCTATACTAAAATATTTTTTAAAAAATCAGAGAGGAATGTGGGACAGATTCCACATAAATGGACTGAAGCACAAAACTTTGCACATAGCAACAGTGCAAACAGCACAGCCCTCTTCATCACTCATCAAAAGCACTTGGGTAGAAGCAGCAGTCTTCACACAAATGTACTCCAAGACAGATTTGTGGGAGTTACAAATTGAGAAAAAAGCAGCAGCCTAGCATGAGCAAAGAAAACTCACAGCCAAAGCACTAGGCAAACTGCCTAGGGTGAGGCTTTTCTGATGGCTGGTTGCTCAGTCCTGTGCAAAGATAGATGGTGTCCTGATATTACCCAGATTCCCAGATGAAAAGTCAAATAGGACCACAGTGTTCACTGGGTTGTGTGATACAGACTGTAGAACTTCCTTGAATTAAATCCCGTTCAAGTTACAGTGTAATAGTTAGGAAAAAAAATGACAGAACTTATTTTTTAAACCCTGCATCAGTGATATAATAACTACTGCAGTGTTTTCTGTGTTCCAGTAGCAAATATTCTGCAACGTAGGTAATATGCACTTTGTCCAGTCTATCGTAGTCTCATTATGTGCAGCTTCACATTTCAGCTATAAATATATTTTTTTGTTTACTAGGCTGTTGATTAGCTTCCATACTTTTCCAAATGTTGCCCATATTAGTATTTTTAAAATAACTGAAGCAGAGGGGTTTTTTTGTGGGAGATAAATACATTTAGGTCTCTTGTCTTTTATGGAAAGTCATGGTTCCCAGTTCTTTAATCACTCCCATGATGATACCTTGAAGCCTTTCTGTGCATAAATATCTGTGCCTGTTCTGTGAGTTACCTCCAAATTTCACCAATGCTGTTCTAGACTTGCTGAAAAGTCATTGGTAAACATTGTCAAAAGTGCAAGGTCAGGACCACATTATCAACATATAAAAGGTTTGGTTTTTTACCGTTGTATTTTCAAGCTGTTAATCTATTTGTCATAAAGATTGTGTGTTATTCTAGTATGTAATCGAAGTATGGTCTGAAATTGAGACAACTTTTTAAAGAACTCAAGGTCAACTATACATAAAGAGTTTGAAAAGTGTTTTATTACATTATATTTATCGTATTGTTTATATTATTGAAATACTTTTGAAAATTTAGTTTGTACTGTTCAAAGCCCATGTTGATCATATAGATTGATTACAGGGAGAAATAACAGAAGCATTTTACATAGAGGAAAGAAAGGAGGTGTTTTTTGATGTTTTTTTTTTCCTCCTTTCAGTTTCTTTCATCTTCAGTTATTATTAGTGTAGAGGGTTGTCCTGAGGTAATTGGGCGATAGCAGTAGATATGGGTAAGCAAGGATGAAAAAATTGAGTCACTCCAGCTATAATAGCTATAATCAGTAAAAAAGGAAAACATGAAAGCAAACATACTTCCCAAATGCATGAGCCTGTGTTAGGCACTGTGTACTTCAGGCCAAAGGATCTGCTACTTTGTCATGAGTCAGTGCAAAGGCTATGATTAAAATTTCAGATTTATGCGTACCCAAAGCTATAGTTAAAAAAAAAAAAAAAAAAAGAAAAAAAAAAGGGCGTAAGGTTATACCTGATAAACCTGGTAACTGTCCCCTAGTGTGCAAAGACGTGCGTGACACTAATAGGAAATAAGTTACTTAGTGACCTGGAAGTAAAAGGGATTGTTTATGGTGTTGCCATTGGAACAGCAATCTGAGCACTTTTGCCTGTTCTGACATACGAATAAATTGCTTAACCCTCTGTGCCTCACTTTCCTCATATTTTTTTTAACTGAGGATCATTAGCTTTTGTTTTGTCTCAGAAATAATATAATGTAATATTCAGAATTTGTTTCAAAGCTCACTGCTGTCCTTTTATAAGGTAATCTTCACATATATGTGGAAGTATTATGTCCATCTGGTCAGCTGAGGGTGTTCACAGCTAAACAAAGTTTTCTCTCTAGCAAGAAAAATTAAACATTAAAACCAATTCTGTCAGCAGCTCAGTCAAGAGTGACTCATCTTCGCAGTAGAGAACAAAAGCAATATCAGCATTAACAAACTAGGGATAGAGCTTTTGTGATGTTCACTGTTCAACACAGTTCTATCATCTGACTCAGATTTCTGCTAATATATTTGTTTTTCATAAGTATTCTTCCAGGAATTTGCATGAACAAATGTCAACCTGTGGGATATTTGTGAACCATTCATTTTGACTGTTTGCTATGTGATTGGTTAATTTGCCTCTCCAGCTGTATGACTGAAACATTTCAAACAGGTGAACATGTGCTAAAGAACAAACAGCAAACACTGCATCTCCCAATGTAAATGCACAGATGAAACAATAACTACATTAAAATGCACTAAACTTTTGGAAAATGGTGACATTTCTTTGAGTACTTGGTACCCCATCTTCGTCCTTTCATGCATGGAACAGTACAACATGGTAACATGGAGCACAATTTGTTTATTTTACTTGATATAGTAACAGTTACATGGATTCCTATCACACTGCCAAGTAATAGCAACCTGAAATTCTGCATGAAAAGTAATGGGAAACCTCCCACTCACTGCACAGGAAAGCAGGGTTTATTTTGTGAAGTACTGAGCCATAAGAGGAAGAATCTGGCAAAATGTGCTGGACTATTTTGTGCTTCTATTCAGGACTACTTCCAGGGAGTATAAACATCACCAATCTTTTTTGTTTTTTTTAATATATTACATCTAGGTTTGTGATGTTTACATTGATGGTATTTTCTCATAAGAGGATTTTATAAGAAAAAAATACAATATTATTTGGAACGTAAAAATAACACCAACTTTTTTCTGTGAAAATATCATAATAGCTGTTGTACACCGTATCTTGCATGTGCCTACTTCTCAAAAGTAACAGAAGTAATCCAAGTAACCCAATTCCTTGTAATTTCTAATAACTTCTAATTTCTAATAACTTCTTCCTTTGTTGATTTCCATATGTAGTGAAATTAACTTACACTTTATTTTTAGATATTTTAATTGGCTAACTGATCTTGTTGGTTCTTCTTTTTTTGACCAAAAAAAAAAAAAAGGAAAGAAAACAAGTTTGGCAACATTTGATAATTCTGATTAGTTACTAAAGCAGACCCTGAACTTCAGATGAATTAGTCAGGTCATTACACTGATGTAGCCAAGCTAATATTCTGAAATGTACTCACATAAACCACTAGGAAAAACAGGGGTTTAGCTCCTAAAGCTTGTTTTAAAGATGTCTACAAGCTATCAGGAATACTCTGTTAAACATATACCTTCAAATTTATATCAACCTGAATCTGATATCAGCCCACTAATAATATTCTGTTTGTCATAGATGTGCCTACTGACCAGATTATGGACCGATACTTTTTTCTGTTTGAATAGCTTGAACTAACACCAGTATATTTTCTTGGAGACATATAAATATATTAGGGCTTTTTTTAGTTTTGTTTTAAAAGGCAGTTTTATAACTATAAACTTTTATAAGTTTTATATAAGTTTATAAGTTATATAAGTTATATAAGTTATCTATAAGTTTTATATATTATATATAAGTTATATAAGTTATATATGTTATATATATTATATATAAGTTATATAAGTTATATAAGTTTATAAGTTTTTATAAGTTTTATAAGCTACACAGCATTTTTAGGAAGAGGCATTATTTTTTGTTGGACCAGCTGACTTAGTGTATCTATCTACAAACTGAGAGCTTCATGGTTACAGCATCACAGCTGCTAAAAGGAGAGACTGAGTGAAACAGTACATAACTGTAGGGTACCCACATGTCTCATCTCAAAATTCTGGACTTTGTTGTAGAGGTGGAAGTATTGACAGTGATACTTTGCATTTCTCTATGTGTACTGGCTTGTAAAATGATTGATGTCTTCCAAAAGTTAATTTAGTTTAAAAAGAACTTCTCAAGGAGTGGATAGGTGCTATTAACTCCATGCTGTAAATGGAAAAATGAAAGTGACTAAACTTATGACTTTGCAAAGCCAGGCAACAGCAAAGATTCTCTAATGTTGTCTGGATTGGGATTTGAGGTATAGGTAAAGCTGCTTTAACACTTTATTGTTGAAGTAAATATGCAGGGTCATTTCTTTCCCCCTCCCAAGGTACCACAGCGCAGGCCCTTTAGAACTATCGAAGGGGCAACTTTCCCAGGTGAGAAGAAAGACTTCTCATAATGCAGCTGTTTCAAACACAGCCTCCCATGAGGAAATGTGGATTGATTTGTTGACTCAGCCTAGCCCAGAGAGATTATTGCGTTTGTTCAAGATCAAGAGAGTCTATGTTGGAAACAAAAACGCTCTCCTACATTTCATTTAGGATCTCCTGCTACACTGCTTACCAGTGCTGAGCAATTTGACCCCTAACCTCTCACAGAATCACAAGATCTTTCTTTCATAATCTGTTTGCTGCCAGTGTGTATGCTTCAATCTCCTCATTTTTCAGGGAGGCAGACATCAGTGCAAGGCAGGGGACACAACTCTTTCCCAGAAAACCAGCCATTGAAGCAGTAAAAAACCATCACTGTCTTGCAGTGTTGTGGCAGTTGCTTTTATTTGTTTTGCTAGCATAAAAAAAGAGCAAATGATTAGTACTAAGAACAGGTGGAAACAGATTATCAGGAACTCTACAAAATATACCAGATAGAAGTCCCATATCTTCCTCAAATTTGCTGGTATTATAGTCCATACCCTCTGTTTCCATATACCTAATCCACCTCAAACAAATACAGCTTTTTGTGTTATATACATCTAGGAGAAATCCACATTCAGTCTAAATTTATACTCAGATATAACAACCAAAGAATATTAACTTAAGTGTATCTGTATGGATGAAATCTGATTTTTGAGTCCTGTCATCTGTAGGCAGCTAGAACCCCCTCCAAAAAAGCTGCAAGACATTTGTCAGTGGAAGATGTTGATCTCGGAAAACAATCATTAGCAAATATGTTTATTTTTCACTTTCAGCTCTTTGTAGCTATCTGGCATTTCTCAACAAACTGAGCATGACTTCCTTCCATTTAGAATTTGTTGAAAAATGTAATTTATATAGCTAATTCCTGTGCTGCAGTTTGCTTGTAAGTAGGTCAGTCAAGCATTTTGGCATTTGAAGTTTAAGCAGTGTTCACTGGACCTATATCAGAAGGTCACAGCATATGTTTCTTTTTGCAGTTTGAATGTGTATAATTACTGGAACTAAGTTTCTGGAGCAAATACTCATAAATGTATGTACTAAATTTCCCTTAAACCTTACTTCGCAGTGTTTGCATACAAGTGTTTCAATATCCATAACAAATAGGGAACATACGTATTCATTCGTGTATTCATAAAGTATATAACAGCTGGACACACCGTATACTCATTAATTTTTATAAATAGGCATGACAGCTAAGTTATTTACAGTATTCAGTCAAATCTGGTAAGTGTAGGTTTCACCTATATACTCGCTCAATATTAGTTGAATTAGTTGGAGACAGATGAATCAGTGCGCTGGTTGTTTAACATGCAGTCACCTATTTGTACTTGGACCAAAAATCATCCTGATTTCCTTTATTTTATTTTGTTGATTCTGAAAGATCAACCAAACATCATCAGTCAACTCCTGCAGGTGTCTCCTTATGTTCTTTATGTTGTTCAGAGCACCAAGGGACTACTTTGACCTTTCCCTGGTTAGGATTACTGCCCACTTTCTGTCAATAAATGAGACCTGTCTGTTTCCACAGTGAACAATGCTTTGTAAATGAAAGAAGAGAGAGGTATTGATATTTGTGCATGGACCATTTGATGGTATATGAGGATGAGCCATATCATTCAGGCAAAGAAAAATTGAATCCTGTCTCTGATGGTATTTATCTGACATGTGGCATGAAAGCCTGTCCTGAAAGAATAAAGGGTAACAGAATGAAATGACCATACTTCAGCTGATGATCACCACAGTAACAAGAATCCCAGCTGCCTCAGACCATAATGTAAGTGTTTTGTTTTCCTTTTTTTTTTGTTTGGTTTGGTTTTTGTTGTTGTTGTTTTGTTGGGTGTTTTTTTAAATCACCCATGCAGGTGTGTTCCACAAAAATGAAAAATAAACAGCATTTTGGCATCTGGGTGCTAACTTTTGAAACAACAGACATCAGCTGGAACTTGCTGTTTAATTGGCAAGAGATTAAGAATGAGGGAATTTGGAACAGTTCTGTCCAAATCTCATTCTGATAACCAGCACCACCCTCAGGGCCGGTGTTACATGAAATGTAATAAATGTTGGTGAGGTACCATTACTGCTGTTATTCATGCTTGCTACATTAATTACAAGAACTATATATTTGCAAATAATAAATATTTTATCCTTGGTATTTATAGCTGAGAAATAAATCTAATGATGGTAAGTTATCTATCATAAACCACAACTTAGCAGTATAGCAGTTATAGCTCTCAAGAATACATTCCACTAAAAGCAAAACTTTAGAATTTCATTGTCCTAATGATTTCAAGGCAATGCAAACCTTTACAGTGTTCTGGATCATTGCTTGTACTGTGTAAATTTTAGTCCACTCTTTGCTTTCTTTGGACTTGGCTTGGAGATTGTGATCTGTTAATTCTGTTACTTTGGTTTGGGGTTAACACTAAAGTAATAGGCTATTGATTGTATTACATGTATAGCATTTGAAATGGGTTATTACATATAATTTAGCCTCCTATATTGTACTGCATCTCTGAGATTTAGTTATGATGGATGGTTTCATGAAGATGTTGTTCAACCTGAGTCTTTATAGGCTTATTTTTCCCTGCTGAAAGCTGTAAGAAAGAAATAATGAGTGGAAATTGTTGTGGTTTAACCCCAGTCAGCCGCCAAGCCCCACATAGCTGCTTGCTCACTCCCCCTTGGTGAGATGGGGGGCGAAAACAGAAGAGAAAAAGTGAGAAAACTCATGGGTTGAGATAAAGACAGTTTAATAAGTAAAGCAAAAGCTGTGCACACAAGCAAAGCAAAACAAGGAATTCATTCTCTGCTTCCCATCAAAGGCAGGTGCTCAGCCATCTCCAGGAAAGCAGGGCTCCATCACGTGTAATGGTTACTTGGGAAGACAAACGCCATCACTCCAAATGTCCCTCACTTCCTTTTTCTTCCTCCAGCTTTATATGCTGAGAATATGGTATGGAATGGAATATGACACGGAATACCCCTTGGGTCAGTTTGGGTCAGCTGTCCCAGCTGTGTCCCCTCCCAGCTTCTTGTGCACCCCCAGCCCACTTGCTGGTGGGGTGGGGTGAGAGGCAGAAAAGGCCTTGGCTCTGTGTAAGCCCTGCTCGGCAGTAGCTAAAACATCCCTGTGTTATCAACATTGTTCTCATCCTAAATCCAAAACACAGCACTATACTAGCAACTACGAAGAAAATTAATTCTATCACAGCTAAAAACCAGCACAAAGTGAAGCATTTTTATCTGTGTACTGTTTTTTCCTAGTCACTTAACTTTCCAGATTTTAATTTGTCTACTGAGGCTGTATCCATTGGTAATGCCATACATGCTGCTCTCATGTTTAAATTTAGTGCTGTCCGGAGATGCTGAGCCAAATACTGCTTCCAGTAATAGCAATATAAATCAAGGTACTTTGTCTGGGCTCATTCTATCTAAAATGTGAAACAAATTTCAGTGTTCTTATTCTAGATATACTCCAATAAAGTTTTGAACTTTATTCTATCGCTTAAAAATTGCAATGGTACAAACTAACATAGCTTATGTATAAGGGTGATTAAGTCATAAAACAAAATTTATAAAACATTTGCCCTGGTTAAAAAAGCACCCAGTAGTATATTTAAATGCTCAAATGTTGGGGGGGAGGGCATAAATGGATATGATAGGTCATTCAGTCAAAAAGAGGTCAGATCAGTGGTTCACTAGTGGGATTCTACAGCGATGCAAACTCTGAAAAAGTGCCCAGTGAACAGCACTAGCAAAACTCTGCCTTCCAGTGTATAGGTATAATTCATGCTCATTCTTATTAACTGTGTTTTATGTGGCTGTTACTCCACACCTTCTTTGGAAAAACAGCAATGGTTTGTATCACATAACAGAGGAAATTGAATCCCTATAGTTTATCTGAGTCACTGCAGTGTGCCAGCACTTCAGCAATCTACCTGGAGTGTTCCATGGGACTGCAGATTGGTAGTGGCTGGGTTTTTTTTTTCCATGCAAATGGAAGTTTTGTGCTGATTTTAGCATGCTGCTTTTACAGGGTTGTTTTTTCTCTCCTCTCCTCTCCTCTCCTCTCCTCTCCTCTCCTCTCCTCTCCTCTCCTCTCCTCTCCTCTCCTCTCCTCTCCTCTCCTCTCCTCTCCTCTCCTCTCCTCTCCTCTCCTCTCCTCTCCTCTCCTCTCCTCTCCTCTCCTCTCCTCTCCTCTCCTCTCCTCTCCTCTCCTCTCCTCTCCTCTCTCTTCATTACTCAACATTCAACTCTTCTGCCACAAATACTGTATTCTGAGTCTTTTTTTCTCCCAATAAGATCATATTTCAAATATCTCATTACCACAAGTCCAACATTTACCTTGGCTCTCTAATTTTTTGTGGATTTCCAATAGTTAAACCTAAACAGCATTAGCAATTACACGGAGAGCATACACCTTCCAGAAGATATAGTTTCTTGGAATATAGTTGATTATCTTGGCTTTCCACCTTCAGTTTTACTGCCATTCAAGAACTAAGCCATGTTTCTAATTTGAACTGCCTTTAAAAATGAAAGACCAGGGAACACTGTGTGGGAACTATTAGTTGACAGGTGAGGAGCAAAACCTCTTTGTATTTATGTGATTCACTTCAGTAGAAAAGAAGCTGACTACTCTGAAATAACAATGATTGAGCTGATTGTGCTTTGGGCCCTGCTGGCAGTAAAGTTTAGGATGATCATGACTGAGAATGAAAATAGTAGGTCAGTCTTTCCCTGCATTCATTTTCTAACCTCTGTCATATTGTAATAGGCAATTTACATAGACTGCAATTTGGATTCACAATCTAGGAAACAAATGGATAGTTCCTAGGTGTTACCCAAGTGAAATAAATCAGTTCTGTCTCTTGTCACGTGATCGATCCCTCACCAAATGCCTCTGTGCTTGCACCATGACTGCTCCCCTCTCTCATCCTTCCTTCTTCCTTCCCTCTGTCTGCTAACCTTAACCCATAACAAGTTTGCATAATTACACTTCTGTCATCCATCCTTCTCTTAACTGTGGCTGGATTTCTATGGAAACAGAAAAACCCACCTTAAATAATATATTTTAAAATATGTAATACTGGTTGAGAAAGTTAAGGGAACATTCAGTTGCTTTTCCCCTACTCCCTTTAATCTGGGTGGTAATTCGTAGTAGTCAGTAATGGAAAATGATTATATTCTTTTACCTGTGCTAGACCAGCTGTTCTGTGCAGTGTGGTGGATGAATGGTCTAAAATAAAAAGGTGTACATGTTGGGTGCTCTTCAATCTTGTGCTGGGGTGGAGGTATGGGTAAGCATGTAAAACCTGTTTGCTCCTTGAAAATTATAATCTCTGCAGGGTACACAATGTTTTACAAGCTATAAAGCCAAGCAAAATTCTTGTGACATTTCTCAACATTATCATGAGCCACCAACGATAACATTAATTTGCCGCGTTTTCTGTTTCACTAAATATGAGGAATCATGTTTTCATGCGATTGTTTTAAATTGCATTAGAATAATAACCATGAGGAGGTGGGTGTAAAACTTTTCCTTGCAGTGCTGGAACCATGAACACCACCTTGTGTTTGACAAGAGAATTGAAAATTTAAATGTGAAAATTACAGTGATAAAGAGAAATATTTAATGTTTACATTAAACAACTGAAGCTAACTATTGCTCTGCAGTATTTTTTCACCTGCTGGAAGTTACTTATTAGTACGTCAGCCTACAGAAGAAGCAGCAGATTCTGACCAAGTGAAGTATGTCTATGCATCTCAAACTGAAGAGAATACCACTGGCCTTGGTTATACGCTCCATAGAAAGAAGAAAGTAGCTGTTCTTAAAATCTGTATGACAGCCAGTGGAACTCTTGCACTATTAGTTAGCTCTGATTGTTAGAGAGGAGTATATGGTCTAAGTAGCTTAATTCTTCAGTCTAGAGGAAATCCGAAATCTAGTTTTGGAGTTGACTTTTGCTAATTTCAGTTGGTTTTACAGTCAGGTATTAATAAACATTACACTCCCAGCTGAGCTGGGATGAGTATTGGGCTATTTTTTGGTAGGGCTGATTAAACAGATATTTACACCATTTCTTCAGATGACATTTTCTATTTAAACTACTTATGAGTTCTTGTTTAAGTAAAGAAGATCTAATTGTATTGCTGTAGTTCAATTAGGTCCTCCAATGGAACGAGAGAAACAGTCTTCAGACCTTTGCATTTTCTTTACATGTTCTGAATGAACCTTTCTATTATGTTTAGTAGCCGTTCCTTTCCCTTTGTAAGGATAAAGAGTAGAGTCTGGAATATTAACTAGAAAGGTCTTTTTAACAGCAGAGATCAACATTTTCAAATGCAGCTATGAGCTGTGAGATCACACAAAGACATAATTTTCAGACAGTGCTTAGGAACAGTCTTTTTGAGAAATGAGAGCGTGCTCACAACCTTACTTACCTTTTTTGAAAGTGTCGGTCATGATTATGTATCTGCAGGAAAAGAGCTGAAAGTGTGCTGTTACACGAGTCATACAGAAAAAGTTTCATGCAAGTAGTCGAGTGAATGCTGTTGATATAGAATGCTTCTCCACTTCTAAGAGCTATTCACCTGAAACTTTTAAACCTAGAGGGATCATAGCACTAAAAACCTAATCCAAGAAGCAAGCCTTTACTGGAAACAGAAATAAGTCATTAATATGTTTTCCCTATCCGTTACTTCCATAACTGGTACCACTACTAGAGAAACGAGCAGGGTCCTTGCCATCTAGGTTCATCACCCTGCCTCCTGGTCATACCAGCTGTCATGCCTGTAGGTATTGCCTTTACATTCCGACATCCTAGAGCTGTTATGTGTGTCTGTGTTTTTTTTATATTTTAAAGTATTTTGTCCAGAGCTTCTAGCTGCAGAGAAAAGCTTGGAAACAATTTAAATGGCACTGAAATCTCAGAAGGCCAGTAAAATGGGATTATAATAAAGCAAGTCATGACTTGAAATCAGCCTCATTTCTGTGGGGTTGTCTTTTGATCTTCGAATTCTTGGCTTTAGCAAGACTAAAGCGTCTTTTTACTTGCTGCTAGTCACTTTAAGATACAAATTTGGAAGTTAATTTCTTATGAGAAGCTCTCTGCCAGTTCTTTGTATAATACTGCACTTAAATTCTGATCTTCCTCTCTCTCTACTGGAATCAATGTGGATTTTTGCAGTCAATGTGAATGACGGCTCCAAAGCAGTCTAAACTTGCTTTTTAATGCCTTATCAGGAAAAGGTTAGCATAAAGGTTAACACAATGCAAAAGTACTGAACTTCCAGAGTTATTTCTTCAACAAAAATAAATACATTTCAAGCAGACAGCAGAAAGTAATTATTATAGAATTTATTTGAATGAAAGCTACCTTCTAATCATGCAATCATCAATGAAATAAGGGCATGAAAGGACACTGTAGACCTCTGCTGAAGGTGGCCTTGTGTGAGAATGTCTTCTCCATTATGCAGTGTTTTGATATCCCAAAGGAGAAAGTGACAGGTGCAAATCACATAGAAGTAAAGAATATTTATTATATATAAATATTAATCTTCAGTAGTGATGAAAAGAGAACTTAGAAGATTTACAATCAAAAGCATGATAGAGAAATGGGGGCAGGGCAGGGGAGGGGACAAACCACTATACCCATTTCAGTTTGGGGAGTTTTAGTGTACTCAGCTGTGGAATAGATGTGCAGCATTTGATTAATAGTCAAGTGCTGTTATGGACTGCTTCTGATTAATATTAGTATTTTCAGCCTGTTACCAGTTCTTAGTACTTCAATATTAGAAAGTGTCTTTAGAACAATTGTAAACATGCCCAGAGGCTTATACAATAGGCACAAGAGTTGTAAATGCAAATATAATCATCATAATAACCTTAGTAATAAACATTCATAATACTGCATTTCAGAGCTGATCTAAATAGAATACAGCTTTAGCCACAGTTGTAGCAGTGAGTCAAAGAGAAAATAATCCCATAATGATCAATAAACACCTTTTTCTACAGCATGTACTTATTTTTGGTCTTCCCAATTCAGGACTCACCAGTGTCCTGCTGCTGATAGACCCATTGAGCAAATTCCATCATTTAATAGTAAAGAACATCCTAAAATCATATTTCATACTGTCATGAACAATAAATATACTAACATGAGTATTTTTTCAATAGGAATAGAAAAATATCCTTAAGAAAAACAATATTTGGTTTTCTGGCTTTATTGCTAGTCATATTTCATCACATCAGGACTATAAACAGAGGACCATTTCTACTGTGAATAATGACTGAATGCAAGGTGGCATCAAGTCTTAGCAGCGGTTTTGGGTTAGCAGTGTTTATATTTATATAAATCTATAAATAAATTTTTATTTATTACCCATAAATATAAATGAGTGATGCACTTGATGAATTTACATTTTAAGTACAAGTTCATTTTCTTTCAATAATGTGTATGCATAAAGTCCTCCACATTTATAGGGGTATTAGAAATACTGCAATAGGTAAAGGAGTCAGGACCTGCTAGCAGGAATTAGGCCTTGCAGGATCTGTATACCACCTTTTTTACACTAGGAAATAGTATTACACCATATGTCAGTTCTGTTTATTTGCTTACCCATATGGGAAATTCTTTTTTTTACATCCTTGCTAGCTTGTCATGACACTGTTTATGCTAAACATACCTGTGTGCTTGCTTCCTACCTTCTGTAACAAGAATAACTCTTCTAGATCAATTCCCACCCAGTTAAACTTCAAGGGTTTCCCAGAGAGTTTGCTGTAGCTTTATATGTGCAATTGTTCCCTGTGCAAGGACTTGTGGGAGAAACCTGTTCCTTCAGAGGTATCAGACATCACTCTTCTTTAACTTGCATTCAGAAAGATGAAATTGAGGTCAAAAAAGTTCTGCTAGCAAAGAGCCAGTATCAAGGCAGAATCAGGCCCTGCATGGCTGACTGCAGCCCAGGCTGTCAGGTTTGTCCCCAGGCTGGCACTGGACTTAGAGAAAGCTTTGAGGGGAGAGACAAAAACTGCCTTTATGTGATCGAAGCCATACCAAGATCTGTTCTGGTTTCCCTTCTGCAAAGTCTTTTAAAAGTAATTTTCTATTCATATAGAAAAACTATCCCCATACCCGCTACACAGCTGTACACCATCAGTGCATGAGAGCTGCTTTATGTCCCCTTTTCAGGGGGTCAGAAGGCTGGTTTGATCTACCACAATGCCTTCAGAGTTTCTCACTCTAACCTTGCCATAAAGCCTTCTCACTAGGACCTTGTGACTTGAAGACAAAAAATAACTGTGAGGTTTTAGTACTGTGAGGCTGTGCATTTTGTGCAACTCTCCTGTCTTTGTTCATTTTTTATAAGTGCAAGATTAAATCAAATTTGGAGAGCTAACTGGGGATTTCTACCTACTGCTCTGATGACAAACACTTTGCAAATAAAGACGCCCTTGCTTGCACTGCTGGCCTTCTTTACTTTCTGCTGGGCCGGTATTAAATCATGACAGTATCTGGTAAATACAACCTGGCCTTACAAGAAATTACAAGGGTTAAAGAACTGCAGTAACTATGGACAAAGGGGAGAAAAATCCAGATTCGAGCTTACTGCAGATCCTTTCTGAAAACCATTATTTTACTCCACAGAATCTCACAGTGACATATCCGTTGGCACCACCAGGTTTTGTAAATCTCTGTACAATAATTTCACTTGACTACATGATTACTTGCAGTAAATTGCAAGAATCATGGTATGATCCTTTATCCACTAAACCTTTTAATAAACTTGATTGTTTGCTTATTATCCTTTTCAGAATTTGAACATAAGTAAGCTTAGTAAGGAAATAAAATGAAGAAAGTTAATAGTAAAAATTGTTAACATTTTAAACTAATTAAAAATCGTTAAAGCTTATGTATCTCGTTTCATTTGTACAAGGAAATCTAGAGGCTACATTTCCGTCTTTTCAGACAGGATTTTCCACAGAATCTCCTTGAGCAAGGCAGACACTATATATCGGTCCTAAATCAAACTCATCACCATTACTATCTTCCTTCATGTACAGGAATTCATCCATCTAGTGACAGCAGCAATTTCACAGATAAACAGGTCATCTGGGCCTTTATTAAGGTCTGCAAAATGTAATAGGAATCCTCGCACTGATTTCAGCGATCAGCTTCTTTATCACTAACTAGCTGTTTCTAGTGCTGGAAATAACCACAGGAGGAGGTATATTTAAATTGCTTGAGGTTTCACCTAAAGAAAAGAGGACCATGGGGCAATTCCTGTTGCTGAAGTCAAATGGCTCAAACTAATTCACAGCCATATGACATCAAGCTGGTCCTCTAAAGCAGCATGCCATATCCATATATACATAACACTTAGTGTGTACTAAGTGGTCTGTATATAACACACAAGTAGTACATACCTAATCACATGAGATGCCCTGCTGATCCTATACTTCCCTGAAATTAAATGTCTGAAAGAAGATGGAGGTTATGTTGTAGATGATGAGAGTGGTATTTTTATAGCATGAAAACTGAGAATGGCTGTAAGTGCAGCAGGAACTTGTATGAACAGGCCATGTAGATCCATTGGGGTTGGCATGAGAACCCTAACTTCTCCATGGTCCTGTTGAAGTAGCTGAGTGAGTTGGGAAAAGCATGCTGAATTGTGTGTCTTTTGAGAGTAGGACTTACACGGCATTTTCCTGATCCAAGAATGATATAGGTGATCAATGCAAAGAAAGAATGAAAACTAATTTTTATGCCCTGAGGAAAAAAAAAAAACCCAGTTCAGTCTATATTTTGAACAGAAGAGAGAGCTTGCCTGTAACTTAAGCAAAGTTGGTCCAGTACTATAACTTTGAATTAGATCAGAAGTGCATAGATGCAGAATCAAGGGGGCAGTAGTTGACTACCCCCTAATGCTAGCATAAAATCTTTAAAACAAGTTAGCTACCAAACTGCTGTTTTCCTTCATTGTTATTTCTGTCCCTGAAAATTAAATTTATAAATAGCTGGTAATGGATAAACCAAAAACATGCATACAGAAGACTAAAATCAGCTTACATTTACATGGACAGACTGTAAAGAGAATCAGCTGAAAACTGTCATTAGGGGAATTAGTCCTGAGAGTCTCTTATCTGTTATTTAGCCAACACGTTTCGTTCAGTGATGCTGGTGTGAAATCGGTCAAAGAAAGAGGTATCAGCTTTTTCTTTCAATCTTTGTATCTGATTTTTTGCTGGTCTTTACCTTGTGAGCTTATGGTTTCATAAAGCAGTAACAAAATAGTACCACATAGAAAGTTTTTTCTATTAATATAACACTTTTCTCTCTCTAAGTAGGAGGAAGCAGTTATTCAAAAAGAATGCATTTTGTACATGGGAATTACAGGTGCATTGCTGCTGTGAAATGGAACAACATTAATCCATTCCTTGGCAACAATCACGGTGAGAATGAGAAACGATGCAGTAAACATATGTAACCTATTCCTCTTACAAACTAAAGAATGTCTCCTTAGAGTCCTCCTCAGATGCTGCAATACAGACAGTTTCAGCAATCTTGTCATTTACAATATATTGCAGGAGAAAAAAAAATAAAATCAAAGGACTTCTGTATTTAATTTTCAAATATATTGGTTATTCTATCACAGTATTCTTTCCAAATTATTTCAGTAGCTTAAGGACAGCAAAGCATTGTTTGGATACATGGCTTTGAAATATCTCTGATTACACACACTGTAGCCTTTCAAAAATTAAAAACGTGCTTGTTGCCAGACCTACCCTTGATTGTATTTCCTTTTAATGCTAGGGCAAGGAAATGGGAGAGGGCGGGATAGTGATTCTGTTCCCAGCTCTGCTCTGTTCCCCTGGGTTGTCCAAGCACTATGGTCAATGTTAGGTAAGTCTGACCAGTCTCTGCTGCAGAATGCCCTTAACTGCCCTCAAAACCAGATTTACTGCCCTTGCCAGCAAGAATGGATCTAGAGGCCAAGACATTTAGACTAATGCAGGATGCACTTTACACCTTATGGATAACAACATCCCTGTAAGTTCAGTTGGGTATTGTTAAGCCATGTCCTGGTTTAGCAAAGCATGAGAGGGAAACAGGCAGGCAAAGAGCAGCCAGGAAGATGGGGAGGCCTGAAGGTACCCATTTTCTGCTGTCCCAGGCACAACTCTTCAACTGAAATACAAATACAGCTAATGAGCAAAAACCAGAGGCAATTAAAAAAAAAAAAGTCCATTTATTTCAATGGAGACAGGTTTCTGTCTTTAAAATTGATATAAATTTATAAATTTAAACAGAACTACCACTCTTCAGCTGTTGTAACGTTGCAGGTAATTGAATCAATGCACAAACATCATGTGATATGAATCACTCAAGATAATAAGGAAATCCAGGGCAATTTAAATGAATCGGTTTGTAAACATGTTTAGCAAACAAAAACCCCTGAAATTAAAAATTTATTCTAGAATGATTTACTAACCAAAGTAATAACTTTTCTGTGTATGTGGACATCATTCCTGTGGTTTCACTGGATCGCCTTGGTACTTATAGGTAAACGTATATTTAATCTTCATCAGGACCAAAATATCTTGAGGCCATTAATACATGCTATGTTTAAAACCAAAATTTTGAAATAATTTATTATCCCTAAATTTGAAAAGCATACTGAACAATGATCCTTACAGTCAAATAAACTGATTATATATCCATATTACAATAATTTCATTTTTCAAGTTAATGCAAGTGGATGCTTTAGAAAAATTATAATAGCAATAACTCATTTTCAGACTGGCATTGTGAATAACAAGTTCTGTCCCAAATTAAATGATAAAAAAGTTAACTAGGCTAACTTTTTTTCCCCTTAATTTAAAGCAAGTTGAATTAGAGAACTATAGATAGTGAAATAAGATTCATGTTTAGGGTACTAAATTTGAAGTTCAGTATATTATTTTGAGAAGTATTTTTTCTCTTTATCTGAACAGGAACTTTTAATTTGCTAATTCTATGGCAGCATGCTCATTTGACGGAATCCAGAATTAAATCTGGATGAATGTGAAGAAATCTGCCTTCATTAACAGCTATACAATTACACTGTCCTGTTTCTTAGGATCCTGAGTGATGACAGCACATTAAGGCAGATATTATTCACTGCAAGTATTCTGACTAATGCCATCCTTGGGAACATGCCTCTCCACCACTGCTCTATGTGAGTAACATCCCTTGTTGCTCAGGAGTTTTGTCACCCATCCAAGCTCCCACCTTATTGCAGGAAGTGTATCATGGCAGCTGCCCAGATGCTGCTTCTTGGACGTGTCTGTACCTTTTCCTGGTGCAGAGTGGCAATTCTTCTTAATGAAGAGAGTTAAATATAGATTTCCAGTCACACTGAATGGGAACATGAGGTGAACATACAGCTCAGAAAACTCCAGATATTTATGTACTATATATATTATGGAAATGCTTGAGGTCAGATGTTGAAGACTGAGGTAAATAGCTTTTTGTGCAAGTAACGGTAAAAATAAAATGAGAAGAAAAGGAAATGGGGAGATGGCGAGAGACTGTTTTACCCAGGAAATAAATCAGCATGGCATTCAGGTGGGAGAGGGGGTAGGCAGCAAGAGAAATAGGGCACCTCACTTAATATTTCAGCCACATTGGAGCAAAACTAAAGCTTACCTGTAATAAGCAGATAATTAATTCCTTAAATTCCAATTTAAGTATACTGCTGATGTGATCTTCCAGAAACAAGTTAAGTGTTTTAGGAGTACAAACTCCATTGCAATTCAGATATGAGCCTGATCATGCTCCTATAAATCAGAAGTCCTTTTATTCCAAGCACAATGTAGTTAGAGTACTGTAAAAATTGTTACAGATAAGAATCATCCTCTGACATTTTGCTGTGAACTCAGACATGATTCCTTGCATATGTACTGCCTTTTAATTACTTTAATTCTTTTTTCATTAGATACATCCATCCACATGCCAGTCACATTCTTTCCACTTTTCACCTCACATTTTGCTTCAGAAGCACTAATGCAGAAAAAAACCTCAGGTTTAAAACAAGGTTTTGAATTCATACAAGGATCATTGCAGGAAATTTTGTGGCTGAGGTTGAATAAAAGCAAACCAAATTATTGCAGTGGTCACCTCTGACACCAGGCACTCAGCTGAACTCCCAGTGTAAATGTGGTGTTAACTCCAGCGTTGCATACGATGACATGTGTATATGAGACGAGAACAAAAATCTTATGCTTGGCGGCCAGCAGGATCCTTTAGCCTCCTGGCTTTTCTTCAGAGTTTTTGAAAGCAGAATCTCTATAAACTGGTGTATGAAGAGCTATGCCTCATATGGGAGAAGCTTTTTAAGTTGTTTCAGGATAAGACACTGACACAAGAAAAACCACCTTCTGTTTGTTGAGGCCATTGTGGATTTTGCCTACAAGGTTATTTCCTGAGGCAAAAGGAAGCAGCTGGCAGGAGCTGGTATACAGCATCTTTTTATTCTTCTGAGACTGCTGGGAAAACATAAGGTAGTTTTTAGGGTAGGGAAAGTGTTCCCAGAGCAGTGTAATGGGAGATCATCAGCACGTCCCAGCACACACAAAGGAAGATGGCTGAGCATCTGTTCTGGAACTCCACAGTGTGCAAGCCAAGAGTCCTGGGTACTGGCAATCAGGCATGGAGGTGGATCACAGTGTGCATGCCAAGAGCCTTGGCTACTGGTAATCAAGCATGGAGATGGATGTTTTGATTGGAGGGCACATATGAATAGCAGTAAAACTGTGTTTCTTTCCAGTGCTTTGAATGTGAACAGACTAAAGAATCTACTTACGTTCTCATTAGCTTGAATATTTCACATAGTAGAAATGAGGCAAAAATAGAGTAGAAATTTTAAATGAGGAATTCATTGTTTTAAATGTATGTTCCACTCAGGTAATTTAATCTATCTGTGCCTTGATTGTCCATAAATGTTTTTAAAACACAAATATATGATAGTGATTAGGACTTTATATATTGAGATAGAAATATATGCTCACATAAGCAATCTCACTGAAGCCAACAAACTTAAAGTTATGTATAAAAAAAAATTAATCCCTTGAATGCAAAGGTATTTTAGACTTCATAGCAAGGCTTTTCTGCAGGGCACTGTAATTGTGAAAATACAAATGTTATTTCAAAGGAGAAGCAGGTATGAGTGTTAGGGTCTCACTTCTACAGCAACTGTAATACCTCTCCTTTTGAGCTATACCAACGTGTTTGAGTTGAAATCCACAGGGTGGCACCAGTGCATGTTAAATTAGCTACAACGAATATTTGACCTGCGGTATTTACGTCGCAGACTCCTGTAGTGAAAAGAGTGGATGCCATCAATTCCTGAAGGTGTACGATTTTGGCCATCAAGTGTCCTTATCACTTTTTGGTTCACAGCACTGTTCAGGTACATAACAATGATTCAGCCACATTTGTCATAAGGGCAGCTTCCATGGATTTTGAAAACTGAACAAGGTATGGTGTGTTTTCCCGGGGCTGTTTGATTAATAGGCATTAAACGGTATTTGCACTTAAGCAATTCATTAATGTATTTTCAGCGCGTCAAATGCTGGAGTCAAAGGGATGAGCTAGAGACCAAGTGAAGATACCATCTAATATTCATTGGGCAGCAAACATTTCTAATAACATGTACTATATGTTCACACATTTTTAAAATGGGGATAATCCACCCTAAAGCTGGAATGATGAAGACAGGTTGAGATGTTCTGTGCACACGAAGACCTGAGTCTTGGCAGGAGTAAGCTGCTGTCAGGAGACACTTCTGTATTTCACACTGCTGCTGCAGAATTTCACAGCACACAATTTTGCTCGTTATGTGAGTAGCCTTGTTTGTTAGAGAGTGTTTTGACTGTCTAGAACTCAACGACAGTAATGATAAGGTTGAGTGCTTATAGGTAAGGATCAGGGGGAAGGCCAATAAGGCAGGCGTCCTGGTGGGAGTCTGTTATAGACCACCCAACCAGGATGAGGAGACAGAGGAAGTACTCTACAAGCAGTTGGCTGAAGTCTTACAATCTCTAGCCCTTGTTCTCGTGGGAGACTTCAACTTACCAGATATCTGCTGGAAATACAACACAGCAGAGAGAAAGCAGTCTCGGAGGTTCCTGGAGTGTGTGGGAGATAACTTCCTGACGCAGCTGGTAAGCGAGCCAACCAGGGGAGGTGCCCTGCTGGACCTGCTGTTTGCAAACAGAGAAGGCCTGGTGGGTGATGTGGTAGTCAGAGGCTGTCTTGGGCTCAGCGACCATGACAGGATAGAGTTCGCGATTCTTGGAGAAGTAAGGAAGGGGGTCAGCAAAACCACTACCCTGAACTTCAGAAGGGCAAACTTTGGATTGCTAAGGAGTCTCGTTAACAGAGTCCCTTCGGAGGCAGTCCTGAAGGGCAAAGGAGTCCAGGAAGGCCGGGTGTTATTAAAGTAGGAAGTCTCAAAGGTGCAGGAGCAGGCTGTCCCCATGTGCCGTAAGTTGAGCAGGCGGGGGAGAAGACCAGCTTGGCTGAATAGGGAGCTTTGGCTGGAACTCAAGGGAAAAAGGAGAGCTTACCACCTTTGGAAGAAGGGGCAGGTGACTCAGGATGTTTTGAGGTTATTGAGGGAAAAGACTAGGAAGGCAAAGGCCCAGCTGGAGCTTAAACTGGCCACCACCATTAAAGATAACAAAAAATGTTTTTATAAAAACATCAGTGACAAAAGGAGGGCCAGGGAGAATCTTCTTCCTTTGTTGGATGCAGAAGGTAACCTTGCCAGGAAAGATGAGGAGAAGGCTGAGGTACTTAATGCTTTCTTTTCCTCAGTCTTTAACAGTCAGACTGGTCATCCTCAGGGTTGTTGGGCCCCTGTGCTGGGAAATGGAGCTAGTATGTAGAATGAAGTCCCAGTTGTTGAAGAGGTGGCAGTCACTGACCTGCTCCTTCATCTGGATGTTCACAAGTCCATGGGGCCAGATGGGATCCACCGGAGGATACTGAGGGAGCTGGCAGAGGAGCTCGCCAAGCCACTGTCCATCATTTATCAGCAGTCCTGGTCAACCGTGTAGGTCCCAGATGACTGGAAACTAGTGAATGTGATGCCCCTCTACAAGAAGGGTCGGAAGAAGGATCCGGGGATCTACAAGCCTGTCAGCCTGACCTCGGTGCCAGGAAAGGTCATAGAGCAGATCTTGAATGACATTATGTAGCACATGTGGGACACCCAGGGGATCAGGCCCAGCCAGCATGGGTTTATGAAAGGGAGGTCCTGCCTCACTAACCTGGTCTCCTTCTATGATCAGGTGACCTGCTTGGTGGATGAGGGAAAGGCTGTGGACATTGTCTGCTTGGCCTTTAGTAAGGCCTTTGACACTGTCTCCCACAGCATTCTCCTGGAGAAGCTGGCTGCTCACGGCTTGGACGAGTACACTCTGCACTGGGTAAAAACCTGCCTGGACAGCCAAGCCCAAAGAGTTGTGATGAACGGAGCTAAATCCAGTTGGTGGCCGGTCATGAGCAGGGTTCCCCAGGGCTCAGTGTTGGGGCTGGTCCTGTTCAATATCTTCATTGATGATCTGGATGAAGGGATTGAGTGCACCCTCAGTAAGTTTGCAGATGACACCAAGCTGGGCAGAAGCGTTGATCTGCTGGAGGGCAGGAAGGCCCTACAGAGGGACCTGGACAAGCTGGATCACTGGGCCGAGGCCAACTGTATGAGATTCGACAAGGCCAAGTGCTGGTTCCTGCACTTGGGTCACAACAAGCCCATGGAACACTACAGGCTTGGGGAAGAGTGGCTGGAAAGCTGCCTGGAGGAAAAGGACCTGGGGGTGTTGGTTGACAGCCAGCTGAACTTAAGCCAGCCGTGTGCCCAGGAGGCCAAGAAGGCCAATGGCATCCTGGCTTGTATCAGCAATAGTGAGGCCAGCAGGAGCAGGGAGGTGATCGTGCCCCTGTACTTGGTACTGGTGAGGCCACACCTTGAATATTGTGTGCAGTTTCGGGCCCCTCACTACAAGAAGGACATCGAGGTGCTGGAGCATGTCCAAAGAAGGGCAACAAAGTTGGTGAAGGGTCTACAGAACAAGTCTTATGAGGAGTGTCTGAGGGAACTGGGGTTGTTTAGCCTGGAAAAGAGGAGGCTGAGGGGAGACCTTATCGCTCTCTACAACTACCTGAAAAGAGATTGTAGCGAGGTGGGGGTCAGTCTCTTCTCCTTAGTAACAAGCGATAGGATGAGAGGAAATGGCCTGAAGCTGCACCAGGGGAAGTTTAGGTTGAATATTAGGAAAAACTTCTTCACCGAAAGGGTTGTCAGGCATTGGAACAGGCTGCCCAGGGAAGTGGTTGAGTCTCCATCCCTGGAGGTATTTAAAAGAAGGGTAGAAGTGATACTTGAGGGTATGGTTTAGTGGTGGAGTTGGCAGTGCTAGGTTAGCAGATGGACTCGATGATCTTGAGGGTATTTTCCAACCTTAACAATTCTATGATTCTATGATTCTGTGATTGTTTCTGTTATGTTACCACCTGAAAATCCCGCTGCTATATAAGGTGCCAGCCTTGTCCAACTGACGTGTATTGGTGTCAACTAATGGATGTCTGGGTTAAAAACATCACTTTACAGCAGATATAATTTACCTGCATATGGTTATTCCCCACTGCTCCTCCTCAGCCGAAGTGGTGACAGCAGCTCTTCTTATGTCACTCTCAGCTCTGTTGGTGCTCAACAGAATCCACCATCTCCTGCCAGGAGTCTTTGAGGAGTCAGAGACGTACCGATATCCCTGCGTCAGCTTTTGGATAACAGACAGATTGAGAAACTGGATGGCATAGTGAGCAAATAAAGCAAATGGAAGAAAGGAAGGGATTGGCATGTAGCTAGTGATCAAGGAACTTCAAAATGGGATTGGAGATGTTATCTAATTCATATTTTGTGAGAAAATCATCAGTGATCAGAAAATACATCAAATCATCACAGTAATCCTGTTTCTTTGTTGCATCAAATGGAAAATTTAAAACAAAACACACCCTTTCAAAAAGCCTCAAATAGGTTTTAGCATTTAGTGACAATGATAGGAAATTTTAGTATCATTCACAGTGAACTGGTTGCATTCAAAATTACAGATTTCAGTAGATACCTGTGGTTCTTGTTGTGCATTAATTTACCATCGCTTGCCATATCTGTTTTGTTCTGAGCTTTCTGACAATGTCTGTACAGCCTTTTGTTTTACCTTTGAAATACCACAGGAGCCGGGATTTTTAAATTGTACCTTTAACTCTGCTATTGAATTGCTCAGAGGCCTTGATCCAATCACTCATTCTCTCACTGCTTCAGTTTTCTTACCAACAAAATGCATGTAATACTTATTATTTTCTGAAGTGCTTCCTTGCATGAAAAATAACTAAGTGCAAAATATACTGCAGAACACCAGAAATGCAAGCTAGGAGACATGAGTAAGCACCAAACAGATGAAAAACCACCAATGATCATGTCAGAGTTGAAGTGTTACCTGAAATATCAGGAAAATTACTGAAATTCTTAATATATTTAAGTTAGGACTTAACTTATTTGTGATTTCAGTACTACCAATCTCCACAGTACCCTTATTTTCATGCTTAATCTGATATTTTAAAAGATCAGAGAAAACAAACAAAAAGCCATACCAAGATCTTGCAGGGAGAGGAAAAGTATAGAAGAGATTTGTGCCACATTTTCTACATATAGAGGAAGTTTTGAGTAGTCCAATGATGGGGACAGAAAAGAAAAGAAAACCCATTTTCAAGACAGTGAAATTTATCATCCTCCTGAAAGAATGCTGAAGATTGGGTAATACAGCAACAATTTTCCAGCCACAAAGGCATAGTAACTATCGTGTTAGATGAAGACTACCATGATTCAAAATCATTTGGTCACATCAACAATGGAGCATAGAAATAGAGAAAATACTGCTATCCTAATCTCCTTGCAAGCCACAGGCAACAGCTACTGCTATAAATGAACAAGGCAGAATAATCAGTCAGAAAAAAATCTCTACTGCCTTGATGTTCTGCCACAGCGATATCTTTTCACCTGCAGACAAAGATTCCAGTCATATGTATTGCTGGACTTCAGAGCCATTGTGAGATGGGCCTTCGTAACAGTGAGAAGTTTCTTTCCCAAATTTCCTCCCTGAAACTATGGGATGATTCATAATTTGTGGCTTTCATAAGAAAGCTACCAAAAATAGAGAGAAGTGATACAATTTGATGGCAGTTGTTATAATTCAGAGATTAACTGGAAGAAGGGGAAGATTGTAAAGAATTATTGACTGCCCTTCCTAGTTCACATTTTGCATAATCCATTCTTGCATAATTTTTACAAATCAGGGAAATATTGTTTTGGATGTCTTACCTGTTTAATAGGAAACCAGAATTAATTTCCTTACATGAAGCTGTATTCCACATTCTTCTATGCCTTTTGTTGATTTTATTCCAGCTTCTAGTGTGAAAAATAATAAATTGCAATATAATAGGGGCCAAACATCATGAGATGCTCTTCTAGCAATATGATAAACAGACTACACTGTAGGTATTAAGCAGATAAGAAAAAACTTTCAAGTATTTGATAGTATTAGTTGCATATTTTAAATTATCAGTCAGCAATAGACAATATATAAGTGAATTTAGGACAAAATATTCCTGTTCTAGACTGAGACAGTTTAATATTATGTAATGAGCATAGCTCCAAGGTGATAATTTACAGTACTATTCAGAAACAAATACTGTATGCAGCTTTGCATAATATACACCCTTACCCACGTGTAGGGGAATAGACAGGGATCGGCGACCGGAAGATTACGGGATGTGACGGAAAGATAGACTCCTCCCCATAGGAGTGGCAGGAACAGGAACCGCAAGAGCTATATAAGCGTGTGACGCAGCCAAATAGACGGACATTTTGCATCCATCATATTGATGTCTGTGCATCACTGTCCCCAGGGTGGGTAGAGCCCTGTGTCCCGGATGTATGCGGCCCAAGATAAGTTCTCCCGTAGAAGCGTACAGCTACACCCATGTCTTATGAAAGCCTCAGAGAAAAATCCTTGATGTTTCATGTTAATATTGCTCACGAATTTAAAACATGTAACAGCCCATTACACTTCTGTGCCCCTCACCACACTCTGCATACAATTTGAAAATAACATCTTACTACCTCATTTCTATTGAAATCAAAGTAAAAGAATGCATCCAGTCCAAGTACTGGAATATACTCAATGTTTATTTAAAATCACTAAACTTGTACTACGAGTACCCTGCTTTGATTTGCCAAAACCCAAAACTTCCCTATATCAGAAACCCTCACTTAGAGTAATTTAACTAGGAATACCTGTGTACCTTTCTGCTAAATAATGCTACAGGACTTCCATTTCCCCTATGCTGAAGAAGAAAACCTTCCATCTACATTAATTTATATCTGGTCACAATCTTACATAAAAGGAAAGGACCTCTATTAAATTTAATTAGAGATTTTTATTTTATTTCAATCAGATCAAGATACTGGGCACAACATTCAGCTGGCAGGTGTTATTGTAACTACAGCTGCTTGATGATCTGGCCCAATTTGTATCGTGACTGCGTTTTTTGTGCAATCAACCATGATACTGTTGGCCAAAAGTATTCATGGCCAAACAGATGTTTTTAATGTCATCTGTCAGTTAATATTATGCCAGCTAAACAAAGCAAATAGCAGGAATTATAACATTTACCTTTGTTTTCTTTGTTTCTTAACTCCAGAAAGTCAGATGATAGAGAATGTTTTACGTCCATACTGGTTTATTCCCAAAATAATTTTTTTTCCTGCTCTAAATTCAACTGCAAAAGCAGGTGGGTGATCTTCTGATACAATAGCTAGTTTCTGGGTTTGGTTCTTCCTAGTTCTATTATCCCTAACTTTTTTCTTTCCATGGAAATGAGACTAAAATTATCAAAACTCATAGAAACATATAATACATATGTGTAAAAAGCTTCTTCAGGACAGAAACCAACCTGTAAATAATGGGATTTAGAAAAAAGCATTTCCAATGGGCCAGTTATTTGATAACTCTTTACTCTAGAATCTGTTTTTAGATAGACACTATTAAATAAGATAGCTAATGTCTTTCGTTGGGGAAACATCTGTGCTCTTTCTTAAAGAAAACTACAGAACTCACTGTTCAGTCAGCTGGGAGCCTGTTTTTGAAGAGGGTGCTTAAAACAACAAAATGCCCTTCCAAAAAAAATTGAGTCTGCTTCTGAGCTAAAGCCTCACTGAAGCTGATGAAAGAACCTGTAGGGACAATAATGCTCTGGGACTTCAGCCCTGTCTCTTATGACTCTTCAGGGGACATCCAAGAGCTGTTCGTTTAGTTGTAGGGGGCTTGTGCCATCGTTCACATGATAGCAGTTTTTCGTGTGCTCCCAAACCTCCTTTCTTGCCAAGTCATGTCCCATTTCATTCCAGAGAGAGCAGAACTCCACTTCTTCTGAAATAGGACAAGATCTACCACCTTTTTAAAGATTTCACTGCTTCTATGCAAGAATTCTTTAACCATACTACATTTTGTTTCCTAACAACCTGTACCTTGCCAGTCCTTCTGTTCCAGCATGATCTTTTTATCTTTTATGTGTAGATTAATAGACTATTAATATCCTAAATATTGGGTTTTATGAAGACCATTAGCTGCAATAATGAAATGACAGTTAAAAATCATGCAGCCTTGCCTCTGTATTGGTTTAGTTTTAACACCCTAAGCAATAAAAACATGTCAGGTGAGAGGCTGTATTTTGTTTTTCCTGTGCTTTCTAATCTATATGGCTTTACAGGGTTTTTACCAGGATTCAAAAACAGGCAGGTATTTGCAGAATGAGAGAGATATTCCAACCAGATTAAAACTGTGACTGGCCTCTCCCAGGGTAGAAAAATGATAAGTTTTTTTACTAAAGCAATGTTTGTACTCTATGCTTCAGTTAATTACAAGTCATCCAAAAGACTAAAAATACAGTAGTTATGAAATGCTTCTTAATCCCTAGGAACTATGCTGAACAACACAGTGCTGACTCCCCGCTAGATTACTGGAAGGCAAATATTAAATTCCAGCAAAGAAGCAATTACTAAATCTGTGTTTGTAATTAATTCACTACTGATTAGTTCTGACATGCAAGCGGCCTAACTGGGTCTAAAAAGGCATCTAAAATAAAAGACAGGAAAAAACCTCTGTGGCTAGTGTAAAATGACATTTGTTTCTGTTACGAGCAAAAACAACACCATAAAATGAACATTGATTATGTTTTGAGATGGCAAGATTTGGAAATTTGCCCTTTTCCCATCCTAAGCATTTCAGAGAGACGTATTGCATTAATTTCAGTGCTTTCATTATAGACACCATGCTGTATATCAGATCCTAGCCTGGTGAAAATCATTACAGATCTATTGAAGATTATTGTTTCCTTCATATTACAGCAGCCACCGATGTGATTTTTGTTTATTCACAGATTTATTTTGAGTACTCACTTAAAAATATGTTCTGTAGTTCATCATCATTTCTCAGCAACAGTACTAATTAAAGTGTTTAAGTAACCCAGTTCTACAGCTTGTGTTTTTAAGTGACTGACAAAATGTCTGGAAGTGCTAGTACTGGAATTGAACAGCTGTAAATGTTCTCTGTGTTAGCATAAATTACCAGGTGAATATCAATGAATGCATCTGCAGAAATAAGACTGCTGCAGAGATATTTTAGTAGCTCATACTAATCAATTAAAAAAAATATAAAGAGCTCCAAAACTAGACTCTGTAAATCATAGCACCTCAGTGAGAAATATACTGAGTTCTAGTTTTTCATTCAGATGGAATGAAAAGATACATTTTAATTTCCTTTAACACTGTCACTCTTCTTGCTTCCTCTTCTGAAAGCTTCCTACTCATTAAAGCCACTTCGTGATCTTTACATAAGAACAAACTGCTCCTGAGGCAGAGACAAAGAGTCTGTATAGGTAGTGGATTTACATATCACGCTTGCTTTCATCTGGCAGCTCCAAAGACATTCAGCAGCCAGGTATGCTTGCTTTCTTTTTTCATTGCCCCTGTGTCTCAGCATGACCCCAGTTTGACTTTGGATCTGCAGTATTCAAAAGTAAAGAAATAGAACAGCAGCACAGAGGGAATTAGAAACAAAAGCATGATTAAACTATTGATCAACCACTCTGTTAAAGCGAAGGTACTACTCCACCTGGAATTAAACCACTGAACGTGCATTGCAATGAGGTGAAAAGTCTGACCCAAACACAGAAAAGGTACAGAAATTTTGAGTTCAAGATGTGCAAGAGGGGAGAAAGGAACCTTGAGATATGTTGGGAAAACCTGTGATAGTGGAAGGGGAAGACAGCACAAAAAGTCTGAAGGCCTATTTCTAATGGTTATTGTCGGTATCGCTGTCATGCCTGCCATTCTAACCTTGAGCAGGACTCAAGAGATGGAGCTTTTTTTTGAAAACTTAACTGATGATAGAGAGTGGTGCCATAATTTTAATGCTGAAGCAAGTGCAGCTCTTAGGTGGGGAAGATACTGATGAGTATTCATGTTCAAGGCAATAGAGAAAGGGAAACTAGAGGGAAAATTACAAAAGGAGGCAAGGTTTTGCCAAAGGGACTGAAGAAAAGAATAATTCTTACAGCATCAGCACTCTGAATAAGGATTAATAGGGTAAGACTGTATCTATCAGCCAAAATATACAGCAGTAATCAGAAGGTGAAGCACAGAAAAAGGGGCATGGCTAGATCTTTGAGCAGCTGTGGACAATGAATACGCAAGTTTTAGACAAAATTTGATGACGAAAATCTAGAGTGAGGATGGGCCCGAAGAGGAAGCCAGGTTATGGGAATGAGAGGCATGCACCACAGTGGGAGCTTAACTGTTTGCTTACTGCAATTGAGAAGGAATGATCACATAGCTGTCAGCTTTGTTACAACCTCCAGCTCTTCAGTAAACACTATGGACAGACCAAGGGCAAGCTTAGGAGCTGAGTTTTCAGAGGACATACAGCTTTTCCGTGTGCTTTGCCACATCAGGTGCCCATGCGTCAATAAGCCCATGGCTATGCACAGTGTAATACGTATGCCAGTTCTGGAAGTCATCTTTTCTATCTGGACTGCTTGCTAAATACATTTTTCATTATACCATCATAAAGTGAGTTAATGTTAATTAAAAAGTTAGTGACTGCAACTTACAGGATTACTTGTGTGTCCTCTTCTCAGTATCTGCCTGTTAGACCCTAAGATCTTCAAATTAATATTTTTCTTATTTTGAGCAATGTAAAGGGCAAATATTGTCATATATGCTGTCAGTTAAAGAATAAGATTTAATAATCTGTTCCTTCTTCTAGAAATGCAAAAAATTTTTGCAGTGAACATCTCACCTGCAATTAGTTTTCTTGTAGATACTCCTTCTCCATAGCCAGCTCTAAAAAGAGCAGCTTTTCTTCCATCAGTGGTCAAATAAAATTATGTGAAAAGATAGCATTAAGAATGCATTGAGTAGAATTTAGGTATCTGTAAAAAGCAAAAGCAGCAACATCTTATTACTTGATCCATCACAGTTTGCCTATGGTCCATGTGCTGCACCTACAACTACAATATGATTTAAAGTTCATATGAGACAGTAATAAAATAGCTTCTGCATATCTTTCCTTCCTACTGTGTATTTATATAAACAGAAGAATTAAATATGGTAAATAGTGCTGTTGGAATCACTGTATTCATGTGTGAATCTTCACTTTTTAGATGATGCTAAACACTTGAATATTCAATTTGGAAATCATTAGAATTAAAAAGTCACGAAGAAATACTTTCTGTGAATATGAACGTAACATCATTGAAAGTATTTCTTAATTGATATTCCATCAGCTGTTTGATGGTAACATGTAAGCTAAATTAGCTGATCTGGGTGTAATTAAACCTTTGTAAATGGAATGTGCCTGTACGCTGTTATGACTGTCTCTACAAAAAGGACTCACTACAACAATGCACAAGAAAACATACTTCATTCTTACTCCTGTGTTCTCTCAGTTGAATACTCTTTCCAAGTAACAAAGAGTTACAATAAAGCAATGATTATTTTATTACATTCTATGTGAACAGAGTCTGTTCATTAGGGTGACATTTAAGTGGTCTGACTCAGCATAAAAAATTGGCTAAAATTGACAAAAATTTGTGCAAAAAAAATAATTAAAAAATGTGGAGACTTCTGGGTCTGTTTTCCATTGGGAAATAAATAAAATAGTAGCTTTCTCAGTCCTACACTGGTATGTTATATTATCACCACAAATGAAGGAAAAATATTTTTCCAAGAATACAGGAACATGTTCTATTTAAAACTATAGATGCTTTGTTTCCTGACAGCTTTGTGAATCAGAGTGATCTGATGAGAAAAAATGGCTTATTTCTGATTTTAGTTCCAACCATCAGCTTATTCATCCCCACTTGACTGGGTAGATAGCTCATCTGTCAGGCTACTAAACTGCTTCAAATTACAGCAAATAAATGCTGCAAATTATATGTTGAGGAAAACAGAGGTAGATGCTGTGTTACTAGAATCAGTTGGTGTGTGGCTTGTAAAGGCTCTGCTGACCTCTATAAACAGTGAAGTTATCCCTGCAGTGGCCCCAGTGAACTCTGAGAGGGATTTCTTGACAACTAAGGTGATAACAATGACAGTTAAGCTGAGATCTATGCATGTTAATTGTAGCTTTTATGCTTCTACAGTTTGATGTTTAAAAAAAAAATCCAACCTTTCACAACAGCAGGATTCATAGCAGAGTGCACAAACTGAGGTCATCGTTGCTTATTAACTGATGCATCCCTCTGACTATTTTATACAGCATCCCCCCAATTATACAGAAACAGACTGGTTTTCTGCCTCATACATCTGCTTAACGTCAGCTGCAGTTCAGTAGAAAAAGGAACCTTGGGTCTTGCCCTGAATTCTCCATGCTGACCAGAAATTAAACGGTGCGTTAGTGAAACAGAGGGAAGCAGCAAAAGTCAAATAAATCAATGAGAAATTCAGGTTGACCTTGGCAGGCTTCAATTCATTGCTGATAACTAATGTTAGATAATACTGCAAATATTTTTCTGTGAACTTTGTCTTAATTTTTGCTCCTTTTTTTTGCCATTACTTTCCCTTTATTGTTACTTTCTGCAAATGTGACAGTCAGTGAGATTACTATGGTGGGTGCAACCAGCAAGAGGAAAGAAGACACTGGTGGATGTTTGCAGAAACTTCATTTTGAAATCAGAATTAATGTGACCTTTTGCATACAAACGTGGCTCACAAAGATTGTACCAGTGAGTTATATGAATTGCGTGCCCAGTGACACTGCTCACGTTTTGCATATCAGACATTCACACTCACTTGATTGGAAATGATCTATAAACTGACACGCTTCTGCAGAATGGATTTAGAAAAGAATAAATCTCTTCATATAGTTTGCAAACAGAGAAGAACAGATATTTTTTAGCAACCTTATTTTACTTAGGAGGGAGTGCAAATGATCTGTTCCTATGAAGTACTGCGAAGAGATGGCTGCGTGCTCTCCAGTTGTGAGAATTCAGGGCTTGTAGGTATCAATCTGTCAAAGATGCTTAAAGAGCATAATTTCCCTGGCCATCCAGCTATCATTTCACAGGTATGGTCCCTGCTTTATAGTTTATTGCATGTGCCACATACAGAGTTACGAGAGGGTTATTTTCTGTCTTTCTGTTGGTGGATAAGGAACAGTGACAGGAAAATCAACCCTGACTTTAGTGAGTGATAGATACAGCCCCTTGGGGTGGTCAGGAGAGGGGCAACGGTACTTCATGGACTGCTAAACCCAGAGAGAGCAAGAAAATAAGGTGTGAAAGTGAAATCTGTCCTTGTTACCATAAGCAGTACCAGAAAGGGCAAACTGCAAGAAAGGAAACATTTAGGAAAGAAATAACAAAGCACCTGCATGTTCCTCTGGCTGTTCCCAGGGAGCATGAGGTCAATGGACTAGCTACCGCTGACCTCAGTAACTTTGAATCACACCTATAACTGAGAGCTGTGCTGAAAGGCAGTATATAGAATCATATTTCTTCTTTAACCACAAAGACAGGGTATAGAATCATATTCCTTCTTTAACCACAATCCTCTGTTTTGAAACATTCAACAATATTGAGTTATTCTCAGCATAGAACATAGAAGTCTATATCATCTCTGAGAAGAAATAAACTCTGGTCTTTGGGATACTAGCACAGAAGTCATTAAGTACCTGCAGGAATGTTTTTTTGGTTTGATTTTTTTTGCAGATATTATTGTAGAGTTCATTTACATAATGTGACTGTAGTTTTATTACAAAGTGCTAATACTACTTCATAAATATGAAGTTTATGAGCATGTTACCAAAGGAAATATTCATTCTGATAAAATAACAAAAATTAATAGAAAGTATATATTCCCCCTTCTAAATAATTATTCTGGTTAGAGGTACTTTGGTATGGGTCTGAATGAACAAGAGAGATTTGAAGTTAGTTACTTAATTCAGCAAAAGTCAGTAAAAGTGTATACCTTATTTCTTATAAGGATAAGAATTATCACAGTTCTGAATAAATATAACATCTGTATTACCCTTTGTTTGCTGCTTCAAATCCCTGTATTTTACACTAGAATCCTTATTAATTGTGATAGGACTGTTGGCCTTGTAAGTATATTGGTATGTTTACCCTTATTTAGCATCCCTCCCACCTCTCCACTTCTCTGTATCAGATTTGCTGCTTTGTGTGTTGAAAGCTACCAAATTATCTGTATACTTCGTAATTTGCTGGTATGCTTAGATCAGAGAAGATTTAAGTTATTCACTGAAAACTGAGAAGGTGCAGTTAAAAAGTTAATTCCAGTTATATGTATAAACATGTATATATATATATATGTATATGTATATACGTATAAACATTTATATATATAGTTCTATATATTTCCGAGTGTACAGTAATATTAACTTGATAACCGAAAGAAACTTCTGAAGTGTACTCATTCTAGAAATTATCTGGTGGGTTTTACCCTTTACTCTCTCTTCATAAATTAACTGTATTTCTGCACTAGATAAACAACTTTTAGTTTGCCAGTTCATCGTTTGAATTAGCAGACTGGCCATTAACTTACAAAATACCATTTTTGATCTGCGTTCAAATAAATAGAACTTCTGATGGAAGAGGCTAAGGAACAAATAATAAGAAATAAAAATACTAATAAACCACAGGTATCTTTTCACAATTAATATTCTTCTGAAAATATATTTAAAATATAGCTACAAAGAAGATGGAGACTCCATTTTTACAAGGGGGAATGGACACAAGTTGCTCTTGGGGACATTCCGATTGGACACCAGAGGAAAATTTTTCATAGTGAGGACAGTCAACCATTGGAATAATCTCCCCAGGGAAGTGGTTGACTCGGCCACGTTGGACACCTTCAAGAGTCGCCTGGACAGGATGCTGGGCCATCTTGTCTAGACTGTGCTCTTCCCAGAAAGGTTGAACTAGATGAACCCTGAGGTCCCTTCCAACCTGTGATATTCTTGTCTCAGGTGACAGTAGGATGTACAGTTTTTCTAGGAAGTCCTTGCTAGCAGATAAAAGTAACATCCAGCTATTCCACTACCGTTCATTCTTCTGAAATAGTTTCAAGAAGCAAATAAATTACTGAACTATGAACAGTTTCATAAAGCAAGAAAGGTCTGTCTCCCTGCTTCTGTTGAAGATGCAGCCTTCTCATTCTCTAGGGCTTGCTACCTCAAACTCATCCTTTATAGCTAGCTTAGTTCTTTAATATTAGCAATAATTACTAGTTTGAGTAAATGCTTTTCTTCTATGTGCAAAAAGGGAGCTTAAATACTGTCATTAGTTGATGAGTAATATCGTTATGTTCTCCTAGAACTATTAAGAACAGTTTCATATTTTTTTGCCTCTATGTTACTAAAAGCTGATGCACTCCTTAAGCTACGGGAACAGAGGCCAGTACTTCCTTTGCAGGAAGATCTGAGCTCCATCCATGCAATCAGATTTGTAATACTTACACAGCAACAAGCAATTATCCTGTGATTGGGTCACAGTGGGAGATAAGAGTTCACACAGCAGAACACACCCACATCTTTAAAAAAAAAGAGATAAGGGGTTGTTCTAGTGAGCAGATTATGAGGCCAGTCTGTTAGGTTTCATGATTTTAACAAGGGAAAAAGATCCTATATGTCTGCCTTCTAAAACTCATTGGTAGGTACCTGAAAATGTGCACTGTACCTGCATTATGGCCAGTACTTAGCACCTACACTACAAGCCCTGGTGGTGGTCGCTGGGACAGGGAAAGGTGCTTCAATTGAATTAGGATTTAAGAGTTACAGATTTTGTAATAGAGGGCTGCTGGTTGGAAAATTAGAAACGTGTTTTCATTTTCTCTCTTCTTTTTCTATCTAAGCAAGTTGTCTCCCAGCTGTGATTGATGGTGGCTGACATCTGCTGAGGAAATCAGTAGAGGCTTGCCACTTGTAAATGACAGGTAACCACATCAAGAGCACTGCTTAGGCCAAGCTGAGCTGTCAAAACCAAAATTCTTACTGTGAATTGTAAAACTAAACCTGATTAACTTCTTAGGATCTATCCAAAACAAAAAAAAAATTATCCAAATTGCTCCTATTTTCATCTGTTAAACAGACACTGGTTTTCAATTGGAAATCACAACAAATAAATTTCACTAGCATTTTCATGCTCTACAGGATTTATAGCTTGGCTTCTGTCATATGCATTACATAAACAAAACTGGTCTGTGTCTGTAGAAATGGACCTAAAACTCACCTTTGCAATCTGTTTTCCTAAAAGCTGACCACAGCCCTCCCTCCTTGCTCTGAGTTTTAGCTGATTAATTCTACTAATTAGAAAAGTATCAAAAGAAATCATAGCACACTGGAAGATCATAATGGTGCAAATACATTTTGGCTATGAAGCCTTTTAAGAAACTTTACCCTAGAAACTCTGGGAGTGGCATAAAAGCCTCATTATTATATAACATTCAATGAATACCCTTTAATCTGGGATGAAAAGAAACGCCAAAAAAAAAAGCAGTCAAATGTCACAGGTCAAGCCTTCTTAATCATTGATTTATTTTTTTTTAATGTGAGGGGGAATGGAAGAGAAGTTAGGTTGCAAAAAGAGATTTAAAACAATAAAGTCTTTGTGATTTCCTTTAGATTATGGTTTTGGAGTCTTCAGGTGCATTTGGCTTACATTTGTTTTTTTCAGGATTTTTTTTTCTGCAACCACAATGAAGAGAAAATAAAAAGATAAAAGAAAAAAATGCATTACAGTCTCAAGTAATTGTTGGATTTGGGTCTTTCAGTGACACTAAATATTATGAGGTTCATTATAAAATAACAAAAGCTGGTAACATTTTTCTTTCTGCTCCATGTGAACTACCATTCAGACCAATACAGCCACTGCAAAAAAGTCCTCTCTGACTGGGGTCACTCAGCCATCCTGCTGACATCTTCACACTCAACCTCAAAGACCTGCAAAATCCTTAATGAAGACCTTCCTTGATACAGCAGTAATATGGCAGTCTTGGAGAGCGAGAGAGACAGACTATACACCCATGCACTGATATTACTAGACCAACAGTTTAATTTTAGAGCTAGCAGATGGAGATCCAAATCCTTGAGAGTAACTCTACCGGGCCCATCATTTTTAAGAACAAATAGCTTATTTTTCTTCCTTTAGATTTCAGATGTTTAAAGGATTTCGGATGTGCAGTTGTCCGAGGAAGCTGGTCTAGGAAGTGTGGGGTTTATTATGTTAGAAAGTAAGCAAGCTGTGACCACCTGACAAATGAAAATTCTCCCTGTGTTCACTTGTCCAAACAGTTTTATGCACTGTTTAACAAGGCATCATCCAAGCCCAGCAAGACAGGAGATACCTGAGAAAGACTCGCAAAATCTACAGCACAAGAATTGAGAATTCCTGCTAGACATGACATCTTTATTTGGGAATAAAGTCTGAAAAAAAAAAAAAAGGCAAATTTTAGTACAAAGCATCTGGTTCAATAAATCGTGACAGACATTCAGATACTCAGCTCATCTAATTCAGTTTGCCTCCATTAGAGTCAATGACATTACATCAATTTACACCACCTGAGTACTTAACCCAGAAGGCTGGTATCATTAAAAGTCACTTCAGAAACAATACTGGGGACTTCTGAGAATAAATTTGATTAGCCATTCATACTGGAGTCTGTATTTAGATGTCCACTCTATCTAGTGTGTCTTCTAATAGGAGAGGACAGTGAGATGAGTGCCATTTTTTAAATCCCTTCTTTTCTACTTCTCAGTAGAAACAAAACCTCTGTGACTTAAGTCCCTTTCTTCTGCATCTCTTCAGATGCAAAATAGACATAGCAACAGTGGTAGCATGGAAAATTAGAGATGGGATTTTAAAAATCTTCCAGCCTTCAGGTTTAAATGAGGTTTTGGAGAAAATATCCTTGGGTTTTTGAGGCCTTCCCAGATCTAGGAAAACCCAATTCTAGACTTGCTTAGCACTGGGGAAAGGGTTTAGTTTTCTGACAAGGTACTCAAGAGGCATTGACACATCTTGCATCTGTAGGAAGAAATGGAAAGTGATTCCTTAAAGCTAAAGAAGACAGAGTGTGAAATAAACGTAAATTCAATTACCAACTGCTGCTTTAAATGATTGGCTGAAGAGGGGCATAAAATTCAAATTAACTTTAGTATGATAATCATCTATAATTAAACAATATTTTGGCATTGTCCATGGAACAGTGTAGAATTCAGATGGCCAAACCCACACTAGCTAGAGTTCAGTTGCATGGAAATCAGGGCTAAACAGATTTTACAGGATTCTTGGTTGAGTTGTTCTATTAATTTAACACCAAGCTCTGGCTTTATTATAGTAAATAACATATTAATATGTTTAAACTCTCAGGAAGAGATGAAGAAGACATTAATAACTGACAAAGCGTTTGAAAATTTGCAGTAAGCCAGGAGTGTATACTGAACCAGTAACTTTGGTGAATTCTTGCATTGTATACACAGTTTGAAGGTGCCTGTTCAAAGCAACCATTAAAGGAATGTGATCTAAGTGGAGTCCCATAAAGGAGTGACTGGAGCCTACTTAGATGGCCAGGCAGAAATTCTGATTTTGGTATAACTTTGCAGGAAGTACAAAATATATACCTGTGTGGCAGGATGGGGCTATAGCTGAGGTATTGTTCATTGATGTAACTATAGCCAATTGGTTTCCAATGCTGTATTTCCCTTTATGACTTTTTTTTTTTCCATTAAATCTGTGTAAGTCATCACTGATTCATTGACCTACTTTTTTAGAACTGTATCTCAGATATACTTCAAGTCAAAGGCCAGGGCCGTCTGTCCATCAGCACACCATGAAATCCACCTGCTAACAGAACCTTCCTCAGAACAGAAATCCTCAGATGACTGAAAGTATCTAAGCTGTTTATATGTTAGCGACATATATCTTTATGGCACATATGTATATATAATATACATATGTTACACACCCAAAGAATAGAAGGACAGGTCTAGAGAGATGTTTCATATTTTCCTGTGCCCCACCAGTTCTACACTCTCAGTATAGTTGATGGGTGCTGTGATGGAGTATGTGGTACTCCATGCTACTGTGATATCTGTAATTAGACCCACTGCTCTTGAATCAGTCAAATAAGTGATCTAAAAATTACCGTGACTCTTTTACAGTTATCAGTTAAGGTAGTATGGAAGCTCTTCAGACACCTGTGCTCCTTTCCTACACCAGCACCAGCACTAGTTCCCATGTGGACTTCTGTGTATAACAGCTGAGGTGAACATCTTTTCTTAGCAGACTGGGTAATAATAAAAAGCATCTTTCTTTTCCCCACAACTGCTAAGTAGCAGCATGGAAAAAGTAGCACTAGATCTTCTTCACTACAATCAAAGTTACAAACATGCGTTACTGGGTCCCCAGAACAAGACAGACATGGACCTGTTAGAGTGGATTGAGAGGAGGACCACAAAAATGATCCAAGGGCTGGAACACCTCTCCTATGAAGAAAGCCTGAGAGAGTTGGGGGTTTTTTAGCTTGGAGAAGAGAAGGCTCTGGGGAAACCATATTGTGGCCTTTCAATATAAAAAGGAGGCTTTTAAGAAAGATGGAGAAAGACATTTTACCAGAGCCTGTAGTGACAGGACAAAGGGCAATGGTTTTTAACTGGAAGAGGGTATATTAAGGAAGAGATTTTTTACAACGAGGGTGGTAAGACACTGCAACAAGTTGCCCAGAGAAGTTGTGGATACACCGTCATTGGAAGTGTTCAAGGCCAGGCTGGATGGGGCTTTGAGCAACCTGATCTAGTGAAAGATGTCCCTGCCCATGGCAGGAGGGTTGGAACTAGATGATCTTCAAAGGTCCCTTCCAACACAAACCATTCTATGAAACTGTGATTAGACTATCATCTCACCTGTGCAGAACACAGAGGACATGTGGCTCTTTGCAATAAGAGAGAAGCAGAATACTGTCAGAAGTCTATAACCTGTATTTTGTCTGCAGCAGCCATACAGGCAGCGCTCAGCAGGAGGAGTGCTTGCCTACCAGACATACCTTGCTGAAAATCACTAGTTAGATCTTCAGCTTGACAATACCATTCTAGTCCTCAGCATGTAGTGCAGGTAGCTCATCAGAGGATATCCCACATCCCGAGGATTTCACACACAGAAGCAGCCTCTAGTTCATCTACATTCTCGCCCTTGAAGATTTTATTTTCTTCAACAGATTTTTGTAAAACTGGATAAGATGTCATTTCTGTTCTCTGAACGTTGTTGCCTGCCTGAGCAGGCCATGCCTGAATACTGCTTCTAAGCACACAGGAGCTGAGATCCTGGATGACCAGAGATGCACATCAAAGACAGTTTATAATTGAACCTCTACATGTATTTGGGTGGAAAAATATAATTCTTTTGGTTTCTAGCTTCAGGTGCCACCACATTTGACCAGTGCCAACATTGTCTATACTAGCAACAAGGAGATTATAGCAGGTGACTGAAATTGTTCTCTGTCCTGCTCAGAGGCAATCATTTTATTCTGAAAATTTTCTTCATAAAGATTTGTCAATTAGGAATATGCAAAAAAATTCCAAGCCAACTTTAGCTCTGTGGCTAAAACTGAAGAACAGAGGCAGTTATAGATTTGAAAAAGCCCTTATGAAGATACCATTTGTTTGCTCTAGGGGAACTGTAATAAATTATACCAACTGCATAATTATATGGCTAGTCTCTCTAGTAACAGTTTTGCTGGCAAAGTCCTCAGAACAGCACACTCTTCCTTGACACTTACTTCATTGCTTCTTGTACTCCTCATCTGAGCCTACACACATTCAGATTATAAATTCAGTGGTTTGGCAACAACTATTTTCTTGGGTATTTGTACAATACAAGGGTATTTCTTGGTTATTCTGTGCTCTTTCACAAGATGTAATAATAACGTGATGTCCCTGCCTTAATGTTAATTCTTTCATTTCTATGATTCTAATTTTCTTTTCTGAGGCAGAAACCAAATAAACGAAGGCTGCTTTACATCCCATTAACCACTGATACATGCATGTAACCTTATGTGTGTGTCAGTGCACACTGAAACAGGGTCCCCTTTGAGTGATTTAGACGTGTTAATTATCAGTGTGTCTGTATAAATAAATTTTATAACAACTGCATGAATATGCTAGCCAGCCAAGTTTTAAATAATTTCTACTTTTAGTTTGTATTAATTTATTGCTCCTCACACACTGCAGTGAAGTTTAATTAAGTAAGGGTCTGCATCTTGGTTACCATAATTACTATGCATTATTACAGCAACTCTTTCACACTAGCAGCGTTAAGTGGGTGGTAGGGTTTCTCTCAGTTCCCCTACTTTAGGGGCTCACAGACATTACCCAGTCAGAATCTGTTCCAAGCAGATATTTAATAACCAAGGGCTCGATCCTGCTTTGTAGCTCATTCTCTTTCCTTCAGATGAATATTGCTTTCAAGAAATGCAGGATAAAAGCTAAGTATATCAATATGAAACTGAGTTTTTTTCTCTCTCAGATTTGAAGGAGCTTTTTAATTTTGCTTTGCTTTATTCTATTTTATGAGGGGAAGGTTTCCTTTTTTTCAGGCTGCAAGTAAAATAGATGTTAAGATGTTTTTCTGCATCACTCTGGAGGGGAAAGCAAGTGATTAATTCAAAGCATAATAGCAATAGTTCTCTACTACCTTTCATCTTGAAGGATACCTATCCCAAAGCACTTTATAACCTAAATAAAGCAGGAATCATTAAAATTCAACATTTCGTATTCCAAGGGGATTGTTGTACTGTACCTTTAGTGTTACGTGTACAACAGTACCATGGATACTGCAGCTACCTATAGCAGAGAATAGTGAGCTTTTAATGATACCTTTTTTTCTGTGGATGTTTAACAGCTGATTTTCTATAACTGAAATGTAACCCTCTTTGAGGTAGAACACATTACTTATCTATAGCATGCAGAAACACTAGTCAACAGCTTAGAGGGTATTTGCTAAAACACCACAACCAGTGGAAAACATATATTAAATCTGAAGAAAATGCAAAAAGATTGCCTGTGTTGGAACGAGACCACTACATTTACAACCACCACTGTATATGAAAAGTGATAACTCATCTTCCACATTCATGAGTTGTCAAGGCTTTTGTTTTAAAAGCAAATGCCAATTGCAACAGCACAAATACTCATCTTAACTGCATATTAAAACATTGATTCTAGTCTGAATAACATTAATACAGTAACCTTAATAAGTCACAAACACACCACTCCAAAGTTTTCCTTCCAAGTAGTGACAGGTCAAATCTGGCATAGAATAAGAACTGGTAAGTTCATTGTCCATCATAACCTGGCTGCCAAACTGACTGGAACCATCAGTGTTTCCCAGTAAAAGAAATGTTTGCTAAGCTGAAAGAAGTTTCTTTAAAATTAGTTTAAGATCTTGTAAGGAAAAACATATTGGATCTTGTAAAAAAGTTAGATGTATATTTACACAATGAACTGCATACAGAAGTTTGAGGAAAAATAACTGTCCTGAAAAAAAGCCCTTAAAAATGTCAGAAAATACCTGATGCTATCCAGAGAGATCGAAAAACGTTTTAGAAATCCGCTGGAAGAAAGGCTCAGAACTACTGAACTGTCCTGAGATCACCTTTCATTTGTTCGTAGTGTTTTAAAGACATGAATAACATCTGTAGAACTGACTAGCTGTTGTCCCTAGTGAATGATAAAAGACAACTGTCAGAACCTTATAAGGTAAGATCTATTAATAGTATAACCATACTGAGGAACAGCATCACCTGGTGCAGCTTTGACATCATCAAAATTATGATAATGTTTTTCCCCCATAATTGCAGAATCACAGAATGGCAGGGGTTGGAAGGGACCTCTGGAGATCATCTCATCCAACCACGCTGCTTCAGCAGGGACACCCAGAGCAGGGGGCACAGGAACGCGTCCGGGTGGGTTTTGAATGTCTCCAGGGAAGGACACTCCACAGCCTCCCTGGGCAGCCTGTGCCACTGCTCTGTCACCCTCACAGGAAAGAAGTTTTTTCTCATGTTTAGCTGGAAATTCCTGTGTTTCAGCTTGTGCCCATTGCCCCTTGTCCTGTCATTGGGCACTATTGAAAAGAGCTACATCATAGTGCAGGGAGGATCCATAATGTCAGCTGAGTTTTAGATAGCTTCATGATCTAGTCAGCCAAACAACAAAGTGGTCTGGAAGCAGTCAAAAAGAAAGAAAGAAAAGAAAACTAAAACAAAAAAAAAATCCTTGGATGTTAAAAAAGTTCCATTAAATCTCAATGGACTAAGAAACAAAGCTTCTTATCAATATTCAACAGGTTTACACTAAAAGGTACTGAAAGATAAAAATTCAGAATGCACTGATCAGCTCTACTAAGCCAACATCACTCCTAAGGGACAGAAATACGTTTACCTAGGAGAGAAGAGAGTATGATGCTGGTTTCTTGTGTGCTCCTTTCAGCTGATTCTAAGCCTCAAAAGCTTCTGTTAAGATCACTGAAAGAGTTAACCAAGATGTGTAGAACCTAGCTTTCTGGTTAGTTTACTGGTGTAGTAAATTTGTGATGCTCAGATGGGTTGGTTTAAGGCAGCTGAAATTAATTATTGCCTTCTGGTAGGAAACCTAGTCTTAGTTGTAAAGGTTATTATCCTTGTCACATGGCTGGGTTTAGGCCCTTCTACAGTATTCATTTTCATTAATTTTGTCATTTGTATTGACACTATTTTTGTGTCTTCCTGAAATTTCCCATTTGCACAAACTAAGCTGACGTATGCAGTAATAGATTTAAATAATACTTTGGAACATGTGACATGCTTTGCCCAGATCTGACAGTAATTACTGCTTTGTCATACATTTGTAATAAGCTACTTGGGGAGAAGAATAAATCAGGGCTTCAGAAACATGCAATACAAGTTACACAAAATGCTGTCTTTGAATAAAAAAAGGACACATTTATAGAGAAGTGAGGAAAAATAGCAATTATCCATCCCATTATTAATCATAACCACATTAATTGTCATTCCAACTAAAGCAAGCAAGAAATTAATAAAATTAATTAAGGTTTATTACATATCAACTTTGTCGCTAATATCTGGTTTGGTTCAATTTGAAGCTTAAGTCCTAATTCCACTAGCGTTGCCAAATTCTGACACTCATCAGCATGATGAATGACCCTGATGATTGGCTGTTTTAATCCTTGCTTGGTGTTTGGTACTCTGGGAGGAGACATTTTAATAAAGGACAGCAACTCGCCAGCAAATTTTGCAGAGACCTATTTAAAAAAAAAATCTGAATCAATAAAGACTTAGTTCAAAACTATTCTTGAACTGAAATACTGCAGCTTGCTGGGAGAAAAATGCTTTTGTTCACACCTTAACCCAGTGACAAGAGCCCCAGAATGTGGAAATAAATGTGTTTATTTGACTTTCTGTAAGCACTTGAAAACCTCTTTGCTTCTTTGCTTTACCTCCAGTTTTCAGAAATCAGGTTGCAGAGAACAAAGATTAATGCTCTTGGATCATCTGTGGTGGCTCTGGTTTTAGCCAGCTCAAAGGCAATAAATCTTTTTATTAATAAAGAAAACAAAAGATTAAAGGTAAGCTGATTATTGTGGCTGCAAATGAGATCCACTTTTGTTTCAGCAAATCCTTAAAGGAGCACAGATAAACCTCTGCCTCTGCTGAAAAGTGAATATAACTAGTTACCTTGTTTATCTCATGGAGTGGTTGAAGCTAGTGTTTAGCTATAGTCATTTGGCTTGAGAAAGATGGTATATGTTAAGATTCAAAACATAATTCAGAATTTTAATAATGCAACGAGCACTGAGTCCTCTCTCCTCTATAAGCAACCCAATTGCATCTGAAATTTATGAGAAGAAAAGGAAAATGTGCCACCTTCTAACGGTGCCCCTGCTTGTCTAATTACTCCTTGGTCCCTCAGCCTGCAAAATTAGCACTCATATGGGTCACACCTCCAGGCTAACATATTAGGTTCCATCAACTATTCTTCATGAGAGTGTAGATATCTGAGTGGATACATCATGCTGGGCACCCCTCTGTGTCCTGTGAAATTGTACAAAGGTTTCTAATTTGGCTTCTCTGGATTTCATTAGGAAACAGCCCTTCTCAGTTTCATGTTGCATAGTGAAGTGCTTTACAAGGTTATTTCCTTTTGTATGAACTTAAAAGTAGGCTTATTTTCCAAAAATATTAGCACAAGGGCTTTCCTGTATTTCACATAACATTTCATTGAATTTTTAGACAGTTTGCCAACATGTCTCAGAAATGACCCCAGAAAGTTGTTCTCTTGTACCATTTGAGCTAAATCCTGTCCTGTTCGGCATTTCAAAATTCTGTGGTATGAAATGGAGGGTGAAAACAGGCTAAAAATGGTAAAAGTTATTTCACATATGTCACATTCTAAAGACCATTTTTACAATTACATTGGTTTAAATTTAGTGGTGTCTGTGCAGCTTTTCACTTCTGAATACTGGCCGTCCAGGATGGGAGCTAGAAGGAGAAGATTTGCAGTTCTTGGTTCATTGTTGGCACATTTCTACCAGCATGAGCATTGGCACTGCACAACACTTGTGCAAATACATAAAGCACTTCCACTGCTGCCCCAATGTTTTCTGGACGTCTCTGAGGGTGAAGGGATCTGGGATTCCTCAGGTGTTCATCTGGCAAGGAGCTTTTACCTGCTAATGGTGAAAGCTGTCAAGGAATGAGAGAAGGGGAGCTCCCAACCTGCCCTTTCAAGGGGTAGAGGAGGCAGATAAAAAAAGATGTGGCAGTGAGAGAGATGCCATATATGTTCCCAGCATTTCTGGTACACACCAAATTAATTCTTCTGGCTCCAGGGAAAAACATGGGATAGTTCTCCACAGAGCATTCAAAACTTCTGTTGAAGAACTTCCAGAAAAGGCTAAGACTGCTCATTTTCATAGTTACAATCTTTTAGAAGAGATGCCCACAGTAGCCATCTTCCAGAGCTTCAAGGTCCAGAAGTGGCCAGGAGTTATACTTCTTGGAGTGCTAATGGACGAATATACAGTCGTGTTTAAATGATCAGTATTACGCATACTCTTTATGTCACGTAATCACATATTAATACATACTTGAGAGCTCTCTGCAGGTTACGTTCACAGATGGTACATTTCAGAATTCAGGTAAATTTAGAGTGCTGCATTCAGTTTTTTAAAGGAAGAGACAAAATATAACTTCTGTTATATTCTTACTTCAACAACTTTTGTCAGGTTTTTCTTTGCTTACTAGTGTTCGAGAATGGTTACAGTATGGACTAGGAAGAAAACATCTTTCTGTCTGATTCTGTCTTTTGATGTTTCTCTCTTTAATGCTTATGCCACATTCATCACCATTACAGTACACATACCTCCTCATCACCTAGGAATAGTGACAGAGTATTTCAGCTTTGACAGGTGAACAAAGCAACATCATATGTCAGCCTGTTGTAAACTTCATAAAATACATTAACACCTGAATGTTATGAGATCTACTTCAACTTATTTAAAGACATGCAAAGTGCTAGCAAATAACTACCACAGCAGATGACTGACAACTGATCTTGGAAATTCAGTGTTCTCAGGACCAGATGGTTAGTCCCTTTTTGACAGGACAGCACCTTTGCTTCCTCACAGGGAGGAATTCATACTGCTCCTGAGCTGTCCTATACTACTAGGCCTAGAGACAAATGGGCGGGGAGCTCGCTCCAGCATGGCGGTTCACAGCTAATGTATACAGTCTCACAGGTGATGTTCACGCTGGGTGTAACAGTCTCGCATTTTAGGTGCAGACAATGAGAACAGTGCTTACGGGAGTGAATGATATTCATATACAAATGTAGGCAAAGAGCTGAATAAATATTGCTATTCTAGGTCAGATAAATTCATAGCATTCATAAACCATTCATAAAGATCACAGATTCGCATAAGTTTATTTAATGTTTCTGCAGACGCTTTACCTCTTTCTCAAGACATACACAAAACTTTCCATCCACAGATCTTAAAGAACTGTCACAATTAACTAATCTCTGTGAAAATACATATATATTACATGTGTATGTATATATGTAAGTCTATGTATTTTCTGTATTAATGGTGGGGAATTTCAGAAATAACCAGATTAAGTTTGTGGAGAAGCCAGGCATAAACATCCATTACTTCTGGCTGCTAGACTGGTGTTCTGACCAGTGGAAAATGCCTGCTAATATTTAGGTCAGCATTTGAAAAATATATCTGTTTACCTCTGAGGTTATTACAGTCATACAACTCAGAGTAATATAGCTTAGAAAAGACCTTTAAGATCATCGAGTCCAAATGTACTCAGTTGTGTTCATAATGCACCTAAAGGCAATGGACTTTCTGCTAACTAATTGGCATTTATTAATGATGAACAGACAAGACAATTTACTATCACAAGAGATTTTGTTCCCACTTGGTATCATGGTACTTCTCAGTGATATGTTTAGCATCTTTGCTGGTTTGTCAAGTAAAATTTTTCCTCTTTAATAGGATAGCAGAAGAGATTTCAGGCTTTTGAAACAGCTACCTGCTTTGACTTCCCAGATGGTTTTCAGGTAAATACATAAATATTGCAACTTATTAAAACACACATACATTAATGGAGACCACTGTGTAAGGTGCAAAGCAGCTATTACCACATAGTACAATTAAGTTCCTATTTAATTCATTTAGATCTTCTTCATTTTACACACCAAGCATTTCTGGAAGTTAATTGGCATGAAAGGCAGGGTAACCTATGCACAACAAATTGAGTGTGAAACAAAGTTAATTTAGATAAAACCCATTGTGCAAAACTGCTGGTTCAGCAATATTTGCAAAGGAGAGGAGTCACCAGCTCTGCCTTAATGTCATTGACTCTTTACACTGTGTCATAGCTGAGATTTCATGCCGGATTACATTTACTTAAGCCCTAGTTTGAATGCAAGACTCTCTTTTGTTCTCATTATATAAGAAGCTATGGAAACTACTTCACAGAATACTACTGACATCAATGAAAAAATAATGAATATTAGCTATAAAAAAAGTTTTTGTTTAACAGATAGTTTGCAGGAGTGACCTAGACTTGTAAAATCCTGACAGCCTGCTAAAGTCAGTGTTAACTTTGTTATTTTCATAATTATCATAAAGGCAATTCAGTAATGTGTTTTAATACATCTAAGTAATGCCATAATTCCTCTAGAAAAGACACTCCAGACAACTGAGGAGGCGGGGGGGTGGGAAAGGGGGAGAAAGAAAAGGTATGAGATTATGATTCAGGCTTGAAACAAATGAAAGAAAGGCCTGAATACAGAGTTAGAACTGAGAGTACAAGGCAATGAATACTACAAGTAACTTTGCAAGTGGAAATACAACCACTCATACTCTATACAGAGCGTGAAAACTCACTCCATAACAGCTAATGTATTTAAGCTAATTTTCTAATATAAATATTAAAAGATACAATATTGGTTGGACAAGGAATAAGAGCAAACATTGAAGGATTACATGCTACTAGATATTTAGATGAATTTCCTAACCACTTTTTTTTTTAATGGTGTAGAAATCTGTTAGTGGTAGCACGGTGTTATGGTTAGGTTACTTAGCTGAAATCTGTGTACACACTTCTACTCTTTAAATTATTATGTCTTGGTGTATCTTTCATCTGTATTTTTCATTATCATTCTATTCTCAGTAGCAAAATGCAAAACAGTATTCCCAGTTTTTATACCTGAAAAAGAGAAAATCTCCAGACTACCTGACTTCAAACAAAATGGGCAGTATAATAGACAAAATGTTTGATATTGTCCTTCCAAAGGAGTTGAAGATCCACCTATTAGGAATGACAATGGATAAGAAGATTAGTGAGGTTAGTCTGAAATACCTAGTGTGCATATTAGTCACGGAGAAAAATGTATTTTAAAGTACTGGAGTACAGAAACTAAATGTACATATATTACACAATATATGTGTAATTTGTAATGCCCACCATTACAAAGTATATTCAGCATATGTGTTCATATGCTGAATATATAAAGTGGACTTCATAAGGCAAAGAAATACTTGAAGATAAATCAGTGAAAGCAATAAGACTGTATGTGTTACAGAGAAATGAAACACATTCATATTGTATGATACTTTGTAGTTATTATTCTACTGAAATTTATGGGGCCAGATTAGCTGGTATGATTTTTTTGCTGTCCTTTTCCCAGCTGGATAATTGATCATAACTGAAGTGCAATATTTTTGTAAAACCAAGTTAAAATGTTTTATGCTGACTGAGATGGTCTTTCTCAGGCTTGCCTATCTTTTGGGAAAAATCATATTTTGTTCTATATGAAACTTGTTCCGTGTCATTTTTCCCAGTTAGAGTTCAACATGAATCATGGCCTAATAAAGATGCAGATCCTCTGAGATGCTAAGCACTTTGAGAATGGGACCGGAGACCACATCCATGAAAAAAGAGTATCAAGATTCCTCTAAATTGTCCCAATAAACCTATTATAGTTTCTGCATATAATACCACCAATGCACAAACTACTGCTTGCAGATTTGCAGTGGGTAATCAGGCAGACGTTATTTTGATTGCTTCAGTCACTGGAGTCAGTTTATATGTCTGTATTCAAGACCTTTTTCAGTAGGTCATAAAACTGAAGGAATTCAGCCCATAGTTGGTAGAAATTAAATTCCTCTCATCCATCACCGAAAGGTTGTTTATCAAGATGCTGCAGATGAATTAGTGTAATCCTTATCACTTAATGTAGCCTGGCTTGATACCTTTACTGGAATTAGTTCTCAGAATTAATCAGCTTAAGAAATGTTAGGGAAGAGAAATGTCAGCTATTAATTTGCAATTTCAAAAAAAAAAAAAAAGCCCATCTAATAAAAGAAGAAGGAAAAGAGTTGCTCTCTACAAACACAATCCTGTGATTTTTATCTGTACTACATATGTCAAACGTCACTGATTTAAATACCATGCTAAAGTTATACGCACTCTGATTGTTAGGCTGCTTTTATTTTGGTGTAGGCAGCATGCTGCACCAACATCCTTCTTAAATGGGGGTACATGTGTACAGGGTTTGTGCTATACCACATAGCATCTTCTTTTGAAACACTGATATTCTTTTTACGGAAAAAGCAGTCTATCCAGAAAGGTATTAACTGCAAACCTTAGACTTTCATTAAGCTTTAAGACAAACTACAAAGTAGCAGCCTCTGGTTTCCAGACAGGTTTTAAACTATGCCTTATAACATCTGTGGGAAATACAGGTTTGTGTGGCATACTGCTTATGTACCTTCAAAAGATTTTACTAATGTGCTTTGGCAAAGATTACTTTCCCATTCAGTGGTGTGCCAGGATGTAAGGAACAGCCACATCAAACTCAAGATTGGGGTAAGGAAAAATCCTGTAAATAAATGTTTATAAATCTTTCCTGGTTTTAGCTGACAGCTAAAGCTGGGCAGCCAGTCTACATCCTCACTGCTCGAATGAAATAATAGGAAATGTGTTAATACTATTTTTGTTAGTTTCCTACTTATAATTTTCAGAAGAGCTCATGTGTGTACTTTGTTTGGTACTCCTATTGTGTGCTGGGTAAAACAGTCCCTTGTGCAAACACCTCTCTATTAGGGCAGACTTAGAGTGATATTTTAAAGTATTGCTTACATCGATCACCAGAGGAAGATTTTAAAAAACTTTGTGCATAGCTGAATTTTTCCAATGGATGTGAGGTCTAGGATTTCATTAAAAACATCTCTAAGCAATAGTTACCAGGACTTAATCAGATGTATTCTGAGGGAAAATACTTGGACAGTGATAGACACCTCAGACAACCCTGGAAAGAACCAAATTAAGTTGTCACATTTTCTCCTGGACACTGCCAGGGGGGTAACTGGGATCCTCTACCTCTGCTACCTGTGGCATGTGTCATTCAGGGAGTGGGAGCAGAGGATGAGAGTGCAAAATTTATCTGAGTGGGAATGCAAACAAGAATTTGGGAACACCTACTTTCTTCCTGGATTCCTGGGAAAATTTTTCTAACAGGTCTTCTCTTAATTATTTTTTTATTCAATATTTTGAATTTCACCTTGCATTCTTGGAGGAGATAAAAAATCGATTGTTTTATTATTTCTTTAAAGTTCTCAAGTTTGAGAAGACCTTTCTTCATACTTATCTCTGGTTAGGAGGAGGAACCTTCAAGCTTTTCCTTTGTTACTCTACTTTTCAGGGAAGAATGGCCACTATCTTGTGTCTATGTGGTTGAATTGTTTTCCTAGTGGAATGGAGTATAGTACTATATGTTGTAACAAATGGTACCAAAGTTATTTCTTGAGAGAATGTAATTACCATATTTTGGGACCAAACATATTCTGACATTATTTGGAATTCAGGTGGAGAATGTTGATGCTATTTTACAGTCATGTTTTCCATTGCAGTATTTAAAATGCCTGTGAGCTTTGGGTTTTCCTGCTGCTCATACCCTCACTGCAGGCTAAAAAAGAACTATGGCAAGACATTTTGTCACTCTCCTGAAGGAATGAATATAACAGATTACTAACGCTTCCCAGTTTATGCTTTTCTGGGCATAGTGCACTTTCATTCCCTTTGACCAGATGTTGTGTTAGTGTGGCCAGCCCTGCAAAGAGGGGCCATATGCAGCTGCAGTGTTCATAGCACACAGAGCCTTAGATAGGCAATCTAACAAATTCTGTTAGTTCAGAGTCTGCAATTAGGACAAAAGATGAGGGAATTAATACAAAAGCAAAACATAGCAGAAAGGAGGGATTGATGCAGGAGACTGCAAAAAACAGTGATGTATAAAGACATAAGGATGTGCAAAAGAGTCACTTGTTGAAGAGACTCTGAGTGCAACCTTTGGGAAAGGCTTTCCAAACTATTTCTTCCTCTCAGGATATGCAGGTACATGGTCATCCAGCTGCCTGGCTTATTCAGCCCATTCCTGTTAGAAGAATTTCATGGTGACATCAGAGAAGTCTTCTGTTAGAACAATTTCATGAGGACATCGAAGTTATGAAGCACAGAGGATTTTCTAATAAGTAGAGGAAATTTAAGGCAATGAACTCCAGGAAATTATACAAAATCCTCCATTTGTAGTTAATTATCTGAATGCAGGCTCCACAGCTGCCTTGCAGGAAATAAGTGCTTGCTTGAAGAGCTTTCCACAGTTTTGTCCAAGCAAATGACCAAGAGCAGCAGAGAGTTTGGAGCAATGCCCATGCAATAAGCCTTTATCCCCCATTGCCAGGCTTTTGCAATATCTGAGACTGAACAGGTTAAAAGCAAAAATTACTATTTTTTTGAAAGCACAAGAACTTTCATGAATCCAGTATAGCCTATGTATTCACAACCCATGAGATGGCCATGAATGTTCAGAGGCCTTATGCTATAAGAATATCCTCTTCTGTTTGCAGTTATACTTCTTGGGAGTAGGCAGCAGACTAAATACGTGAACCCGTGTTTTGAAGGCACATTGATCCATGTTTAGCAATCACTTGCACGATGGCCACAGCAGTGTAGAGGAAACATCTATTAAGACTTCTCAGCTTTATTATGATAATCTTAATGATGAATTTTACTGTCTCAGCATGATTGTCCGCTTACAAATAGCCACAATCCAGAAACTAATGGATTCTTTGGGCATTGAGTAATGGTCTTCAAGGTTGTGTCAGGGCTGTTGGAGCAGACTTCAAGACAAAGCACCAGAGGGGAGTCATTTTCATACAGATGTTTTCTGCCCATTGACTTTCCCCCCGAAAGAATCATTCCAGGCAAAACAGACTGGACAAACTGCAGCTGTAACTCTGCCTGCTGGGACATTAGCAATGATTTAGGAGCCTTCACCTCCTCCTGCATCTGACCTCTCCCAAAAAACTAATCCTGAAACAACCCCCTTGAACCTCAGGGATCTCACTAGCCATGGAAGCATCACATCTGCATCAGTACAGGCTATACCAGCAGACCGTAGGTTGTGCACACTACAGAGGAGCAGGTTTCAGAGGAGCCCATCAGTCACCAGAGAGACCCGTATGAGGTAGGCAGTGGTCCTGAGTTTGGCTGCAGTGAATTGAAGTGCAAGAGCCATGAGTAAATTAGGGCCAGTAGTGCAAACGCAAGCAAGGCCAGAGCAGCTGAGCATAAGCATAGCTACCAAAGGTAGCACAGCTAGCTGCAACTACAAAGAGAGCCTGCTGGTAGGACTTGTCAAGATTAGCTCCTCATAACTCCTACTAGTGTCTTAGCCTAATATAACATCAAGTCAGACCTATTCAGTCTGACTGTATTAGTAGTCACTGTGCTTTCAGTGATTTTTAATTGTCTTGCAGTATAGTTTACTCAAAGACACAGAAACAGAAGAGCAGGAAAAAAATTATACAAAATTTTTAAGCTCAACTATCTTCCATTTCCTTCTGTGTTTTTAGAGATGCACCTGCACGGGGTTCAGCTCATGGAAATTGGAAGGGAAAAGGGGCCTTGGTGATAGTAGGACATCTAGTTTGTCACTCTTCTTGTACACCATTTATTGTCAGATGCTTCCTATTGTTTTGACCAGCCGAAGTTATGGGTGTTCTAATATTTCTTATGGGAGATTTTTCTACAGGTTCATAGAGCTGCTATCAGAAGATTTTCAGCAAAGAATGCATTTTTCTTGTCTTAATTTCAATCTATTTTCTCTATTCACCTATTTTTCACTGTGCTAATTAGGCTTCCACTTCAGTGTTAACAATTTGGCATTTAACATTGCCCACAGTGTTTTCTTTGTGTATGGTTACAGATCGTTGCTTTCTTCACAGTGTTGGCTTTTATAACTCTCCCTTAACTCCTTTAGTCTGCCTACCATTATAGCATAAAATGTACAGAAATTGAATACAATATTGGAGCTGCAGTAAATAGGTTTTACTGCAGACAGAGAACAGCTTCTAACACTGAGCTGTGGCATGGTTCACTACTTAGTCAATTTGTTTCCCTCTCTTCCTCTAATTATGCATGTCATGTTTACAGTCCACTGTGAGATACATGTATTATAAAATCTAGACCATTCTAAAATAATTTCCCCATGTAATCACAGGTCTGAGATTATATTACTAACAGTAAGTTTCTAATATAGTAATATTTTTTTGATTTTGTGCTGTTCTCCAAAAATGCTATGCAATAATCATTTCCCATTCCAAATTATCCTGCTATGCACACACATTAATTGACTGGTTCATTTCTTCTTTCATGAGAGACATTATTTTCATTTAAGGGAATGGCTGCTCTGTTTGCTGTAAAATACTTGTGGAAATTTTGTGAATTTCATATCTAAGATATAAGATTCAGGTGAGTAATATGAGTTGATTGTTATGATCAAATGAAAATGGAAATCACAGAGAGAAGGATATATTTGGTTTACAATGCATCCCTGTTTTAAGTGTTATTTCAAATTATGTAAAGCTATGACTGTTAATTAATGACCCCTGAAATACCTTGAGTATCTATGCAAGCTGCCTGTGGTTGTGAGAGGGAGATTCATTTAGCAGAGCAATGCAAAAGCTTTTCTTATTCTGAATTGTTAATGTCAGAGGAACTAGAATCTCTGACAGAAAGGAGCGGAAATAAACTAGGTTTGTCAGTTGAGCTACTCAGTTGCTGAGAATTTTCTAGGTTACATTAAATGTATTTAATAAAAATATTTGATGTGAATATTTATGGCAGCATGATAAGTGGCATCAAATTAATGAATGAAAATAAAAAATTAATGAATCAAAATAAATGAATTGGAGTAGTAAGGTTTTATACCACTATATGAGGGTGATTCCCAGCAGGTACTGACTTTGATATCCACTTAAATCCATTCACTTAAGTCCATTAGAGCTACGTCAGCCAAATTAAGGCAACACTTCTCACTAGTAGAGAAAAAATAATAAATGCTTTTAAAAATTGATTTTTACTGGTGTCTAGCCTATGTATATAAAGTGAAAAGCCCCTCTAAAATGACAAGACACAGTAGAAATGTATTGACAAATACAGTAGTTACTAAACAGGAAGATTTTGGGCCCAAATTTAATGGACAAATGAGATTTGAGATACTCAAACACTGTCACCCTTCACTAAAGTCCTTTTGTAACTCTTTGATTCTTGCTTAACGTCTCAGCTGAAAACAGTGTCAGTGCCTGTTGCAGGTTAGGATTTTAATTCAATGCTCATTCTGAAGGAAGAATAACCCTTACAGTGCTTAAATGACTGCAGCATTTCTGAAGAATGACCTGGGGTAGTCTCGGAGTTCTCCCATGCAAGTAGGAGCAATAATCATTGCTCACTGATGAAACTGAGTGTATCATTATAGAATCCAGTGGCCTTAGTCCTAAAAGGCTAAGTAAAAAAGGCAGGAGGATTCTTAATTTGAAATTTCTCTCCATTTGTCAAAAACAAAACAAAACAATTTAAGTTGTTCTGATGTTGTTTTCAAGATGAATGTCTATTCTGGAACTCTTTCTGCTTTAGCCACATATTTGGGTTCACAGCTGTGCTCTTGCTGCCACAGATAACACCAAGGTCACATGAATCTATCCCATGTAAATCCTAAACTTAACCTCTGTTTGATCCTCTGCCCTGCAAAGACCCATCTGGCAATGTATGCTGTTCTAAGGCTGCAATTATTGCACTGCCCACATCAATTTATTGTATTCACACCGGTCTGTATGTTGTTAGGCAGTAGATCTGAATTATGTACAGTGACCTCCACAAAAAAAGTCATGCCCCCGATTAATACAATATTCCGTCTATTTTCTGTTCAATTTCTCCTTCCTAATTCCCTTGCTGGAGCACATTGCCTTAATTCAATTGGACGCTCAATCTCTCTATAGCAGGCTGCCACTAGACGACCAAGGGCCCCACTGCAATTACAAGTAATTCTACGAAGAAATGAATAAAGACTCAATTATGGAGTATTTTAAATGCACACTGCACCACGGCTCTGCTAATATGTCACCCCCTACAAGCACTGTGCAATGAGATTCGAGATTGGATCTCTCATATTAATTAGATTTCTGCACGATCACTTATGGGTCTATTTTTCCCCTTCAAACCAGACCCCATGAAAATTTTCTGCTCCCCTCACCCTCTGTTCTCATTTAGTTTGATTCCTTCTAAATACCTAAGTGTCTTAGCTATTTTCTGCAGATTATTCTTTAGCAAACTGAAGAGATAATTTTGGCTTTTTGGCAGACGTATTAGTAGCATATCATTTTTGGTGAAAATAGAAACCTGCCCATTTTTCTGAACTTTACTCTCCGGTGATTTGGATAGCACAGACAGTAGTGGGCAGAGATAGTTTGGTTTGGACCAGCTTGTAATTATCTTTATGAAATGAACAGAGAAAGGGTTTCAAATGCCATTTTTCTTCCCTTTCCTTCCCTAAAATCCCTTCTTTGAGCAGGAAGGGCATATTCTTTCCAGCTAAGATGCAGAATTAGGACTCAAGAGATATGTGTATGACTGTATTTTCATGCATGGTTCTGGTCTTGATCATTGACCAAGTGTTTAATATCTTATTTACAAATTTTTGCACTCTTTCAAATGGACAGAGTAGTCAACACATTCTTTTGCCTGTACTATTCATGTACACTTTCTCATCTTACCTATCCAAGCTTAATTTTGGGGCGTAAACACTAACAATTACAAGCTGCAAAACATCTTAGAATAACTTTTCTGACATATTTATTTGGTAGCTGTCTGTTCCAGAATGCACTACTGCCCAGAAATTTTCTCATTAAATATTTGTTTTAAATTAATATAAGCAAAATAAAGACATTTAAAATCCTGAAAAAATAGATTGTGTGATTTTGTTGCATGCTTGTGTATTTAGCTTAATCGTATGTATTCTATTTTATTGGATTTATAATTTAATGTATTCATAGTTGCCAAGAATGTACATCTTTAAAGTACTGAAAAAAAGTGAATGCTCCATAACTCAGCTATGTAACTACATCAAATTCCATTGATGTCATGATCTAAATATCAGGCTTAATTTATCTTTTCACTTCCTAGTTTTTAACAATCCTACATTCACTGAAGTTTGAGTTCAGGCTTTATTTGAAATTTCACTATTCTCTGTGTGAAATGGAATTAGAGCTGACTTGTGAGTAATGTTCTTGTTTCAAAGCCTTTTTATTTCCTTCCTTTTTACTTCAAACACTGTTTTTTAATGTATAAGAGGGTAATTAATAATTAATACTGTGACAGAAATTTCTATTAGAAGGGTGAAAAATCACTATTATTGCATCTTACTTCATTACCAGGTTGAAACTTGGGATAACTCCCTGGCAAGAATTATTTCATTATTTTGTCTCAAGAGTCCCCAGATCTGTCCTTGCTACTGCCTTAGTGAGCTAGTCTTTAACGCAGAAAAGGCGATCAGTACACGCTAGCCTAGAGTTCAGGTCACGTTCAGATCTGATTCCAAAGAGACATAGCTGCACTTAGAGGAGATGGTCAGAGTTTATACAGACAGGGACCAACATATGGACAAGGTGAATGTGAAAATGTATGGTCTATTTAGTTTTGTGAGAAAAGCAAGTAAGGTGAGATATGGTAGAGACATGCCAAATAACTACCGATTCTATTGGATTCTGTTTGCTCTTCCTCGTAATGTAAAACAAAGCGCTCATTAAAAAAGAAGCTGATCTATGAGAAACTGATAAAAAATAAATACCTTTTCAAACAGTGTAAAACTATTGACTCTAACTCACAGACACAGGCAACTTCGGAAATAAGATTTTAGAAGATGATTAAAGAAAATTGAGCGTTTATATGTCCAGAGAGAACATGTGCGATTACATTGCATGGGAAAGCTATGTAATCAGAAAGAAATGTAAACTCTTGACTTATGCTATGAACTAATCTCTAAATAAAAGCAGTTAGAAACGTCCTCTACAGACAGTTTATTCCATAATTGTTTAAAACGAGTTTCTTGTCATCTTTCTCTGAAGCATATGGTACTAGTCACTGTCAGAAAAGGGATATTGGGCTTGGCAGCCTGTTAGTTTGATTCAGTAAGGTAATTGTTATGATGCTTATGCTTTGTTTAAACTGCTAGATAATATGTTGCTTAATGAGAATGTGGCTTTCTGTAAAAATGGTCATTGTCATGGCAACAGAAGTAAGAGGACCATTTTCCTTCTTGAGGATTTTTGAAAGAGCAGCCATATGGCAGACTACCCTTTTTTTGTTTCTTTAGTGTAGGCACTATGCCCCTTAAAGAGGGAGTTGAAGATCATATATAACCCTCTGGAAGATGAGGGAAAATGTTCTGTGGTAGCAATTGCACAGGCACAGGGAGGAGATTTTTAGGAAAATAGAGGTATAAGGAAGAAGGGTTACAGAAAGGGCGTCAAGGGGAAGACAGCCTGCTGTTCTGAAAGCAGCCAAGATATTGCTCAGAGGAACAGGAACTGATGACGCTGCCGGGCCGAAGGCACTACAACCCAGGGGGTGGTGCAGAGTTTGCTGCACTTCAGAAAGCCACTAAACTGGCTGAGGCAATGGTCTTCCTGCAAGGACACAGTGGACAAGAGGAAGTTGGTTTACAATCCCTTTCTATTGCTATTCCATCTTAATTTTCTGTATTTAAAAAGTTAATTAACCTACTTTATAGTCTGCTGAAACTGTGATTGGTTATTTTGTTTGTTTCAAATCTTTTGGGTATTGTTTGGGGAACTTACCTCAAGGATCTAAATTCCCTGCACAGCTGTGGCTGACTTGATGTCACATCCAGCCCCTTTCCTCTTCCCTTCCTTGCTGTCAGATTTCAAGCCTATAACCAAAACAGAAATCTCCCATTAATTTTCTCTCAGACCATAGCTGATGCTGCAGTCGCATGGGTACCAGCTACTACTACTTCAGCAGCTCCAGCCAGGTTGGGTCCTGCAAATATCTCCAAATGGAGACACATGACAGAAGTTGACTAAAGTGATGCCTAAGCTGCTGCTTCAAAACTTATTATGGTTCATCCGCTCCTCAAAGGTGCAACACATTCAGACTAATGCATAAACACAGTAAATGACCTATATTCAGGGTATTGTTTACACTTTTATAAATTCCCCTTAGCTGAGCTATCTTCTGCATTGACACAATGAAGCAGCTTGACTTCTGTAAATCTTTTATGTCTGTAACTTCCCTGTCGGTTCCTCTCCACTGTCTCCTCTTTGTCTGGGCTCTGGGAGCCCACAGCCCTCCTTTGACACATACCTTATTCTTTGAGAAAGGAAATCCAGCAAGCCCACATGAAAGCTAATAAGGACCTTCTCCTTTCAATTAATAACCCAGCTATTGCTCACATAAATCCTTTGATGGCTGGTGCAGGAGGTGTTACTGGAATCCTTGGTGCTGTGTGCTAATACCGAACCTCGAAAGAAAAGTAAAACACCACTTTCCACTAACAATGCTGTGCATTCAGGCAGGGTTGCACTTAAACATCATAAAGGTTATACAGACAGTTTGTCACAGATACGAATACTTTCCTCATGCATTCAGTTATGAAGCTTATTTTCTATGCTAGAATGAAATCTTGATCCTACTAAAGTAGATGAGACTTTTTCTGTTATCTTGCACGAGCTGGGATTTCAGATTGGAAAATTAAAATTACATGCAACTGTTTTAAGACATTAATGTTTCAGTAAAAAAAAAATCCTAATAAGGGAATGAAAGGAATTACCAGATTACTATCAGCAGATTCAAAACTGGAGAACAGTTAATTTAATAAATAAAGATTATTCCTTTAAAGGAGATAAAAATCAGGGATTATAGCAACTAGTTGCTTCTCAGCAGTTTAATTAAACTATGATGAAGATAGGCTTTTTTCAGCACACTTACTTGTGCTGTGTATATTTTAAATACCAAAAATAATTATTGACTTCCAACTAGATTAAATTTTGTCATTATTTTTAAGAAAGTAATTAACTTGAAACAGCCTCCAAAAATCAACTTACTAATCATTAATCAGTAATATAATAGGTTAGTGAAACACACTTACCAAAACAGAAACCAGGATTAGATGCAATGTTTTGGCTGTAACGCTTTTGTGGACAAACACAAAGGTTATATATTTTATTTTCTTCTACTGCCAGGAAAAGCCTTGGCAGCTGTGCATCATCTTTTGTTTCTTGTGTCAATTTTAGTTAATTTGCTTTTAACTTTTATTCCATGCATTCATTTAAGAGTATACCTATTCTTCCACACTAAGATTCAATCATAAAATTCACACAGATCCAGTGACTGCAAATTGCTTCACTGGCTTACAGCCTTAGGGCAGATCTATTTGAAGAATGGAGCCACTTCTCCAAGCCAGTGCCACCCAGTACATCTTAGTCTGGGGTTGCTGAAATAGTATCACTTACATTGAACGGTAGTTCTTTTAAATTTCTTTCTTCTGAAGTTCCTACTTCTACTTCTTTGGAGGCTCTTTTGAAATCTTTATGAGTTATCCCAATCCTTAACAAACACAAATCTGTTTGTAAGGTATAACTAGGAAGACATAACTGAAAAGAAATTTGTGTCATTTCTTTGTTTCTTTGTCTGTTTAAAGTGAGGGAGAAATAAGGTGAGGGAAATTTATGTCCTGGGCCCAAAAAATTTCTTCCTTCTGAACAGGTAAAATAAAACATCCTTTTCCATCGGGATAGTGAGGAATCCACTCAGTTTCTTTCCCTGCCATCTATGACATGCAAGAGCTATCAATCTTCCTCCATACAGGGGAAGATCTCGGTCAAAAAAGAAACCACAGCATGACATACCACCTTTTTGCATGAGAGCACAGCTCTGCTGCAGATCCTCTCCATAAATAGACTCTCAATGAAAAAGTAAATCTGGAACAAAGGCAAAGAAAAAAGCACAGCATGGCTATTAGGGTCACAGACGTCTTTCTATCCAGTATCCCAAAATGCAGGCATATAAAGTCCTGGTGCCACTATTCAGCACAAATGATGCTACTGTTCTTGCATGTTTCATTGAATTCTCCTCTTGTTGTACTGCTCAAACTCTGGAGAACATTCTTTTTCCTTTTTCTTATCAGTTTTCCATACTTTTTTCATGTAGGTGGACCTTGCACATATTTAAGCCTTAATTTAAATCATAAAGTTCAGACCCATATAACTTGTGCCCTGAGAACTATGAAAATACTACACCAAAAATGAAGATGTCCACAGTTTGAAAAAATAAGATCTTTTGTCCTTTGCCAGAAGATGTGCTTCCACAGGGGTCAACAACTTCCTTTGATTACAGAAGTGTTAAGACCCACAACTTTCCTTGTTTTTGTTGTCTCCAGCTAGAATGATAAGATTAAACTTGAGCAGAGAGTAAATTATGAGCCTAAGACACTGATATAAATAAGAAGTAAAGCTCATGAAGTCAAAACATTTAGCCTTCCATTAAAATGGTGTGAGCTAACAAAGAGGCTTTTACCAGGAGGTGCTCTCAGCACACTGAAAACATATGAATAATGTATAATAATATGGATTGAGAGCTGAGTGAATAGGCCAACTCTTTTTTTTGCAGGATTTTCTGTCCCTGAACGTGACATGCTATTATCTCACAAGGCCAAAATTCCTTGAAATAGATGAGGCAATGACCATGTTCAGAGGCCATTCAGACAAATTGCAAGAAAAGTGTTGCTGGTAGAAATACTAATTATTTGGATGGATTTATATAATTTTATGCAGAGTATATTTTATAGTTTTCTGAGAAGGATTGATTGTATGAGGCCAATGATTGTGTTATACATTCATTGTCTCAGAGAGATATCCTTCAGGGCTCTGCTGGCAATTCAGGGCACTGTGGTTATCCCAAAGGAACCTCCTCAAGTCTGTGGTAGCAAATACTCTGATGCACTCATACTGATTTCCCTGTGGCATTTGTCTTTGCCAGAGTGCTTGAAAAGTACAGCATAGAAAGAGCTACATTCCTCCATCATCAAGCAATTTGTAGAAAAGAAATCTGTAGCATTTGGGAAATCGTGTAACCCTTTCACACTACCAAAGTGGGTGAGAGAGTAAGACTCAGATTTTTTTCTATGCATAATGGTTTTCTTTTTCTTGAAAGTCTACAATGCCACTGTGGTATTTTTAGTAAGACTTTTGGAAACCTATGGCTTTATTTTTTCTCTTTAATGCCTAGAGATGTGGAGATGTGAAAGATTTAGCATTTCATGTCTTTTAGATAAGGTTATTTTAATGTGTGATGGCATAACTGAGGTGATCACTGAAACGATGATCGCTACATGATGATTTAGAAAGGAAACAAACCTGACAGTCTGCCAAGCTAAGTCTTCACCACTGAAAAAGTCTTTAGAAAGTTTGGTTTGTGTTTAAAGTGCAGTTTACCTGCAGACTAGTTTCGTGTAGTACAAAGAAGGAAATTCTTCTTCTTAGGCAAAAGGTACAGCTATTAAATTGGGTAACGATATGATGAAGTAGGCTGCAGTCTGCAGAACCCACAGATATTCCACAGTCTTTTGCCAGTGGACTTTTATCCCACTGGATGTTACAGCGGATGTTAGTAAGTTACGGGTACCTGTCCTGCAACCAGAGCATGACCCAGTTCCATTCCTGCTGAAATCAGCTAGTTTCAATGGGAGCAGAAATGGGTTATGCTCCATGGTCCCTTCTAAGTTGAACCTTAACCCATAGACTGCAGCAGACAAACATAACAACCAAGAAAGCTATTTTCATCAGTAAGTGCTCAGAACACAAGACTAGAGAAAGAAGAGTGAATGAAAAAAATGGACTAAACCAGCATATTTAGCAGATTCTTAATATTCTTATTTGCTTAGCATTATTTCTACTTCTTTTTTTACTCACAGAATACATATCACTTTTCTATCTTTACAGCAACCCTATAGATGTATCCATACAGTTATTTTGGGGTATCACAGGCTTGGCAGAGCTACCTATTTAATAGCATTGATTTTTATGTAGTAAATGTTGATCTTGCATTAAATTCTTGTAGGATGCATTGTGGCATGCCCCATTTAGCACCATGTCACACAATTTCAGCTAATTAAACCTCATTTCTGAAATATGTGAAATCTATATTATGCATTATTCGTATTACTGCAATCCTTTTTCTTTACAAAGCCTCTAAGGACCCTTAATAATTTTAATTATTTAAATGATTTAAAAACCTGGTTATTCAAAACAGAGAGCACGTGGTTGTCATTGTTGCAGACCCATTACAAAGAATGCAGTTACAATCATCTGCATTTTTGAGAAATGGGTGGTAATATAAAACTTACATAACACAGGCCAAAGCACCTCATGAAGGCATCACCTTTTATGCCTATCATTAATTGCATGGATAAAGTATAAAAAGAACTCATTTAGTTGCTTAAACGGAAGCCAGTATAAGCTTGGCATGGCTGAGGAAAGGAGGAAAAAACAAGGTGGCTATAAATCATATTTGTTGTTCTTCAGTCTTCAGCGTAATTTAGAAAAGCCTTGGGGCTCCTTAAATTCTCCTCAGCTGTCTACAGCCCTACAGGGTAAGTCCTGCATCTGGAAAGCGCCAAAGCAGAAAGTTGTCATGGCTCCTTTCTCCAGGATCAGTCCAGGAGGAGACAAGACTCTTAGCCCCATTATGACTCACTTGGGAAAAAAGAAGTTAAAGAGACAAACTCTGCATTATGTGTGTGTGTGTGTATGCACGCGTTTTGTAGCATGTTCGTTAAGTAGTCAACGACATCTGACCCAGCTTCTTGGCTTCCTTTGGGGTTACCAACAATACTGCTGTCATTATTTTCCAATTACACATTTGTCAACCCATCCAGGGGAGACAGAGGGATGGAATGAGCACATAATAATGGTCTGGTAGGGGTGTAGTCTGTAGTCAGAGGAAAACAGAAATAAATGTGTACAGCAACATAACTAGAAAGATTGCTATTTAAATATGACCAGCACTCTGGGTCAAGGTCAACAGTGCCACTGTTGACTGTAGCTGATTTTTACTGTGCACAGTGGGTCCAAAGTTACTATTATGATTTGCACAGATGGTTAAAGTCACATATTTTCACAAGCGTTCACTTTTTTTTTTTTTACAGTGGGAAAACTTTCATTCATATAATTTTTTTTATGGAGTATTATACAACACGAGAATGAAACATTTCAGAGAGCTTCACAAGGTACTAACTCTCTTTCATTAATTTAATTTCATTTCATTTCATTTTCTCAAGCTTAAAAAGTGACTTTGGAGGATCCATATGAAGAAAACAAAATAATTGTGTTGTAATCTTCAGTTAGAAACTTCCTGGAAACCTCTTGGAAAAGCTGCATGTAACCTAAGAGTTGTGAGCTGAGGACCTCTGGGCCACCATAATAATCTGTGCATCATGTTTAAAGTCTGTTTGAAAATCAAATAGGAACGGCATCAACCTAACTGCCTGGAAAACAGTGCAGGGTACAGAGTGTCTGCTGCTATAAACTTCAGGCACTTTCTTAGGCAAGATTGGATAGAACAATTTTTGTTTTCAAAGCCTGGTAGCTGGTCCTGTTTAGGGAGTCTAACTGTTTAAAGATTCAAAGGTGACCTAGATGTTTGTCTGTACTGTGGGTATTTATGCAGGCAGATAGTTGCAGGAAAAAAGATACAAAGAAAACACTGCTGTTAGTGCCACCAGGTGTAGAAGCACCTCCCTACATCCACATTCATTTGTCACAGTGGCAGGTAAGTAATTTCTCTAGGAGGTTTTGAATAGTAACTTCTTGGAGGAACTAAGCAAACTACATCTATGTGTACATATATAGGTGTGTATATATAGATAGATACACACACACACACACACACCCCATCTAAAGTCCTACTCCTTGCTCCATGTGCATTTGAATATTTTTTCTCTGCAGAATGTACCACATACCATGTATTATAGATGCTGCCATAACACCTAGGCAAAGATCACACAAACTGTAAATTTCAAATTCTTTACAGATTTCCTGTTGTAAACATACTTTTTTCCCACTGAAAATCTTGTTAATGAAAATGTTAAAAAGATGTAATAAGTATTTGATACATTTCCTCTTTTTTCATCTTTGTTACTATTATTAAGTCTAAGCCTGCCTTTAGTACAGGGCTCAGTGCTTTCCTGGAGTCACAAGCATCAGCTCTGTTTTGGGACAGTTATAGATTTCCCAAGATGCAAAGGATAGCACTTTCATGTGTAAGTTACCATTTAACTTTTTATTCAAGTCCATATGGGCTAGAAATTTCTGTGATCTGTAACCTACTGTACGAATGTATATGATGATATAAATCTTACCCACATGGAATATGTATTCACCTAATGAAAACACTCATCTGGCTCTTATCAGCACATCCTCTAATCTCCCAGCAAGGTCCTGAAAGAAGCTAAAGGCTGCAATAATTTCTTTAGGATAGAGTTGCACCTGGGGCCTATTACTGTTAGAAAGCTGGTACTGCCACTACTTGTTTTGTGAATAAGGGATTTCTATCTCCGTGGCCATCGGCACGGATGTCATAAATTCAAAAGTCATAAATTCACTAAGAAAAGAAAATAATTGAAAATCTCTGAAATAGATTTCTATAGCCAAAGTGTTGAATTGTGCAGACCCAGTATATGGCTCTACGGTCCTCCCTAAACTGATTCTTCTGAACTATGCCAGTATTCAATGCACTCAATTTTCAATTACCCTGTGGTGACTGCCACAACTTGCATTTTTCAAACAGCAAGAAGTGTATTACTACCATTGATACTGGGCTTCATAGGGCAGTTACAGAAGGAGCCATGCCACAGGATTGTCAACATGGGGACTCTGTAGCTGTTGTGCAGGAGGTAAGGCTGGATGCTGGACTTGAAGAAGTGTATTATAAAGGCCAGGAAAGCAGAGAAGTCTGGGCAAGGATATCTATGTATGTGCATAAATGCTGTGGCAAAAACTTCCCTGAAGGGGATGAGAAAGCAGGTGTGCTCCTCCATGGCCTGCCAGAAAATTAACTTCCACTAATAGTCATGGGGTTTGCCATGCAAATGGACCCTTTTTCTCACAGACGTGTTGTCCCCGTACACTACTATTGCATACAGAAGCTTTTTCCTGTAAAAAAATAACACCAACACATCTCGTTCAGTACCATGGAGGACAGGAACTAGGAAAAGGTGATCCTAGGGCTCTGCACACACCTAGACTCTGGCTCAGCTCTGCCATCCTGTGTGTTGGTGTTTGGTGTCTTTCAGTGCAGGGGAAAAATAATGAAAAAAAACCACCCATGTCTTGCTGTAGGAACACAGGAAATAAAGCAAAACCTGAATTCAAGACCACAGCCTGGGTCTAGGACAAGAAGCCAGTACCACCACTACGTGCAAAGAGAAGTTGTTTAACTGGAAACCACGGAGCCAGAGCAAGATAACCCCTGAGCTCTTTTCACATGGTACAGAGTTTACTCCAAGTTTATGTGGGATGCGTAATATCACCGTTTGATTGTTTTTTCAATGGCTGTGGGATGCAGTCCTTAGCTGTATAGCTCTGGCTAGATAAGTGCCTTGGAATGACTGCAATTGCTACCTAAGAAACAGTTTCCCTCAAAACTGAGAGAATTTAAAACATTTCAGAATGGAAATCCCTGTTACCTTCCGTATAGTTCAGATAATTGTTCCAGGCAGAACAATTTCTGACTCCTGCTGGCAATTGGCTTGTGCTCCAAAGCTCAGCAGCTCTTGGAAACTGAATTCTATGTTACGTAATTGCAGCAGCTGTTTATATTTGATATAGCACCTTCTCTTTAGAATAGATTCGAAAGGTTTCACTGTGATTGCCACACAGTCTCATATCGTAGTAGGTACTCATACAATAATAGTGAATATCACCCTTCCTATTTTTATATAGCTAAGTTTATAGACAGTAAGCTACACAAAGTAAATTTTTATCTATTTGATATGGCTAAGCCAATGCCAAAGCTTCAATAACAAGAGGCAGCACTGCAAACAGGAAGGCCTTGAAACGTGCAAGTAGCGATGAGGTTTTCAGGCTCACTTGCCCTTGAGAGGATATTCCACAGGTTAGAAATCAAAGCACGGAAAGCCTTTTTAAAATATGCTAAATGCAGAAGCATATTTGGATTGGATAAACTAAAAGAAAGACGTGTCTAACTCAGTCATTTAACTGGTCAGTTAAGGTAAAAGAGACTAGAAAGATTCTGAAAATAGGCACATTAGAATTATAAAAATCAATACAATATTTGACAAAGATTCAGTGCAATAAGTGCAAAACCAGAAGAATTATAATGCATAAATCTGAAAGCTTCATCTTAGCTATGACCTTTAGAATATGCAGCACAGATTTGAAGAAGACACATTTCCGATGCTAGTTAAATCTGGAAAGGCACTGAAAGTCACATTCCTATGCATACATCAGGAAAAATAGACTAGTGTAAAAAAAAAGCAGAAACTAGTGTTATTAGCTATGTAAGTGAAAAACACAGCTGTCATTACAACCTAACTCATGTAAATGGCAAGAGATAAATATGAATATAATTAAAGTGCCTAAGTAACACACTGCTGACTTGAAGACAGAAGTGCCCTCAAAGGTTGGAGTAGCTTATGTAGTTCACATCTGTACCTCAGGCATTCACCTCCTGAACCTCAGCTGGTGTAAATCAGCATAGACTAATTGGATTGAGGTTAGCTACACTGATTTAACATCTGCTGGGGATTTTGCCCTCTATGTTGCTCTGTAAGACTGACTAAGGGGTTGTATTATTTTATGTGTCCATATTCCCTGTTTTTGGGTTTTTTTTCCTCTAGGGATGACATAAAACTTGTTTTACCATTATGCTATACTTTTTTGAATTATTATGCTCAACACTAAAACTGAAGTGTGCTGCTGGTTTAAAAAGAAAATAAGTGGAATGCTACTCTCCATGAATACGAAGTTTGTTGAACCTAAGAATGTTATGCATTAATGTGATTATTTAAATTAAATTCTCTCTCCCTAAAAATTTTGGAAATGAATTTTTGTGTAAAAGGAATGTCTCAACTGCAATCTTTTTGAAATAGAGTTGTTTGCTGTTTGCAGTTTTTAAACACAGTTTTATGTAACTGGGAACTCAATTATAAACCCATTCTGTTGCAGTGAATGGTTTGCTTGATCGAAAATATGCATTTTAAAAATATTTTAATACTAGAAATATTAAGCTTTTGGTGATCTTCGTGTTCAGATTAAAAAACAAACATGCAAACAAAAAAAACAACCCCAAACCTGGAATTTCTCAAATCCAGTAATTCTGGTCCCTGTATAAAGTGACTGCTTTTTGACATCAAGCATCCTCACCAGGCAAGGTATATACTTATTAGAGTTATTTGCAAGGATATTCTTCAAAATAGCTGTTGATAAAAAGCTCTAAGTCCACCAAACAAGATTTTCATGCAAATTATTGACCACTTGAGTTCTTTGGACAATAAGTTAATATTTGTAATGCTACCAGTTAATTGAGTAAGTGACTTGAAATTTCATAGAAATATTTTACGGCTGATATGCAAAACTTTTTTTTTTATTAACAATGACTATCAGTAAGTCCTCTTCTTGCTTTTCCATAAATCTGCTTTTTATCTGGTCAACTATTTCCTAGAAGCTGAGCATCTAATTTCAAAATAAGTGGTTTGTCACTTGGGTTATTTCTGCAGGCCTTTTTCTACTCTCTTGAGTGTTGCCTATGGGTTTGTGTTTTGTGTGGTAAAGCTTTAAAGATTTGTGCAAGGGTCGGGGCGAATCATACTGTGGATTGAAAGGTTCCCATTAGCTGACACCAGCTGTTTCAACAGTTACATGAATTCATTAAATACTCTTTTGAATGCTTTGCATGACTACTTTCAGCAGGCATTCATGCACTGAGTTTTATTAACACCTGCTCTCAAGTTATTTTCAAACAGACGTCAATAAACATGCATTGAGGATGATTGTTTACAATGTGATTTTAAAAAGCTATGGCTACCTTGGCTTAGCCCCTCAGCTATCTAAGAGATGGATTGAACTTTTAACAAAACAAACAAAAGTTTGGTGATTCATTACCTGGCAATTGCCTTGACATGTCATGAGTAAAGTAACAATACTGACTCTGTATGGAAGAGGAAAAGGGCTCTGGAAAGGCACATCAGAAAGCAAAAAATTTACAAGTGAATGAAAGACAGTTCCTCTCTATATGCAATCTACTCAGTCTGTGCATCTCACCACATTTAATTACCCTCAGACTGATGACCGCGGCTATTTTCTTGACCTCTAGTTAAAATGGTGACTATGAAAATTATGGTGAGAACAGAAACATTCAATCCCTTTTCTCCATGGGTTACACATGCAAAGTCTTGTAAGAGTCAGGGTGTAAACAGCTATACTCCTACTCAACAGGCAGAATCCTGAATATGTCTCCTCCTGGATCAAGTGCTCATTGCCAGGAACAGCGTACTAGAATAGAAGGTTCAGTACTTTCAACTGTTTAGATACCTATTATTTCCTTAAGCATCTAAGATCTACTCCGGCAATATGATTGCTACATAATTGTTAAACTTATTGTATTATTTCATTAATGTCTTTCTGTCAATCATCTGAGCCTAACACAGCTCTGTATGACGCCTCTGAAAAATTATCATTGACTTCAGGGGAAGTTGGATCAGGAGGAAATAGAGATTCCAGTTCATGAAATATGTGTAGCAATCACCTCTTAAAACCAAATCACATCCTATCTCAAAAGTGATAAAATGTCATTTAATTTCTGTTGTCATTTCTACTCACTTCTGCACCTGTAGAGACAATATTCTTAGGGTTGAATGATATTTAGAATGAAACCAAAAGCAGAATGTTGACAGGTAAAGTAATTTGGCTCTCATGTTGACTACAGCAATTTGGGTGGCCACTGCTGTGAATTAGACGAATGACAGCTGGGAAAAAATCGGAACACCAGCCATAAAAATCCAACTGATATGAGAACTGTATCTAAAAAGTATAAAATATTAAAATGTTTGATTATGTTTCTACAGTTACCTAGCAAGCACTGTTTTGTAAGCATTGTCCTTAAAAAGAATAATTTAACATTTCCCGGGGACACATGTGAAAACTGTTCTCTTTCCTCATACTTAAATATCTGTGGATCACATTTGTCACATGAAGAAACAGGTGGAGCTCTAATGACATAGCATTGGCTGGCTATTAATGAAATAGTGGTGAAAGACTGGGACATAAAAAAAAGAAATACACAAGACAGCTAGACTAAATGAAATCAACAAGAAAAGGAATTATCCTTCAAAGGAAGCTTTTGCCCTGAAGGAGATCTGGCAAATATGACTTACTTTCATTAGCCTTCAGGTTTTAACCTAGGATAAAATCCACAGACCAAGGTAAAATGCTGCTAGGTTGGAGTACACTTCTAAGTTCTGCCCTTTAACCCCTAATTTTTCAGTTGCCCAACATGGCCCAGAAGATAGGTTGAAGAGAGGTGAGAGAAGGGTATGGCAAATGTGCTTCATAAGGATCCAAATGGCAGCCTGTTTTCCCCTAATGACATAACCTAAACCCAACAAAGTCAGTGTAGAGTTGCCAGTAGGTTCCACAGTACTAAGACTGTGCTGCTGTGGGCAGATGGTTACCCGTAACACAGAGGTCATCCTTTTGAAAAGTGCATGCCAAATATGTATATTGCCATATAGATTAAAGAATATATATAGGTATAAATATGGATTATATACATATGGATATATGGCAATTTGGAAACAAAACGTTTTGTCAGAACTTATTACATCTGTAGATTTGGAAGGAGGAAATATTTTTTTATTATGGCAATGTATTTTGTTTCAACCTCATAAGAATACTATCTTTTAAAAAAATTGAAGTATTTTAATTCAGTTGCTTTGATTGTTCATATTTTAACTAATTGTACTGTGTAAGTACAAACAAAAGTAAAAGCAGCCAACTAAATGTGTCAGGAAGGCCTTCTCAACATTTCCAGAACAACTTTTTCTTGTAACTTTTCTTGCAGACAATTTTCAAGTGTTGACTTCTCTTTCTAGTGTGGGATGAAGAGGAAAAATAGAAATTACAGGAACAAAAACATTAAGTTCCAATTAGTACTAAAAATGCATTGAATATTGCTACTTACTTACCTCACAAGGTTGGTGGGATATTTCCTTAGACAAGGTTTCTTAAACTCTGAAGACTGCCTAATGAAAGGTACTCCTTTGTGCGAGCACAAATTTTACTATTTTGGATTCTGAAGCTGACGCAGAGGCAACTCCCATTCCAGCAGAGGCAATTTATGATCCTTATCTAAGCAACCAACTTGCATACACAGTTCTCCCCTTCAGGGAGTATTTTCTATAAGTATTTTACAGTGTGTGCCTTTATTTATTTATTTTGCTAGTAAAAGGTAAACCACATCTGTGCAATAAGCAGTAAGAATCACACTTGGAGTCTGGATTGTTCAGGCTTTTCTCAATTCCTTCAGAATGAAATACCTGCAATAGTATGTAATGAGTTTTCATCTCTGGGGGGGTCAAATGTTACTGTGTTATTTATTTCAGCATGTAAAGAGTAGAGGAGTGTTTTATTAGGAATATACGGAGTCAATCAATAACACAGCCTTACCCACGAGCAAAGGACAAGATCCCCCTCTTGTGATCCTGCCTCCCAGAGCGGCTGCCTGAACTAAGACTTTCTGTAAGGCTGTAGTATCATGTAAATCATTCTCTGTTTTTAAGAGGCAGTGCTTAGTGTTTGTGTCAGACAGGGGCTCTTTGACTAATTTCAGTTCTTGAATGAGAAGAAAAAGAGAAAATGTATGGATTTTTAAGATGTGTATATGTCATACATATAGGTTAGTGGATGTACGACTGATGAAAACATAGTACTAAAAAGCACAAAGGCAAATAAGCTTTGCTCTTTCTTCTAATCTTTAGGTCTCCCATGCAGTTCTGCTGGTATACCTCAGTTTGGACTCATGGTGATTTTTTTTCAGTTCCAAACCCATGCTTGGGCCAGCCCCTTCTCTCAATCATAAATTTTCATTGGGATTACCACAGGGCAGATTTAAAAAATAAAACTGTATCTCTTCCAATTAAGTAGATAAAATTATTTTCTAAATGCTATAGCTGTGTTGGAGTTGGATATGTCAGCATCCTCAAGCATTCCATGCTAAGGTTCTGCTAACAATGACCACTCAGAATATCCCAAAAAGTGGAGCTGCACAGGTGTTCAGCATTTTTAGGTCTGCATAATCCATTTCCCAGCATCCTATATATATGGTTTTCTAAACTGAGAAAAGGCTAACCAGAAGCCTTGCAGCAAATATTATTAACTTCAGTGCTGCTTTCAATCTTTTGACCCGTTTTGCAGGAATGTGTTTTTGCGGGGCAGTTGTTTGTTTGTTCCCATTATCTGGAAAGCATTAAGTTATTTCATAGCAAGAGTAGGTTTTAGTGCTAGTGTTTTCACTTTCCAGTCTCCTTTATTCCCTATGCTAATGTTCACAGTAATTTTTCTGTGGGACACTGTGAGCATACTGACATCCTATATATAACAAAGAATAGGCAGAGAACATTAGTTCCTGGAAAGCCATTTGTCCTATATAATTTGAAGGACCTGTAACACGTTAACAAAGATTGTTTCCAAAGGCTATCACGCCTCCCCACCTTCCAAAATGCAACGGGGAATCTAACATCCACTAACATTGATCCAATGAGATATAAACTTGTACATACAAAGGTCAGCTTCTTTCTTACTGATTTTTAAAACATATTTTAGAGGAAATGGAGAAAGTGGATAAGGAAACCAATAACATGTTCTTTCCTATGAAAAGCTACTGTCTGGACTGACATTTAAAGTAAGACTTGGAAGGTGCCTACAAACTCCACAGTATTAGATCGTCATTTCTTGTAAAATGTGCTACATAAGCCATTTATTTGCTAAAATGATACAACTGAGAACACACAGAGAAAATGTCGTGTGGAATTTAGAACACCTCCAATGGCAACCCATTTAGCGCTCTTTCCAGGGCCACACTAATGGGGAGGATTTGTTGGTTGCAGATGATAAAAAGGTTATTCTTTCTCAGTATATTGTCAAAAGATGATATAAAGGCCCATCATCCTGTTCCTCAAAATCCAATAACTCTTCAAATCTCCCAGGGATAAGGGGTGGGTTAGAAGAAATAGCTATTTGATCTCTTTGTATCTTTTTTTAAATAATAGGACAACGTACATATAACAGGATGAAAACTGAGTGTATACAACTACTGCAGCACTTTGTGGGCTCAATATTTATAATTACTGGAAAATAACCCTTTGTCTTTCAAGTGATACAGCTAAGGCAACAACAGCAATGATAACAGGGAACTCAGGCAGGCAGGTAATTATATTCACATATATGATTAGAAGGTATGGGAGGAAAAAGTCTCATGAATAAACTTGCTTAAATTCAGTATTGAATACCAGTGTGTTGAGAAAAATTGAAGGGCCTCAGCTTATGTCTTGCATGTTTCCCAGGGAAGTTCTGAGAATTTTCCACTTGACATGGTTAATTTAGGGGCTGAGTGTGGCTAAATGCCTGACAGGACCACTCAAACCTGAAACTTTCTATAACTTACCATATCAAAGCCATGGGCTGCATATTTCAAAAGAGAATAGCACTTTCCAGACAGGCATTTGCTGAAAGGACAGAGGCGATGGGCCCCAAAAGTTTTAAAGAGAACAGGAGTAAAAAGAAAAGAAACAAATAAAGTTTCCACTGACTGGTTATACTGCAAAATAAATAAAAGCCTTGTTCAAGATAATGTTCTTGGAGTAGTTTTAAGATGCTGTCTTAGAAGAAAGACACAAGGGTTTATAAAAGTTCTTGTGAATAAATTGAAAACCTCTTTGTAGCACAGCTTATTCACGAGTGTTGTACCGTGGGTTGGGGAACCATGCTTTTAAAGAGGATGCCTTGCAAATCTGATTATCTGAAGGTGTGATGGATGCACTTGACTCCTTAACCAAACTAGTGGTAGTTTGATACAGGCTGCAAAGGAGATAAAGACCTAAACCATAACTGGGCTAAGAACTTCTCTGGTCCCAATCTGTTCTCTGAAATCCCACAAAGGAACCGAGTGACACAGTGAGCATCAATGCATATGATCTTGGAACACCAATCATGTGATTAACTCATGAATAGCAGGTAACTTTTCCAACACTCATTTATCAAGCAATCAAGAAATGCTTGTATCACATGTAATTTGACTACAAGCCAACCACTTTATTCCACAAATACAACAACCTAAGTGAGCATTCTTTGAGCTCTCCATACTAAGCAGCTGACATACTAAGCAGCTCTCCATACTAAGCAGCTGACAGCATGGCGGTGATCTCCCCTTGAGCTGGGACGCCTCTCAGGGTTGCTCCTTGAGGCTGAGAGACTTCTTGCCAACTGCAGATCTTTGGTAAGTGACTGATATCACACATAACCTTGTTGTTATAGCATACTAAGGTTTTGTCTTGGTAACTTCGATTTTTGTCTTGGTAACTTCGGTTTTGTCTTGGTAGTTTTGAATCACTGTTATAGCCTTTGTGCGGTACAGTAATAAAGTGAACCTTGCCATCAAATTTTGTCAAGTTGCACTTTTACAACATCAAATGTCAATAAAACTGCTTTTGCTGATACCTTTGACAGTCATTCTTTAGCAGTTTAAATTGCCCGTTCACAAGAAATTGGTGTAGTCGGCAGGATCCTAAATCTGGTTTCACAATGCTGTAACTCATAATTAGCTCCTTCGTTCTTTATATTAGTTTCTAATTCCAGTGTTGTTTATGTAAGGTTTTCAAAATTGTAAGCATTAATTCATTTTTATAATTGCGTCCCTCTGATACAGGTGAGATGTCCCAACACTGAGGTTGGAAAATGAAAAGGTATTTTCTGCTAAATTGTAGAGAATAAAATGTGGACTAGAATTGACCCACAAAGGCACCTTGACCTCCAGGCATAAGTTTCAGCCACAGGACAAGCCCTCAGAGGCAATCTGGAACACTGGGATTTCTTTTTCCTTTTCGTTCACATTTGTTCACAAAACAGTCTGGTGCTTCAGGTCCCTGAACACTGCCCTGCATTGCTCATTGCTGGATTTGGAGGATGCTCTAGAGCAAGTGGCATGTCTGTGACAACAAGACCATGGCAGGCGCTATGACCACGGCCTCTCTTCCTGCAATAACGTTGAAGGCAAGAAGTACCAGGAGACGGAGGGCCTTGTCCTGTACTTGTGCCTGCCACCAAATCCATAGCTAGCAGGAGCTCCAGTAATACATAATAAGCTTTTTCTACTGGCACAAACTTTAGTGTTTCACAGTTTTACACAATTTCTTTGAGTCATTGCTACATCCATAAAGAAAGGACCAGACATCTTCTGTTGAAAGGGAGTAATACTCCATGTGTGTGTTTGTGTGTGTGTGTATGTACATAGTGGACGGTTAAAAATCTGCTCATTTATTTCATAGATTTGACTGATAGCCAGTTTGGGGACTGAAGAAAAAGTGGTCTGGTTTTCTCTGTCCCTGTCGAGTGGATATATTAGTCTGACTGTCAAATATATTTGCTTGAAGGGCATGCGAGCACATTTAGTGATTTTTTTATTTCTCTTTCTTAATGTTGCACCTGAGGCTTATATGCAAGTATTATTTTGCTTCTACATACTTTGACATGTAAAATGACTAGCATTTACCATAGCTTCTTCCTTTGATATATGTATTTTAAATATATCTTGGGTTGGCCTACAAGCCAGCTTCCTAAAATTTTAGATTCCTTTTTTTCTGTGATTCAAATGAAATTATAAAAAAGCAGTAGTCACATTTCATGTCAAATGATGAGACTAGATGCTGCTTTCAGGTTCAGAAGCAGGGAATGCGCCGATACCCTTCAGAAAGACCAACTGGTATGAGTAACATTGTCACAGTTTAAAACCTTGCAACATGATTTCAGTGAGACCTTAAGAAACAACAATGCACTCCAATGTGATTTAAATGAACTGGACATATGCTTGCAGTGGTGATCATGTTAGTATGTTAAACACCCCTTAGGGCTGAAAAAGAATAGCTTGTACAACCCCTTGGAAAAATTATGTGTGTTGCAAACACAGAGTTCATTACTAAATATGTTTTAGCAGTAAAATTAAAGGAAAGATTTTTCCAAGCACTGAAGTCAAATTCATACAGCGTATAATTTCTCTTACTTCAATAGAGTTCTCCTGATGATGGTTTAGATCTATATTTACAAGACATTTTCTTGTAGAACGTCTTCTTTAAAAAGATAAAAAGCTCTCATTCTAATTCAAAGTTTTATCACTGTTACTGAAATCCATTAACAGCTTTGGTGCGAGGGATTACCTCTCCTTCTACATTATTTTGCAGATAGGATGGTCAGCAGAGACTATGCTGATGAATATAATGGAGCTAGGTGCTGTTGAGATCAAGGTAATCCTGTAAAAATATAAATGCAGATGTAGACTCCCTGGGAAATTATCATGGGGTCTGACTTGATCGGGATTTGACTATGCACTCCTTGACGTCAGTAGTAAAAGTCTCATTCACTTGAGACCTTGCAGACCTCTGTAAGACAAGTCTTTCTGCAATAACATTTCCTGTACACAACCAGCAATATATTAGTAGTGTAGCAAGACTTTCAGCAGATACTTTTTTTTTGAAGTGCACTGTAAAAGGAAAGGAATGGTCTTTCTAGGAACGTACTGAAAAACTTCATTTCTGAAATCTGTGTTTAGATGCTCGAGACTCAAGGCTGATGAAAGCATAGCCAGGGACAATTGAAAGGTTTATTCTCCAGCCATCTGCTCCACCTTAGCCGATTTCTATCCATGGTTTGGAATTTACACAGAACTACACTGATGCACACTAATTATCATATTTTCTCCTTAAAAATTACACTGTGATTGCAACTATATAACCCTTACACAAGCAAAACTTTCATGAAGTTCAGCAGCATTGAATTCTTGTTTGCACCCTTATCATGTTCCTTTATCAGTCAAACAGAATATGAGTAAGTCTAATCTGTACAACAAAACCGTAAAGCAACTCTCAACCAGAGCAAAAAGAAAGATAATGATATTAGCAAAACTGATAAAGATATGTTCAACTACGCTATTTCTGCTAGTTAAGAATCATACCTCTGGTAAACCATATGTGCATAACTTGTAGTGTACATCTATCCTACACAACCTCACAAAAAGCACATGAAAAATGAGAAATCTAGGAAGAGATACTGAAAATCTGAAACTGATTGTTCTGAGCTTACAAATTTATTTGTACTTATATAAGTAACATAACTGATTTACGGAAATTGACGGGAGTACTGCCTTTCTTATGAAAAAGGGTTCATCCAGATGCAAGAAGTCATCCACAGAAATGTGCTTCAGGGTTCACTGATAGAATTACACAGAAATGAAAATGGAATTGCTGTCCACTGTGGTGAGATAGATACAGTTAATGAGAGAATAATAAAGAAATGGTGCTCTTCATTCTCTCAGTGAAGAATTATTCTAAAACTTAAGATGAATGTTATAGATCCCTCTAGACCTCTCTGTTGGTCCAAACACTCTGTCAGGTCAACTCCTTTCAATACCAGAGAAAATTAATACCTTTTATTCTGGTAGCCAGAGTAATTTTAAAAAAAAAAAAAAAAAAACAACTTGAAAATAAACATATTATGCATACATCATTACCAGAAAATGTGTAGTTTGTGGTACCATCATTCATTCCAATTGCCTTCCTCCATCTCTCCATCCATCCACCCACCCATCCATTCATCTACCCATCTAGCAAGGTAGCTAAATAGTTATCGGCCTACATATTACTCCCTATATATACCTAGCCATCTATGTAACAATATATCTATCTCAATAGAGTGCTTGTGCTATTCCCAAGTGCTTGCCAGCTGTCATGGGCTTGAAGGTCCAGACCACAACTCTCCCCACTCCCTCTCCCCTCTCCTTCCCGCTCTACGGGCATCCTGCCCATCTAATGGGAAATGAGAGTGGAATAGCAAGTCACAACTGAGATTGTTTAATATGCTGTTTCTTACTATTAACCACCACTGTAGCCCTCAAGGAGCAGAGAAGGAACACTGGAAAACATTTTCTCCCAGCTCAGCTAGAATGTGGCAAATAACGGCGTTTGCCTCTAGCTGAGAATGGGACTGAACTGAACAAATACACCCGCTCTCATCATTTCCCATCCTCAAAAGATAATGGGAATCGATCTCAGTTGAGAAAGAATGGATTCAGTCACAAACTTTTCTGTCAAGACTAAAAAAGCACCACAGTAAGAGTATTCCTCTTTTTTTGTGATCTAGGAGATGGTAACCTATGTGCTTCTTTCCAGGATCAGGAAGAGGAAGGGGTCTCACCTTGTGCTCTGCTAGACAGTGGTACTAACATGGGTGGTGCCAGATGAGAACTATACAAGTTTTGGGAGAGGTGCTTCACTTTGCTCTCCTTCATCAAGCAAGTTAGAGAAAACCTCTGGTGCAATGAAGCATAACAAGAGAGCAGCTCCTGCGAGCAGTCATCATCTGCCTGCACCTCTCCACTGTGACAACATGAATGCCCCTGCAGCTCCACTCCACATGTGGATTAAGTTGGGAGGTTTGGCTGGAGGCCTGTGCCCCAGCTAAGCAGCAGGAGTTGACCACATTCACATGTTGTTTGCCTTGTTCAGCCAAGGAGCAGGGCTGAAGCTGTATCTCTTCTAGATTTCCCTCTAGTAATTGTAGGCAAGAAGAGCCAAACTGCTTACTAAGATCCAGTGTGACCCTTCCCTGCGTCCACCTCCACTAAACAAGAAAAAGGCATATCCCAGGCATGTGTAAGAGATTTCAGGTCCTGGTATTTACACTGCTTTGTACTGAGGACGTGCATTAGCATGGAGGATTCCTCAGCCTTGTTATCCATCTCCCTCACAAAAAGCCTAGACTTGTCTCATCCATAAATGGCTTTTTGCTTGTTTTCTTAATTTACAATTTGGTATGAGGATCTGGAGTTCTTGTTTTTATCCTCATTTTGACATACAGCCTGCCACAGGTATTGAGAACAAGCTTCGCCACCAACCATATGGGATGGAATCAGAGATCACAGCATTACTGACAGAGGAACAAAAAGGGCAAAATATGACAACCTCTGAAATAATTTTTTCTCACCGGTTTGGGAAAGATGTGCCTTTCACAGCCAGCCAAACACACCACATTTTGGTCTTCTGAAGAGCAAGACAATTCAGATTCAGATTGTTACACTAAAAAGTCAACTGACAGGCAAACAATGCAGGGTCTGATGCCAGGAGATGACGCGCAACACTGTATTTCTGTGACAACCACAGTATCAAAAATGGTCTTCAAGACACAGTGATAGAAGGGTCAAAACTAGAGAGAGACAAAAAAAGAAAGAATTTATCACAATCATTACTTTTATTTAATGTCTTGGTGTGTACTAAGACCTCTAGAAAAGCCAAAAGGAATCTTTCTGATTTGAGTGGGATTCCAGAGAAACAAATACCGATGTTGACAGCTACTGAACTGAATTACAGGTGAAGAGGATGAATGCATCTGGCAAGTTTCTTTTCACTTGATCCAACGGTTTTTGTCTTTAGACATTATTAAGCATGTCTTAGGAAATATCTTACCATCATAGCAACTGAGTTTCTGGCCTGTCCTGAATTTAAAGTATCTCCACATTTTTCTACAAGTCACAGGAGGACACTGTGAATTTTGTCTTTCCATAAGAAATGAAACTGGAGTGAGGTTATAGACAATCCCATGGCACTTTTCATAACAGGGTGTATTAATGCTAGCTCATTGGGTAAATTCCAAGCTGGCTAATTATATTAACTCTCCCTAATGTTTACTGCAGTTTCAATTAAAGAAGTTATTAATTACTTCCCCTCCTAAAAACTGTTAGCAGTACTCCTGGACCAGAACAACTTTTGTGTTTTCTCAGTAGTAAGTTTATGCACCAAAGTACTTTGGAATCCTGTGATGAAAGTCACCAGGGAAATGTGCACTATTGCCAGCTTTTATTATTGTGTCAGCCACAGCACTCTTGGATTACTTTGAGTGTTAGAAATAAATATAGTTTATTTTTAAAATGCTCAGAGCATCTAATAATGAAAAGATGCAACTGAAATTCTAATTAAAAAGATATCTTCTTTAAAGTAATAAATAGCTAAAGATTTTAAGATGTAGTCTGGATGTAGTAACAGTGCACAGATCGTTTGCGATGAGATTCTTCTTACTATGTGTGAAGGGACTGTTCAGACTACAGACTAGCTCCAAAAACTCCAACCAACCATGTTTCTGTCACCATACAAATCATATCACGATTACCACTCACTGTAATTCTGCAGTGAGCTCTGGGTGGGCATAACATCAAGTGATCATTTCAAAATCAGGAGAGTTTTAAATTTTCCCTGATCTTTTTAACCAGCTTGCTTTTATTCTCTTCCCTATGGCTTTAAGTCACACTTAATAATTCCCAATACTCCTGGATCTTTCATCTTTAAAATATTACAAATGTTATCTGTCTTCACGTAGGAATACATTAGCCTAAATATGATCTTTCCTGATAAAGAGATTTTGAAAGCCTCTAACCATCTCTGTTATTGTTCTGTCCAGCTCCATTCAGACCTCATGGCTCCCTCTCACCTGTGAGATCTCAGTGGCAAAGATACTAGGAAATGAGTGGAATATGCAGTCTGTATTGATTTATGAAACCAGCCAGAATAATTCAAGAAACACATTATAAGATGTAGGTCTGGAACACAAGAGCTGACATGTAACGTTCAATGTCATGATAAGACAGAAAGTGGAGTCACCTGAAACTGTAGTGAGGCAGCAAAAGTTGCAGTGGCTCGTCCTAGTTAGGAATGCGCAAATTGGTTCTGTAAAATTTTAAGATCCCTGTAGCAATGCTGTTCTTTGATGCTTCAACCTCTTTGCTTCTGTCATGTCTAAAGATTAATCTGCTCAGATCACAAAGGTCTGATGTTCTTTCTTCCCTTCATTCAAAGGACACAGGAAGTATAATATTTAGACATATTTTCCTGGCTTGCTGGCTCTTGCTTCCTTTCAGAACACAGATTGGTCAAAATCAAAAAGCCCTGAAGAACTTCTAAACGTGTGACTCCAAGCACTTAAAAGTTGTCAATGAATATGAAAAGTAAGAAAAGTTTGAGCACTTAGTAAACTTAATCCAAGTGATGTGGAATTCCTGGTACTTCCCTGAAAATGTGAAATTATGTTTTTTATCATGTACCAGCTGTCCCTACTGCAGCTTGAAAGTATTGTCATCAGGTAGAATATATTCAATGAAAAGGCATTGTGTGGAAACAGTAATGATTTTTTGGATTTTGTTTTGTTTTGTTTGGATTTTGTTGTTGGTTGGTTGTTTTTTTAACAGAAATAAGCAAAAGCAGGTGACACAGCACAAAGTTCCAAATCTAGATGAAACAAGTATGTAAAGTACTGTTTAAAAACAGAAGGGAAGAGATCCAAAATGTAGGGACCTAATCTTATTTGGACACAAGACTCCTCATTGGAAGGAACAGGTGTTTAGGGACCACAATGTACTTTTGTATCTGGGCAGTACTCCTAGGAACCAAGTACAATCTCCAACAACATGTTGACATGTTCTGTGTGAAAGGATTTCTTCAGCTGTATTCATATCAAGCGGTATTTATTCAGTCAAAATCCTGTTGGCATGTATGTTAGACTGCTATACTAGATAGCTGAATATAAACTCAGACAAATATTTAGATGTAAAGATGCATTCACCTAGAACATGTGTCTTCCAGCTCAATTGATCACACAATTGGAAGAATCTGGAAATGCAAAACATGCTGGGAAAGTCACTATGTAGGACTTCACCTCCTTGAACTTCTTGGGCAGCAGGTTCAGCCCCACCATCATGTATCAATGGCACATAACTTGGTACTTTGTCTCCTGCCAACAGCTCCATAACAGAATTTTAAAATAATGGTTTGACAAGAAAACTAAAATACTGTTTCCAAAATGTTTCCTTTCTACAAAGACAATCCTATTTTTAGTTCACTGTAGTAAATCTTGGGGGCTTAGACAGACACCCACACATACACAGCCCCCAGTAAGTACCCTTTAACTTCTGTGCTGCATCCAGGTCTGAAATAAGGCTTCAGATTCCAGTTATGAGAAAAATCAAATGGAGGACATGTCATCATAAATATTTTACAACATTCAGGTAACATTTAGGGCAAAGGCAGCTATGCAATATATTTCCTCAGGCTATTTCTTCTGTGAGCTGTACATATAGTGCCTCCTATTTCAAATCTTCTAAATAGAAAGCATAAAATCAGTTTCTACAGAAAGAAAAAATGCAGTGATGTTTTAAATGAAGTATATCACAAAAAGATTCAATATACATGTAATAGGCTTTGTGTTCTATGGAACATAATTGACTGCTTTCTGAACTACAGCTGTGTAAAAATATCTATTAATTATTTGCTTAATAAGTGACAATACATTTGTTTTGTAAAATCAATTGTTTTTTAACTTAGAGGCAATAACTGATAAAAATATTTATATTTTTTCCCTGAAGGAGGTTGGGGGCCAAAAGGTTCACTGATATGGAAGGGCTGTGAGTCCCAGTCTTGTTTCCAATTAATTTCAGTCTTTTCTCTGGGAAGATAATCAGACTTTATCCTAGTATTAAAGTGGTGACAGTGAATAGATTTTTGCTATAAAAACATCAAATAATTGATGTGCAGTTTATATATTAATATATCTGCTATCGGAAGCAAATGCCATTTTCAAATCTTTGTGATGCTGTTTAATTATACAAAGGCATGCTAACAGCATGGCTATACCTGTGACTTGTATACATATGTTATGTTATTACATGAGCACGTATACTATATGTATACATGCCATAACAATGGGAATAAGTTTTTTCCCAAATACTTCTTGTGAATAGCAAAACTGTGTTTAAAGCCAGATATGGCTTTAATGGTAAACTGAGTCAATTCTTTTAAGTTACAGCCATAAACTAGCCTATGTAAATCATCTGTGATTTTCAGATACATATATTTGCTGTCAGACAAGAAAAGGAAATGCAAATTTCTTTTCCTACAAGGCTAGCAATGACTTCAGAATCAAACAGGTAAACATATCTCTAGGGGTAATGTAAGAACCAGCATAGGCAGCTACTTTGGTATATGCCAAAGTAATACTATCTGTGCCTGCTGAAGGGAAGTCTGCAAAGCAACAGCCCTATTTCCCCAGTACCAGGAAGTTGTAGAGTGAAAAGAGACAAAAAAGGAATAATAACTTCTTTAGAACATTAAGTTCAGCTTAAGTGGGTTAGTCAGGTATTCCTAAATGGTACATTTGCCTTTGTGGTATCTTACTGCACTTCATCCTATGCAACAAAAGCTGGAAGAAAACAACTTTGCAGGTGCACAACATGGTATAATGCTTACTATATGCTATTAACTAATTTTCATACCTTGCAGTCATCTTCAGTCACGAAAATTGATGGGATTTTTGTGTCAACTAAGTGCTTTTAATTAATCAAACACATTCTCTATATATTTTATGTCATCCACCGTGTCTGCGTGTGTGTGTATGTGAATTGCCCTGTGCAAGTGCAGGAAGAGAATTGGATCTATGTTCTGTTTCCAATTAGAAAGGAAAAGATAATATTCCTTTTGGAAAGCAAAGTGCTCAAACATTAGGACATTTGAAGCATTTGAGTTAACAATTTTGATACAACTTTAATATTGCTATAATTTTTGCTATTATTATCTGTGACATCTTTTGAAAGATTTACAAACCATTGAATTATGCTTTGGTCAATGACTGACTGTCAGATGGGAAGCATAATTAATCCATTAAATATCTCAGTTTTGTTGGCGCAGACAATCTCTAAGAAAAGAATGTTCTTGAGACAAGCAAGAAGCCATGGAGAGTTAAGCTGCAAAACGCTTCACTCTTCTCCACTGTGAAAACCAGTAACTTTCAAAGAACGAGCCTAACTATATTTTCATGCAAAAGGCAACCGGCATCCTCATGAGAGGATTTTTGTCACATGCCAGGTCAAATGTCAAATATTTGTTCCAAGTTTCAGGGGTGACATGGTTTCTTAAAGAAACAGGTTTAAGTATTTTCCCTAAGCTTTTCAAAACGAGCAGATCTGTTAGTACTGAAACATTCCCAACAAAACTTCCCAGCATGAAACTTTTTATAGAATCATAGAATCATAGAGTCATTAAGGTTGGAAAAGACCTCTAGGATCATCAAGTCCAACCATCAACCCAACACTACCATGTCTCCTAAACCATGCCCTGAAGTGCCACGTCTACATGTCTGTTAAATACTTCCAGGGATGGCAAATCTACCACCTCTCTAGGCAGCCTGTTCCAATGCCTGACAACATTTTCAGTGAAAACATTTTTCCTAATACCCAATCTAAACCTCCCCTGATGCAGCTTGAAGCTGTTTCCTCTTGTTTTATCACTAGTGACCTGGGAGAAGAGACCAACACCCACCTCACTACAAACTCTTTTCAGGTAGTTGTAGAGAGAAAGAAGGTCTCCCCTCAAGCCTGCTCTTCTTCAGACTAAACAACCCCAGTTCCCCCAACTTCTCCTCATAAGACCTGCTCTTCAGACCCTTCACCAGCTTCCTTGCCCTTCTTTGGACACACTCCAGCACCTCAGTGTCCTTCTTGTACTGAGGGGCCCAAAACTGCACTCAATATTTAAGGTGTGTCCTCACCAGTGCTGAGTACAGGGGCACCACCACTTCCCTATCCCTGCTGGCCACACTATTCCTCATACAAGCCACGATGCTGTTGGCCTTCTTGGCCTCCTGGGCACACTGCTGGCTCATGTTCAGCCAGCTGTCAACCAATGCCCCCAGGTCCATCTCCACCACGCAGCTTTCCAGCCACTCTTCCCCAAGCCTGTAGTCTTGCATGGGGTTGTTGTGACCCAAGTGCAGGAACCAGCACTTGGCCTTGTTACACCTCATACAATTGGCCTCAGCCCATCGATCCAGCCTGTCCAGATCCCTCTGCAGAGCCTTCCTACCCTCGAGCAGATCAACACTCCTGCCCAACTTGGTGTCATCTGCAAACTTACTGAGGGAACACTCGATCCCCTCATTCAGGCCATTGATAAATATATCCAACAAGACTGGCCCCAAAACTGAGCCCTGGGGAACCCTGCTCATGACCAGCCACCAACTGGATTTAGCTCCGTTCATCACAACTCTTTGGGCTCAGCCATCCAGGCAGGTTTTTACCCAGCAAAGAGTACACCCATCCATGCCATGAGCTGCCAAGTTCTCTAGGAGGACACTGTGGGAGACAGTATCAAAGGCTTTACTGAAGTCCAGGTAGACAACATCGACAGCCTTTCCCTCATCCACTAGGCGGGTCACCTGGTCATAGAAGGAGATCAGGTTGGTCAGGCAGGACCTGCCTTTCATGAAGCCGTGCTGGCTGGGCCTGATCCCCTGGTTGTCCTGCACTTGCCTGGTGAGCTCACTCGAGATGAACCGCTCCATAATCTTCCCCAGTACCAAGGTCAGGCTGACAGGCCTGTAGTTCCCCAGATCGTCCTTCCAGCCCTTCTTGTAGATGGGCATCACATCGGCAAGCCTCCACTCACCTGGGACCTCCTGTTAACCAGTACTGCTGGTAAATGATGGACAGTGGTTTCGCGAGCTCCTCTGCCAGCTCCCTCAGTGCTCTCAGGTGGATCCCATCCGGCCCCATAGACTTGTGAGTGTCCAGGTGAGCAGCAGGTTGTAAACTGCTTCCTCCTGGATTATGGGGGGTTTATTCTGCTCCCCGTCCCTGCCTTCTAGCTCAGGGGGCTGAATACCCTGGGGATAACCGGTCTGACTGTTAAAGACTGAGGCAAAGAAGGCATTTAGTACCTCAGCCTTTTCCTCATCCTCAGTTGCAACGTTCCCCTCAACGTCCAATGGAGGATGGAGCTTCTCTTTGATTCTTTTTTTGTTATGAATGTATTTCTAAAAACATTTTTTGTTACCCCTTACAACAGTGGCCAGGTTGAGTTTCAGCTGGGCTTTTCTTGCTTTTATTGCAAGACCTAATGACGTCTCTGTACCCTTCTTGTGTTACCTGCCCCTTCTTCCAAAAGCGGTAGACTCTCCTTTTTTTCCTGAGTGTCAGCAGAAGCTCCCTGTTCAGCCAGGCTGGTCGTCTTCCCCACCGGTTCGTCTTGCAGCACCTGGGGACAGCCTGCTCCTTCTTGAAGAAAGCCCAGGCTTCCTGGGCTCCTTTGCCCTTCAGGACTGCCTCCCAAGGGACCCTTGTCACCCAGGCTCCTACATGGGCCAAAGTCTGCCCTCCAGAAGTCCAAGGTGGCAGTTCTGCTGACCCCTCTTCTTACTTCGCCAAGAATGAAGAACTCAATCATATCATGGTCGCTAAGCCCAAGACAGCCTCCGACCACCACATCTCTCACCAGTCCTTCTCTGTTTGTGAACAGGAGGTCAAGCGAGGCACCTCCCCTGGTGGGGTCACTTACCAGCTGTGTCAGCAAGTTATCTTCCACACGCTCCAGGAACCTCCTAAACTCTTTCCTCTCTGCTGTGTTGTATTTCCAGCAGACATCTGGTGAATTGAAGTCCCCCATGAGAACAAGGGCAACTGATAGTGAGACTTCTGCCAGCTGCTTGTAGAACACTTCATCTGTCTCCTCATCCTGGTTAGGTGGTCTATAAGAGACCCCCAACAGGATATCTGCTTGTTGGCCTTCCCCCTCGTCCTTACCCACAAGCACTTGATCTTATAATCAAAATTGCTAAGCTTTACACAATTGAAGCACTCCCTAACCACCCCACCACCTCTCCTTCTTTGCCTATCCCTTCTGAAGAGCTTATAGTCATGCATTGCAACACTCCAGTCGTAAGAGTCATCCCACCATGTCTCTGTAATGGTGGCTAAGTCATAGCTATCCTGCTGCACAATGGCTTCCAGCCCCTCCTGTTTGTTGCCCATGCTGTGTGCATTGGTGTAGATGCACTTGATCTGGGCTATTGGTTTCACCCCCATCCATGGCATGCCACCCTTAGGCTCCTCTCTGGTGGGCCTTGCTCCATCCCCTTCCCCCATCGAACCTAGTTTTTTAAAGCTGTCTCGATGAACCCAGCTTCTTTTTAAACTTGATCGAGTTAAGTTATTGAGTTATCCAGTTACTGTGGCTTTGAAGGTAATGTTTTATAATGTGAAGTATCAGAACTGTAGACTTTGCTACCTATCACACACCAATATTTGCAGAGTAGACAAATAGTCTCTTTGCAGTCCAGAGGAATCCACTAACTGCATGTTCTGTATATAAATAATTTCTTCTCTCTCTGGCATATGAATAAGAAGACTTAACAAGCACTTTCATCAATATACAACAGCTTAGGAAAGCAATTAAGAGCTGAGGAAAAGAATTACGTTGGGATGATCTGAAGGAAATCTTGTATGCCATGAGGCAGGGTGGTCAGCACATTTCCACGTGGTTTCCTGTGAATCATGCCAACTCCAGTGTGGGTACTCGAGATCATAAGTAAAATATAAAGAGCATTCACTGCTTTGTGCCCTGGAACACTGGATGGGAACTATCCCCATTACTGCATTCTGCTAACAGAAACGATACATGAAATTTGAGGGTGAAGCCTTCCATAACATTACTTCTCCACTTCAGCACACAAGATTTGGGGTGAAAATGACCTTTTTACTCTGCAGCAACCTCACCCTGAGCATGACGCCCCTGGTCATCTTTTCTTCCACATGCTTTATCTTTTTGCCATGGTTCATAAGTGTGGAACCTTAAAGACTAGCCTGGGTCTACTATCAGCAGGGTAGTTCTAGTGTGTTCCAAATTGCTGAAGAAATGTGGCCTATTGCCAAAGTAATAACCCAAACAACAATGCTGGACCGTGCTTTAACTGCTTCAGTCTGCAAAGCTTGATTAAAGGAGACAGGGCAAGGGCCTATAAGCGTGCTGTTTCAAATAGTTTTTAACATGATTTGTTGAATTTATGCTAGCCCTGAAAAGAAAATTCTCATCAGAATCAAAACAAGCCTCATTAACTGTGAGGTTATAATGTCTCGAGCAGATTAGCTTTTGGGTTCTTTTAAATAGTGCTGATCAAGTTTAACTAGGAGCCTGCAATTTAAATCACTCGGTTCAACCTCTGGAAAATCATTTTCAATGTACGTGCTACTCTTTGTTTGAGAAACCAGGTTTGCAGAGAGGAGATGCCTTTGAAAGACCATGATGACCTCATGAAAAGACTATCAAACCTTACGGCAACAACAAGGTAGCTACGCTTTTTCTTAAAGAAGCATGACATACACGTTATCCTGGTATATATCATTAAACTGCCTATACCATTTCTGTGAGTAATCCAAGGTACATATATTTGAAGATTCAGAATTATAATATTTTAATAATATTTTTATTAATATAAGAACTAGTAGGGATATTACAATTAAGTCTAGATGTTTCTGTGTAACTGGGTTCCCATTCCATTAGGAGCTATGATAAAACATAGTAAGAGATAGCCCAGACAAGTAAGTTTTATGAGCTAATTGAGCGTTAGAAGAGGAAATCCTTTAACAACAAACAAATGAGTAATGTGAGCAGAATAATGTTTATAAGTGTTTAAGAAACGGGTCAGCTCAACCTGGACACTTATTCTGATCTGACTACAGCCACTGAGGTTGCTACTGAGGCAAGACACACAAACCTAGCCCCAGAAGATATACCCTGCCTATTTCCTTTTATTCACCCATTGTATAAATTGCTCTGATCATTTTCCGAATCTGCTGATGCTATCTGCCTCCACAAGTTTCTGTGCCAGAAAATTCCATCAGCTCATTAGCCACTATGAAAAAAGCCAGTAGACAGAAATGGATGGATAGAAGCAGAAATATAGGAAGATGCTTTCTACCTGTTACTACCTTTTATCTGTTTTAAATAAATCTTTATCTAGTTTGGAAAAGTGTCCCTTAGTTGCAGGATGGTGGCACTTGGTGGCTAGCATTCTGCATTCACCACAGCCAGACCTTCATGACTTTGTAAACTCAGTCATATCCCACCTTACCCTTCTCTTCTCCACAGTCCTTTGAAGAATCGTGGCCTTCTTAGGCTCTTTGTAGGGCAGCTGCTTCATTCCCTTGGTTATTTTCTTTTTCCTTCTCTGCAGTCTCTGACCCCATTAGGTAGTTCTTGAAATGTGGAAAGTAGAACTGGATACAGCACTTAACATGTGGCTACATTAAAGTTTTATATGGAGAAAAAAATTACATCCCCTGCCTCATTCTTGATACCTGGATGATATCCACCATTTTTGAACCATTGCTGCCCACTGAGCCAATGGTTTTAATAAACTGTCAGTGAGGATTACAAAATCTGCGAACTTGTAGCTGTCAGTTTGAAGACTAGTATCAAGGACTTGCCTTTAACTGTGGTATAAATATTTGTTGGATTATATATCTGTCTTTTCTCCCAAGATACAGTAAAACGGATTATATTAATGATACTATTTTTATGATGAACAAGATAGTCTAAGTATCTTTCAAGAAGTTACTGTCTGCATGAACTTTTCCTTCAGAGGATTACATCCTTCCATTATAATTATTGTTAAGTGTTCCTAGTTTTATCCATTTAAGAATAACAACGCCTGCCATTATGTCAAAGCTGAGTTGAAGAACAGGTAGGTCAACATTTGTTTGACAACCCAGGAAAATGCTCAACTGTAGAAAATGCTCAAGCGTAGGAAAGACATCAAGGAGTTAACTACAATGTAAAACTCCCTAGCTTGTAATGTCAGAAAGCATTCTAACTTGTGTGCCTACTGCAAAAGCACTGGGACCAAAAAGGTGAAATAAAAGACACTTGGAAGTGCCTGGGATCAGAAAATGACAAAACTAATTCTGCCACTGAGTTTTGCTCCACAAAAGATGGACTTGGTTGACCTTTACTTCTGTAAAAGGGTGAATGTTCAAACAATTTTTCACATCTACATATCCATCTTTTTGCTTACAATGTAAAGGACTTTACTACTCGTAATAACTTAGACTGCTATCCAAGAAGCACACCTAATCAGTTTAATGAACTTCTGCCAGATCTGAGAAAATACCCTTTTATAACTAATTTAGCCCTAAGACATAAACTCATTCTACCCCTCCAGTGAACTGCCTGGTCTAGTAACCACCACCATCTTCAAAAATGCCATACAATATGGAAAAAAAAAAAAAAGAATTAGACTTCACTGCCTGCAGCCATTAAAATACTTAAATCATATTTCTCTGTTTTGAAGTCAAGCGTCTATATTTCTGCTACATAAAGGTATTGGAATTCAGGTAATAAATGAGAGAATATTCTACAGTAATAACTACAATTCTCTTTAAAGGTCATCAATAGATAAGAAATTATTGTGTTCTGTTAATGTTACTTGTCATGTTCTGACTGGGTTCCATCCCTGGTCAAAATGAAACCTCGGATGCCTCTCATTCTTTTATTAAGGAAAAAACAAATTAGCATCTGACTAAACATTAACAGTGAAAAATACTCTCCTTTGTAATGGGGTCTTAAAAGAAAAGGCAATTGCAGAGCAAGTAACTATTTTGTTTCCAAATTTCAGAGCAAGACTCTAATTTGATTGATTGTTCATTCATGTGATGAAGAGGAAAAAAAAAAAAGAATCAGAAAAGAACCCTGATTCTGAAATGGTGCCCTGGTGCCCTTCATACAAACCATGCTCCTAAATTCTTCATTGTCTCACAATGAGGTTGTAAGATTGTAGCTGTACGCTTCTACGGGAGAACTTATCTTGGGCCGCATACCTCCGGGACACAGGGCTCTACCCACCCTGGGGACAGTGATGCACAGACATCAATATGATGGATGCAAAATGTCTGTCTATTTAGCTGCGTCACACGCTTATATAGCTCTTGCGGTTCCTGTTCCTGCCACTCCTATGGGGAGGAGTCTATCTTTCCGTCACATCCCGTAATCTTCCGGTCACCGATCCCTGTCTATTCCCCTACATAAGATGAAGTATTAAAGAGCAGCTGAGAGAACTTTAATCCTCTGTGTAGAAGAGGTGGTATGTATGCTAAGACATACTCAAAAGCCACACAAAAAAAGTAGTAATAACATTAAAAATGCGGCTTTATTTTGATGTGTCAGCCTTTTTTCATTTACTAATTTCTAAGTATTTGTATACATTAATTAATGAAACTAGGTAAAACAATCTGAAGTAAATAAATCTCGTTATGGATCTTTCATATTGATAAATAAATATGCTGTGATCTGTTAGATCTATGACAACAGCATAAGATTAATCTATTTTGGGTCCTTCTTTTATCACAGAGACAACACATTCTCTTGAAAAGCTGAAAGACACCTAAAGGCTGTTCTAGGCACATGGGAATGTTCAAGCTGCTTAACTTTAAGCTCCTAAATTAGAAAGAATTAGATGCCTCTGGAGAGCATCTTACATCACCCATGTTGTAAGCCCAAATACATTCTACATTATTGCTTAGAATCGCATCCTAGAGCTAGACTCAAAGACTGCCCCAGCCAGAGGTGTTTCCTTTTTGTTTGTTTTAATAGCTGTTGATGCATGTCTTTTCCATTAATTTAGCCAGCCACCTTCTGAAATAATATTTCAGTGGAAAAGGAGTACTAAGTGGCTGAACTTCATGGAACTTCATAAAGTCCCATGAAAACTTCAGATAACTAGTTAGGCTCAGGTACTGTTTGTACAACTACTGGCAGCAAATGCGTTAGATCAAAATAAAGGCATTCTTGGAGGGCAAAGAGAAGAAAAAGCTTAGAATATCTTTCTAATTATTTACTAAGATTATATGAAAAAACAGACAGAGAAAACCCAGACTGGCTTGAAGATCATTTCCATATCTGAGTATACACATACAATACTTTTCACAGCCTTGAGAAAAGGAGGCTCAGAGGGGATCTCATCACCATGTACCAGTACTTAAGGGGTAGCTACAAAGAAGATGGAGACTCCCTTTTTACACAGAGTCCCATGGAAAGGACAAGGGGGAATGGACAGAAGTTACTCTTGGGGAGAATGCGATTGGACACCAGAGGGAAATTTTTCACAGTGAGGACAGTCAACCATTGGAATAATCTCCCCAGGGAAGTGGTTGACTCGGCCACGTTGGACACCTTCAAGAGTTGCCTGGACAGGGTGCTGGGCCATCTTGTTTAGACTGTGCTCTTCCTAGAAAGGTTGAACTAGATGGTCCCTGAGGTCCCTTCCAGCCTGTGATTCTGTGATTCTGTGAATGTCTGCTGCACAAATTCATTCCTTAATCTAATGCATTTTGCTTACTGTAATGCTCCTTGCTTTTTCCCCACCAAATATACTTTTATTGAATGAGGTACACTCAGAGTGATACTCACATGCATACGTGGTGTGGGGGGAAATTCAGGCCTCAGTGGAGGTTCAGAATGGCACCTAACCACTTCTTGTCATAGTTGGCTTGTATGTTTGACGTAGGACACCACTGTTGCAAAAGGCATGCGTCTTCCTCTGAAGAGAGGTTTCCATTTTCCTGAAATAAAGTTCTGGGATGGTTTCACCATTTTTTTATATCTTAAGTGACTGGCAAGTTGAAGAGCAAAACCTAAAACTGTTTGTTGTGACATTTGGTTAATTAGCACCTTTAGGGACTCACTGTTCTTAATACAGTGAGATAAGAATTGGTGCCATTTTCATTTTACGTTCCAAGAACAGATATACCTCAAGAACATTTGGTACTTCATAATCTAGCATGCTCTACAGCCTGAATGATAAACTGCCACTTACTTAGGCAAGAGTTTAGTGCAGATACCTAAAAAGTAAGGAGTAAAGGTTGGTCCTTTTCCTCATATATGACATTTATAGGTCAAGTCTACGTTAACCAAAAAAGCAGTAATCCCTTGTCATTACTCTATCTAGACGACCTTTGTCTATACAACCCACTCACACTGGGTTTTTTTTTTCCACTTTTAAAAGGATGCATATGTTAATGCAGAGGGACCATTGCCTTTTCTCCCACCATTTCAGCAGTAGATTGGTAATGAGTAACCTTTAGATGACATGAATCACAGTTACTAGGGCTTGGTCCAGTTGAAAAAGATAATGTGTTCTGGCAAGCCAGTGATGACAGAAAACATTTCTTCCTGCTATTTTTACCTGTCTTGTAACAGCGATGAATCTGACATATCCCTGTGATTGCAACCTGGCAGGTGAAGTTATCACAGAATATCCTTGAAATATTTTTTCTTTAAGAAAAGGTATTTCAGTTTTCTCTGTGTGTGGAAAGCCCAAGTCAGCTGGGTTTTTGTTCTTATGTTTGGGGTTTTTTTGTTGTTGTTGGGTTTTGTTTGTTTGGTTTTTAACCAGTTTGACATCTGCATGATAGAAAGTCTCTTCATTCTGGTGTCATCTGCACCTGTCTTCTGCATGCAGCAGGAGATCCAATTATCTGAAATGGTATCTCAGCAGAAAAGATGGACTAGGATGGACTTAAGCTCTTCCAGGCTTTGGAAAGGCCTTGAATACCTATTGTAATTTAAATATTCCTGCAGCAATTAGAGACTTTTAGAGTCCCTTAACATCACTAAATCCATTTAACCCACTGGAAAGCTGTCAGGCAAAAGGAAATTATTTTGCCCTGGAACTAGGAATGCAAATAGTTCCCCTGAAGAAGCTCAAAGAGCCAGGCACAGTTCCTTGCATGGTTTTTCTCCATTCTACTTTTGCCAGTCCAGACACTGTCCCATTTAGAGTTATGCTGCTGCTGATTCCATGTCAGTTCTCTAAAAGAAACCTGTTGTTTGCATCCTTAAAGTAAACTTAAAATAAAACCAATTAACTCTGCTGATCCTTTTCACCAATTTGTAAACTCCTTGGATGGTAGCTCTGAATGGAAAATAAGTACAACTTACTTCCAGCATGTTTCTTTTCAGCTACTGCATGAAATATTTAATACCCAGGAGGATTTTTTTCTTTTCCATAAAATATTACAGACCAAAACATGTCAATTTGTCAAAATTTGTACCCTGCAGCAGATGTTCAGCTGTTCAAAAGAAATTGTCTTTTTCCTTCTTATAGCTGAAGAAAATTATATGAATAGAACTGATATGGTCAGAACTGAACCAGCTACAATTATATTATAACCATGTCAAAATTTGTTAAGTCTAACCTTTTAATATACTTTATGTATGAAATAGTTTATACAGCACACTCAGTACATGCACACTCTGCAAGGAACATGAAAAACATCTTTCTTTTCTTCCAACTTTACAGAGATTAATGGTACTTTAATAATTCTGCATTTCATTGTTTGGATGCATTTTCATCCCTCATTTGCCTTCTGTATTTCTTTTGTTTCTAAAATCATTGGAAGGAGAGAAGCACATTAGACATTAGCTGTTCCATGAGATTAATCCTAATGCAGAGCATGACCTAAATATGCATTGTAAACAAGGCACTGCATTTCTTATCATTCAGCATATTAAACAGTTTAGCTGAGATTGGAAACGTTCCCTGTAATCTCCAAAGTAACTCACCTGTTATATTAAAAGGGTGGAAAGGTGAGCCTAATTCTCCTTATTTGGTAACTTTTAATACATAATTTTAGATAAGGGTTTACTTATTATCATAAATATCAGTAAGGAAGTCTTGTTTGCTTGTATTTTTATACCCTTTTGCATAGATATAATGTATACACTAGTGAAGGTAAGAAAGGTTCAGTCCCAGCATCCTTTTATTGCAGCTTGTATGACTTCAGCTGTAGGCATACTTTCTTTTCTGACTCTTGCTGTGCCAGCTGGAGATATTATACACTTTCCCCCACCCCAGGTTATTCATCACTCTCTATAAATTGATTCTGTCCTCCAGGCACAGTCACTCAAGTTAGCCCAAACCACTTTCATATGGTGTTTATTCTAACCTGTCTGACTGCCTGAAATGCTCGTTATATTTTTTCTTTAGTAGGACTGGGGGCAATAAAAAACAGCTCATAGGAGCACTGTTGGTGATACAACAGTTTGCAGAGGAAATCTCTGTCTTACAGAGTCAGTGATAAAATAACCACTCCTGGATTTGTAAATGTTCCTTCTATAGAATTAAAAGCTGTGCTCCTTTATTATTACTAGACATATTACAGTATTGTTACAGAGACTTTGTTTAATTAGAACTCTTACTCTCCCTTCCTGTAGAAGGTGTGCAAAAGAAGCATTAATACTTTCATCTTGGAGACAGAAAAAAAGACAAAAGCCATATCTCTTCATTATTAAAATAATAATCATTTCAATAACTTCTTTGTGATATTAATGTTTTCAAAATATGGTATATTACTAATTAGAAAAAAAAAGATATGCTTCTCACATTGGTTTTCTGTAGGATCTGGTAAATCTCATTAGATCAGGACACTCCATTTTTGCAGGTGGAATCTAGAACCCTGTACTATGAGGGGGGAAAAAACACCTTTTGAAGTGTAAATCGATCAGAGATGATATGTAACCCATGGAGAACGATGACAGATATGAAAAGCCACATAATGCCATTTTGCACAGTCACTTACCTTAAAATCAAAAACACCAATAAGATCCTTTCACATAACTGAAATGTAAGAGAAGAGCTGCTAGCAGTTTTTTGTGCTTATTTTGACTGAATTGGAAGATACTTTTTGGGCCAGAGCTGATATCATTAATATCGTACTTCCTAAAGAAGAGCACAGAACTTCAATATTAATTAGTGCATCATTAATCCAAATGCTTAACTCCGTAGCTGTAGTTAAAAGTGAATATATTTACAAACTTTTGGGTTTTTTTGCTTTCAATGTGAAGTTTATGTGGTATTGGCAAATGCATTGATAAGAACAAACTAAAGGCTTAAAAAAGACCTTTCCCATGAGAACCATTGAAAAGTCTAGTGACTTTCTCTGCAGATGGTGCAGCCAGACACAATAAGCCATTTTAAATACTCCAGCATGCATGGTAAATTACTCATAAACATTTTTATCATCCAAATTCATAAACATTTTATACATCAAAATTAAAACTCTGAAAAGCGCAGGCCCATGCTGGGCAACATGACAGACGTGGCTAAGAAGTGAAATGGATGGTTATGTACCACTGTGAGAGGACAAGCTCAGAACAATGAATTGAACAGTCTGTGAAAACACTGAACTGAATATTAGCAGACAAATGCATTATTCAGCAACTTTTTCAAAGCCATAGCCCTGACCATCTGGATGTTAGAACACAGAGGTGAAAGCATAGGAGGTATATTACTGCCCAAGGGCTTTTCTGAACACAAATTCCAGAATGCAGCCTCATTTGGGGTTTTTTTGGTTCTTTTAAATTTTTTTTTTACTGAAATCCATCCATTAAAAAGCAAATCAAAACAAACAACCTTCTTCTGGGAAGAATACGGCAATACAGAGTTCATTGATTCAAGGTGAAAATAAAAATTCACATTGAATTCTCTTCCATACAGTCAAGCTCTCTGAACACTGTCCCTTATCCACAGCAAACATTAGAAGAAACCTTCAAGTTTTCTTCCTTCTGAATTGTCAAAAGTAATAGATGCCCTGGAGTAAAGTAAGTTCTTCTTGATTTTGATTTTGCCTGCTAGGGTATCTTCTGCACTGAGTGAACAACACAATCTTCTACCGAGGTTGTACTGCACGCAATTGCCAATATATGTTGAGGCTCTGCTGGGTGAGCCTCGCTATCAAATAGGATCTTGTTGCTCTGTACTGATGCAGAAATCTTCTCTTCTCTGCAGAACCACCTTCTTGCTGCGTAGTTTACCTCTATGAACCATGACAAAGAAAAATAAAAAGAAAGAGAGTATTTGGATCATCATCCCACTATTCCAAGACCACACTTGACCATATCAGTCACAAAGATTGTGAAACATTAGGTGATAATACTCTACATACACTTTCCTAATGACATTTCATTTAACATGGGTTAAAATATCAGCAAGGCTACTTATTCTGACCATGCTTTTAGCCATGCCAAAGAATGTGACTGCAATAAATTTTTTAAGATTATTTGACTGTGACATTTTTTTCAAAGCCATAGCTTGGATTTCTATCTTAAACAATGCAGATCTCTAAGTTTTTTCTTTAACTGGTCATTTCTTTATCAGCCCAGCTTTCACCAATTAGAGTGTGTCCATACAAGTTAAATTATTCTGCCACTAGAGTCAGAAGATTAGAAAACCAGCTCTTTTCTGAAACCTCAACACTCCCAGCTCCAAGGCACAAAAAAGATTTAAAATTTTCTTCTATTTACTGTACTAAAATTAGATGTCTTGTAATTTAAATTACATTAATTATAAACTTCAACATTTAAAACTTTAAAAAACCTATCTGTTGCCTGTGGTGAAAGGAAACCTAATGAGCTAGAGTTTGCTAGAGTCTGAGTAATAATGATTTCAAGGTCATGGACTGACAGATCAGCAGGGAAAAAAAGGACTGGTAAATATCACAGACAGATGAAATTGTCTTATCCTCAGTATTTGTTGAAATCATGTTAACTATGGGAATTTGTTTAAATAGCTTGGCAAGAATGAAATTAGTGACTTTGCTGTAAATGTCTTTATGGGTACATATTTTGAGATTAACTCTTCTCTAGGTTTCTTTGAATCTTCTTGATTCAAAAACTAACCACAATGGGGAAAGAAAGGTGGGAGCTAAATAAACGGTATTTATTCCAAATAGAAGTTGTCCAAGGAAGAATACACACCCTTAAACTTAATTACTTCACCTGCCTTTTTCTCAAGAAAATGAGACACTTTCTGAACAGTATCATCGACTAGTGAGAAAGGTCGGTTGTCTGGAGTTTAGTTTTATCTGTATTATGTAAAATTCATCTGGAACATTTTTGCATTATAAAGCTTTACTAAACCATATAAAATTAATCCAGTGAAAATACTATATAAATGCTTGAAGGTCCATGCTTTATACATGCATTCAGAAAAAGAAAATAAAGAATCCTATATACAAATACAGCAAAGCTGTTAATTTCCCTTCATTCAGAAACATAGGTTGGAAGAGACAAAAGCCAGACCCCTCATGATACTGCCATTGTCCTTTTGTTTAAACCCCTTCTTCCTCCCTCACTTTTCCTGAAAAAAAGCAGACGGAATTATATACACACGGCCTTACCAGATGTGCCAGACACATCCTTTCTGATATTCCCAAGTATGGAATTCATCTTTTTCTACAGCCACATCGTGCTGGTTGCTCAGAGTCATTCCATGATTGATTCATACACCCACATCTTTCTTCCACTCTGTCACTTCTGGCTGATCAGCTTCGAGCTTATAGCAGAAACACCCTTCCTCCTCAGTACATGATCTTTTATTTTTGTACTATTACATTTGAACCCATATGCATTACTGCACTTCTCAAGGCCATACAGTTCGTTCTTCTTCTTTTTCATCTCCCAGTTTCCCATTAGCTGTTCTTCGTCCTCACTGCACACTGTCCCTGTATTTGGCAGTAGATTTCTCACAAAACAGCCTCTTCTTTGTGACAGGTAAGAAAAAAATGGGCAACAAGAAGCAATACATGGGGAATACCAGATGGATGCCTATCTCCAGTATTCCACTTCCTTTCTGGTGAAACTCCTACCAGTCCCCTGCTGCTGAGATCCTTCAAGGTCATGCCCAGCTGGCTTGCTGTACCTAACACCTGATTACTCTTGGAAAAAGCTGACCAAAGCCAAGGACCTATATATACAGGCCCTGTCATCTAGGGCAGGCACTGAGTGAGGTTTATCAACTCCATCAAAACTTCCCACATTTCTCTTGGGAAAAACCTTGTCCTGCCCCGTTTGGTATCACAGGCAAATGGAGGGAAGGACTGAGGGCAAAGGAATCCCATGATATTTGACTTCAAAGACCCGAAAATAGAGTAATTCACTGCACTTTAACTTCTGTCAATCACAAACTCAATAACTCAATAACTCAATAACTGAGTTTACAATGACAGAAGACTATTTCTTGCTGGGCCTGGAAGTATATGTTAATGTAAAGAGAAGCTTCTGGTTTAAGCCGCCTAGGAGTATGTAGTGGCTTTAAGGAATAAGAACAACTGCCAAGGATTGGGTATCTGATTCCTCGTGGCTCAGGGACAGCAAATTCCTTTATTGGTTTTAGGTCCTTCATGGTTCATAAAACATCTTAGTAAATATTAAAAGTCTGTTTTGTGAAAAGGGATATAAAAAATATTATTCTGGAAGTGTGTAGTCATTTGTGATTTTTAAGATTCCAACTTCTCACTGGGAGGTGCAAATTTTTTTGCATATATGCATATGCCATATATCTGTACAACATATATACCTACTGCTGCTTCTCACACACTCACTGGTCTTTGCTTGCATGCTGTTGGTAACCGGAAAAGAAAAATAAAATCAGGATGATCGTGGACACTGCAGGAAGTTCCACATTTTTTTTGTATGTCATTGTGGTGGGTTGACCTTGGCTGGATGCCAGGTGCCCACCAAGACACTCTGTCACTCCCGTCCTCAGCTGGACAGGGGAGAGAAAATACAATGAAAGGCTTGTGGGTCAAGATAAAGACAGGGAGAGATCACTCACCATGGCAAAACAGATGCAATTTGGGGCAAATGAATTCTATTTATTACCAATCAAATCAGAGTAGGATAATGAGAAATAAAAACTAAATCTTGAAGTATCTTCCCCCCACCCCTACCTTCTTCCCAGGTTTAGCTTTGCTACTGACTTTCTCTACCCCATCCCCACAGCAGGACAGAGACGGGGCATACCCCAGGGTGCTGAGGTCACTGACTGGATTTTTGACAAGTATTCCCCCAGGAGGAGCCTTTGGTTGTTGTAACTGTGGAGAGCATAGTTACTACTGATGTACTCAGCGCTTTACTAACCACCATGGGGATCCAACCTCAATGAAGATGGCAAAGTGTTTTGAAACCTAGTGTGTCTCTCCTGAGAAAAACAGCTACCACAACATGTAAAAATCCTGGAACATAGAGTGCCATCTGTATAAATGGCCAGTGATAAGCATTTTTTGGTAATATTTTAATAGATATTTCATTCATCACAATTGTCCCTGTGGACATTTAAAATATGTTTTGTAACCTTTTTAAGGGTTTATCTCTGTCAGCACCCCAGTGAACTATTATATTCACCTTTATCTATCCACTTTGTTAACTGTTTCAAACAACTCTGCCTGATAAATGAGTCACACTTTTCCTTAGAGCAGTTGGAATGGCATGACTATATCAGGTTATGCTTACTGACCTTACTCTTTAATTAGGCTTTTCAGGGCATTCCCTTGAGTAAAACTACAATTTGCCTAGGTGTAATTTGCAGAATTTTCCCTGAATCCTGTTTCAGTTGGAGAAAGCAAAGAAGTATTTTCCCATTTCAAGCACAGTCACCATTTTAAGGATAAATTCCTTTTCATTAACTCTGCTTCTTCACACTTTCCTTACTTCAGGCCTCTCAAATGAGTATTCTGCTGTCCTAGTTGCTGATTTGCTCCATAACTTCCTCCTCTGAGACTTCAATCTCTGTCAAGACCATGCTGTTATTTCCATTAAAAAAGTGTCCTTGGAATAGGAATTTCCCCAACGGCTCCTACAACAGGGACGAAAAGAGATTTTTTCATCAGCTGCTGAGCTACTTCACTCCCTTCTTTAATTGCTCGCCATGTCATGATTCCACTTGGTGATCTAGAGGTGTCTTCAGCCACGCATGCAGATTCCTTGCTTCTAATTGGTTTTAAGCACATGCCACTTCTTCCCTCCTGTCCTTAGCTCTGTATCTCTGACTTAATCATTTAATCCCTGCAGCCCTAACGTACAGCCAGGTCAGTGTGGCCCTAAAAGAAGAGCTGGCAGTGCAGACCTGCTGAGCCAAACTGTCCACCTGCATCTTAGAACTTTCAAATCTGGAATTTAAGTTAAGGCAAATGGCATGTACTTGTGAACGTAAGGATTCAGAAAGGGACTCCAATGTGACATAATGCATGCTAACTTTATATCTTTTGTAAATTTTTTGTCCCTAAGTGTCTTAGCATAAGCATTCACACACTTTATTAAATAGGATATTTTCAAGTGAGGTCTCAGAAAGAATTGAAAGCACAGAATTTGACCCAGGGCTTGAAATTTATGTAAGATACTTGCTGCCAGTCAAAACCTGAAGGGAGACCATAATACAGAACAACAAAGCCATTGCTCTGCATTTATCTGTGCATGCTATGAGACTATGTAATGAAAACATTTTCACTTCCATACAACTAAATCAAATTTTCTCTCAGATATTTTTTCCCTTTTTTTGTTAAACTTTGAGATTTACACAACAGTTCTGGAAGAAACCATTATGACCAATAATGTAAATACTGGGGAAATGCTATCTCCCTATTAAACTTTGAGTTAAACCTCCTTGCTAACTGCTGCTCACAGTCTACAAACACAGTTGGATCAACACTTAAGGAAGGGCAACTATAATAAAAACATAACCAGGAAAGGGTTTTCCCTACAGGCATCTATATAGGAGTAGGTAGCAAGATCCTTTAGACTCTGTTTCATTTAACTTATTACTTAGACACAGTGAAATTGGATTATTTCAACATGCAGTACATGGGATTAAACCTTAAACTAGTTTGGAAATTTAAAATGCCTGTTTGGGAGTGCTTTCATGGAAGAAGGCAGAAGGAGCTTTTAAGGATGTTCAGGAGGTATAAGAAGGCTTTTTCTAAGAGTTTGATCATTTTTCTATATGCCAGATAAAAAGGGCTTATCTTTATTTTCCACTATTCAAAACTGTCTGTAAATCATATCATAATTAACTGTTCAGGAATTCCCTTATATTACGAATGCCTATTGTGAATTATTGCTCAATTGCACTGAACAATGAAAAATCATTGTCAAGGTATGGTACAGCTCTCGTAATTTATTTGGGGGGGAAAAATGGAATTTCTCAGAACAGTTGAACAGGCATACACCTGATGATTCCTTTAGCCTTCTAAAACCCAGTTGTTGCTATCCATAGATAGCAATACTTTAATGGAATTCCAGAATTTGCCCTCATCCATAAAAGTGTTTGTGTGCAGAAAATGGACTCCAACACTGTGAGTTCAAATCTGTTTTTCTCCTGAAATGATGTCCTTATACACTGTCACCTAAAAACGTGATTAAAGTAAAAAGTCATATGAAAAGTGTCAAATGTGACTTAAGAAGGTACCTCCAGTGACAAGTGCCATTTAGTAGTGTTATAGTACTGCAAGCAAAATTCCTGGTTTCAGCTGGGGTAGAGTTAATTTTCTTCATGATAGCTAGTATGGGGCTGTGTTTTGGATTTGTGCTGGAAACAGTGGTGATAATGCGGAGATGTTTTAGTTGTTGCTAAGTAGTGCTTACACTGGCCAAGGACTTCTCCAGCTCCCTGTGCTCTGCCAGGGGCACAAGAAGCTGGGAGGGGAGGGGGCACAGCCAGGACAGCTGACCCCAGCTGACCCAAGGGGTATTCCATACCGTATGATGTCATGCTCAGTATATAGAGATGGGGGAAGAAGGAGGAAGGGGGGCATGTTCGGAGTTAAGGCGTTTCTCTTCCCAAGTAACCATTATGCGTGATGAAGCCCTGTGTTCCTGGAGATGGCGGAACACCCGCCTGCCGTTGGGAAGGAGTGAATGAATTCCTTGGTTTGTTTTGTTTGCATGTGCGGCTTTTTGCTTTACCTGTTAAATGGTGTTTATCCCAACCCAAGAGTTTTCTCACTTTCCTGATTCTCTCCCCCATCCCACTGGAAGGGAGTGAGTGAGCGGCTGCATGGTGCTTGGTTGCTGGCTGGGCTAAACCACGACACATAATTAGCAAACTGATACCTTATGTGTCTGTGCCTTTGCTTGTGCACCGTGCACTAATGCAGACATGCCTGTATGCAGTTCATCCTTAAGCGAGTCTCCATTGCACTAGCAAATTTGCATTCCCAATCCAGATAATTTTAAATGTCTCCCTAGCTCTTTTTCAGATGCAGGTATTCAAGGATAAAAACGAAATCTGTTCCACTTGTGAAATGTAATTCAAATTTCAGTCATATAAAGGGGAAGAAAGTAACTTAGACAAAATCGGAGTATGGCATAAAGGAGATCAGGACAACAGAAATCTGGCTAATTTCAGAAAAGAAAGCAATATGAGTATTTCAGTGCAGTGCTGAGGCAAGCATTATGAACTTCCTGTGAAGTGTGACACAGCCAGCTTTCAGGATTGATCTGGCATCTCAGTGAAGTGTTTTTTGCATGGCATAGTTAATAGCACTATTTCTCTAAGCTCCCCACTATTAATAAATAGTAATAATTTACCTCCTCATTGTCATTACAGTCCAAAAAAATACATTGTCATATTATTTAGAACTTTATTGATCATAATGTATCTACACGGCTGTGTCAAATTTAGGCCAATCATTAAAACTTATATCCAGCCTTTTATAACACAGGAGAACTTGACATACAAATTGCTGTATGACAGGAAATAATTACAAACCATGTCAGATAGAAAGGTGAGGAAAATTCCTGGAATGATTACAGGTGAAAATAAAGTGTGGGTAGCTTTAAGAAGAACTCTTTTGTGTGCTTCTGTGAAGAAAATATATGAGTTTTATTTTTGTAAAGGAATTTTCAGAAAAAAAATCCTTTCTGTTTTTATTCAAAGGAAAGCTTAATGAGTAACCTATGTGAAGCCATCAACTAGAAATGTACAGATTCTTTCGTAAGTTCTCCTGGTATGCTGCCAGCACTCTCTCCTTTCAGCATAAGCTTTGGTGGCTGCATCTTTTGAAGCTTCTGGAAGTCTTTATCCCTGGATATTTTTAGTCCTGGATTGGTCCAATCTTCGGCTGACACTATTGTTCACCCCAGAATAACAATAACAGTACTTGGCAGTGTCATGGGATGGTACGGTTTTTTAGTGCCACTAAATATACTTCAATCAATTTTCAAAACAGCCTTTTAAATATTATTAGCTACTTTTTTTTCAGAATGAGAAGATGAGGTACAACACACTGAAGTCACATATCCAAAGCCTTATATGTTTTTATGGTCAACTAAGTACTAAAACTCTCTAGTTGCTGACTATCTGTTGGGCTTTGTTTAGGCCACGAGACCCAGATTGCTAAACTTGCAAAAGCCTTTTTGCGGTAATTCTTTTTTCTTAGGAGTTTCACTTGGAAATTTGCTGCAGAAGTGTTGAAATTGCAGACAATTCAATGCTTAAATAATTTTCAGGATTGAAAACTTCTACATCCAAAAGTCAACCTAGTGTACATGAACTAAGATATGCAAGTTTGTATCTAAGAGTTGAAGACTGAGCTCCAATGAAAGTGAAGATTTCTGAGAGGTGAAAACGGGGTTCCAGTGAAAGCAAAGATTTCTGTCTCACTCTGCATTGTGGCACTGCATTTAGTGCTACACTCAGGTACAGTGACCTGTGCCTCAGATCTCAAAACACATTAATTCGGTTGGCAGCACATTTAACTGTTGTGTGCTTGCAATACTCTGATAGATGGACCAGACCTTTGCAGGAATTGTGAAAACACCACTACAACCCTGAATACAGACCTCAGAAACTGCCGTTAAAGTTACTTTTGTTCGAATGATACATTTATTTGCCCCTTACTCTCTTTTTCTTATCCTATATTGATTGTTGTTTTCCTCCATGTTTCTTGAAACATTTCTTCTCTCTAAAACAGGCTGAAAAGTTAAAGGATGAAGATGATTGCTTTCATTTCACATTAAATTGCACAGCTTCAGAGCAGTGAAGGGATGACATTTTATTATATTTTATTGCTAAATAAAATGTCGTCATGAAACATTTTGCATTCTGTAATGTGGTAGACATGCAACAGCCATAAAAGTCAGCTCTTTAAGTAGACTCACGGCCTAAATGGGAAAGAGTCCGACCTCTCAGGAGGTCTTGCTTACAAAAGGACATCAAAATAAAAGCCTGGATTTTCAGTGAATATAAGATGCTGAGACCCTTTAAAAAACCTCAAAATAGTATCTTTTTAGAAATTAAAATTCTAGTCTAGTTTGAAAGAAATTAAATAGTAGCAATTATATTAGATACTGGCAACAAGCAGTCTGGGATCAGTCTTGGCACCCATTGGGAGCAGCATATTCTCCATTTCCCACACAGCTGGATCTATGAGGAACTCCACCAGATAAAGGTCCATGCGATTATTTGCAAGTCTGTGAAAGAAATATTTAAAAATTCCAAAAGTAAGCATATTGCAGCTTTGACCTTATTCCCACCTGCCATTCAATGACATCTCTTGATTGATCATCTAATGCAAATAGGAATAGAATCTCAAATGAGGGATTAAAATAAAATTACTCCCAAAGCAAACATAATCCTCGTCAATATTTTATAAAACCTTGACTTAGGTGATCATTTCATTGCATTTCTTTTCATAAAAGAAGATTTACATGGCCTATGATGGCACTAACCTTTTCCTTGGACGGATAGCACATTTCATATATTTAAGTAATTACCTGATAGATCTCTTGAATTATCACCAGGAAAAGAAGCATGAAAACATGTCAAAATTATTTAAAGGGACCGTTACATGCAGTTGTCTGTCCCTATCTTGTTTTCATTTCTCTATCAATATGACATCATAGCCGTATCAAAATCTTTGGACTAAATGGTCATTGCCTGAAAAAAAAAAAATCTTTTCTTGATTTTTCACATGGTAAAAGCAGAAGAAACTCACTCCCACTCCAAATAAAGGATTTCTTTTACTGCACAAAAACTACTAAGATCACTCTGAGGCTTCTTAGTCAGATTTTGGACCATTCTTATTTAAATTTTTAGTTTGTCCTCTCTGTTTCTCCTAGTAATAAGATTTGATATTCCCTCTTGAGCTAGATTAACTTGCACAGGAGGCTATAGGAAAGGGCAGGGGTGGGCAGAGCCTAAGTGGCATTTAAATGGAACATTGAACAAGTGCTGGCCCCCTGCATAGGGTTAATTTAACCCATTAAAAAGTGTATTATGTAGCTGGAAATGGACAGAGTGTACAAAAGAAATCTTCTGGTCATGTGACTTCATACACTGTGGCTCTGCTTGCAGATGTAGTTCTTTGAAAAGATCATAGCATGTTCATTTGTGTTTTTTCTTTCTTTCATTTTGTGCTACTGCTTCATATTAAGAGCAATCTGTGTCACACTAGAGAGAACATGTGGTGGAAAACAATTAATAGAATTTAAAAAAACAGAGAAAAGTAATTAGGTAAATTGTTTCCACTAGATTATCAAAAGAAACTTTGAAAATCCAGCTCTTTGGTTTCCTGTGCCTTGTTTCATGCATTTTCAGATGCGCTGTGAGGCCAAGATTTTTCTACTTTCAGGAAAAAAATGTTGGAAGCAAAAGCCTGTTTGTGCACATATACATTTTACAAACTGCCATTTTTAAATATATAGGCTGGAAAAGAAAGACATTTAACAGAGAGAAATTAAATTTTTCTGAAGAAATACATATTATAGTAGAAATTTGAGGTTTTTTTAAAATATGAAACCGGTTTCATTACTTTGCAAGAACAGTTGCATAAAAAGATCTATCTGGACATGAAAAGATGTTTGTTTTTACTATTCTTTTCATAAATTAGAAGAGAAAACCACTTTCCATTTACAGTTATAATGTAATAGTAAATTTATTTTATAATTTTATTTTGAAAGCCTAGTTGTAAAATCATGTATCAGGTGCCTAACCCTTTGGGTACATTTACATGAATCAGACACATTTCAATGGGCTGGGCAACTTGATACATGCACTTTTATCAGAAAAGCAAAGGATCATGCATATATAATATTGTCTTTTTCATCATACTGGAGAGTCCACACACAGCTTATTCTGCAGTAACTGTAATGTAGTGAATTTATTTTTAGCCAACTGTTCTTACATACTGTCTTAAGCTGCAACTTTCTTCTGCTGCACCCCATGTCAAACAGCACCTACTGTACAAACGTGCTGCCATAGCGCTACATTAATAAACTTGGTTGGACACGTAGCCTGAACAGAACTTATTCAGAAACTCTGTCTTAGTTTTATTAGGTTTGGTTCATACTATACAGTTCAGCTCTACTCAATACCTTTGCAGATCATATTTCTTTAGTGAAATTAAATCAAAATTTATGGTTTTTTATATCTTGCAACAGCCTGAAGATCGTTTGACTTCATCCCTTAGGTTATATGGTTCTTTAAACCAGCCATGCTTTTCCCCTGGCTTCTTCAGGGAAGCTCATAAGAAAGAGGGAGCTTACCAGCTCTCGCACCCTGGGACCAGGGAGGATGCCAGACCAGCAACTGGCCTGATCCCACCCTTCTTTACCTTTTTCTATGGCCTAAAGAATTTGCAGAGACTGAAAATGTAGGGGCAAACCAGTGATTACACTGACGCCCAGAAATGTAACCTAAAAGAAAGACAAATGGGGTAGTCACAATTCTGCCCAGCACCGAAACTGGAATATTTAAGCCAGTCCCCAGAGTGGAGAGGATGAGTGCAGGAAGGAGCATGTTCACATCAGAGGAAAACTATTTCCAGCAGCAGAGCCCCTAGAAGGATTTACTGTCTAGCCACAGAATATATCCTCCCCAGCAGAGGAAATATGTGATGGTTAGAGTAAGTAATGAGATAGGTTAATCGGTCTTAATTATTCCAACAGTGTACAAGACGTTTGCAGGAAAGGGAAAGGAAGGAAAGGGTGGGCAAGGCCGGGGAGGAACTTCCTCACCTTTTGGAGACCACTGCTATATACAGCTATGGTTCATGCCTATCAACAGAAAGATAGGTGCACTTGAAATGTCATTTTGATAGTTTTAATTCTTATAAATAGAAAATGTTTTTAAATCATTCAAGACTTCTCAGATCAGACAAGTATCCAGTTTCCTACTGTTTATATACATCTAGTTCAATACCTACAAGTGATTTTAATAAACAGATAATTCTATTCTGCTTCCTATCTGCACACTTCCTTTCTCAAAAACTGGATTTTTTCCCCTGAACTTTTCAACATTGTTTTTTTGCTCTCTGTTTCTGAACACAACCATGAAATTCATGAAGTTTTCATTTTCCCCTCTGTTTTTCATTCATCTTGCATTTACTTTTTTTTTTTCTTTCAAGCACTTCTACTACTTTGGTTATAGACCTGGAAGGACTTGCCTCTTGCCTGCATTCCATGATCTGTGTTTGGGTGTGTCCTCTAATAGAGAAAATGATATTAAAAATAGAGAAGTTCTCTATAAAAATGCATCAAGAGCAACTGCATTTCACAAGGCATCATTACACTTCCTCCAAAACCACAGTAAATGGGCTTGCCACGACGTGTTGGGAATGTTTAGTGGGAATAGTTCAGCAGGAATGGTTCTGTGGGAATGGTTCAAAGCTGCAGCAGGGAAGGTTTAGACTCAACATTAGGAAGCATTTCCTTACTCAGAGGGTGGTCAAACACTGGAACAGGCTTCCTAAAGAGGTGATCAATGCCCCAAGCCTGTCAGTGTTTAAGAGGCATTTGGGCACTGCCTTTAATAACATGCTTTACCTTTTGGTGAGAGTTGAAGTGGTCAGGCAGTTGGACTAGGTGATCATTGTAGGTCCCTTTCAACAGAAACACTCCTATTCTATTCTATTCTATTCTATTCTATTCTATTCTATTCTATTCTATTCTATTCTATTCTATTCTATTCTATTCTATTCTATTCTATTCTATTCTATTCTATTCTATTCTCTAGTTACATATGTTAATACAGTTTAATAAATACATGGAACCTGTGCTCCTACTCTTCCTCCATCACTTACAGGCATCAAATCAGTGTGACTTTCTGACTCTTGCTATTTGGTTCTTGTACTTTAGTGTTGTAGTAATAAAGATCATCTCAGCAGCAAGCGTGTTTGATCAGAGTGACACTGATAGTTATGAAAATATTACCTACTGAGCTTTATCAGCCTGTATTGTTTGATGAACTGGCTGAGACAGAGTTAATTTTCCCCATAGCAGCCCTCATAGTGCTGTGTTCTGTGTTGGTGGCTAGAAAGGCATTGATAACACACCGTGTTTTGGCTACTGCTGAGCAGTGCTCACGCAGCATCAAGGCTGTCTCTCCAACATTCCCCCCACTTCACTCCAAAAGCCAGTAGGCTGGAGGTAGGCAAGATCTTGGGAGAAGGCACAGCCAGGACAGCTGACCCCAACTGACCAAAGGCATATTCCATACCACATGATGTCTGCTCAGCAATAAAAGCTAAGAGAAAGGAGGAGGTGGGGGGACATTTATTATTATGGTGTTTGTCTTCTGGAGCAACCACTACATGTAATGAAGACCTGCTTCCTGGGAAGTGCCTGGACATCATGGACGTCACCTGCTGATATGAAGCAGAGAATAAATCTTTTGGTTTCCTTTGCTTCCATGTGAGGTCTTTGCTTTTGCTTTATTAAACTGCCTTTATCTTGACCCATGAGTTTTTTCCATCTGATTTTCTCCCTGTCCTGTTGAGGAGGGGAATGATAGAGCAGCTTGGTGGACACCTGGTCTCCAGCCAAGGTCAACCCACCACACAGCCCTATGTAGCACAGACTTTGTGACAGTGATTCATGATTTGAAACTCAGGACCACCTGCACCCTCAGAAACTTCCCTAGCCAAGGTGAAAGGTGAGGCTTAACAGCTGTATCGTCTTTGCTTTCCTTGCACTAATAAGACTGTGGCAGACAGTCTTCCATATGTTCCAGTATCAATGAACCCATTGAACAACTGACCTGTGTCTTGTCAGGTTTATGCTGAACTAACAAAACGAAGTATGGTTCTGTTGCTCTCTCTAAAATGCTCTAATATCAACCTTTATCCTCTGGCGCATGCTTCAATTCACTGTTTGACTGAAGCTGTTGCCAATTCTGCAGACTTCATGCAAGCGGTAAGAGGTAGAGGAGCCCTGTTTATGGTTCATAACATGTGCTGCTTCTATGGACATACTACAATAATAACCATTAGCGATTCATTTCTTTGGATTGGTTCTCTGACCTGCAGAGGTCATAGAGAATATGTTAAATAAATTGGATCCACATTTGCTCTTTTATCGCTCTATCTTTTTATACAGAAAAAACAAGCAAACAAACAAAACCAACCAAAAGCCCCACAAAGCCCAAAGCTTTCCTTTTTATTATAGGTAGCAATGATTTTAACTTTTTGGTTTTTTTGCATAAGTTAGGTAATAAAAGGAGAATATAGTAGCTCCATATAGCAAAGCAATAATGCTTCTTTCAGGACTTTAACACCCATTTGTTAAATACATTGAAAACAAAGCAAATTAATACTTTCTTCAGGGTGCACAGGTAGCAGCAAGACTTTGCCATTAATACTTCTAAGGGCAGTAAGAATGCAGTCTCACACAGCTAGTTGAAAATATCAGTGAAGTTTACTGGGTTTTAGGTTTAAATTTAAACTGCAACTACTTTGTTCTGCCAAAAAAAAAAAAAAAAAAAAGAAAAGAAAACAAAAGGCAGAATTGTTGGTAAAAGCAATTCTGGAGAGCTTGGAAGAACCAGATATTTCACATTCTTTGTTTTAACATTCAGCAACAAGGGGTTTTTTTCCCAAAGCAGCAGCAGACAGTAGCACTGGTTATAGAAATAGCCAAGGCTGGATCTGCAGTGGGGTCTGACTGTAGGCTGTAGGGTGAGAATATGCTTTGCAACACCATTTAGGAGTCACTGGCTCAGACCAAATTTGTTTTAGGGGAGGTGGACCTGTGGCCAAGCCTGGGAACTGCTTCATCAAACTGGTAAACTGCAGATGATTATGAAGAAGAAAAAATTGCAACACAAACCTGCCTCTGGACAAAGTTTGCTGTCTAATCTCTCCTACTTTTCCTTCTTTACCCAATACAAAACACACAATAGTAGAAGCAGGTGCTCCCGTCTCCCTCCCCAGTAAAGCTACCACTGGTGGGCTCAGAGCTTATCCATCAATGCAGCTGCCCTGCAGCCCCAATCATAACTACTGCCCATTCTGCTTTTTCTGTTCTTTCCTAATTTTAGGGGCCAGTGGTGTGGTACACTGGCACTAGAAATGCTAACACAATAAAATACTCTGTTCTAAGATACTACTCCAAGCACATGGCTGGAAATGCCCACTACACAACAAGCTTGTCAGTGCATTGGTGCACCCTTAAAATGTATATGTAAAGAAAGCAAACTGGAAAGAAATAATCTGCAGGTGAGTAGTGAATGAGATATTAAATGGGTTCCTGGAGGCTATGAGAAAGGAAGTATAGGTGGTGCATAGAAGATTTGTTCTGTGGCCAGGACAGTTGCAAAGAAATCCTGAGATCAGGCCAGACAGCCGACCTGAAATCTGACCTCTTGTACCTTTTGTTTTAGATAGCATGATAAAGCCAGAGTAGAATAGGTGCAGCAAGAAAAGGCAAAATATCAGGTAGCCAAAAGATTCATTTCTAAAAATCTTAATTAAGAATAGAAATAGTGATGCAGAAAAAAATCTTGGCTCACACCTTATTAGTACAAAGCTAGTTTTTTAAATAATACTTGGTTTGCTCTAAGTTTCCTGATGAAGGAAGCTGCTATCTCTTCCTCCATAAGGCTGCTCTTCACTTTAATTGCTCAGTCTGTCAGGGAGTAATTTTGTAATACAGACATCTTGAATCTTTCTCTTCTTTATTGCCTTCCCTGTTTTAATCTGCATGCTCTAAGACTATGCAAGCAATTCCTTCAGGTTTGTTTTTCCAGAATAATTTCTTTACTTATAAAGGCACACTATACTAAAGGAAGTGGAATATTCCTCTGATTAACGATATGTGAAAAAAGGCCCAGGTGTCTACTGACTTCAAAAAACATGGGAAATAAATGAAGGGAAACCTCTGCCTCTAAATCATTAGTCATCACATATCCTGGAGATTAAGTATGCTATGCTTCTCATCAGAAGAGCCATGAAATCAGCAGGGATTGAATCAAGACAAACTCTTTAGAGGGGGGATGAACGATCCTACATGCATTTATTGTGAGGTGGGGGTTTTTTGTTTTTTTTTTTTTAAAAAAAGACCTCTTATTTCAGAGATATGATTAAAGTAAACAGACCTTGCATGTTACCAATATGGGTGATCCTAGATTTTTGAGATTTTAGACTAACTCTATGAAAGCAAAACTACATAATTTGAAAGTCTTAATTTCTGATAGGAAAGTAAAATTTTCAAATCATTCCCTCAAGAAAAATTGGCACAGAAAAATATAATGAGAGTCATCTCAGATTTTCCAAGCCAATCCAAAATCAAGATGTACTAATAAATCTCATGGAAATGTTTTTTTCCTGCCAGATTTTCAACATACTTTTCTTTTTTTCTCAGAACTGGTCTGAATTATGAACTGCTGATCCCTTCATCTTTTAGAGGTTAGCATGCATTATCAATATTATGACTGTGATGCGAGCTAACTTTAGGGTTTGCACTAGGACAAACCACAGGGCTAGGGGGTTAAGAAGTGAAGGAAACACTAAGAAGTGGGAATTACCTATTTTCCTGCTATTGTTTCAAAACTCAGCCAGCTGGCATGGCCCCAGGTCAGCCACACCACAGACAGCCTTTTCATTCACTGTCACTGGCTGTAGTATTTCAGGAGATAGACGTATTTTAACTCCTTAACGCTGCTTCGAAGCTTCTCTAATGCCCTAAGACTAACTAGAACCAGACTGAGATAAGTGCTGGCATCTAAAAGAGGCAATAGCTGACAGCCTAATGGTCTCCACACAGCCCATACAGTTCCTTCTATTTGGTAATTGATTTGTTCTTTGTCAGATACATTGACAGTGAGATTTGTCAGACTTGGAGTTCTCCATAGACCTGCCTGTCCTCCAGTGATAGGGTTCAAATAATCCCACCTATGGGCTTTGCCTAGTCCCAGACAGCTGCAGGGAGGAGTTGAAAATGGCCTTTTCTCTTAGTGAACTGTGACTGAGCACCTCTTTTCCCACAGCAGCCAGTGTACCATATTTTGTCTCCTGTAGCACCTACCTCAAGTCCTTGAGTCGCCACGGAAAAGTGTGCTTTGTAGAGGAGGAAGAAGTATGTGATATTAGAGGATATCATTGTGGACCTGAAGGAGAATGATCATGCTCAGGGCAGTTTCTTGTTGCCTTAGGGCTCCCTGATGCTCTGCTACCTGGTACCACCAGTGATACTACAGGGCTACTGTTCTTCCTGTGCTCCCTGCTACACCTAACTTGTTTGAGCATGGAAGTCAGTGGTATGAAACAACTCCCTGCCAGGAAAGTGTAAAGGAAAATGAATATACAAGATTCAGAATGGCAACAGAATGGGAGGAGATACAAATGTGATCATCCATCACATAAGGCTGTCGTCTGTATTCACAGGGTTGTTAATTGCTTTGTTGAATACCTGAACGAAAGCCCTGTCTCTACATAATATAAATTGTACAGCTGAACAAAGCATACCCAGTGGTCTGAATCTATAAGGAGCTTAATGAGCAATGATCTGAAGGAAAAAAAGAAAGATGATGAATGAGATTTTAAATACATAGTTCTATAAACATAATTCCTTTTCTTTGGTGAATGTGAACACCAAAATGAATATTGAAAATTCAGGAAGTAATTGGTAAATCTTGTCATATTTAGGTGGTCCTAGTTATTCAGATTCATGAGGGAAAGGGAGCTCTATATGAAGCTGCAGGTAAACAAGAAGATTATATTACTTAACAGCATACCCTAATAGCCAGCAGAACCCTTCATGCAAGGAGAGCAAGCCGTCCTTCTCTACACAAATCTCACTCTACGCATCTGGCAATGTACATGTGTGATCCCCAGGCACCAGTCAGCTAGTGGTAACAGCAGAGCCCCAGTGTGTGCCAGGGCCCAGGCGTTTGTTGCAGGGATGTGTTCCGCTCTTGCACTGCTGTCAAAGGGATGTGGACGACATGGTCCCACTCATCTGTTCAGCTGCTGGAGGCATAGTCTGAGAGACAGGCCCACTGGTCTTGGTACTTCAGCCCATCTGCTCAGGCATCATCTGGGATGCAGGGCAGCCTGGTTCACAAGCCTGTGTCAGTTCCTAGCTGGCAATTTGCGCAAAGCTGAATAGACCCAGCCCTAGAGAAAAGTGAGACCCCATCAAGAATAGCTGGTCAACAAGCAGCTAAGGAACTCAGCAGCAATATGGGAGAGTTGTGTTAAATGTCCCTGAATCCCAGTCTTGTGTCTTGGCCAAAAATATCTTCAGTTTTTCTCTCACATAATCTACCTGATGAATCGATCATCAAAACTAACACTCTACCACTGGTGTTTCCACATGCTGGCTATTCAAGGTTACCCAAACAAATCCACTGAAGCAGAAAATTCTTCCACAATCTCATGGTTATTTGCAAATGTCTATTGACCCTTTCCTGACCACCTCTATCCTTCAACACACAGAAGAGCCAGAACACAGACAATGCTCAGTTTGGGAGTTGGACCTGGACCACATTCAGGAGTCTGAATGTGTGGAGAAGTATCCCAGACCATTGCCTTGGGTGACGTTGCTGATTATACCTAAGCCAAACTCCTGTACTGAAATTATGCTCATGCATACACACACAGTTCTGCTGCCAACACCAGGTCTTACACCTTTCCTCAAGGAAATACTGAAATAGTTGCACCCGTGTTACATCAACATCAGGCATTATAGAAGTTTAACTGAAAAGGTAGCATAGATCATCATGCAGAGGAGCGTACATCACCTTAGTGTAGCTATAAATGCTCTTTAACAACCACCTTTCTGAAGAGAACAGCAACAGGACCATTCCTAAAGTGCAAGATTTGGTGCCAAATGCCGAAATCGTTTGCCTTAGGAACACCCTTGCTGCACAGCACCGCCCTGCCAGGGGTGCATCCCTGGACATCTCGCAGACGGTGGGAGATGAGTACAAACCTCCCGCCGGCCTGCTGCACCCCCTTTTCCCCCACGCCCTCCGCTGCCGGGTGGGAGCGGGGTGGCCCGGAGCCCTCGCCCGCAGGCTGCCGGTGCCGCTGCCGCTGCCGGTGCCGCTGCCGCTGCCGGTGCCGGTGCCGGCAGCAGTTGCCTGGCAACCCCCGGCTCCAGCCGCATCCTGAGCTGCTCTGCGCGGCTGCTCGCTGCCTTTTCCACCCACCCACCCATTGCATTTTAACCAGAAAACAATTCTTGCCTTATCTACGGCAGAGTCCCTTAAAGATTCTCAGTAAACAAAAACTCAGACAAACTTCATCAGCTGCGGGAAAGAGTCAGACTAAGACACACACCTCCCCCTCCCATTCCTCTGCTTTGGAGACACTGTCATTTAAAGCAGGGCTCAGCGCTGGTACTGGGGCTTGGTGCTCTGTGCTGCCGTTTCCTCTCGAAACCAGAGGCGTGCAGCCCTGACCCTCACCAGCTAACTAATTATAGCCACAGCACGAGCGAGGAGCTGGGCTGAAATAACAGGCAGGGTGGATAAGCATGCAGTTGGGATTTAGAATCAATATCTGTGGGAAAAAATTAAGTCTTGTCTGAGTGAGTGTGTAGCTGGACCGTGATAGAAGGGAGGAGGTTGGCATGTGAGAGTGGTCTGGTGAATCAGCCATGCTGAAAAATTAATAGATTTTTAAAAAGTACTCCACCATAAAAAGGACTAAACACCTTTCTCCGATGAAACAGGGAGGAAACCGATGCTAAGGATCTGACACAGACAAAAGGAATACTTAACAGCTGGGAGGAAGGCTGTGAAACTGTGATATAATAGCTCCACTGAATGTTATATAAAGATTTACTATCTACTAGGCAAGTTCTGAAGCTGACTGATTTAATACAAACTTCAGTTCCATGTGATAGCTAGCAGATAATGACATATCCTGAGGTACAAGTGTTTGAAACCTCTTTCAAATCACTCATGAACCACCTGCATGCATGTCTCATACATTCCCTGAGTTTGTCATATTGCAGAGTTGGTCTTTTTCACCTTTTTTTCTGTTTTCCTCATTCCTCTTTACTAAAAGCAGAAATCAGATTGCCTTTTATGAATTTAGATTTAAAGAGTTATTTTAAAAGCTTTGGAAGGAGCTGCTTTCTTGTCACTTTTCCAAAAGTAAATCCCTTGACAGGTGGGTGTTCATAACATCTGCACGTGCGCACGCACACACACACAAAATCCTTTTCTTATGCAAGTTCCTTTGGGATCAAATGCTAAAAATTCTTTGGCAAAGAAGGGGAAAAAAATCTAAGGTTTTCAAAAGAAATTGACTGGGATCCTAGTCAAGTGTTTGGCTACAGTGGATAGTCCAAGGGGTAATATCACTGCAGAGAGAGGCAGTGATGTGCTTATCTTTCATAATGGCTGTCCTAGAACATTAGGTTCCTACGCCCAGCATCATTACTAGTACCATATACATTGCAGTGTCTCATCTGCAGGAGGGGCCTGTATTTAGTCAGATGGATGAGTAATGTAATACATGAGTCTTTGTTGTCCAGGGAGACTAGCTCCTTAGTGCTCTGCATAAAGTTTCATCAAATACTTTTATTGGGTAGGAGGTTATGTTCTGCTGAGGCTCAAAAGCAGAAGTGTTGGGCAAACCCTATCAGATTAAGCTACTGCTGCATTCTGCCAAAGTCTGGCACTGTTTACAGCCTTAATGAACAGTGGGTTCCTGGAAGCTCCTTTCATTGATTCACTATAACATTGGGACAGACCTTTAATCTTATTTTCCTCACTTTGTAAAATGAGGATAATTATGTTTGTCTTCACCAAGGGACACTAATTAAAGTTAGTTTCTAAAGAGGTTTGGCATTGTTGGATAAATGATAGAATAAGTTTCCATCCATTGAATTTATTGGGTGGTTTTTCCTCATTAGTTAGCAAGCAGTGAATGACCATATAATGTGAGAGACCCTGATTCAGCAAGCTCCGTCAGCATTGTAAGGTCTTTAAGACCACAAGAGGTTTAATAGACGTGAATGGACCTGCTGATAGGCACACACACAAGCAGGCTGTGACAAGTCAAATTGATGCAGTTTCCAATTAGAGCCCAGAAAAAATGCTCATCAGATTCTATATAATGACTTTACATGTGACCTTTGGGGACAGTTTGCTGCTGCACAATTGCTGAGGGAATGTTACTCAGGGAAACTGTGAAATGAATGACAGTACACAGAATAGAAATTGTAATTAGTTCACTGTACATTTCTCTTATGTGAATACCGAAGTTCAGCAACATCCATTAGTTTTACAGGGCTTCAGTCCTTCAACTGGTCTAGTTTAATATAATCCACGATTACATTGCTGCTAAGGCTTCTTTGTTGATGAAAAATCCTGTGGCTGTTAAAGAGTGACCTGAGAAGGAGAGACGTGATTTATTTGGAGGATAAAGATAGCCATACCCTCCTTAAAAAGCACTTTGACACTTTGACATTGCTTTTAAAGTAGTTTCTAAAGAATTGTAAGGGAGCAGAGGACAGAGAAAATAATGTAGTCTTACATATCACTGACTATGGAATACAGACTAGATTTGAATTAATTGATGATTTGAGTGGTTTCTATAAACTACTTCAAAGTATTTTATTGTAACAAAAGTATTTCCATTGTGAAATACTAGTAACTACATAATGTATATCCCACTGAAAAGAAAACATATCATAGCCCCATGACACTTTTAAGATTTTCCTTGCTGCAAGGGTTTTTCTTGCCTTGCTTTATGGAAGGGTGGAAGTTGCTGTGCTGCAAGTTATCTTCAGTGGGTGTTCAGTTCACACCACATGATGAAGAAGCCACTCGAGAGACCTTTACAGTGGCCTTTATAAGACCTCTACATTTCTTTGGAGCTTTTCTAAATCATGTTGAACCCTGAATATCTTGAAATTCACCTTTACCTGCTCACTGCAGTAGTATAACTTCTCAAGATACTTTTGCTGTGATGCCTACATGAAGTCATCCAATTAAAGAAATTTCTGAGGAGGAGGTTTTTATATGAATGAGTGACCTCTGTTTTGATTTTTTCCTTTCCTTTATAAACCCCTTGCAGCCTCAGACTCAAAAATGTCTGAGGTAGAGGCAAGATCTTCTTTTACATATCTCCAGTACAGAACCTGATCAGGGCCTCTGGCTCTGAATGTAAATATTCAGTGATGTAACATTTTCTTCAGAGGTGATATAACACTGACTGCTAGGTCAGTGTGGGATCTGAAGCCAGCAGCAGGCCCCATTCTTCTGCGGAATCTGCAGAAGAAACATAGACTCTTTTATGTAGTAAATATATGCACAGCTGAGTCAGTTATTGCCCAAGACTTGACAGATCAGATCTAACTCCCAGGCATTGAAAGGTTTGCTGTGCTGTACATGCAGGGGTAAAGAGACTATGTGCATTACAGGCCTCAAAAGGTGTAAATTTGTCCATCAGAAAGCCAAAAATTTATTGACACAGAAACCACCACAATAGCAAATGGGAGGTATCTGAACTAGTGGAAGTTACTTAAGACTACTTGGCTTTGTATGAACATTTTTTCTAAATAATAGACTAAGCCTAAATCACCTCTTTGTCCCTGAGAAATAACTCAGCAGGATTTAATGCCTTATCAGACTATATGGCCCAAATGGATAATAATAACAATTAATAATGTTTATTTTTGCTGTGATAAACAGGTAAATGTCAATGTTCTTCCCTATATTATCCTTCTTTTAAGAGCCTCTGTGGTTGGTAGCATTCTGAGATACACCTCTTGTACTTCTCTCTCTACAGCAAAGCATTCTTTTAAACAAAATGTCTTTTATACAATTGCATTAGTTCAGAAATGAAATGAAACTGCAATATATTAAACTCAAGTTTTAATTTGCCCAGGGAATACAGAGATTCAGGCCTTTTATTGTCATTAGTCAGAGACAGTTTGTACAATTGTTCTGTTGAGCAGAGATCCTGAGCTCGATGGGCACCTATATTTCAATAATAGTTTAGCATATCAAATATATCCTAGGGAATTCTTTCACTATCCCTCCTGTCTTGCACACTATTAGTTTGTGTCTGTTGGAGAGGTGCACAGGAAATCTATAAACCTCATTATTCAGTCCCTGAAAGAAACACTACATTTTGGCACTTTTGGTACTCCAAGGGTCTCACAGCCTTCATGGGGGAATTGCATTGTGAAAGGTCTCTAAAGAGGATGCCAGGCTTGTGGTTTACAAGAGGAATAAAGGGAAGTCTGTCCTTCCCTTCCCAAGCCTGGAAACCAGAATGACAACTAACATAATTTAAAGCAGGTTAAGGAAGACAGTCAGCCATTTTACCAATGAAGACCTTGCACTCTACCCTTCCCTATTACAGTGTCCGGGGCAGGAAAAAATGGGTACTGCCCAAGTATTTCTTTGTGTCATAGAAAATCTTCTTTTGTTTATCTCTCCTAGTACTTCTGAAGTTTAGCACTTATGCTAGTCTTTAAACTGATGCACTATTTGCTCTGCCATTTCTATTGATAAGAGAGACAGCACTCCACCTTCACTTGGTCTATCTTCCCTATGAAGCTCCTAGTGCTGGTGTTACACATGCCCACTCTCTGTGGTGAGACAAGCTGTCTTCTCATTTTCATGGTATATATTCGTACGTAATTGTGACCCCCATCTGTCCCAGAAAGGATTTAAAAAGTTTGATAAATATTTTAGTAGAATATATTCAATTAGTCTTGCACTTCTTTCCAGGAAACATCCAAGTTTAAAATCTTACACTAAAATGGAAGACAGTTAAGGGGAGGAAAAAAAGTATTGTTTTACTTGATCTGTGCATGTTCAAAGGAATAAACTCTATGGTGGTCTGAAGTGTCATTGACTGCCCACTAATCTCACTGAATCTGTCACAGGCAGTTCATGCTTTGCATTTGAATCTGTGTTTTCTGATTTTAAAAGTTCTTAATTTTGGAAGATAAGCAAGTTTTGTCACTATTCAATTTTTCAGGAAGATGCTGTCCAACTGTGATCTGCTGGTCAAAGCAGACTGATCTGTGAGTTAACTGTGTCAGCTATTTTGAGTAGATCCCTCAACTCAGCTGTGAACAAAAAGGAAGAATTTCAGAACAGGAGAAATTTCATGAAACACAAATATTGCATTGTTTTCTGGGAGGCACTGCACACCCTTGTGGGAATTTCAGCTACCTGACTCCTGAGTATTGGCAATCTGCTGCCACCCAATTACAACTTTACAGATAAGTGAACATTTTTGATTCCACATAATTTCTCCCCTGGGCTCAAGAAAACGTAGATTTAATTCTCTGCCTTCTCCATGATGAATCTGGTCAGAATTTTTTGCTGTACCTCAGCAGGGCAAAATAGTCATTACATGTTAGTTGACAAGTGGATTTTACAGAGAGAAAATGAGCAGTCACATACAAGTGGCTGAAGGGGAACAGAAAGAATAAGAGTCCTTCACCTGGCCTGGAATCATCCAGTACTCCCAACAGGCTTTATGATAGAGTCTATTGTAGTTCACTATACCATAAAAAATTAACAGTCAGCATAAGGACCATTGAGCACTAAACTTTCCCAATAGGTTACTATTCTAGAAATACCTACACTAAATAACTGCAAATGGATACAAGTGGAAAATACCTAGCATTTGCACAATCCCTCAGAATGATAATTGTTGACCCAGTGGTGAGAAGGCTCTATGGCTTACAGGTGGGGCCATAAACTCAGGAAAGATATAGGAACCTGGGAAAAAACCATAGGGCTAAGCATTGTCTATCTGAACTAAAGAAAGGTTTGAAGAGCTGGTGGGTAGTGCCTCTGAAAATGGATAGTGCCGAGTGACTTTGGGAAAAACTCACACAGCATAGTTGTATAGCACTGCAGCAGGCAGGAGATGCGATTAGAAAAAACCAGGGCTCTTCTGATCTAGTCTTGGATAATAGTCCTGTTTCAAGCTGGAGATCAGACCAGATGACCTCCAAAGATCTAATTCAACCAGATATTCAATGACTCTGTTAATTAAGCACAAAGTCTGTCTGAATATGTCACTGTTCCTAAGTAGGTCAATTAACTTCTTGTTAAGGTGTGTGAAGTACAACAGTATGTTTGCTGGGCTTTTCCTTTATCAATTATGTACTTTAGAAGGAAAGAGCAGCTTTTGTGGCAGTCACAGTGGCTTAAAGGAAATTCACTCCTGGATTCTGCCGTAACCCTCCTTTAAAAACCTGCCCACGGAAAAGCATGTTGTCTTCTACAGACTGCTGTTTCTAGCTGTCTTTAAACTGTTTTCTGGTCAGCTTATACAACAATCAGGGAAATGGAAAAGACAAGAGGAAGACTAAAGTAGTTAATAAGAAAGAAGAAATCCTAGTCTTAACAGGCTTAATAGAGAAGTCAGTGACCGAATAATTACAAAGACAACTAAAAATTACCTTTCAAAGCAGAGAGGGAAAGATTGCATTGTAGTGCCCTGTGTTATATTGGAGCCTATCCTTCAACAGGCTGTCTTTGTACCTACGTTTCCATTGCCATCTATCTGCTTATGTACCATACATTTGTATGCAGTGAGTAGTACAGTCATCTGAGGTTTAAGGATGCCCAAGTTTTTTTTCATAATGTCCAGTTACTCTTTTCTAAAATGTTTTATAATCAGCTTGCGTCTGCTAAATGATACTGGTTAGAAAACCTTAATGTCTGTGTTCTCTTAATTCTCTGTAGAGCAGACAACTGCCTTGGGGAAGGTTATAATAATGTGCTTCGATTTATTTATGCCAATTTGGCTCGCAGCCTCAAACTTCTTTAGGTAACAATTTAGAGTCAGATTTTCAAAAAATAAGCCAACAGGTTTATAAGCACATATACTTACCTCCAATTCTGAAAATTTATAAAACAGGACAGTTTTATGGGAAGATCTTCAGAGGCAAAAATGAGTGATAGGTACCCAGCTCACAGTGAAAGACTTGATTAGAGCTGCTTGATATTAGCTTCTGCTTAAGCCTTTGAAAATCTCTTCCTTAACAGTCTAATTCCAACTGCCAGTTGTTATTTACACTTGTGCCTGTTCCCCTCTGAGTGCTAGAGCAAACGTTGTATGCTGTGATTTTGAGATTGAATAAATCGGATATTATAATCAATTTGCAGGCAGAGCAGTACGATTTGTGCAGAATGAACTTACATGCCTGAAGAGAGATTTACAGTAGCTCCATCACAATTTTCTTTCAGTAAGAAAACAAGTAAAGAGCTTGCAAAGAGAATGGCAAAAAGGCTATGTACAGGTGCACCTGTTCATCCACACTGCCAGCACGCCTGGTTCTGTAGCTTGTGCTCCACTTTGCCAAGCAGACTTGGGAGCAGCAGGTAGCTCTGCATTAGACTGCCCTGCTCGCAACAAACTTCCTACTATTAGGAGCTCATTTCTAGAATTCTGCCAAGCAGAAAAAGTAAACCATGCCCAGTTTATCATCCTCTGGAGACATTATAAGTTACTGGCTAAATATGTTCACCGTGTCTAACGCTACACAACCAAACTGCAACGGCAATGATATCTGAAATGCACAGTAAGTAAGATTCAGTCAGACAGAAGCTGGCTGAGTTGCTATTGCTGTTTATAAAATGCACTGAAAATAAGCAGTAAAGCTCTGATATTTTTCCTCTGCCAGTGTATGCACAGCTGTCAGTATACCTACTCTAGATTTCCTTTTGTTGTTTTTTACTGTTGTTTTATTATGGTGTACCCTTGAGAGGTCCAGAGCTGGAGTTTAAATATAAGTCATTTGATAGTCATTGGATAAGTTATGTCTAAATGAATAGATGCTCTAGACAAAATTAGACTGCCTGTGGCAAGGTTTTTATGTAAATAAGTGCACTGATACGTTGTATATTCAAACAGTATTTGTCAAACCAGAAAGAAGAATGAACACAACTGTCTTCATGCTCATACACAAAAGGTAACTTATTTAGGACAAGATGATGTTGTGCAACAAAAAGATTTATTGTGTGACTAAAATTAAAATTAAATTCCTGTTAAAATATTTATGTAGATGTAGCTGAAACATTCTGCTTAGAGATAAATCAAAGAGGCCTTTGGCATTTCACAGACATATAATTCCAGCATTCTTCTGCTGCAAATTTAGTGCTTACAAGATGTTAATGGCAGTTCAGTTTTCAGGACAGTCTCTGCAGACTATTTTTGCTCAGCAGGTGGTGAGGATCTGCATCTATATTTCAAATATACTTCTATCTCATTACTGGCTTCTTATTTCTTTGTGATTTATATCTCTATAAAATTCTGGCTTGCACAATGTGGAAGGTGATTTCAAAAAGGCAAATTCTGCATAATGTGAACATTTATCATATTCCTTCTTGGTTTTTCCCTCTTTAGACTTCATTTCTTGAGAGACTGGATGGAAGAATGACATGGCATGCTTAATCAAAAATTAAAAATAAGAGGAAAAAAGAGACTTTTCTAAAAATCAAGCACTTTAAAAGAGCTTTAAAATATTGGGGTACTTTACTCAGGTATGATACTCCATTCTAAGTGGTAGTATTATTTGCACTCATACCTTCCTTTGACTGAACCGAGATCTTTAAATAATATATGCACACTGGGAAGTAAGTTTGCATGGGTAACTTAATTTGTAAGAGTTGCAATCAGTACAAATTCAGTAAGTGCTTTTTGTAATAAGGCTGAACATAATGAATTGATTTTGTATTCACGCAGATGTCACATATAATTTCAGAGCTGTTACACTATAATTTTGTAGCACTTAATAGAGATTATTGTGGTGGCAATTTTGTCACTGTAGATAAGGGGTTCTTATCTCATAAATTTCCAGCTCCCCCTTTTCAGGTGTTTATGATATAGTGTAAAGTTAAAATCCTCAGCCTAATAAAATCAGGGTAAAGTTGATCAAACCCTGAAGAAGAGGTGGACCCAAACAGCAAAATTTTAGACTTCTAGTTTAAGTAAAAATGCACAGGCTGACAGTTTTGGTTTAATCTATGATAGATGTAGAAATTCAGTTCTGTGTTAGGTTTCTGGAACCCTCCTGTTTCATCTTATGGTCACCCTGCACACAGCATACACTATTCCACTGTGAGGGTTTGCTGGTCATATTTTGGATTTCAAATCCTTCAGGATCTCTTCTGAAAATCTTTTTCTTTTTAATCAGTACAATATTCCCCACCTCTGCTTCTACTGTGGAATGTAAATAGTGAGCTCACACATTGGAATTCTTTTCCTTGAAGCGAATGTATTAAGGGAAAGAAAGCACCTTCTATTCAGATATAAAAGAGATCAGCCATATACCAAAAAAGGTAATATAATACTTATACTTGGCATTTCTGACCCTTAGCTTTTTGACCTGGTGTTGCAGGTGAGCTAGAAAAACAACATGTGTAATATACAAAGGGAGAGAGAGGAGCATTTCACATTTACCTTCAATCTCTCTCCATGCCCATAGGCTATTTGCAGTGCCTTCAGATCTCATGTGCAGGCTAAGCTCTGCAATACATACAAGCTCTTAACATACCGTCTGCTCTTTGTGCTCTATGCAAGTAAGGTTCTGCAAAATAAATAATTTTATAGCTTGTGACACACCAGAAGATCTCTTATATCCACAGCCAAGGAGAGGAAATGCAAGATGCTCTACGCTGTTTATGCCATGTATTTATATCCTCAGTTGGAGAACCAAGAAAATAATTTAGTCCTGCCGTCTCTTTTGAGATTAGTAACCAATAAGCACTGAACAGCTGAGGCTAGGAAGAAATTTCTGATTCATTTTCCCTAGTCCAACAATCATTATAAACCATTTTCTGGTTTACTATCAGCTTAATTGAAAGCTTTCCCACTCTATTGCCACTCAATGGAAAAATAAAAGTTGTAAGAAGTTGCTGGAAATCATATATATACACACATACATGTTTTTCCCATACATAATAAAGCAGTTAAGGTCTTGCTGAAGAGCTGTTCTGGTTTGAGGTGGATTGTATGCAAACTATAAGTTCAGACAGAAGCACAGGTTTTATGATTCTCAGTCTGTTTTGACAGCACTGATTTCTTGCACCATATTCACATGAGATTTTAAATGTGTCCAAACTAAACATTAAGAATACAATCAGTCTGAAGTTGAATGTGACCCAGAGTCAAGCATCTTTTCCTATAATATTCAAATCTGATGAAATCTAGAGTCAGTTCCAGGTTTAAAACAGTATTCAGATAGAATCTGCTCATGTGTTAGCAGTACCTGGCCCTGGATGGAAGTAAGCTGCTCAGCTGCATGTCATTAGTCCTGAACAGCTAATACTTCATAGGCAGTTGTGAGATATTCCACCAGAAAAGGTTTTGTCAGGCTGTGTCTGGGGAGTTTCAGACAGGTTAACAACATACAAACGTGTAATTAATATTTACCACTACATAATAAGACAAGAATACAGTAATCTTCAGTAATGTTTTAATTCAAGCAGGTCTTATTGCTGTTTAACATAATTCTCAGATAAGATATAAGAAACCTCTGCAAGAAGAAATGCTCTATTGTGCTGTTCACCAATCTCCATTTATGCCACTCAGCCTTAAAGTCTTTGCTCTGTAATGATCTTTTTTACATTCTACGTTATTTCCAAAATTAAATTAAATTCCACCACTATAATTTTACAGCATGTTTTGAAGAAAAAACTATACATGGAATTATTTTCCTTCTGCTGAAAGGCTTGCTACAGTCAACCACCTCTCCATGGCAAAGAATACAGAAATTGCTCAGGAGAAGGTAAAACAGTCTCTTCCTCTGTCTTCATATCCACTGTCCTCCCGCATCTCCTTTCCAGAATAAAACACAGGGAAAAAGGTCTGAGAGTATTGAGAATTGAAACCTGATTTCAGTGACAAATTGGTAAATCTGCGATTCATCTTCTATCTTCAGAAAAGGGCCTGAATCAACCAGCTACGGGAGATTTAATGAGACAAACAGTTGAGCATAGTCTTATTCAGGTTACAACATATGGGATGGCCCAGAATATCAGCACACTGCCAGTGTGTTGGCTGATCTGTTCAGGAAAAGACTGGCCCAAGCTCAGAGAGAGATAAAAGCCAGCACCACCTGGGCTTTTCTGGTAGAGAATGGCATCAAAGAACAAATGCAAGTACCACTTCTAACTCTGTCCTTCATGCTGCTTCTAAGCCTCTGCTGCTTCCTCTCCATTTTTCTGGGAATGTGGAACTTTAAGGATGCTTTATTCATCTGCGCTAACACTGCATTTTTCCCTTCAGTACTGAGAAGCATTTACTTTGTGTCAGAATATATACTTGGTAAGAATATTTAGTGATATAAAATGAATCCAGGAAGATCAGAAATATGTACGGCAAATTACAAGTTGAGAGATGTTTGATGGACATCATAGGAAAAATGGGAAAGAAGTACAATGTTTTCAAAAATATGAGCTAATATCGTAAAGCACAGCATAGCTCACAGCTTCAAGCACTAAGTATTCCTGACTTGTGAATACAGGGAGCTTCTTTTCCCAGAACCAAACAAAACCAAGGTAGGAAGGTGGCAATCATTTAACCAAAATGGTTAAATATGTGGATGAAAAATAGTGCATTTATATTCGGAAAACAGAGTATGCAACAGAGTGCCTGTCCTGTTACTGACTTGACACTTGGCCCTCTGAAATGAGGGAGGAGCTTTGATTAAGGTGCTTAGGGTCTAAGTGGGCTGACACAAACTCATTTAAAGGCTGGTGTCATTCAACCACTGGTGCTATTCTGTGGGATTAAACTGAGCAGGTTTTTGGCTGTTCACACACCTAAATGAGATTAACTGAAAGAGGGAGAGGAAAAAAAAAATGCTGAATACTTTCTTTTCAAAACGATTAATATCCATTTGCATTAAGTACATTAAAAAAAAAAATCAACCCACAAAAGACCCCACAAAAACAGAAAACAAAAAACTTTAAAACACCTGGTTATGAGGAATTATGAACTGGATGCTTATTTCAAAGTTAAAATATTTTCTTACACTGTTTTCAAGTTGATCAAATAGCATTTTATAATATGTTGTTCATATTGTTTGCTTCAAGGTAGATATGTTCTTTTCATGTGTCTATTTCAAATATAATGATATGAATCACTTAAAGAGTCCTTTTCAGCCTTAGTATACAGCCAAAATTACGACACTTAATGGGCTTTACGGAGGCTTCCAGAACAGATCACAGGATTTAAATTATAGGTGAACATAGCTTATTCAGAACAATTGGGGAACAAAAAGGAATTGTATCAAGAAAATGTATGTTAAAATTTATAGAAAGCTGAGAGTTAGGTATCCTGAATGTCTCTGTTGGTTCATTTACTAAGTGCAATCTAACATTTGAAATGAGAAAAGGTTGAATTTACAAATGTACTGGCTCAGTGAATAAGATTGTGAGAGCGTATGTCATCAGTGTGGAGAGACTTGGACCAGTAAGGACAGGTTCATTAGCAGACAAGAGAGGGTAGCAAAGTAATTAAAACAGGATCATAGTCAAAACAAGAAGCCAAGTCAGAGAGCTTACTAGAATCCAAAATTTTATTTGAAAACTATTTCCTTACAGTCAGAAAAGTGATTAAATGAAATTTATCCAGAAAACGGTTTGTTTCCACAGCCAGAAACAGTAGTTGACATTTATTCTGTTCAAGATTAGTAACCAAAAACATAATCTTTCGGAACAGTTTCTTTATCATTTCTTCCATTAGCTGTTGAAGGTAATTGGTCGATTAGTAGTGCCAGCTGGGATTCCAGTGGGGAATAAGGAAATAATTCTTCTTATATTTCCTTCTGCAAAGGCATGTGTGTGTGGTAGAATCATGATCCCTATTAAAATACACAGATGTCTTTATATAGACTTGTAGATCCAGAATCTGATCATGCTCAAATGCAAACATAAATTTACTTTCCTTGGCAGAGTCTATCAGAATTTATATATAGTTTGAGAAAATCATCCACGTTGTTGTCTTCTACTTTTTTTATGTTGACACTCTAACTATTTGTAACCATCATTTTGAACCCAAATACGGAAACACTGAATAAAATTTATTTAATATGTCTTCTCAACCCTTCCTTCCCTACTTGAGCTTTTATTTCTTCTTTTGATTACTTGTGTTTAATAAAATGTGGGGTTGAAAAAATTGTAGCATTTTGGGAAAAAAGCCACCACATCTAGGTGAAGGAAGAATAATTTTTAAATCAGTACACATGCAGAAACAAATGGATGGCCTTTTCCAGACAGCTTTTGGATAAAACCATGGGAAAAAATCCATCTTCAGAAAGTAATGTAAATATTTGAAACCAGCTGCTGTTTTGTGTTTGTGAATCAGCTGGTATCATAATCAGCACATTGTGATAGAGTAGTAAATGATCTGCAGCTTTTTGCTATGAAATATAAAGTCTTTCATTAGCTTCTAACCAAGATTCCCAGCATCTGAGGTGTGCCCTTTGCTGTTCAATTCAGCCAGGAGTGTCTATAAGGCATTGGAGATGCCCTGGTATATCTGTGATGCTCACAGGGTTCTAGTGACATGGGAATAACAGGAGCTCCGCACCTTCCTGGAGAGGGGGCTCAGGACAACTCAAAGCACCTCAGATAGCACTAAAACCCTTGTTTGGGCAACCGATAAAAGCCTCTGCAGTCCTGGGGCAATAACACGTGAGTCACTACTGGATATCAGCTCACCCATACAGCACTGAATTCCTTATGTCCATTTGAATTCCTGTCTGTTCATGCTCTGTTTGTAGAAATTACTATTTCTTTTGTGGCAATTCACCGAAAGTCACTGCCTGACAACGAATTCACATACTTATTTATGCAGGCATGCAAGCTCTCTGTTAAAACAGGCCTTGAATTTCTCCATCTAATTCAAATCATTTTAATAATTACCTCTCACTCAGCTATTCATATTTAATTTATATTTTAGCCTCAACTTCATGTCACTCAAGTGTTTTCTTCAAAGAGAAAATGTCTTGCTAGCAAGAGACTGTTTTTTTCCTCTTCCTCAAGCCATAATGTTCTTTAAGCATTTCCATAATCTGATATTCTTTAGCTAATGTTCATTTACATATCTGCAGAGATCGTGGTAGGGAATTCAACAGAGCTTGCAGCTAAGTCATACATTTCCTTCAATCAAGATGGAAAGGAAATTGATTGTGGGATAAGGTCCATTGCCGATCCTCAGGACTATGCCAAATGCATGCAGAAAGTAAATGGTTCCGTAATTTTGATGTATTTCCTCACCTGCGATATCTGATACTGTGCTCAAAGAAGCCTGGGAAGGTTAGAGGCCACCTGTCACATAAAGAGGCTTAAAACTGCTATTGCATGACACTAAAGGAAACACTGTGGCTGAGTTCTTTATATGCACGGCAAGCCACGTGCCTCCCTGGTGTAACTCAACTGGTATGTTCAGGCAGAGGGGAATTTTTCATCTGCCATCCATGATGATAATCACAGATGGTGAAATTTGTGTTACTAATAAAGAAATTATAAGAGGAATATATGCCATTTATTACAAATGTCATTTTAAAAGGCAGCAGATATTACAGTAATATATCATTTCTTGACCCCAAAGTCTATTACTGTGTATGCTAAGAAAAGACATTTCTATTCCTTCAGGCTTTCATAACACTGTACCATTGATTTTAACATTAAATATGATTAGTTAGCATTTTGCTTCCTTCCTATGGCCTGCTGCCAAAAGATTTTTGTTTTTAATTTAGTGCTTAAAGTGGAGTAAAGCAAACCCGCACCACATGTTCTAAAAGCTCACGTCAACTTCTTAACCCGGATCTAAGGAATCCCTTTATTCTTATTTTTTATGCTAGATTATTCTTGCTTTAAATTAAAGTAGTATTTTAAGTGAACGATTTCATTCCCTCTCTTTGTTCTCAGAAAGAGGCTGCATCACAGGATCTAGAGAGACAGCCCAGGTCTTTCCAGAGCTAAGTCTAGCAAATGCTTCTGCAGATACTACTGCTCCCAGGTTTGGCTTCCCCAGCTCAGGCAAGAGGAAGGGTAGTACAAGCACCCCTCATCTGCTTCACGGCGAAAGCACCCATTTACATCACTCTCTTTGACAGAGTCGTTTAACTTCATCTGTTTGATTTTGCAGCATAGTGAATTAGGAAGAGCTCTTATACTTCAGCTCCACAACAGACATGGTGCCTCAGCATACAGCGATAATAGGCAACAACATCTTTAACTGATACAGCAGTTTTTTTCCTAGGTGATTTATGCCCCTGTGTAAATCTCGGGTAGGGGATTCAGCTGTTTGTGATCCCAGGCATAGTTTTGCAGCACTAATTCATAGATAACTCCCTCCACCTCACCTGCTGGACTGCCTTAGAAGCAGTTCATACTTTGCCACAGTGATGCAGCAGCTACTCAGCCTATCTGTGGATGCCTGTTCTGTGGAAAACAAAGCCATATCCTCTTCTCCCTGATAAATCTTATAAATGGATAGAGCCATTCTCTCATGCAGTTTATTGAAATTCTTACAGATCCTGAAATTAATGCTGGGGAAAGCAGCACTAAAATACAAAAATCTCCACTGATGGATTTTTTTATCACTAATTACAGTTTTGAGCAAACCCTCCATCAGCTAGAGCTCTCATCTCAAGGTGATAGTCAGGATTTGATATGTGAATCCCTCTACCCCAGCAATGTGATATATCCCTAATTTTCAAGCTGAGATAATATATCTTTGGGAAGGGGATCGTAATCTTGGGTATTACATTCTTTTACTTCAGGGGAGCTTTATACAGCTTAAGGTGAGAGGAAACAAAACCAACAACAAAAAGTATTTGTCTACTTGTGCATGTGTTTACATATGCATGTGTATAAGATGGGTTTTACTCATCTGTTAGAATTTTCAGTTACCTCTATGTCTTGCTGTGGATTCCGCATCTGATTCATCTCCTTAATTTGGTGCTTTTTGGTACTTAAGATATCCTGAGCAGCTGCAACATGGTTATAAAAAAATTCCCTTTCTGCTGACGTATAGCTGATGTATTAGAGTACACAGATACCCTCTGTATTACGCACACAGGAGGAAGGAGGCCCTCCAGGCAGAATGAGCTCTGCCCCTCCAGCTCTCAGCTGTTCATTCTTTAGAACCCAGGCATCCCCATGAAGAGTCCACAAACACAATTCAAATGCAGTTCAGGAAATCTGTCACCTTGTCTAGGGACAGACACAGCTGGTACTAGACTTAGCAGTGCAAAAGGATCACATATTTTCGTTTTGCAGAAAGAATTTGAGTAGCCACTGTATACAAGTACACCATATATGAGCAAGCACAGCTATGTGACAAATGTGTCAAGAAACCTTTCTGTAGACTTTTGACTGTGTTCTCTGTACTTAGGAACTTATTCGGTTAATCCATATCGACAAGACTGTATGTCATGTTCCAGATTTTGGGGAATCTTGCAATTCCCCTACACAATTTTTAAAAATCACTAATTTTGTAGCCTGTCTACCATTCCTGTATACTGTAAGTCTTCCCTTTTCATTCTTCCTTCCAAAATAAGCAACCAATTATTTCTCTAAATGGAAGTCTGGGTATCAGGCATCCCTGAAGCCCTGCTAGGTTTATGAACTAGTAACTAGAACTGGTAGAGCACTGAGACAGAAGCAGGTGTGATAAATCATTATATAGCAATTGTCTCCAACTTTCAAAAATATGAAGTTGGGCTAAGAGTAGAGGAAACTAAGATAGAAGCCTACAAAGCTGAGAAAAGATATTTGGGGATTTCGTTAGTATATATTAAAACTTCACTGATATTATCACTGTATTTTGATTCATACTCTGGTAAACCACTGCTTTTTCTGGTCTGGTATTTTGATTAAAAGCTTCTGTGCACAACATGCAGTGGAACATGCTGAACATGACTGTGGCTCTGACATTCACACTGTAGAAAAACATGACAAGTTATTACATCCCTCACAGTCTCGGTCTGCTCTGTCTTTAAAATGAAGATGATAATCCTCCTTTTCCCTTCCTGAGCCTCACTAATTTAGATAATAAGCTCTTTATGGACACAGTCTACCCTTAATTTGTGCTTGTTCAACACTGCCATCTCTACTGAGACCTATAGGGACTGCCACATTTCCAATAAACAATAATAATGAGACAGCATATAATATGCTTATCACTAGTTTGGACTGACAAACGCATATGTTCATTGTAACATTATTCCTTACAAGTAATGCAGATTATTATATGTTCATCATGCCAATAACACCTCCAAAAACGTGATTCGCCCCAGAATTATGTAGATAAAACCTTTATATCACTCTTCACATGGTCATATGTTTTATAGAGATAGAGGGAAATGCTATTGTTTTTCTTTCAGCATTTTTCATGGCAGTTTATGAGTTAAATCCAGTATTGTATGAAATCCTTTCCTGGGATGTGGGCAGTAAAGGGCCAGGCAGCTGGCATTTTACAGACTTATAGGATTCAGCAGCTGAGCCTACAGCCAAATGAGAGGTGAGAGCAGCAAAAAGGCCTGTTCTTTGGAAATATTATAAATGGATCGAGTTGCTCTCTACATGTGAAATTTCTTTAAATCTGGAGAGAAAATCAGATTAAAGGCTAACATAATTCTTTCTGGATGAAATCACATTCTGCCCATAGAAATTCTATGTGATGGATTTTGATTGCTAAATACTGCCGTACAGAGACAGTCAACATGGGTACCAATTCAGGGGAGGCATTTGAAGGCAACAGCATTAGAAAATGCTGTTGGGCTGATATAGCCTACCCAGGATCAGTCTGTTCAGTTCAAAACTGCTTCTCTTGTACAAAATGAAGAGGTGCAGAAAAGAGATGATGAGGGTTCAAGAATTATTCCACTTAATGACACACCAAGCAAAACAATCACCTTAAAGGATTTTTTTGTTTGTTTGTTTTTCCTATGGAAGAAAGTGAAACAACAAGGCTGAGTTGTCAGGGCTCAGAAAGCTCAGACAGACTTTGGAAAAGTAATGCATGGAGAACTTCTGTCCTCTATTAAAAGGATATTTTTTAACATTGCTCATTATTCTTCGATAACTAGGAAGAAAATGGTGTCAAATTTTGCTAAAAACAAAGTTCTAGGCCTACGAACTGTGAAGATAGCCAATTCCTACCTAAATTACTGAAAAATTACAGTGATAATAAAAGATACAAAACACCTTGTTTACTGTAATCCAAAAATCCTTACCTCATGCAAATATTGCATATGACATCAGCGATTTTTTTGCATATTGTCTTTAACGAAGATGTACAAATTATTTAGACCTAGGCTTGTCTTTCTGTTACTGGCCTATATAATACAAGGTACAACAGATGTACTATAATGTCAATAGTTCTGAAGAATATCGTGAATGTTCAAGCTTTTTATATATAAGGATCTTCTCTGTTCCACCTTCACTTTATATATCTAGTTAAAAAATAAATACCTTCTGGAAAAGGGGCAGAAGATAAAAACAGACAATAGACCGAAACTTCCCTTTTTGTACCAATGCTGCATTTTCATTCCAGAAAACAGTAAGGATGATTCATCAAGGACAAGTAAGTATAATCAGAAAGAGAAAGTATCAGCTGTATATAACTATATACATAAACACATACATATATTTGCCTTTACTTTTCTCCTCCAAATTTGCAAAGTTAAGGACAACAGTCAGAAATATTTCAGAATAGCACTCACAAGTTTTCCATTACTAGAGCTGTGAAAATATGTTGACTAAAATATTTTAGGAAAAGAAAGGCAACTTTTTGAAATGAAAACACCTCTGTGGAAATTTCAATTTGAACTGGAAATGTGTGTTTCCTGATGAAAAATAAACACTTCCATTTCACTAAAAGGTTTGTGAAATAGGAGAGTTTAAATTTTATGCAATAAATTGTAAGTATTTTAAACAGAAAATGCTTTGTTCGAATTTTAGCATGGTATCTCTGGTTCTTTTATAGCTGATTCTGGCACCAAACTGGTCTTGTGCTTTATCCTTAAAGTTTGTCCTAAAAGGAATTGTGCAATGCAAGCTAAGTAAACAGTTGCTATTATATATCAAAGAAGTTCAGAGATGACTTATACACTACTTTGTTGTGTGAAAATGGTCTGTTCATTTTTAAATACCAGCATGAAACAAACAAAAATCATTCTTCTGTCACATATATGATCTTGAACCCGAAGAACAAATTATTACAGACCTTATCTTGCAGCTCCTATTCACAAGAGTGTGTACACTAGTGTAAATAAGGACTACAGGATTAACACCTATATAAGGAAGAAGAATGTTTCTAATTAGCTGTGCTGTGGCCACTCAGAGTGAAAGTAAATCTCTGCTGTATACAGTGGTGCTTTGCAATGCCTTCCTTTGCACTACACAAAACCCTGATTTCCATGGTATTTATATTTCTGTCAGCATCTGTTAGTTATATGGCTATGTGTTCATTTGCCCTCTTCTCACTGCAGCTAAAATCAACAAAGGAAGCGATCTTTCAAGATGTATTAAAATACAACCACCTTAGCGGACATCTTATTATACCTTGGCTGTTTGAATGCCAGATGATTTGGCAGGCAGACAAAATGGAAAAAGTAAGAAGAGACAGATCTGCCAGGCCACCATGGCCATCTACACAAGATAGACTCAAGCGTCTTATGGAGGTGGTGAGTAGGTCACCTGCTTGTTTCTGTTTAGCAAGAGCCATTAAGGAACTGAGGAAGGACACAGGGCTTTTTATTTTTCTTGAGAAAAATGTGTGTGATGAATGAAGTGCCACAGGTGACAAGGATCATTCCTAGGAAATGTATCTTTCCTTCCAAGGGGATTGTGGAACTGAGACTGACTCCCTGATTTCCTCCCTTCTGCCTTCCCACCAAAGAAAAACAAAACAAAAAAGGAAGAAAATACCACAAAAGAATGAGCTTGCCACTTCCCCACTGTTTAATTCAGTTTCTCCTTACAGAAACTAATAATTACACAGCTGATGCAATGTGTATCATATGGCATGTGTTGCAAAGCTCACTGTAAGCACCTTCGAGGCTCATTTAAATCTTAAAGTGTAACTGAATATGGAAATGCGTGTTTCATGTAAGTGGAACATGCTGAGCTAAATATATAAATAAAATCCTCTATTTAGGGAAAACAAATGTCAAACCTGACTCAGTAGGGACTTCCTCTTACAAGGTTGTAACTAAGAATTTATGGTATTTGGTCTGTAGCAGTTTTCTTTATTATTTGTGAATTTGGCATTTGTAGCTGTTGAGTGAATACCAGCTTACCTAAGTCGGGTACTATTCCAACCTCAAGACTGCACATGGCATGGATGATTTGTTGATTTCAACTTCTCTTAACTTATTCAATATCTGTGCCTCACTAGCTCTGAAGTCAACCGTGATAGTGGTTACAACAGCCAGTTTCAGCTGGCACATCTTCTAGTGTTCTTGCTTGTAAAGTATTCATTTAATGCCTCAGCTCTTTCACTGTCCTCTGCGACTTCAGTTCCCACTCACTCTTGCAATACTGTGACTTCCTCTCTCACTCACTCTCACAAGAGTAATAAAAACCTTTTCAACCTTCTGGCATTTCTGCCCATCACTTAAAATTACTTTTTTTGCTGTAGCACCTCTAAATTTTCAGAGTTTATATCAATGCAGATGACAGTATTTTGCTGAATCAGCTTCGGGGAATCATGGGTCAGTACATCATGTCAAGCTGGGAAAATCACTTGAGAACAGCTCTAGAGCTTTCCAGTGACTGAAGCGAGTAAAGCAGTTCCTAGTAACTTACACAGCATTATGAACAGAAAAAAATGCTAGCAAACTCTTCTGAAACCTCAGTGAAAATATTGCTGTGCTATTCATTTGAAAATGCAATCATTTATGGCATGTTTTAAAAATTCCTCTTCTGTAGTATTAAAATAGTGAAAAACCACAGTACTGCATGAGTATGAAGCTGATATAACTTGCAGTGGATCGCTCTCATGTTAAAGGCAGCTATTATAACTGAGATATTATTTACGAGACCCCTGTATTACATCAGAAAACAACCTTTCTCAGAAGATTTGGGACGTAGCACTGACCTTCTCATACTTTTCTTCTATAACTCAGCAGACTTGTGCTTTGGAGCTGGAGGTGAAAATTAACTTCTGTCCAAATGAAATAGAAATTTTCTGCAGAATATAAGCACAAAGAAGCATGTGATACAGAAAACTTTGTTTAGAATTAGCATGTCACAGAAATGTACAAGATAGAATTTCTGCTCCAACTGGACAAGAGAAGTATGCGGAGTATACGTGAGGAGTATAATTACTAATTTATCTCAAGAGTTGCGTGGGTAGTAACAGTGATTTCCTCAAGGGAGTGTGATTTGCACATTGCTATAGACTCAGTATAACCAAGTATTTTCGGTCTTAAGACCTTACTGTAGTGACCCTTAAAAGCACAGTAAAACATCTGCTGTCATTGCTGCTGCCATTCTTAGTTCCATCTAGCTTTTACAAAAACATTCCTTGTATTTGAAGAATTTGCTTATGCCTCATTTGGATCTTGCTCACCAGGATCACTCACAATGTCGGAGGATGTTAACAGCACACTTTTTCCTCACATCATGTTTATTTCTTCTCTCCTCTTGAAAAAAAGAATCTATAAAGATGTGTTTACATGTATTTAATTCTCCTGTGTGCACATGGCTGTTCAAGAATAATGTTTGTTGTTTTTTGCTTTTGTTTTCCCTCTGTTGGGTGTACCTACAGTTCTTTAAGCCTAACATTTTGATTTTTACCTTGTTTTCCTTCTTGGTTTCTTTCTCCTACCCCTGTACCCTCACTTTTAGACAAGAATGCAACTAAACAACAAGTTGCCTGTGGTCCTTGAGCAATAATGCAGAGAAGTGAGAATGAGGTCAAGATTCTTTATGCTGTCAAAGACAGGAAAATACAACTAGGTCTCCCCTGTGCCTGACATTTCCTGACTTAGCTGCTCTGGATTCTTTAGGTAGCTGATGCAAATAAAAACAGATAGCAGTTTTAATTCATTACAGGGACCGATGCATTTGGAAGCTCAGTTTCAGACAAGCAAGCACAAAGGGTTACTGTGTGCACTTGCAACCCCTCAGCAGCCATCAGTGCACCTCAAGCCAACCTGAGCATCATTCTTATCCTTTTATTTCCCCAAACGGAAGGCAGACATCTCCTCTATTTTGCTTTCTTTAGTAACAGGCAAATATGGTGTTGCTGGTGCTGTTATTAGTTCCCTGTTCTTAGATAAGATACCTCAGATTCTTCTGGAAAAACAAAGGCAGGGAAAGATTTCTTCACATTAAAAATGAAGCCTAATTGCTAATATATAAAGCAAAGCCTTGCTCTTTTCTACTATACTAAATGTTTCCCTACAGTATGTCCTCAAGTCTGACTCCAGAAAATTTTGATTGATTTGTGAGTGAAGTATTTCTGTCTCTTAGTGGTAAGATTTTTTTAAAGGAGTTTGTAAAACCTTTTGCTCCCATCACTTGTTTAAATACTTTATTTCCCTTAGGATGCCATCTTGCTGGTTATTCAGATTACTTCCAGGGTTTCTGTCTCAATAACTTGTTAAACTAACACATTTGTATTATTCTTCTGCATGGAAAACTTCTTCCACCAGGTTTTCTAAATACATATATCTTTCAGCTGCTTAGGACTTTCTGTCCCTCTCCACAGGGCATAGCAGCCAAGGAGAGCCATAAGATTACAATCTGGAATGAGTGCTGGGGAAAATAATGCTATTCTCTCTTCTTCTTCCTAAGGATAGAATCATATAGGAGGTCAGGTACCTTCTGAATTCCCCATACAATCCTTGTCAGTGGAAGGAAAACACCTTTATCCATTGTAGGAGATGTATTCCGGTAAGTTTTCCTTTCCTGACCTTTCATTATCTATGACGGGTTTGGTGAATGCAGAAGTCAGCTTTGGAAGCATACAGGATTTCATGTCACCAGACTGCCCAGGGACTCAGTAGGGCATTTGATAGCAGTAGGATGATTGTCTGCACCCACGTGAAAGTCCTACTTTCAGAGATGGCCCCATGTGTGGGTCATCATATAATCATTCTCATGCCTGCCACTCAAGGGCTTTTTAGACTTAGCATTAGCAAACAGGAATAAACAACATTTCTTTACAAACCATACAAAGAACCACAGTACGCCGAATATTGGAGAGACGCCACATTCCTAAAGTACCTAACTAGGTACACGGGGGAAAGCAGAAAGTGGCAAAACAATCAAATTGATGAGAGAAAGGACAAAGAAATCAGAGGTCAGTAGCACAGCCATTTCCTGAGACATTAACCTGACAAGACTAAACTGACACTCACTTCTCAGATTAAGGGGTTAATGGAAATAGCAAATGGCACAACTTTAATCTCGCCTTGAGACAATTATAGTAATGAAAACAGGAACTGCCTGAGACTTAACCCATTCTTCTAGTTGTCTTAAAACTGTAATCTCATAATCCTCTTTAGATAATGGAGTTTGTAAGGCTGGAAATAGTAATTTCTAATGGCATTTTCCAAGCCATTAAGAATGTGTATACCTCAAGAGAATGTCACATGTCATAGCCTTTTTCCAAGCTGGAAAGTACTTGGGATTATTGTTGTTTGGTCCGTCTTCTACATTTTATCTCTTTGTCCTAAAACATAATCTCTTTCTGATCTTTCTTATGTGTTTTTTTTTTTTTTCTTCTTGGTACCAAAATGTCACATTTTAAGAAAGAAGAGTCTGTTGAGGTCTGTTCTGTTCCACTTCTCTAAGCACTCAGAGCTTGATTAACATGCTATCAAGGCAATGAGACTTTTCCCAATGACTCTGATGGGAGCTGAGCTGGGCCCTAACTCGTTACAGAGCCACACCAGCAAATTCACTGCGACAATGGTAAATGTTCCTGATTCCTTCATGCCCTGAAGCACCAGATCCAGATAGATGAGAGTACAAATAACACAGAAATGCTGAGAATCTTTGAGGATTTTTTTCAGAAAGTTCTGTGATTTGTCTTCTCCCCTGAAGGCAAGCACAAACACTGTCAAGTAATCTCCCATTCAGTAAGTTTTCAAGCAGTAGATGTCTTGCTTCCTGTTCTTGAAGATCTTACATCCCCATTTGTTTAAGCAAATCCAGACTGGAGCTCTTTAAAAGGTTTAAAATACTTCCACATTTTACTCTACCATCTGAGTCTGCCCTGGTTTCAGGGCTTTTTCACCCTTTAGTGCTTCCCAGGGCTAAGCACCTGCATGCAAGAAAGCTGAAGTAACCTAGTTTTAAAGTATAGTTTCTTGGTGTCTGCACAAATCTGGCATTTGCTGCACCTTTTTTTTTTTCCTATTTGAAGCCTTTATTTAAATTTTCATCAGACATAAACGTTGTCAATGTATGGTTATAGAAACAATGGGCAAAGAAAACCTTTGAAATAATAATAAAAAGATTAATAATAGTATTTAAAAAAATAACACTATGGCTTCAAGCACAGAATACCAGCTGTTGGCTGATAACACAAGTAGAAAGTTTCAGTAACTCTGAACAATAAAAAAAAGAAAAGCCTTCACCATAAAGATATTCAAAGAGAATTAAATTTTATTTTAGATATCTAAATGGTTCATGTCTGTTAAGGTGGGTTGGTGATGGGATTAGTGTAATTCCTGAATTAGCAGCTTTAGGGAGGCAGAAGAATGGGTTGTTCTATTATATCTAGAGGGCTCAAAAGGATTTGTAATGGGTCAGCCCCATTTCAGATTTATATTTTTGAACCAGTAAAGTCTTCATGGCATTATATAAGCAACAGCCTGCCAAGGAACAGAATGGAAGTCTGATTGTGTATTTCCTTCATGCACAAAAACAGTGATACAAAATCTCATGCTAAGGTTTAAGCTCCTATAAATACTTTCAATTTTTAGATGTGCCTAAATTTCAGGAGCGTGCATAGAAGAATATCTATGCTCACTGTCTATTGTTTTGTATAGATTTTAAGACATCCTTATGCTAAATTCTGTTGCTGGAAGATGGGGGTTTTTGAGTTTATCTGGTGGGATGTTTTCTTTATAAAAATGTCATAAACTATGCATGTTCACAAATCTGTTCCAAAGCTCCTTGACATCCTATGGAAAGATTTATCTTATTTTCAGCATGCTAGCATAATATGCTAAAAATCTGTATTTTAGCTAAAAAGCATGATGTCATATAAACAAGAAAAAACAGATCAGATCATATGTCCTCAGTCGTTTACTTTTTGGCATTTTTGTCTGTGGTATTCTGACAACATGGCTAAGCTAATAGATTATTTTCTTACTAGCAAATGTATTTCCAATAGCCTTCTTCAGGAAAATGAGTTTTAGATCTTCCTTTTCTAAACCTTGAAAACATCTTTCCATACCCAAAGGACAGTGAAAAAACATTTTTTCCTCCTTATTGGCATATGAAGTAGTGATGGTTGTTTTCATACTGTAATATAGATAAATAAGCATGCTTGACTAAAATGTAGGATCTGTGAATTAAAGGATTCAGCTCCAAATCATCTGTATTTTCTTTACTGTTATCATTTATTCATCGATGCTTTTGCGTGTACTTAATATTGAACTTGCCAAAGTAATCAAATTTATCTACAGAGAAACAAAGTGGAATCGTATTCAAGTCACTGGAGTGAGAATATACCCACTATTTACTTCAGAATTAAACCTCTGAGGGATTAGGTGGAACCCTTTAACATTTGGTGTCTTGTGTGGCACTAAATGCATCTGCAGTGAACTAATCCCAGCAGAAAAATTTCACAAACAGCTAGCCATCGTGTTTTGGTTTGTTTTGTCAATATGTGGATGTAAACTGGGAATGTATTATCAGAACGTGTCTCACTTGGTCCAGATGACATCTCTGCTGAAAAGCTGTTTGTTGGGTACAATGAAAGTAAGTAAAGAGAAACAAACATAGCAATCAGGTTTCTAATTCAAGTCCCAAGCAAAGCAAAACTACCACCTTACCATTCATAAATAAGGCTTCTGCTAAATATGGGATACAACGTTTTTTTTGGTTTGATCTTTCCCTAGGAAAAATTAAAATTTTCAAAAATTTCTAAACACATTTGACAAATAAGCAATTGTTGAACTGCATGCCAAATCTTTAGGGATCTAATAAGCTGTTATAATCAGCTCACTGCAGACATAATTCCATGCAGCTCTTTTTACACTCTTAAAAAGGAAGGAATTTTAGCTTTAGGGAAAGGGAACACACTAAGTCCTTCATTTCATAGCAATAATAAAAAAATATATTATTAAGTAAAAATGTATTTATGGGAATTTGAACATGTTGCTTCCTTAATACAAAAATAGAGTTGTTGCACAATAGAGTTAATAACTCTGCAGTCCTGGTATCCTGCATCAGGCATACCATCCTTACCAGAAACTATCCAGGTAGTCTCTCATAGCCAAATTCATTCTCAGGTTCCTATTCCAGGCTATTTTCATGTTGTTCCTCCAAAACATGCTTAAACACAGCTCACTGATGCTAGATCTGTGCTATGGGACTTAGAAGCATTTTCCAGGTACTGACTTTGGCTGTGTGCCTCTGCTGCATCCCACCAGGACACCATGGCATATCTCAGTGCAGGCACACAGAGTGTAGCACCTTTTTACTTTAGAAGTTTTGCATTCCTTTACGATTACATAGGAAGAAAGGAGATTTACCGAGAGAAAATCACATCTGATGAGCCTGACTGCTCACCTGGGTTTACTGACAGGAATTCCAAAAGGACTGTCATGGTTTAATCCTAGCCAGCAACTAAGCCCCGCACAGCCGCTCACTCACTCCCCACTGGTGGGACGGGGGAAAGAATCAGAAGAGTAAAGTGAGGAAACTCATGGGTTGAGACAAAGACAGTGTAACAGGTAAAGCAAAAGCTGTGCACAGAAGCAAAGCAAAACAAGGAATTTATTCACTATTTTCCATCAGCAGGCAGGTGCTCAGCCATCCCCAGGAAAGCAGGGCTCCATCACGCGTAACAGTTACTTGGGAAGACAAACGCCATCACTCCAAACTTTCCCACTTTCCTCCTTCTTCCCCCAGCTTTATATACTGAGCATGATGTCATATGGTATGGAAAACCCCTTGGGTCAGTTGGGGTCAGCTGTCCTGGCTGTGTCCCCTCCCCTTCCAGCTTCTTGTGGACTCCCAGCCCACTCGCTGGTGGGGTGGGTGAGAGGCAGAAAAGGTCCTGACTGTAAGCACTGGTCAGCAGTACCTAAAACAGCTTATATTATCTATACTGTTTTCAGCACAAATCCAAAATATAGCCCCATACTAGCTGCTATGAAGAAAATTAACTCTATCTCAGCCAAAACCAGCACAAGGACACAAACTGTTCAACCTAATCTCTACAGGGGCCCAAATCTATCCGGATTTTGCAGATTTTTCTATGCCAGTTAGCTCTACTTAAGTGTAGGGATGACTACTTCCAACCAGAAACAATTCTACCGCAATTGTTTATGATAAAAAAATGGGAAGACAGTTTTTCCTTGTGATCCCTGGCTTTACTCTGTCTTTCCTCAAACCTGGAAGTATTGGTTTCTAAGAGAGGCTGTACAGCTTCCTTTTGATGAGTCAGTTTTTGGATAGAGCAAGGCAAATCTTACAACAGAGAATACAAGCATGAAGTATCTTCAGGGGAAAGCTACAAAAGCTGCCTGCAGACAACCCCAAAAAACAGAAACAGTGGCTATACGGTTCATGCTTCAGCCACTAACTGAAATCATAGATCATGGTCCACTACTCCAAACCAGAAGTCTCTCTGAAAATGTTACAGTGGAAGGAAAACTATTTTACAAAGAAAAAAAGCAAAGAATAAACATTTGTTCAGTGAAAGTGTTGCAACAAACAAGAAATTATTCAGTTGAGACACTACACAAAGCCGTCAATTAGTATTTCATAAGGCATTATGCATAATGTGAACAGTCCTTCAGTTGCAAATTTGAGGGAAAATTATTTAATATTGTTCAAAAGGAAAATATGCAATTTATTAAGCAATTATGATATTCAAGGAAGAGTGGTTTTAGCCTTGGAACACTGCAAATATTTGTACTAGAAATAATTGGCATTTGCCAGTGACACTGAATATCCTCAGAATTAAAATTCTTGAAATCTATTCAAGTCAGGTGATCAATATGATATATTGAAGTCTATTAAAAGTCAGGTGACCAATACAATATTGAGATTCAGAAGAAAGTATTGCGGAAATTGCTCAGAAAAGCAATTAGAATACTTCTGTGTGTGATAAATGTGTGTACTAGTTCTGGTTGGGGTGGAGTTAACTTGCTTCACAGCAGCCTGTATGGCACTGTGCTTTTATATCTGGGTCTTAAAGTGTATGGATAACACACCCATGTTTTGGCTGTTGCTGAACAGTGCTTGGACAGCACTGAGGCCTTCCCGCTTTCCATCCTCCCCCCAACAGCAAGCAGGCTGGGGGTGGGGAAGAGGCTGGGAGAGGGCATGGCTGGGACAGTTGACACAAAATGATTCCATATCATATGGTCTGCTCACCAATAAAACCTCAGGGAAAAGAGGAAGAACCGGGGGATGTTCACGGTTATGGCATTTCTCTTCCCGAGCGCCTGTTAAGCATGCTGAGGCCCTTCTTCCCAGGAATCAGCTGACATCCATCTGCAATGGGAAGCAGCAAATGAATTCCTCTTTTTGATTTGCTTGTGTGCTCAGTTTTGCTTTCCTAATTAAGCTGCCATTATTTCTATCTACAGACCTTCATCCACCTTCCTTCTACATTCTCCCCATCTGTCCTGGTTTCAGCTGGGCTAGAGTTAAACTTCTTCATAGTAGTGAGTATGGGGCTATGTTTTGATTTTTGCTGGAAACAGCGGTGATAATGTGGAGGTGTTTTAGTTGTTACTAAGTAGTGCTTACACTGGTCAAGGACTTTTTCAGCTCCCCATGCTCTGCCGGGTGCACAAGAAGCTGGAAGGGGAGGGGACACAGCCAGGACAGCTGACCCCAACTGACCCAAGGGGTTTTCCATACCATATGACATCATGCTCGGTATATAAAGCTGGGGGAAGAAGGAGGAAAGTGGGAAAGTTTGGAGTGATGGCGTTTGTCTTCCCAAGTAACTGTTACGCGTGATGGAGCCCTGCTTTCCTGGGGATGGCTGAGCACCTGCCTGCTGATGGAAAATAGTGAATAAATTCCTTGTTTTGCTTTGCTTCTGTGCACAGCTTTTGCTTTACCTGTTACACTGTCTTTGTCTCAACCCATGAGTTTCCTCACTTTACTCTTCTGATTCTTTCCCCCGTCCCACCAGTGGGGAGTGAGTGAGCGGCTGCGCGGTGCTTGGTTGCTGACTGGGGCCAAACCATGACACCATCCTGTGGGAGTTAGAGGCTGGGTGGGTGTTTGCCTGATGGCCAGGGTCAACCCACCACAATGTGATAATTTCTGAAGATTAATATGGTATCGGCCATCACAAGCAAAGGAATGAGTAGCCTCACAATGGCAGAAGGGAAGGTGGAAAGATTGTTACAATTACTTTTTAGCAGGTATGGAAGTAGAGGATTGCTCATGGAAATTGGATGGGTCACATGACTGACAGCCTAACCCAATGACCTTTTTGGCTGAAATGCTTGCATGAGATCTGGAAACTTCCTCATCTTATTTTGACATGACATACTGACATTAGCAGTAGGAGTTTCCAGCACAGATTTGGAAACTTTTGGATTGCTGCTTAGCAAACAGAACATTTCAGGAAATGATCCAAAATCACTGAAGTGAACAGGAATCTGACGGACTTAATCTGATTTAAAGGGCTCCTACCAAACTCTGTTCCACTGTAGTAAAGATATAAGCAACAAATGATCCACAGCAGCTAAACTTTCTTTAGTTGTTTCAGTAATCTCTTTATACTTCCTCTGTAAATGTTAATACAATGCTTGTCATCTTTTGCCATGACATATCTGAAATGCTCTTTTCAAGAATTTCTCCATTATCCCTGCCTCTTCTCCCAGTTAACACCAATGTCAGTCAAGTAAAGACTGACAAGAGGATCTGACTTATTTACAAAAATAAAGAAAACAAATTTTTCAGTTTCTTTTTGTTTAATTTAGTATGAGGCCCAAAGTTTCTGAATCCCTACACTAAACTGAACAATACACTAACCAGGAAAAAAAATAACTAGCAATAAAGTATATTTTTAAGCTTTAAAAGTCAATGAAATGGGTATTAAAATCTCCTACAAACTTACTAGTAAATAAGTGCAAAATATTAATATATTTTGGAAATTACTTGTGTTAGAAACACCTATAAGAAGCAAGAGGTCAATAATAAAGTTTTCTAAAATGTGGCTTCTACTTTAAAAATGCCAGTCAAAACCATCAGAGCTTGACAAATCATACTTCTACACTGGGAAGACAGCATCAGATTCCGCACTTCTTGCTTACTGCAAATAGTGTTTGTTTTGTAAGGTACTACTGACCAGGCTGCAATAAAATCATAAGTTGCTTTGGGCTTCTGAGGAACCAGCATGCCCCAATGATAATAAGAACAAAATCTTTGAAGGTGTTGGGACAACTGCAATTTAAAATTTCATTTCAGGTTTTTAAAAATGTTTCAAAATACCTCACCAGATGAAAACAGAGAGAGATCAGTCATGTGTTCAAAACACTGAACTGGGATGTAGAAAATCAGCTCAATTCTTACCACCAAACTCCTATGTGACCTTGACAAAGTTGTTTAATCCTTCTGCACTTCTTTTTCCCATATATAAAGTGAGGGTGGAAGAGGAAGCCAGAGAACAGCAAATTTATTCGTGTCTTCAAGGGATTCACTTTCTATAATGATAGAGGTCCCTTAGGCTCATATCCATCAAACCTAATGTCTTCCAAAGTGACCAGATAAATTCAAAATACAGACGAAGAAGAATTAGTCAAAAGACTCACTCAAAATTACGCTCGCTCATCAGATGTGAATTAGTTTAAATTTGAGATTTTCTTTAGATCAACAATCAGTGTAGGAGTCCTTAACAAAATTTAGATATTGGATGTTCTGCTCCATTTGGGAGAGTTAGAGTCTGAGGTTATGGTTTGCTTCTAATTTCTTTTTTAAATGGTGAAAACAAGAGGGTGATGACATCTCAGTCGTCCAAAAACACCTGACTAGATGTTCCAACAAACCATCATGATTCAGTGCAGCAAAGCAAACTGATCATTTGGTCCATAATTTATAATTATTGTTGTTGCTGTTGGAATTTGCCCTGCACATTTTTCTCTTGACAGCAGAGTCTGTTCTCAGGATCTAAATGGGGAAAATACTTTCATCTGGTTCTCATGGTTCTCTGGCAATAGAAGGGATAAGTACAAGAAGATACAGAATCAAAGACAGACTGGCCACTATGCAGTCAAAATAACTAATCCACCACTAACAAATGTGCAGAATTAAAAGGGCACACCAAGTGTGATAATGAAAAAGCAGCACTGAAAAAGGATATTGTGAGAAACTACGCAAGATACTTCAAGGTATTTGAGAATTTACCTAAAGTGAGGTAATCATCTGTGCAGCCAGGAAAAAGCTTCTGATTTTGCAAGCCAAGATTAAAAAAGCTGCAGTGAAGAAGGATACCCAGCAGCATTCCAGCTAAGCTCATAAAAGAAGCTCAAGATTGCACAGCAACGTGAGTTCTGACTCCCTGACTAAGGACAGGCAGTGAGTGTAGAGAGTGAAAATGAACATATCTCACTCCAACTTGGAGGGTGACATGGGTTGGAACATTGTATTTTATATACCTGCTGGGTCCATGCCAGCTCAGCAATATGAAAAAAAACATCCATTGGCAGTGCATCGACATCTCACACTTTCAGGTTGCTCCTTTCACTGCTCCTGGCAGGGGTTAGATAATTTCAAAAGAGGTGAAGAAATGGATTTACAACAAATATAATAACCATCATGTGTTCTGACAACCTTACTTGCCCCGTTTTGTTTCACTGAAGTCTATGTTTTTAATGATAATAAGCTATCCAAATATGCTACCCTTTGGAGGCAAGAGAGAACAAACGAATTTCACGGAATCATAGAGTGTCCTGAGTTGGCAGGGATACACAAGGATCATCGAGTCCGACTCCTGTCCCTGCACAAGGACAACCCTAAATCCACACTGTATCTCTGAAGGCGTTGTCCAAGTGCTTCTTGAATACCGTCAGGCTTGGCGCCGTGACTGCCTCCCTGGGGAGCCTGTTCCAGTGCTCCACCACCCTCTGGGTGAAAAGCCTTTTCCTAATATCCAACATTTTTGTAAATAAGCTCTAAGATCTAGCTGTCTAAGCATGTACACACAAAAGGCAGATTTTGTATTGCCTGATACACAGCACAGCCATCTCCACATATGTAAAACCTGTGTAAAATGCAACCACTCTCACATGAAACCACCCCCTTCAAAGTCCTCACAGCTAGGAGTGGCTTAAGGGGAAAGATGTTCTGCTCTGGAGTGTTAATTGACTTTTCATTGCAAATCTCACTAGGTGCTTGACTGCTACTGAAGCCTTTGAAAACATCCCCAAAGGCCTAGGATCATTGTGAATACACCCAAAGACCTCTAAGACTTGAGAGGAGAAGAGTGCTTTTATGAATGTAGGACTGGAAGGGATACCTCTGGTGCCTGAGTGTCACTCCCCCTGTTGAAGGTACCCTTGTCATACAGAGGTCTGAAAAAAGAAGAGTGACCAAAGCAGTTCCCCTTGGTGTCCAAAGGAAGGATGTGGCCTTTTCCCAGTCTCCTCCACCCCATTGCAGCTAGTACATGGCAGTCACTGTGGCTGGTTTGGCCTGGGCTGGGTAAAGCTCTCAGGGATCCCTGTGCTTATCACACTCCACCTTTGAATCAGTTCAGATTTTTGAGTTTGGTACTCTGTTTGGAAACATCAGCACTCTGATGGTGAGAAAATTTCTCACACATAGATGAAATTCATCATAACCAGGATTATAATCTCATGTTCCTGTATCAGTACAATTCTTTAGTTTAGACAGTGCCTTCCCTACCTCAGTGTTCCAAACAATGTAATTGTAGCCCATAACTAGTCTCAAGTCTTCATTCATTTTGCAATGCCATACAAGTCATTTAGTGTCTTCCCTTACTTGCTGAAGATGAAGTACTGTTGAGCATGTTGAGAATGAAAGCATTTGATATTTAATTAAAAATGTATTTAAAATACCTACTGCCAAAAAATCTCAGCATTGAAAGTGAATGTAGATGTTTTCAAGAGCTCTGTAGCAGATTAGATCTTGAAAACATGCTACAAGAAAGTTTTATAGAATGTTTAATTATCAGTATTATTTTTTTCTTATTGAAGTTAGTTATTCCTCTTGCTGATGGTGGAAAAGCATCACCATACCCTCTGCAGATAGAAAAAACTTAGAGTCAGCCTCTCTCCTTCATGAACTCCGTGGCTATTGAACATCATTGACACATTTACTAGTTACAGCAAAGAAAATCCAAGAGGTCATTCAACAGTGCAGGAGTGATGGCTATGCAGAACTCTAGCTCTGCTTCCAAAAATAAGGCTGTAAAACGGTAGATTAATTGAAAATATAAGATGTACTACTCTGGTTATAATTCTATTTAAAGTAACTTTAGAATACTGCAGCATATCTGTTTATAACTGTTTCTGTATCACAGGGGGTCCCCCTAATGGTTTATGTTTGTGGTGTTGGACACTTGGTTTAAAATATCTATTTTTTTACTCTGTAAGAGGAGGACATTTTCATCCTGAGCTAATTTTATTGCACTAACTGACCATTAGATGCTTAAAATCCCTTTTATCAAGACATGATAGAGCACACCAGTGGTCACTGACCCATCCAGCTGGAGTTATAACAAAGACATACTTTAGAAGCTGCAGTTCTTCCCCTAGGAGTGATGCAAGCACTAACCCCTCTGGCATTTACTCCTTGCAAGAGCTGAGTGCCACCTCATCTTCTCAAGAAGAAAGATGCACATGGTTTCATTTAAGGGAGACATCCTGCAAAGATTCACTAAAATGATGGGTACAAAATATGACTGATGTGTCTTGTGAGTGCAGCCAGGAAACTCTTCCAAAAAGTAATTGTCAATAGTCAGTTAGTATTCTCCTCCTATCTCTGTCAGGGGTTTTCACACCCTCAGTTAATAGAAGATGGCATACATAGTTGATTTATGATTTGACACTCCCAGAGGGACAGAAACGTATCTGGGTGTAAGAGTGAGACTGAGCAGATGGAAAGGGGGTGTGGGAAAGGTATTGCTGTGGGCACCTGCGGGAAGGTCTTCCTCCCACTGGCAGCAGTTCCTGCCCACCTGGTCACTACCAGGGACTTGGAGGACTTACGTGGACATAAACGTGTCTCTGCAGTACATAACAAAACCAACAAATTTTTAAGCCCAGGGAAGGAACAGGAAGAAGTGGAGGCCAGGAATTTGTGATACAATAATAAAAGTGTAAACCAATTATTTCATGTGAAAATTATAAACAATAAACTTGTGCCTCATAAAGACCAGTACTGATTTCTTTAGGAAGCATGCAAAACTTTATGGGATTCCTGTCTAAGAGGATTATGTGGTGGGCAAGGGGGCAGTTACATACACACACACACACTTCCTAAAAAATAATCATGCCAAATTTCATCTTGGATTTGCCTTCCAAAATCTATTTCCTATTTACCTTTTTTTATCAGCAGGGTTACTTTTAGTGGATCCAGGACATAATATTAGTGTGTATAGCTGAAATTGTTTTGAGTCCGATATTTCAGCTTCATTTTCTACTTTCTTTTTCACCTGATGTGCTTTTAGATACCTTTGATTTAGAAACATCAAAAAAATTGTTATCAGCTTCCCTTAACTGAGACTGAACAGCCAAGTATTTTAGTGCAGTTATTACAAATATTTCTACACTGCTAGAGGAAATCACCAACAATTAGGAGAGTAACTTAAATTCCAAAAGCAGTAGGTTTTAACCTTTTAATTTTTCATTCTTTCACCAGATGAAGATTTGACTCCCTGCTTTCAATTACTAACAGGCCTTCTGCATACAATCTTGAATCTATAGAGATACATTTGTCTATAGAGTGATATATTAGAGAAATAGAGAGTACGTAATGGAGTCCTTAACCAAAATGGTCACCCTTCCCCAAATTTCAAATAAATTTGTTTTTAAACCTTGTTGCTTGAAACAATTTTGATCCTTTGGGGTTCCAAGGCATGGGTATTCCTTTTAGCTTCGTGACAGTGAAAGCACACATTCTGCCAAGCCTGAATTCTTTAAAACAACCTTGATCCTTTGAATTTATTACTGGTTACTAACATCTTCCCATGTTTCACTTACGTGTTTCAAATTGGAACCAAACATACAGTATAGCAGAGGACATATTTTTTAGCTTTTTTTTATCTCCCAAATTTATAGTGTGAAGGCCTGCATTAAAATAATTCATGATGGATAATAGAACCTTAAAGAGCATGGCAAAATTAAGTCTCAAGAATGGCAATATGAGTAATGTAATAATAAAATGATGAAGTTGCCTCCACAGTACTGATTTCTTATAAGATGCTCTGTCTGCTCACTTATTTATACCAGATAGTAAATTTCATCTTTTCATATTCTTTCTTCTCCCAGTTTTTATTATAGACATTTTATGTCTTAAATATTAACTTGCATTGCTACTTTCTTAAATATATTTTTCTGACACTCCAAAAGCTTGGATTAAGCATTGCTATATACATACCATAATAAAGAATTGTTGGGGCACTTGAATATAATCACCTTATAAATACAGTAGAAGAACTTTACATCATCATGAACGATACTGTTATTGTTAGAGAAAGAACCGGGCTTCCAAAATTTCAGAAGTCTGCTGTTGTTGGGTAACTTTCACCCAGTGTTCTTTTACCCTACACAATATTTTCATCATACACCCTCCTTTAGATGTACTGAGGAAAATCAGCTCATCAGAAAGTGAGAAGACACATTTCAACAGGACACACATTATGAATCATGTGTTGGAAGGCTATTTTGCCATTACTTGTATTGATGAACACTGTAAACAACCATGATATTTAGTGACACTCCATAAAAATTCAAGGATACGCGGGGGGAAATAGCCCCATGAAACCATGATGAATTGTAATTTACCAGAGAATTTGTGTGGTACCAGTACAGCTACTACAGAAAAATCTCAGGGAGAAGAAATATCTGCCACAGATGTCTTAGCAATATGTTTTTTTAAGACATCACTACTTTTGTGCCATTTTTGGTCAGTTTGCCATATTAAAATTGATTTGATCCACCTGCTTTAATGCATTTATACACAGCAAAGATCACTACCTGTAAGTCCCTCATACTGCAACTGCTGAAAGGGAAATGAAACTCAACGAATGTTGAATGAGGAGAAACAGATCACTCAGATACAATACATCCAATGTGTTTCACAATAAATTGCAACTTGTAATAATTACAGTTCTCATTTTAAAATGATACTTCATATTTAGGTACTATTATAAAAGAATACTGCTGTTTTGAAGTGAAATGGAATCACTAATCTACATTGTTGTGAAATTGTAGTTGTTCCCAGTAAAGTTTCACCTCTAGCACTGTAGTAAACACCTGGGCTACTCTGTAGCAATTTTTAATGAAGCTTATGAACAAATATAACACCTATTGTCATAGTAGAGTTTGTAATAGTGTTTGATATATTTTGCCATTTCCTTTCACAACATAGGGAAGCTTATGCTGTTGCTATTTGGTAGACAGAGACACAGGGTTACACCTACACTGTCCTGCAACACGGTCTTCCAACGATGGCCATAGGGACAAACTGACCAGCTACTCACACCACCCTGCCACAGGAGCATCCTAGCAATGCCTCAAGGGGACACCCCCATGCAGCATAGGTGCTTCAGGCTTTGGACTCTCCCAGCCAGAAACACACAACTTCTTTCCCAACAGCCCTGGAACAACTGTGCCTGCATCTCATCCCAGCAGTCTCTCCACTATGCATCATAAATGCTTTCAAAAGCTTGTGGTGAAGACACCACATGCAGCTGTGTTATATGCTGGAGCAGGCATATGAGATTAGCAATGGGAAGGCAGACAAAAAGCCTCTCCAAGAAGAGCTGTATGGTTTTTTCCATACCTAAGCACTTCATCTTCAACCAGCAATTCAGCAAAGATCTGTTGAGCAGACACAGAGGATCAGCTGCAGCAATGGATAGATTGATTAATTACTACAAGGCCAATGATGACAAACACTGTAAAAGAGTCTAAGGGGGCTGGAGCAGCCCAGTCTCCCTGCCTTGCCAGGAGACTTCACTTAGAGGGCGAAGACACCCTTCTGCTATGAAGATGCACAATACTCAAGCATCTCATAACTGAAATTCAAGAGCAGAAGCTGGACTGTCAGCTGCACTACAACTCTGCAGTGCCAGTGCTCTCTCCTACCTGTAGAGCTTTCCACAGTCACCTCTAGCTGACAAAGAGCTCCTGGTGTCCCTCAGTTGTTATGTGGGAGTCATGTTGTTAAGTCAGGGAGTCCAGCCACATGACAACAGGAACCACTACTTGAGGGCACATCCTGCAATGCTTTTAGCACAGAGACCTCTGCAAGCAAACTTCATCAGCCTTAAAAGTGGCACAGAGATGAAAACATCTTAGAAGGTGTCAGCTGTGAGGGTTTATGACTCACAGAGCCTAAAGGAATCTGGACAAGGATTTTAAAAATCACTCACCAGGCAGAATGGCATGTCTCAGAGTAATGACACAGAGGAAAAGAAAAACAAATAAATAGAAATATTTAAAATCTTATTCTGAATGTTTATTTTAAACTGCTTTAAAAAAAAATCTGTGAAAAGAACTTATTGAAGTCCACATCTGTATTCTCAGCACTAGTACAACACTTGTAGCAATAATGTAAGTTTCCATATTATGCCTCCAAAGAAAACTCTAAGTCATTCATTATATTGCATGTCTTTCTAGTCCTTAGTCTCTATCTGGCAGTTGCACTGACCTATGTTGGTATTTGTAAGACGAGCAGCTTGTTCCCAACAAATCTGTTTGCAAGTAGAACATTAACTGTCAAAAAATTATCATTCCTACTAGTTGCTATAAACCATGTTTTCAGATCATGATCCAAAGGTTTAGAGGTATCTTTCCCATTTCTGGTCTCCAAAGACATTAATTTTCCACATGAAATCCTCTGATTATTCAGACATGTTGTGCAAGAGTTGTTTCTAGTTGCATAACACTAAGGCTAGCTCTAGGTCCAGAACAGTAGGCATTCACCCAGACCAGCAGGCTGCAAAATGACCCTGGTCTCAATGGCCCTTGCCAGATCCTTTCTAGCAGCTACTGCTGAAAGAAATATCTTAGGACATGAAGGGTGGTGAGCATTAGCATTCTCTGCTTCTCACAGCAGAAGCAGGAAAAACAAGCTCTTCTTCCCCCATCTTTCACTCCTGACCAAGCACACCCAGGACATGAGCTACCTTCATCCCTCACACTAGCAGGGCAAAATTCAAAGGAATTCTGGAGTGGACTGTGCCTGGTATCATTCCTAAGTTATCAGTATGTTTTATAATACTATTCCAGATGTAAAGACATCTCTGAATTAATCCTCTCTGAAGCAAAGAAAGAAGAATCTTTCTTTTGGAGATTTTTCTTCTTTTATAAGCTGTTAGGAAGAGAAGTAGTCGGAGACATGGAATTAAAAGCTAAAATATTGTGTCTGTTTCTAAAAAAACTATGGATTTTTCTTTAAAAACTAATGTTGCAATGTAGTACAAAAGCCATATATTTGAAAATAGCAGGGAACTGACGTTTGGAAAGTGATGGGGCAGATGTTAGATCTCTTGAAACAGAAAATGTATGAATTGTCCATGAAACATAAATAGAGCGTTTTCATTACCTTCTCCACATGCCCCTCTTTAAGGCATATCTTAAAACCAATACTCTGTGTAATATATAATGTAGAGTGCATTGACAGATAACGGGCAGCAAAGAGTTTGAAGACATGAACAAAGAGGATTGATAAGTTTCTATCCTCTTTCAGAAGCAGATTAATATATTTTAAAATTAGAGGAAGGATCAGTATGAAAACGTGCCCTTCCGTCTTCCCTTAACATCAGCCACAGAAATACATCTTGGAGTCCAGTGGGATCCTGTAGAACTATCCAGTGAATAAGGTGTTATTCAACAGGTGTAAGTGTGGTAGCCTCTGCTCCTCTTCACTTAGACTAAACAAAGTTCCTGTCTGATCCTGTTACGTAGATTTACCTTTAAGAAAGTTAAATTAATCATCCTTTATTCACTACAGCTCTATATAGATACTTTTAATTAGCACATTTCCCCTTGGCTCTTCTCTTCCTTTAAACTCAACATGTTCTTGATGGAACAATTGGTCTTTATTAATGTGTGACAGCTTAGAGCTGCAGTGAGCTGTTTGCCAGATGTTTGAACTCTGGTGAACTGCTGTTCACTTGTCAGACTGGCAATGAAGAGTGAACAAATATCATGCTATTCAGCCTCCCTCCTGAGCTGCCAGAGAATTTCAAAAAGCTTCAAGGGCCAGAGCCAAAGGATCTGCTGAGAAAGAATAAGGTATGTTCCTAATGAGATCAGTGAGCCGTGACTTTTCTAGAAAGGCAACTTGGTTTTTTATTATCTCCTGTGCATATGTGACAGAGTCAAGGGCTGAAATATCAGAGGGACCCACACGACAGGGAGCGAGAGTCTTCAGAAGGACACAGCTTTCACAGATTCTCAAGTTCTTCATGGACTATTATGTAGAGGGGAGAACAGAAGTAAGCAGACTGCTATAGAGCATCTCCAAACGGGCACTTTTGACTCTGAGGATGTTCCTATCTGTGAGTAGAAGAAGGAGCAAGGTCTTTTATGAAGTATCTGCATTTTAATCACTTGTTCAAGGGAAAGGAACAGAACATAGGTTTTGTTTCTCCTTTTTGTTACAATTCCTTCTTCAGAGTTACATATAAAACACAAAGGGGCAAATTAAGTGCACATCTAGCACTTTAAATTCCAAGAATATGCCCCCAATGATATCAGTAAATGAGAAGGGGCAGATGCCAAAACTTGTCCCACCTGTTCTGCTAATAAAACATACATACATGCCTTGTATGTGACCATCTTGAAGAGCTGTACTGACTGCAAGAGTAGGACATGTCCCACCAGGATGTGTTCATAATCCCAGTCAAGGACAGTCTCTCTGACATTAGCTGACTCTCATCTCCTAGCTAAAAGAATATTTGCTTGGTTATATTATGACATTTAAAATCACCTCATTTGAGAGCAGTATCTGTGCAAAAGGGCTGGATTTTTTACAGACAGAGGAGCATAGTGCGGTTTGGGTAGTCCCAGGACCCACTTTTTGTTGCAAGCAAGATAAAACGTTGTTTGATGCTTGACCTTAAAAAGCCTCAAGATTGTTAAAGAGACTGAAATCACAACAGCTCAGCTCTGCTATTTTGTAACAAATCTCCTGCATTACGTTGTTTACACTGCACTGAAGGACACTTGAGCAGGATTACATGATAGTTGTCCTGCAGGATGCCTTTGGAAAGCACCTCTCCTGAGGCTATGACAGTAAACACAATTTTTCTTAAGAATATTTAAGAAGAGCAGTGAAAGGAACCCAAAGCCAGTAAAATGGATTAATTATCTTTGCTGGATTTTTTTCCCTCCTTTTTATTATGATTTCACCTCAGGATCCAGATAAGAGAAAGAAGATGGACTAGGAAGTAACAAGTCTCTTTTATGCATAAATAGTAAAAGAAAAAACAAAAAACAACAACCAACACCAAGAAAAATAAATGGTTAGTGATTCTTCCATTAGTGTATTCTCCCTCCCTCTTTTTTATTTCAGAGTGGAAGTTTATATTTTGACAAAGCAAAAGCTATTTCTATTTTTGTGTGTGTGTGTGTGTGTGCATGTGCATGCATGCGTGTATAAAAATATCTTTTGTAATAAAGTGAAAACAGATGTAACAAAATCTTTTCCAGCAGATTATTTTTCATTATTTGTTCCTAACTGATTCCAAATTGTTTGTGTAGGAATCACAGCATGTCAGACCTACAGTAATGCTATGTATAGTACATATCTAAGAAAATGGAGGCTATAGGAAATTGTGAATATGGTGACATTAAGTACAGCTGTAAACCTGAAAGCAGATAACCCTTTTTTTTAATTTCACAGTGCAAATGGAAGAAGGAAGATAATTTGATTGTGATTACTGAAGCAGAGCTTTGCTAAAGCTACCAGTCTTAATATTCCTACCAGCTGGAACACTTGGGAATGTTTTCATACAGATTTGAAGGAAGAGAAAGGATCAGTAGCAATCCCTTGCAATTCTGTCATGTCTGAAAGTCCAACATGCAGAAAAGGCAGAATGAGTGTGAAAAGGCTGTGCTGAACCTGCTGCTCCTCTTCTTCGTATGGAAAATCTAAATGGCCAGCAAAGACTGCCATCTTAAAATAATAAAAAACCCCAAACAACACATTTTCTAAGTAGAGCAGGTTTTCCAGTGTGTCAGTCCCCAGACCAATGTTTTTGAGTCCTCATTCTTCAGGGTTTACTAAAGCTGTCCAATGTTGTTTTTATGTGTCACTAATGATGTATAAATTGTTTTCATGGCTGTCTAAAGAGCTTCTACAGTGTTTAATAGTGCATAAAATTCCATCCAGTTATACCAGATATCATTGAAGGATTTTGCTGGATTTCTCATAAAATGGACTGCTACTATGAGCTAACTTAATCCCATAAACTCTTGATTTTTATAATTTCCCAAGTGATAACAAGAAAAATTACAAATGAAGCTGCAGCTTGACCCATCTTTTGTCATTATACCTGACTCAATAAACTTGAGTTATCTTTTCTCCTGTTCTCTCTGAGCTGAAATATTATTTCCTTATTTTATCCACAGGCCTTCTTGAAATGAGCAGTAGCACCTAGAGTTCTGTGTAATAGTTTCTCCATGCTGTTTCATTCATTTGCTGTTCTTTCAGGACAGCATTTTAAAAAGCCAAAAATTATTACTTCTCTTAAATTGAAGAAGATTGGTCATTTAAAACCTTGTTTTCTCACATTTTGAATTAATTGAAACCTAGTTAGCCATAATATATAGCAGAGACAAGACCAGGGCAAATAAATCAGCAGACAGTATTTTCTTGTGAGTTTTCCTCAATTTTTACTATGAGTCCTTTGGTACTTAGATTCAGCTACAACATGTAGAACCTTGTTATCTGTGCTGTAATTGAAGGTCCCCCTACAGAGGTCTGTATCAAACCAGATGAAACTGTGTGTGGTAAATGAAGTAATTGCTTAGCTCAGTCTTGTTTTTGTAGAGTTTAAAGGAGTTCAAAGACAATAATATCTTATCCAAGGCTTCATTTGCTAGGGAAGAAGTAATAATTCTCTTACACTATAGCTGTTCTGCAGCAACAGTATAGCCAAAACCTATTCTGTTGTGTCCTTCAGAATTATACATACTATTTCAGATAGGATTTGTGCATAGAATTAAGTAGTGGGTTTTTTCCTCTTATATGATGGGATAACCAGGGTCTAATATTTCCTCTTGTCATGGTTTAATCCCAGTCAGCAACTAAGTACCACACAGCCACTTGCTCACCCTCCCCCCCTCCCCCGGTGGGATGGGGGAGAGAATAAAAAAAAAAGTAAAACACATGGGTTGAGACTTGAGATAAAGACAGTTTAATAGGACAGCAAAGGAAGATAAAATGGTAATAATAATAATAATGATAAAATAATATAAAAAACAAGTGATGCACAATGCAATTGCTCGCCACCCACTGACCTATGTCCAGCCCATCACTGAACAGTGACCGCTGCCCCCCGGCCAACTCCCCCCAAGTTTGTATACTGAGCATGACATCATATGGTATGGAATATGCCTTTGGCCAGGTTGGGTCAGCTGTCCTGGCTGTGCCCCCTCCCAGCTTCTTGTGCACCTGGCAGAGCATGGGAAACTGGAAAGTCCTTGACTAGTGTAAGCACTACTTAGCAACAACTAAAACACCAGTGTGTTGTCAACATTATTGTCATCCTAAATCCAAAACACAGCACTGTACCAGCTACTGGGATGAAAATTAACTCTCTCCTAGCTGAAACCAGGACACGTCTATATATTGGAAAATCAGATATGAGAGATTAAAGTCTGTTTCATGTGCTGAAGGATAATGACAATAACTCAACTTTGCTGACAATTCCTGCAAAAAGTAACAGTAACACATGCTGCTGAATGCCATTTTGAGTGCTATTTTCCCTCTGTGTGCTTGTATTATTAGTAAAACTTCCTCTAAACAGTCCTTTGCACAGTTTTAATCTATAGTAATGAAATAATGTAATCTTGAAAGCAAGCTTTGAAAAGTGGATTAGCAAGTGACTATCATGCCACTAACTTACCACCTTTAGAAAATATAAAAATAAAATTAGTGAACATGCAAATACACATATTCATGCTATTCTCTCCAGCACTTGAGAGTTCTTTATTGCTATCACTATGTATATGAAACATAATTATTTTTCTGTTATATATAATTTGTTACCCTTCTCATTTTTCTTTCTCTCATTCTTAAGCCATGCACAACCTCTACTACCCCTTCATTTTCAACCTCCACAAAACACACCTGCCACAACCTGAACTGACCTACAATACTAAGGAAAGATGATTACCCGTCAGCAGTTACAGTTGGATTCTGATGCTTGCTCTCTGCTGTGCTGCTAGAACCAAAAATGATGTAAAGCTTTTTGATCTCTGTACGATTAAGCAATCAAGTACAACAAGGAATCTCATTTAAGCACAGCCATGAAGGTGAGGCAATATGCAAGGAAAATTTCTAATCAATATATCTTTAAGTTTCACCCAACAAAGACCAAGTGAAATGTAGTTGACCTATAAGCAGGTCTAATGTAAATAATACCATCCTATGATTCTTTGCCCACAAAATATTTGTTCTTATATGGAACAAGCATTAATCCTATCATGTTAAGTACTACCTCTTGCATCTCCCTGTGAGAAGCATAGAGCTTTCTTCAGCTGCTTTGGACAGAATAAAAGTACTTTCCCTTAGTAAAGAACACAGCTGCTTTGCAAGAGGTGATTGAAGAAGCATAGGCACAAAAAACAAGCCAGGATTTAATTAGGATTAGGCGAAGGAAGAAAAAGTAATAGCGTAAGTGGGATTGCTAGACCAAGAAAAGGAAAACTGCTTTGGTGATGGACAAGGTTGAATTTTTTTGTCAGATTTTGGGACATGACTGTTTTGAAGGTTTTCTATCCACTTGGAAATAATGTATCACAGTCAGAGACTGAGATAAGAGAGGCACTGCAAGAGCAAAGTATTAGACAGCAACAAAATCTTAGGATAGGCTGATAAAGAAACCTAAGATTGAAGAAACAGTTATTGAGTTTTATAAAACTGTAAGAAGCTTTCAGAATCTGTATTAGAATACTGGGATATTTATATACCTTGTGCATCTCTTGAAAACCAGTATTGGGGGAAGGGGAGGGGATACAGAGCAGAAGGCAATTAAACTACACCAGTTTAGTTAGTTGGCATGTCAACTAAAGGCAAAATTATAAATTACCTTTATGAGTATTTCAACAAAAAGTGGCTACAGGCAAATCAAATAATAGAATCTATTTGGACTTCACTGTAGACTTTGACAAAGTCCTTTGTAAGACATGGAGCTACTTGGACACAGAAATCACAAGTACAGAGCACTAAATCAGAACAGATGCTTTCTGCCATGAAACTATAAAACAAGATAGTTCAAGGATGAAAAGTAAAGTTCCAACGTAAAACAGAAAGTTATTAGAAATAGAATAAATCATGACAGATTTTCAACACTTGAATGTCTAGTATTTCAAACTACAGCAGTGTTGAATACATACACACACACGAGAATACAATTTCTACACTCTGACTTCAGCCAAGAACTAGCAAAAACTGAGAGAACTTCAGAACTCTAATTAAGCAGAGTAAACTGTCAGAAGAACTTAATCAAGCTGTGCCACGCTAGAAGTCAATGTTGACCAATAGAAAAAGAAATATTTCAGAAAGGATTGTCAGAATGAATCTTGTACTTTAGCAACTTCTACATTAGCTACAGTTATTTAGAAATAAAAATAAAAGAGAATCACTGAAGAGATATCAGTGAAGGTCCCTGCTGAACGTGTCAGCTGCTAAAAATTATTTTGAAAATAAAACCCACAAAGATTAGTATTGAAAATAAAGCTGCAGTGGCTTCATAATATAAATCAACAGTGTTAACTTCACCTTTGTATAGCTGTCTTCAATCTGATCATTCCATCTGCAGCAAAAAGATAGAAACAGAATCATCCTAAGAACAGTGTAATTTAGGTCACTGAGGTCTTCGGTGAGGGAAAGTTGGGATTTATAGGAGTTGTCACATAAGAGGAATATGTATGGAAGAGTCAGCTGTTCTCAGGACTTTCAGGATCGAGGCCACCTTGTGCCAGCCATTTGATGCAGGTTGTCAGTCCTGGCTATAAAGGCATTTTAACCATTACTATTGCATTTTTCCATCTTCTATTCATTGTTTCACCTCGTATTGCTTAAGACAACTCATGTGAGATTTATCATAAGCTCTTTCGCTCTTTTAGGTACTACCGCCTATGTATTTGCTTTAGTACGAATACACAAACGACAGAAGCAAACGGTCAGTTTTTCTCAGCCACTCTTGGTCTCTGCACACTAGTTTTCATTTTAGCCTAGATTTCCTGCCAATCTCCGTGGTCGCACTCTGGCACCAAGGGAAGAGCAAATCTGGCAGAGTGAGAAGCTGCAGCAGCCAGTTTACCAGCAGGGCAGAGAATTTGCTGCAGTTCTAATTGAAAAAAACATCCTCACTTGGGCTTTTGCCTTCCCCATCACTGTCTCCCTCTCTCTGCTGGCTTCCTGTTAAATTCTATTGTGTTTCACCAATGCAGTCATTGTATTCTCTAGACATTTGATTTACATAATCAAAGCAGCCCAGCTTATTTTAGGAAAATTACAACGTTGTGGAAAAAAAAGAACTTATACAGTAATTATGGCAAAGATGTTCTGCTTTGTGTCAGGCACAATGAAATTAGTGGGTTTAAAAATTAAGAACAAGGACCTCTAAGCTCTCAGTGTCATTTTTAAAGTAAGAGTGAATACTGTTAAGAAACAGCTTTGCATGTTAATCACAGTGGCTGGGGACATTTCTTGTTAAGATATATGATATATGATGTTCAAAATTATTAAAAGAAATATTGAAGGAAGGAAATTGATTTTTTTACAGTAAAATTTACCTGTCACTCTGTAAGATAAGTTTCCACTATGTCCTTTAAAGAAGATTATTGTATGCAAAGTCACTTACTATACAAGAAGAAATGTTCAGTCCATGTTGATTTCATCCAGGATTTATGCAACCTATTTTCAGACAAGGAAGCAAGGTTCTGAGTAGTTTGTTTCTCATTAGCATACAGTTCCTCTGTGCATAGGGCCCATTTCCAAAACAAAAGCTATAACAGCAACTGTAAAATACATATCATAGAAAAAGAAAGGCATGTGTAAATGTAAAAATAAGGAGAGACTGTAATACACACTAGAGATCACCAATATTATAAAGAGGACTAATGTGTGCTGGGCAAGCAAAGAGCCATGGAGCAGCAGGAATCACTGTAGCTAAACTAAATACAGACCTGAAGAGAATCTGAACTTCTTTGCATCAGGCAGGACTCTCTGAACTACTGATATTTCTTAGACTTCATATCAGCTTTTTCCTTCAAAGAAACCCCATTGCAATAAACACTTTACAAATACAGAATAAGACACACAACCTTGCTTGGATGAGATTGTAATCTACATGTAGAAGACCGAAAGAACAGCAAGGGAAAACACAGCAAGGGAAATAGACACGATCAAGCTGACAGAGTGGATCAGTTGTAAAACTGAATTAAAAACAAAGTTAAACTGTGAATAGAACAGAATTTATATTTTTCTGGGTTTCATCCCACTGGGCCAGACATACTCTCAGTCCATGACAGTCACTGTAATAACTCCCAGGGAAATAGCATCTTCCTAAATATCATCACATATCATAAAGCCCATTGACATTGTTGTTTTTATGGTGCACCATGTAGTTATTTGTATACTGTAATATATCCTCCTCCAAAAATATCCCCCTGTTTAAGCTATGAGGGAGATTCAGGTGACGTAAGCTAGTAGCTGTTTACAGCGTATTGTATGCAAGTTAATTGCTGTGTTTCCATCCAAAAGAAAGCAGTACCAAGTGCACATATATGTACATACAAGACATGGAATGACCCAGTCACTATTTTTCAATAGACAAGGTATGATTTATCATATATAATGATAACGCTAGTTATGATAAAAACTGCAATAAAATGTACAATTTTCACATGCATTGGGATGGTTTCCCCCCTTTATGGTCACCCAGACACTACTTTTTTTTTTTAAGAGAGAAAATATACTCACTACAAAGTAGATTTTTTTTTCATGCTGTTGCTGAAGTCAACACATTTTTGGCCATCATTGGCCTTTCGTTTTTTACCAGGAGTCTTTGCTCCATGTATAAACATATCCTGAGTCCTGTTTCCAAATGTCTTTCTAGCTTTTCATTCTGTGACAGACTAAAGACCAGCTAAGCGTTGTCCATCTTCCAGTTTATGACCACCTTTTCCTGGATTCTAGAATGACATACAACCTGATACGTAACTTTTCTAAGATAAATGCCACAGAAAGTGTCATCTCTTTCCTATAAGAATGAAGGCAAATCCACTAGTTAAAATTATCCAAACATGAATTTGGATACAAATACAAATTTCCTTCCTAAACCAGCCTGGATTCAAGACATCCCATGCAGGCATTTTAGCAGAAATAGCTGTCCTCATGCATTGCTCATCAAAAACCCCAGGTTATACTCAGCTAAGCTTCAGAATTTATTCTACATTTGTGGAACCCTCTTAAAGACCATCTTATATATCAGGCACTAAATAGCTAACTTAAAAGGTTTGGCCAATCAGCACTCCTTAAGACCATCTCAAAGCTGAGTCTAGATGCTGGAAAGTCAGTTCATGTCAGAGAAGAATTGGCTGCTTCTTGTCTTGTTCATATTCCTTTCCACAGCAAAACTACAGCACAGTTAGTGACATTGAGCAGCACTATATATTTTACTAGCATGCTGCTCAGCAGCTACCATTTCCAGTGAAGAAGCTACCTCTGTTCACCTGTGAAAATTACTTGTTTCCCTGTAAATCCTGCTAGAAAAAGTAATCGTACAAGTAGTCTTCATTTGAATAAACCACAAAACCCAAAACTAAAATGAAGCCTAATTTCAAATACGGTCATTCCAATATATTTATATTTACTTCTCTTACAGCTCCTTATATCTTTCTGAAAATTAATATACCTTCCATTGTATTTTTTCTTGCCCTTTTTAACAGCAGAGGAGGGGTTTTTTGAAAGGTGCAGGAAAGGCTTTCTGCTGAATAGCACCCTTTTCTTTCTGTGACTTTTAGGCATAGTTTCAAGGTCAATCCAGAAAACACAAATGGATTTCAGGGATATCAGCTATCCCTGCATCTAAATTTATGCAACACACCCAGCTTCATATTGCCTGTTTTGTTCCTCACTATCAGTAGCCTTTCTGAAGCCTATGGGGGACAGTCCGTGGAGGGAGGTTATATTCAAAACGTGTCAGAATCTAGCATAAATATAACAGCCAGGTGTTTTCTCCCTTTAATTCAATTTATGATTTATATTTACTCCCATTTAATTAGATTCAATTATTTTTATGATGAATAATACAATGTGTCCCCCCAGTTAGCTTATTGGCTAGAGAAAGATATGTTTGAATTAATGAAGAAGAGACCACTTATCTGTCTGAAATGAAGGGCAAAAAGTGTTCTACTCAGAGTGGCTAATCAGACATCTGTTGACCTTATAGGTACTACTGCATTAATGTACAAGCTACAAAACAGAATATGTTTCAACACACTCATGCAATCACGAACTTACTGCAAATTGAATTTATTTGCTTCAAATAAAACCAAAGCTACTCTGTTCACACATGTTTCTAGGCTTACAATATGCTGCAAGTTTTGAAATACATCTAGGAAAGAAATACAGCTCACTTGAAGAACAGCACTCTAAAATGAATAAGATGGAGAGAGAAAGAAAGAAAAAGAACTGAGAAAAGCTGCTCTCTCTTCGTCTACGTGCAACTAGGCAAACCCATAGAAACCAAAGATGTTACCTTGGGAACAGATTGGCTTTGTGTTATGGCTGCCCAAGCTATACACATAATTTGAGACTATGTTATACAACATACAGCTGTGCTGTAGAAGTTAGTGTTTCCTGTAAACAGCTTTACAAAAAAAAAAAATCAAATCCAAATAATATATTTTTTAAACTCACTTGTAAAACATTAGAAAAATAGCATAAGACATTGATGAAAATTCAACATCATGGGGCAGAAATAAGGGGACACAAAAGAGATCAGAGTTAAAAAGTAAATACAGATTGGATGAAGACTATAAAGTATTTACCAGCAATGTGAATAGAATATATCGTTATTAGCCCCATTTGAAATTGATCACTAGCAATTACAGCCAAAAGAGTAGCCAGCATTCCTTAGCTAATGTCTCACATTAACCATCAAGAAGAAATAAGTAGCAGATAGTTTCACCTTCACTATCTCACAATCTTGTCCTAGCTTGCCCTGCTGAGCACCAACTTTGTAATTTAGACTAATATTTAATCTTGAAAATTAATTTTTTCATGTCTCCATATGCAGTCCTCTGAATATATTTGGGATAAATACACTAAACTCTTGTTCTCCCACAGCAGGAAGATGTTTGCTTTATGTACAGATAGTCTTTTCCCTGGTAATTCAATCAGCACAAAGCAAAGACAGCATATATTATATATCAGCTTCCGTCATTAGGAGTTAGTGACAGGTTATCCAGCCCTATTTGGCAAAAATTCATTTCATGCAAGTGTTGTGTACAATGCAGAGACATCTACAATCGGTCTTAATGTATTTGATGTAAGTGGGTACACCCTGGTAACATATGGTTTAAGGCCTTTTTACATAACCTCCTTCTTGCTGATGCATTTTGAAAATAGCCTAAGGGGGACAATCTGGCATAGCTAGGAAGTAAGTGCTGCAGTTTGATACAAATCCTCATGTTTACCCCGTGAGCACTAAGCAGTTTGATTTCCTGTCTATCTAGTGTTGATTAGTGTTGCAGACTGAATACAATGATAACTTGACATTGCGGGGAAAAAGACTTCCAAACTAAAAGGGTTATTTATCCATATCCACCCTTTGGGCATGCTGATGTCTCTTCCTTGCCCCGCCAACCTTGTTAATTTTTACTAACGTGACTTTATCAGCAGCAGCTCTGGGGGTAGATGACCTTTACAGGTATAAAAGAAGATCCCACTATGCAATTTGTCACCCAGCTGCCATCAAATTACAGGGGACATGGGGAACAGCTGTATGCAATTCTTCTATCTCTAGCACATCCAGCAAGCCGATCACGTGTCTGTAGTTATTTGAGCCAGATTACTTACACTGATTCATTTTTATAATGTGCAAAAGAGAAATTATATTCCAATGAATTTGAAGACTTCTTTTTATACCCTTTCTACCACACTCCCCTTATTTGGACTACTGTTTTAATACAGTTGTGTTGTTTATAGACCTAGTGAACAGCATTCAGTAATTTGGAAAACGCTACAAGATTTTTATCTGAACTTTACACCATCTCTTTGTTTAGGGAGCAGGAAGCCTCTTTAGATTTGCTGTCAGTGAGACCCAGCTAGGTATTTGATTATAGGACTTGTCTGTGTACAAACCCATTCCCTCATGCAGAGAAGAAACCAGAAAGGAGTGTAGAACTGCCATGTGGCACCAACCTGGCCAAGGATCTTTATCCCATTCTGGACATCTCTCCCCTTCTCCCTCTGATTTCAGACTAGTCTAACACACTAGGTCTTGCCTTTGCGCTCCAAGCTTTAAACTTTACTTCTCAACAACTGCCTCTGAAATATCATGGCCTTTAAAAGAAAGGTGGTTATGCACCTTCCGCACAGTTTCTTTACAACAAAGAAACCTTGAAACTTCAGAACAAGAAGAATGCTTTAATCTGAGCAGCATCTTCCACCAAGGTCTGAATGCTTATAAATCAACAGCCTGAGCATAAGCCATTAGCACCTTTCAGTATAACACATCATTTCTATTTACCTTTCATACTACCAGCAAAAATGCCCTTAAAAAATTTCTTAAGCAACAATGAAGATTGTATTTCATTTCATAGCAGAGCTTACTGAAGGCATGTTTTCTGGTTTTTATCTTTCAGGCTACAGCAGTGAAGGTAATGAGTGTATGTCCCCTTTAACAAATCCATAATTGCATAGAGCACTGCAAATTTCAGATAGAGTTTACACACAGTGGTAGTCAAACAAAGCCACACACGAAGTCAGAAATACTCGTACAGGGCCAATACAGAGGTAATTTGGCATGCAGTTAATTTGCAGGGTTACTGCAGTTTTCCACGCGTTTGATACAAGACTATTCCCTTCCAGTTTTGTGTGCAAGATTGGGGTGAAAATAACAGGGCTTTTCAGGATTTTAATGTGCTTTTTACTGTATTATCATTTATAATAGAATTAATTACCAAAACACTTCTCTGGAATTTTCTAACAATGTAGGGATTTCCTCCTAGCCACAAATCCACATGGCAGTCATATCTGCTTACAGCTGTAATTTTAATATTTATAAAGACAGGTTAATTCTTTAAATGTGATCTTTGTCAGTTAATTTTTTCTTTTAATTTGATATGGGAGATCCAGACTGGCAGACACTTAACATACTCTCCAGAAGAAAAATGCCATAGATAAACAAGTTGCCACTAATAATGGTTGAGTTCCAATACAAATACAGACCTGTGCACCAAGTGTATTTGGAAACTTTTCTATGGAGCAAATTCTAAATAGGCAATAACCTGAAGCAAGTCGTTGCACATAGGCTGAAACCATCCTGTTCTTCCAGCACCAAAGGCAGCACTGCTCTGAGTCATAGCTTCCCCTTTGAGAGTTTTGCTGGAATGTTGTTTTGAAGAATAATGAGATTTTTACTTGCATTTACACTTTAAAACCCTCTTAAACCATTTGACCCCTCTTGGGGTTAGTCTTTCCTTCAATAAAGTTGTGTTTCCAGCATCAAGATAATTATCTTGATCTAAAAACCTATTGGAGATAGAACAGAGGCAACTTTTATTAAACTTTGAGCAGCAACATCAATGTAAAAAAACTACAGTTCCTTCCTTCTGCTAGGATTTTGTATAAGTTCACTATTTTGATGTAAAAAGTTTGATGCAAAGGTAAGTTTCTACTTTTTTCCAGTAGAGACAAGGCTTCAGCTACTGGTAGTTGATGTTACTAGGCCATGATGAAAACCATTTCATGTCTCTGATGGATGGTCTACCTTGCCACTAACTACAGATGTGAAAAGAATTGGTAAATACTGCAGATGTGGGTAAACTGGTATTTTTATAAACTATTTCTTATGGTTATAAGCTCACTTAGTAACAGAAGAGTTCTCTAATGGAGTGTTGCCATGTCAGTTAAAAGCAACATCACAATATTTCTCCCAAGTTTTCCCCTTCTCTTGTCAAAAGAAAATATCTAATGAAATGAAACCACTGGTGAAAAGAAAACCTGTTTAGTAAAAAAGAAATATATGCAGTTGGTGAACAAAGTACAGAAGAACTGCAGTTTGACATTTAGATGTCATTAAGTATCAAAGATAACAGAAAAATGATCTGGGCTCGAATCCAGCTTATGTGTATAATGACAACATAATCAAAGGACATGCTATTTAATGTACTGTGCTATCTGATGCAATTAAGTACTGTTTCTTGGTCCTACCTTACAGTATCCATCACCATTATTGTTAGTGCTATCTAATATCATGGGGTTTGTTTAAACCATAGAAGATCATGACTGAATTATCCTATTATACCAACTCCTGATGTTGACATACTGGTAGCAATGGTAACTGTACCTAAATTATTGCCTGTGTTTTCAGGACTGTAGAATTACCAGTAGTCACTAGAATTATACTCATGGTAATACAATACAATAAAGGAATAAAATACCCAGAACTCTTTCCATAAATCTGTATTTTTATAGAAGATACAAATTCCAGAGAAGTATTTTGCAAGTCTGTAGTCCAATGGAGGATGAAGTGTCTCATTAACAGACAATATGGGAATGAAAAGCCATTAGATAGTTTTGGATTCTGATTCATAAGTGACCAGAAGAAACACAGATGCATTTTCACTTTTTGTAGCACAAGACCATCCTGAAAGGGAGAGCTACAACAGGAGAAGATACATAACAGTAGCTAACTGCAGACCCAAAAGGACAGTAATCCAGTCTCAGAGTGTGGGAACCAAGCCCACAAATGTTCAATGTCCCCCAAAGGTGGACATTTGTTCAGAAAAAACAAATACAACAACAACAAAAAACCCAAACACACACACAAAAAAAACCCCACAAAACAAAGGGAAAAAAAACCCAAACAAAACATCCCAAACAAAACATAGAACCACAAAGCAAGGAAAACAATGCCATCACTGGCTTTTTTAAAAAGGAAATGCCTTTTACAAGAAAATGCCTAGCATTCCTCACTCTTGACCAACCCTTACTGCAGAAGCAAGTCCAATACTCTGCGTGGTCCCACCATCAGTTCGTTGTCCTGCCAGAGCTCTGCTGACTGGGCACAGGGCTGCTCAGCAGATACTCTCCAACTGCCCTGCTCACACTTTTGGATTTTCCTCACGCTCTCTCTCTCCTTTCCCTCTCCCCAAACAACCAACCCACCCACCTTTACTCTATTCCCATTTGCCTCAGTTTGGCTGATTTTACAACCTTGTTTAGTAATTTCAGCCCTTGTGACCCCCCAGAAGCCAGCATCCCTTCGTTATCTGTTGACATTCTTCACCCAATGGTAGCTCCAAGCACTCCTTTTTCAGTATCTATAAAGTCTAGTAGGTTCTCCCATTGTTGTTTTACCGTTTTCTTATCTAATACAATCTCTTTGTATAAAGATAAATGTACTTTCTCTAAAAACATACTACATGAGAGATCTACTCTTATTAGACATCATTGGTAGGCTGCCTAACTATAAGCTAAAGAACACGGTTCCTCAAGAATTATAAGAGCTATCTAATGAAGAGATAATAAGCTATGGTGCTGGAGGGAAGGGACAAGTATAAATCCTAACAGCATTTAAAAAAAATTCATTAATGATATTGGCACAAAAAATGTGTTAATGAAATTCACCGCCAGCACTGGTTGGGAGATAACGCCTATACAGAGGAAAATTGGAATATCGCAAAAGAAGAACTGAAAGTCCTCTGGGACCAAAGTAGGAGATAAAAGGACAGACTACAAAGTCATGCATGCAAGAATAAAGGAGAATTTCTGCTAGAAACACATTATCTATAGATAATTGGGTGACAATGAGAGACTACAATGATTCAGCCATAATAAAGGTAAAAGCGATCAAGAATGCTTTGGGTCAAGCATTTGCAGTAGGAACAGAGAAGTTATATGTAGTAAAAGCACCCAGAAAAATCTTGTTTACTACAGGCAGTTCTGAATACTCATGTTCCAGAATGACAAGTTCAGCCTGAAGCAATTCAGGGAGGAGTATTAGGAACAGGAGACAGCTGCAGAACAGAGTTTTTGAGAGTCTGACTTAGAGTCAGGCTTAGGTAAAAAAGAAAAAAAAAAAAAGGCATCTAAGAGAACATATGATTCCTTTCTACAGATAACTCTGCGATATATACACCAATGGGGGAAGAGAGCTATTTAAGCTAAAGGATGTAAACAGACCATGGAACATGGAGTTATAAACAGGCTATGACTATGACAGGCTGGAAGCAAGAAGCTTTCTAGCTATTAGAAGAATAAAACTCTGGAATAGCCTACTCCTCCTACTATCACAGCAGCAGAAGCAAAACCCGTGTTTTGTTACAAGATGAGGCGGGGAAATGTTCTGGACCATGGCTGTCTGCAGTGGGAGATTCAGCTGAAATTGTTGATTTGTTAGTATAAATCCAGTGTGGGTAAAACCTTATCTCCACTAGAACGCAACACAGCTCTAAGGCTTTGGACATGCTTTACAATTTCATCCTTGCCAAAGAGACAACTGCATCCAACAGCTGGTGTGAGTGTCCCTATGCTGAAGTTATCACGCAAACAAGGCGAGCAGCTGAGCAGTCTGTGCGGGTGCTCCCCAAGTCAATGCAGGCAAAAGCTGCCAGATCACTTTAAATTCTCTCACTGACATACACTGGCTGATTTTGCCTGAAGAAAATTAGGGAACGCTCATGAAAAATACTTTGCTGGCAGATCCAGGTGACTAGCAGCAAGATGTGGTAATTTCTTCCACTAACATAGCTGGATCAGAAACAGGACATTTTTCTGCACCTTGTTATACGTGTCACAGAACTGTACAAATGCTTATTTTGGACCCAGTTATATTGGTATAAGCATGCCTATGCTAATATAGTTCATTCCCAAAAGGTTTATTCTACTAGGATTTATAATGACATAAATATTTCAGTAAAATATAGCGTCTCTAATGTAAATAGTTACACTTTTATAAAATTTATATATAGATGAAGCCTAGAAAATCATGCACTATCCATCTACTGCTTGTTGTTCTGATGGGACCAAAGCAATGGTAATCGCATTACACTGAAGTCCTGACAAAATTAGCACGCATGCTGAAATAAAAAAAATTCACTTTAGTGCCCCTGAAAGCTTTACTGTAGTTAGCAAGTGTTCATTTTCATAATAATATAATTGCAGGAATGGGAAATTGCAGGTAATTGCTGTTGTTGTGACCTTGATCTTTCGGTAATGAAATCAGCGTAATTGCTACCATTTTGTTTCCTACTCACTCATGGGCAGCTTCAAAGTTTGAGGAGAGTGATGAGGGCAAAGGTGCTCCTTTTTTTATTATTTTTCCTGCACCTCAGTTAGCATTTGGAAAGCATCTCTTATTTCGCTGAAGCTCTACTTTGGGTTTGGGAGCTTTTCCCTTCACTTTTCTGTATTCTAACTTCCCACATGGTTTGGAAATCTTTACACACACACTGATTAAATTCTGTTGGCAATCAATACTAATGAAGATTTTTTAAAAAATTTTGTTTAATGATAAATACCTTCTAACTTCTACAACAACTTTTGAGGATGAAGGAATACCTCAGATACTAATTTCCTGAATAAGTTAAAATGCCTCAGAGGAGTGTATGTGTATATTTACCTTTTCATACGGAGAATAGGAGGTTCAATGTCATTAGAACATGAGAATGGCCATATCCACGGTTGCATACAATCCAGCAACATGGAGGAGTCAAAAAAAAAAAAGCCATCAGCAAATTCCTGTGGAGAAGTTTAAAAGCAGGATATACCAATACTTCCCCAGAGTACTATGCCTGACTTCAACAATTTCCACCTAGGACTTCTTCACCTACCTCTTTTTGTTTAGCAGTTTTTACAGACTTTGTCTTCCATAAAACTATTAACTCAGTTTTTGAATTTAAGGAAAAATTAATGCACAACATCTTACCTCAAACTCAAGCAGTTCCTGCCTCAAATACACAAATTTTACTCTGCGACCCAGAAGTACCATGCCATGTACCCTAATTCCTGCATCAGAAAAGCCAGCAAGCATCTCTATCCAATGTACCTTCAGGACCCTATGGAGCTCTATGAGATCCCTTCTTTTCCATGTGATGTATGATAAAGTAGAACCAAAACCTGAGAATACGGGACTTCCGACTGTGCTCATAGTGACAACACACACACACCTGGACTCAACCATACGTTATTTGGCTTTAAATTAATTTCTTGCCTTCTGCTTTCATTTTACATTTCTGTTTGTTTTATGCCCTGTCTCTTCAGGTTAAGATTTCTTTCTTCTTCTTGACATTCTCATCCATTTCTGTGTCACAAGAGCAACAAGTAACACTGAGGCTCCAATCTGATAGAACACTGATTCTTACAGGCAGATCTCTTTGCCTTGACTCCCCAGATTACATTATTATAACCCCCCAGGTGAAAGAAAATTAAGGTCTATTTCATACTGCCTAGGTATTCGTTCATCTCCTGTCAACGCAGCTTCCTCTTCTTCAAAAGCATTTTTTTGCTTTGTGCTCCAGCAAAACACAGGGGTTTTTTTGTCTTTCCCCCTTTTTTTTCTGGTGAGCCTTCTTTATAATCAAAATCTGCTCAAAGACAGTCAGAACTCATATAACCAAATAGAGAAGTTAATCAAAGAACAAATGACAAAAGCACATTGGATGTGCAAAGAAACCTTACTTGGCTAGTAGCCCCAAACTTGTCCTCTGAAACATCACTGAAGTCAACAGGAGTCCCTACACAGCACAGATGTATTTTCCATAGAACTGCTATCAGAAGGGGTGGAGGAACCCAGACCAGCCAAAGCTGTCCCAGCATGAAATAATCACTGGATAGTAAAAGGCTAATAACTTGTTCCTTGACAAACAAGAAAATCTCTTTCACCATATCCAGCCAAGTTCTTTGTAGCTGAAATATTTCTTTGAGCTACTGTAAGTAGGCAGAGCAGCTGAACAACCTCAGTTAAACTGCCTGGTAAAAGCTATTTAAAGGTAGTTACTTGCCCCTCACCTCTGCAAACTAATACTCCCAATAACAAAGAGCGTAGGGACATAATTTATCGTTATCCTACTTCTTATGTGTTTATACTGTAACCATTTCCTTATATATTGAGGAATTTCTAGAGAAGTATTAGTGTGTATATATGATTATCCTGTGAGTACATTTAAGTAAATGTATCTGTTTGCTCATCTGTATGTGTATATTCAGTCTGAATTTGTAATCTAAGCCAAGCCTGCATCTTTGCAATAGCTTACTCACTGCTTACAGAAAGGGCACAGAGAGAACACACACATAATAACCCTAATGCTAATTATCTTCTACTTTTAAGTTTCAAGTGGAAATTGTTTGGTAAATAGATGGAAAGCTCTGAAAATATCTCGAGGACACACTGCAGCCCAGGGGAAGCACTTAAAAAACCCACATAGACTAGCAAGGCCTTTGTAGATTTCCATCAAGTAAACAGTTACAAATAAATTAACTTTTCAATATCAAGGTTACTGTAAGTGACTATGTATTTTCATGATGGCAAACACATCCTTTTCTTCTGCCTTTGCTTTCTACCTTGCCTCCAATGAAAGTCTAGATCTTTCTCTGTCAAACATCACAGTCTCTGAATACTTTCTCTTCCTTTTTCCCCCTCCTATTAAGTCCAAACTTCTTGACAGAGAAACTTTCTCAGTTCCCTCTTCTCCCTGTTTTCCCGTTATTCCTCCTGCTTGCTTCAATGCTCTCACTTCTAGCAAGACTAGCATCTTTGTGTCTTTCCTCACTCTCATTTCCATGCCTTCTCCTTTACCGCCTCATGTGGCATCAAATTCTACCTTCCCCAAGAGTGTCAATCAATCTTCTGCAGTTCCACTGAGAAGACCAAAAACAGTCCTTCCAGTTCCACAGAGTGCTACTCTTCTGAGACAACAGAAGAGACATAGGGTAAACCAAGGTCTGCTATGCATATTTGCTTTTTTAAGCTCATGCTGCAGAGCTGGGTTTGAATGATAATAGCCTAACTTCCCAAAGTCTTCATTTGGTTTCTGTTCAGTCCAAGCTCCCTCTGAAGAAATTATGCTCCTGTTGCTATTTATGGAAAACTTCCAAAAATCACTCTGAATTCAATCAGTTTTAAATGGCAGCAGAATTTGGTCCCAATGAGTGCAAGCAAGTTTTAATTCATCTTGGATTTGGCACCATAAAATCACAGCATTCACAGAGGGATGATATATGACCTGAACCTTGGGATGAGTGAACAGCACAGAAAATTCTTCAGTGTTAACAGACCTTGGAGATACAGCTGGGTTTCTCACATATACACAACAGCAGCTAGTACTCTTAAATCATGAAGGTTTACGACACCCTGCGCAAGCAGGTAAATCTACTGATCAAAATTGATTTGCTGCTGCCTTGTCACAGAAGAAAAAGCTCAAATTCTTTCGTTGCTGAAAACAGCTAGAGAAACCTGCACTGATTCTCAATTAATTCCAAGATAATTGATGACAATGAGCAATATGAATATTTTGTTTTCAACATGTTTTAATCCCTGATGCATTTTTTTTATTTTTGTTTAGTTACATCATCAGATAGGAATGTATTAAAGCCCAAGTTTTAATAGCTGTGCTAACGAGGAGAGAAGTATATATGTGGGCTTCAGTCCCCTATGCCATACTAGCATTGGGAATTTATTTTTTTGTGCATTAGCTGCCTCAAAATGAACATTTTTATACTCATTTGGGATACATTTTAATGAAAATAAACTTTTCCACTACTCTTAAGCTTCAGTTGTTGGCTGGTACAAACCTTGCCCGGTCTGCGTGCATGTACCCAGCAGCATGTTCTCAGATGATGGGAGAAGAACATATCAGATGTTCTCCTGATGGCTCTATGACCCCTGCACGTGTTGTTTGCCCAGGATAGTATTCTTTATGTTAGCAGAAAAACACCAACAAACGGCTTTCAGGAACAGCAGAGCAAGGAGGAGGATATGGTGTGGGCATAGCTGTGTGTTTAAATATGCAAAAAGAGTCAGAAAGAAGCTATTAGCATCATTACACACTGAAAAGCTAGGCAGGTATGCGAAAAATCATAGGAATCTCCAGATTATCTAGATCTTATTTTGCTGTTAGAGATCAGGGTCTAGGAGGACTCTAGGCCCTCTGTGTATTATCAACTTTCTGTATGACATTAGACAAACCATTTGCATATATTTTTAAACGTTTATCCAAATTAGCATTTTAAAATGCCTCCACTGAATTTTACCTCCTTTTGCAGCAAGACTACAACACTGCCATTCCTCAGGCACCAAAACACTGCCACCTTCAAAGCCCTTGCATAACCAGAGTCAGGGGACCCAACATTCAGCTCTGCCTCCTCTCATATCCAGCTTAAATACATATCTTCATGGTTAATTGCCAGGCTATCCAAAAAGCCTCACCTGCCAAGCTAGATGTTGTACAAAAATGTGACAAAAAGCCAAACCCTCCCCAGAGAACATGCAATGTAAACTGAAATGCAAGATATAAGCAAAAAAAAAAAGTAAAGGTGATAGAAAAGAAGTCTCCAGGTAAGGGTGTAATTACTACTTGTGTCATAAGCAGTTCATCATATCAACTACCTGATTAGTACCCAATTTAATACAGGAGCAACTGTTCCTACTAACCATCTTCACTGCGCCTGTATGTATGAGCTGCTGCTACAACCCTGGGAGGAGCATGTATCTGCTTCTCACCTTCCTGCATTTTACAATTTGCAAAATCAGAGTTCTAGGAGCACTTCAATAATATACAATATTATCATTCAGTTTCATTATGCAGCCAAACAATTCCATGCTTTAACAAATGAAGCAGATCCCTGCTTTGCTGAGGTTTTGATCTAAAACTCAACGGAGAAGCTTTTGCTGATGAAATATTGTCTACTCTTTCTTTGCTGCTTCATTCATAATATTCAGGTATGTGGCAAGCTTAAATTTTCTGCTGTTCTAAGACAGTTCACCTTGACACCAGGACAAACTCTTGGATTCTTACATATTCAGCGCCACATCACTAATGCACATTCACAAAGAGAATAAAGCCCAAAAACATCACAAAAAGAAAAAAGTGACAAAAGGAAAAAAAAAAGGAGAGAAGGAGGGGATTTATTCATTTTAATTCATCCAGTAATTCTTCATCTGTATGCTTGGCTTCCACTTACGACAATGCAAGGATGGGCAGAAACATTGCTTAAGAATTTTACGTGCCATTTATACTAATAAGAATAAAAGTTCACCTGAATACTAATAATATTTTTCTTTGGGGAGAAAAACACTTAATAAAATTCTATTACAGGCACATGAAAGTAAACAAACCCATTTTTAAACAACAGAATGAGTTTTAGAAGTCCAAATATGAAACTGACTGTCATAAAACAGAGGATCTGCCGGCCACAGAACCCTCATTTTAAGCTTGATTATGCTACTTAAATGACACCTATCTCCATTTTAATCCCTGCACGGAAGTCTGCTCGTAGAATTAATAATTATGATCAAAACCCATGAAAGTCCATGCTAATGATAAGATAAAGAACTTACTCCCACCACCTACAGTGAGAAGCTAATCTTCCTCAGTGTCCTAATCTACTGACATACAGGGTTTGATCTGAAATAAGCTCTTGATAATGAATAATCTGGCTATGAATATGATTTCACTGAGCAGAAAATGGAAGATTAAAGAAGGAGCTCTGAAGAAATAACTCTCAATTTTTTCCAATTTTAAGACTGCTTCTCCAGCCCCTCCCCCTTTTCCCCCCAAAAAAAACGCAGACCACACAAACAACCAACACATCTTTTTTGATAGCTGCTGCTACCTTAAGGACACAAACTGCCAGAGCTGGGGTGCCGAGGTCCCTGTCTGGCCACTGCTTGGGCAGGTGCTACTTGGGGTTTGCCTGGGCAGGGAGCAAAAGCTGCAAGCTGTCATTTGCTCCAGGGCACCGACTCTTCAATGGCAATGTGGGAGGAAAGCCAAGTGCCTTCCTTTAACACACAGTCCAGGAATTTGAATTTGGCACTTGCAGGATGTCAGCTTCCTGCCTGTTCAGTTTAACAAAGTTAACCTTTGTGCTCATGTACTTTACAAAGCACAGGGAGGTGAGACAAATTACAATTATTATTTATTTACTTGTATTTGAAATCTGCAACCAGAGCAGCGGTGTTACTTTGGCTTAGCAGATGTTTCACCATTGCAACCAACTTCCTTAGCCAGATAAGGAAGATTTGAATAAGTGACCAACGAGCAGTCAATTTCAAAAGTTTTGAATTTCAAAAGCATTAGGTACCTCCATTTTTGGATGCCTAACCTGGAACACCCTTGAGGGTATATGTACCCCTTCACAAATACAGAGCATGAAAAATTAGAGCCCTTTATTGTCTATCCTTAATTAAGCACCCAAATAATTACGATGGGTGATATTATTGATGTCATTTGACTTGTGACTGAGCTGCTTCATTGGTACAGCAAATATCTAAAGGACATCTAACTCTGCAATCTCTGTAACAAAAGGCCAATCATCAAGGACTATTTTCATTTAAAAAAAAAAACAAACAATAAAGTGAGTAAAATGTAAATACAGCCCTGACAATCTGGAACATAAAATAGTTCAGTAAGGCCTGGAATTATAAATACGTAAGTGCAAGCGTATTTAATTTAATGACAAATACACTACAAAGTTTCTGTACATGTATTAGTTTGGATATACAAGAGAAAAAAATAACAAGAAGCATGCAGCATTTTGAAAGTGAGCGTGCTATAAAAAGACAGCCTCAACTGAATCCTGCAAGTACTTTTCCAACAGAAAGGGAATATTCGCCTACATTTTCATTTATTCTAGCAATCTTTCTCAGAAGGAAGAAGGATTAGTCCTGTCTAAATTTCTGGTTGAAGTCTCTGGGAATAGTCAATGCTTCAACCAAAGCCAGCAAGCACAAAATGGAGGCAAGAGTAGATAATGAGGAGTGGAAGAAATAGCAGTTTTTACTCACCCTCTCCAACCCATAGTTGGGGTTAGTCAACCCATCACAGCTGGTTGGTCCTTCTCCTTTACAGATATTTTCCAACCTAGCAGAAATGAATGAGCTTCCTCACCCCTTTGCTGTAGTGCCAGGCAGGGTCCTCAGCCTCTGGGACAGCTGGAAATCCCGCGGCTAAAGACAGAGCAGCAGAGGAATGAAAACATACTCCAGCAAGCCAAAGTGGGACCAGACGAGGCAGCTGCAAGTTCAGGAGAGGCCAAGTTGTTATACAGACTTCAGACCTTTAGTTTCTGAATTCATCCTCTCCTTATTCATCAGCCACAATCCCCACAAGTCCCCAGAGTTCAATCAAAAGCTGCCTTTCATTTGGCATGAGGGTGTCTGGCCATGCAAGAGATAGGTCGGTGTTTTCCAACTTCAGCTGTACACAGCCACACAACGTACTGGCTGGAGGCTAGGCAGGTACTGGCATGGCCAGCTCCTGGCTTAGGTGCCAGTTTGCCTCTTCACTCCTCTGTGCAGCTGGGCTAGCCTTGTGCAGAAATCATCGCCCACGCTTGGGCCACAGAGTTACTGCACACCTTCCCCAGGCTGCTGGTAGGGTGTGTGGGGCTCCTGGGCCCTCAGGGAGCTTCTGGTCATCCAATTTGAGGTTATTTCACTGTAAGGAGGGAAAATGATCAGTGAGGTGCGACCAGCAAGGACTTGCTCTTGTGAAAAACATGATGTTGTGAAACCATCCCAGGTTGGCTACTGGCAGAGGAGGGAAGAGCTTCTCAGAATACCAAACAACAGCTCCTCAAAAAGCAAAGCATATCCACACAGTGAATCAACCATCTTCTCAGAGCCCCGGGGGTGCTAATTATCTTAATGGTGCTGAGTGGCCACACCTGGGACCCACACTGTTCCACGGCCCCACTGTCCCATTTAAACTCGTCCACCACTACAACTTCCTTTAGGGTAACGGTATTGAGTCGTCTGGAGGTGGAGGGTAGGTGGTTGGGGAGGGCTGATGCCAACCTACCTCGAGGTGATGCTGCCCTCTACAGCCCCTGTGCCAAGCCATGAGTGTCCCTCAATTTCAAGTTAAAAAAAGCAGGTAGTGGATCATTAACATAGCCCTAACACAACTTATATGTTGTCCCCTTACAAAGACTGTAATAGAGTTCTACTTCAAGTTTTTCTGGATTGTGGGAATGTTCCTGAAATATCTTGGAGGGTGTAATTTTTTTTTTACAATCTTCTTTAAAAGCTTTGGGTTTAATTAAAATCTTATGGCATTTGGTTCTTTAAAAAAAAAAATAGTGGCATTGGTTCCTCACGAGAACAATGATCATTTAAGGCACAACTTGCTCAGTTTAGTCAATTTGCACAGTAACATTACCTGCTGGTGAGCACTGCGTTGCGCATCCTGCTTAGGTCTCTGTCCTAGCATCCCTTATAAGAGAGATATTTTTTCAGTATTTACAATAATTTGTCAATCCCCATATGCTTCAATATGACTGTAGATGTTCTTCTAAAATGCCTTATCCCAGCTATGGGAGAAGTCATTCTAATCAGAGGCTGTATAGCATGATTTTGTTCTGCTCTTTAGTGTTTTTTTTTTGGTTTTGGAAAGTTCTGGATACATCTTTACACATGGAAACTTATTTCTACAGAAAAGTGTTTTTTAATCCAGTGTAAAGTCCTGCCTTTCATCCCTGATAACACGAGGGTAATGAAAAACACAGCCCACTTGAATATACTTTTAGTGTGGGAAGATAAATAATGATTAAGATGTATTTTTCCATCTCCTGAACATGGGGCCTAATCCTTTGTGCTTTCCAGGTACTCTTCTGCCCCTGAAAAATCTCCTTTGCCTAAGAACGGGGCAAAGGAGGCAGGAGTAGCTGCCATCTATGGGGTGTGTAATGCTCAGACACAATTAAATCCAGCTGTGGCCCCACATACTTCAAACCACGGTGGATTTCAAATAGCTTCACCTCTCTATGTGATGGATAAGGGCATGTGGCTTTCTCCCAGACAGACTGATGGGCATTTTTTGGATCATTAAGTATGGCACAAGGCAGCAGCCCCGCCCCTGCCTGCACTGGGAGGGGAAGAGGCGAGCTAAGGGCAGGCTGCCTTCTCCTCTAGCCATGCGCCAGTGCCCCTGTGACACAGGAGGGAGCAAATGTGGCAGCATATAGAGAAAGGTCTTTAGAAATGTTATATATTCCAAGCTGCAGTTTCAGATGTACCAGTTTTAATCGGATAATGATGCCCAGCTTTTCTTTTCAACGGTAAGAGGTAATGCATTACAAAATCTTGATATAACATTGCACACAAAACAAGAACTCTAGGAATAAACTAAAAACTACTGTTTGGGGCTTGTCCTTCACTGAGGGATTGTTTGTTTTCTTTTTTGCATCAACTTGAAAATGAGGCAAGGCTGAAAGCCTAGCCCAAAGCTTTCAGATAAGCTTTCTTAATAGTTCTTTAATTTTCTGAATGCATTTTACTAAATCACCCCCTAGTTTTTTACAAATGGAATTAATTAAAACCTGTGATAATCAATGGAATATGTATTGTTATAGGTATAAAATGAAGTACAGAGTCTGGAAAATTGCTTTAGGTGACAGCAAGGTCTAGGCATAGATCTCAGCATTACTAGTTCCCCTTCTTCCCCATCACACTAGTACTTCTCCAAGAGTATCTTTCAAGGTATGCAAGTCACCAGCTAACACGTTGTTAGCTATATCCTCCTCCCTGCTTCCTGCTCTGTCCCCCCACCCCCCCAAAAAAAACCCCAAACCTTCCATGTTCCCAAGTAACAGGTCTACCACAGTTTATATAGAATAGTTTGGCAAAAGGAAGCAAGCTTTATTTTTCAAATCATGAGCACAAAGGAAAGAATTAATTTGAGGGTTGAATATCAAACAAGAAAATGGGTCTTGGAGAAAGCAGCGTCAAACAGCAGGTGGACAAAAACGCATAAGGGTAACACCAGTACATCAAAGAGCTGCACAGGGCATGGACAAATCAGCATCAGTCATTCAGCATTTGCCTAGGATAATGCAAGGAATTGCTATTGAGTCAGCAGGTGAACAGAGGAACTGAAAGGCAGAACATGCCAAGTCTTTTGATGCTAACTGCACCTGCTGGGATGCTGCACGTCTCAAAATGTTTGGCAGGTAAACTAGTCACCATTGCATGGCACTTGCCTTTGGCTTTTTACTTAATTCATGAATCTGGGGAGGGGGGAGATAGAAGAGAACTAGTACCTGTTTCCTCTTAATTTTGAGTTGACATAGTCTTGCAGCAGTGAAAAAGACCACTACACCTGACAGTATGTGTGAATTGCAAAATACAGCTCACCAAAGCCACTCTGCTATATTGCAGGCATTGTGTGGATTTGGGATTACTTAAGCCTAAAGAGAGGAATGTGTGATTCGGTTACAGCCCTGGTAAGCAGGGAAGGGAAGTTATGAGTCTGCCTAAATGGGCATTTTTAAGTACAGCTAATTAATGATTGTAATGATAGCAATTACATAATTATCAGCAATTAGCAAAAAGCACTTGGAAGCCTAGGTTACCTATAACTGATCTCTAACTAATCTAGCTAGACTTGTGGATTTCATAACCATGGTGAATACAATTATGCAAGCTGATGTATGTAAATGCTTCAGAAGCATGATTAAAATGTGTTGAGAAAACTACAGAGCTGGTTAGAAGATGTTTTGCAAGGTGATGTAATATCTATAGTATGAAAAGGGGGACTAGATTCCCTCTCTCCATACAGCACAGATGCACATAGATGATACTGTTGCCCAAAAAGCAGATTCCTTGCCTGGTGTGCAATAAGCCAATAATCACATGCTCAGGAGAGACATTGCTTATTAATTTCAGGGTTACACTAGCCTGGGTATTCTGTGGTTTTCCACAAATCAAGCATACCACACCAAGAAACCACAAGATATTTATGCAGTTAAATATGTTAGTAATTAGCTAATATTCATGCCCCCAGCTAATTATTGGCTAGTCTCTTTCTTACTTCATCTTAAAGGTATGCTCCTTTTAAATTTACTATGCATGCTCAGAGGGTAAGGGGCTTATTTGAATAGAGGGCTTTCTCACCTGTGGGCATGATTTTTAATAACATAATGAGGAGAGTTCACCCAAAGGACACTTAGTTCTTACCAAGTTGGCAACGTACATAAAACATCCTGATTTGTTGTTCTCCTTAAATTCTAATTGCCCTGGAATGCCCTTGGTTAAAAGATACTGCCTTCATACTCTATCACCTAGCTGAGGCAGTAACTTTCCCTTTTATCAGTCTCTCAGTACCCAAGGATACTGAATGTCTGTTCTTCTAATTAAAGATAGTTTAGTGTCCTTTAGCTTTAACATGTACGAACATCCTTGCCCTAATACAATGTTAGCTAAGTTTCTTTCAACAATACCAACTTCAGGGAATACCATAGGAAAACTCAACTTTGCAACAGTTTTCATGAGCCAAGTTTAAAGTTGTGGTAACTGGTAGCGTGAGTGTGTCCCACCATGTTATCTCATCCTGCCTAGCACTGCTGTAGAGTGACAAGACTCCCATCTGCAAGGGTAGGTAATGTTTGCCCTAATACAGTGAGTAATATGTTGCACCAAACTGCAGGCTACAGATTTCTGGCACTGCAGATGTGCAGAGCAGGGGAAGGCACTGATCTGGGCTTTAGCCCACATGCCACCTAGATACCTATTTTGTGTATATATAAAAATAGTCACAGAAATATATTCTTTCAATTGATTTCTAGAAATGGATGAATCTCAAAAGACTTGTTCTGTTTGAATAAGCATTCAAAATTTTATCTGTAGGTTTGATGAACAATGAAAACATCATCAGGTACAGTTTGAAGTATTGTACTCTATAATTAATAATTTTTCCTTGTAGGAAACCTTAGTGGAGACATAGGAAAGAAAATAAGTAACCTAACAGAATACTTGTTACAACTCTAACTATATATTTGGCTCCTAGTATTACCTGCTTTTAGCACACCCTAGGTACTGTGATACCTTGAAGCTAATGACATGCTTCAAAAGATGTAATATTTGTGGCAACACTGTGTTCTTGAGACAAGGCTGTTGACATTTTACCTGTCTGAAACTGATGTTTTTCCTTCAGTTAGTACCAAAAATGTTCCCAAATCATGGGAAAGGATTTTACAATTTGATCAGACCAGTAGCACTCAGGAGCAATATTCAGGCACAGGAAAGGATAATACTGCTGGGGAGGTGTTTGGCATAAAGGGAAAAGGGGATTAAACTTTAAGTCACTTGGCAGAAAAAACATTGTTTGGGAAGATAAGAGAGTTCTGAGAATGCATTGTAGACTGAGGTTTTTAGGAAGAGAAGGCAATGTAGGAGAGAGGAGGCTGGGCAGTGTTCTGGTGACTTCTGTTTAAGCTAGAGCTGTGTGCGACATTAAAAGCCAGGATATGACATGGAAGATGAGGAGAAAACAGTCAAGGTAGTTAAGGTTTTTTTCCTAGACTCAACTATAGAAAAAAAAAAGTAAATATAAAGGCATTTACAAATACAACTTTGAAGTTGTCTCTCAGAGAAAAAAAAATTTGTATCACTTGAGCAGTTCTAAGTCTAGTGCCAAGCAGTTTACCTTATAGATGCTTACATGAAGCTCCTGCCCCATGATTCCTTTACCATAAACTGGAGCTATTTGGAGAATGCCAAATTGGGTCAGACTAGATTTGGTGTAGGGTTCTCATGTAATCCAGTAGCAAATGTGCCTGCTTGCAGATGGGAGCTGCACTAACTTCATCCATTGTTATGTGTACTGTGGACATTCCCACCCTGGGTGAGACTTCATAGGCGATCAAGTAGCTTTCTTGCAGCCATGGGGCTCAGGTACTCTTCAGAATATCAGCATCTGCTTCAGCGATGCCAGCTCTTACCCGTTGTTGAAGTATTAACCACATCCCTCTTCCCAAACACACTGAGGCTCATAAGTGGAAACATTTCATTCAGATCAAACATCTTAATCATTTCTAAGTGATTTAATTTTGAGGATAGCTTTTACTCCAGGCAGCCTGATGTACTCCACCTTCTTGACTCTGTGTTGCCTTTACAGCCAAGCCCACAGCCAGCTTTGAAATTCTTTACTGATTATCAAGTGGTTTTCAATTAAATGTATTCATTTATAGCAGTGCTTCTGTGGGTGTGCTGTGAGCACTGTGATCCAATTATTTCTTCTTTGTAGGATTAGATGCAGCTCCAGACAGAGTGAGAAGACTAAAATCCCCAAATATCTGGTTCTTCAATGAAGCAAATGAACTATAGAAAAGAATATGAATTCTAGGGTGTATGCAAGACAAGAAAGAATTGCATGTTTGTAGCATACTTCAGAAAACAGAATTGGGTCCCCTAGGTGTTTTTACCATCCAAAATTATATAAATATTGGGAATATTTTTAATTCGGGTGTGACAGCTGTAGGTGCCAGGAACTTGGGTGAAGTACTGTCTTCAGACTTCTGGAAAACTGGGTCACACCTCTGGTTTGATTGTATTCATTTTGCACTTTCCTCATAATTAAGAGGACTGAAAACACACATCTTTCAACAAAGAAAAGAAAGTGGAAATGCTGAGCATAAAGCTCTGTGATCAGAGTTTTGCAAACTGCCATTGATTCTGGATATAACTATCTATCACCACAAGCAATAGCCAGCTATGACAGTGACTCAGGAGGCTGTTTCACATTATCAGTTTCCTAGGCAAGCCATCTACTCATCTGGAAAATCACTGCTTTGTGGAGGCACTGTTGAGTTCACTCGCTCTCTCATAGGTGTCACTATTCTCACTGCACTCTCACAGATGCCATCATTGCTCTCTATTTTCAGACTTGTCTGTGCCAGATGCTAACTAATGAATGCAGCTGGAGCCACCTAAAATAACCACGATATCAGGCATCAACAATATTCCTGTGCTGTAGTATCATTTGCATTTTTGGAAAACAAAATATAAAGGTTAGGCAGGCTTTAATACATTTATGTGACATACAATACCATATACATGAAAGAAAATCCAGTAAATGGGCTTTAACTACAAAACAGATGCAACAAAACTTAGAGATGTGAACTGTTAAAATATTACTCGCGAATTGTAAATAGATAACCTAGAAACTCTTGATATCTGAGGATGAAACAACTCATTCTGCATTATACATTTTTCACACACTTTGTAATGCAGGAGTTAAGATTTTAAGCAGCATTTTTATTCAAGTGTTACCCCTTTGACATAGCTAAATCATTATGAGAAGAGGATGTTTTTCTCTTTTCCTTCCTGTTCTTATCATGGCTGGTAGAAAAGCTGCTTGATCATTGTTGTATCTTGAGTCTGCATGAATCTCATTGACTTTTCTTATTCTTTATGCATATGTATAAATGACAGATATGAATGGCCATAAAAGTGCTTTTGGAGGAAAACAGCTTCAGATGAGCAGATGATGTAATATAGTTTCACTTCATTAGCTTCAATGACATAGTGCTGATTTAAAGGCACTAAACCTAGAAGTGTAGAAGGTTTATCGTGCACTATCAGGCAGGGGAATTGCTGAAATAGTGGCAATCACAGAAAATTAAGATGGGAAAAACTAGAATTTAGTGAAAATAATGAAAAACGCTGGCTTGGTACATGCAGTATTGGATACTTGGATGAGCTGGATTTTTTTTTCCTGAAAGCAGCAGTATGACAATTAAAGTTTTAAATACTTGTAAGAATATTTGCACCAAAACAGCGCAGTCAAATTTGTTCAGTTGCTTCTTGTCACCAAACCACTGTAAACATTTTTCAGGAATTTTCAAGCAAAAATATTATTTGAAAGCAACAGATATGATTTGATTTCCCCCACCCCCACCCCCAGTGAAAGGCAGCCTCTCAGTCATGTGAGGCCATGAAATGTTCTTTTTCCATTTCTCCAAACCTTGGGCATTCTTATCTCTGAGTCCCAAAGACATAGCTCTTCTTTTTAAAACTCATGATTTTAACACTAATGCCAAGAATTTGCTGGGGGAAGATGCGATCTTTACATACTTAAGCTGAGAAGGCTTTGATTAGCCATAAGATGCAATAGCAGAACCTAACCAGTGGACATTATGTGGATTTTCTGTGCAGATCATAATTGCTCCTGTCTGGGGCTATTTCAATTAGAGGCCAAGATGCAGGAATTCATTTGTTTAAATGTTTCTTGGTTGTGGTAGTTTCTGAGAAAGGTGTCAAGCCACTCTGGTCACTGTTGTTTTGCCACCTAAAGAGTGGTCTTATTCGGTGCCCTCAATGTGGTGAGTTGCCAAATGTTCAGGATTCTGAACACATGTGACAATATATATTCAGAGTAATTCTAGCAATCTAAATTTCCACAGTGAAAAACAGAATTTTTATTGTCTGGTACCTTGAGCTGGGAATATGTGAAGGTTTGGAGCTGAGCTGACTTTGCCATTCAAGGATTAATGTGGCAGCACAAGTTTAAAGGCACTCTGAATTTCAGGCTAACAGCTGACACTTTTCTTAACAATTAGTTTAAAAATCCATCATTTAATTATAAGCTTGAAGGACACTGTAAATCAACACCATAGGTACCCTATTTACATGTTTAATTGGATTAGTCCCCTGACTTTCAGATTCTAGCAATAATTTGTCTGGGCATTTTTTTCCAGATAGCTAAATGATCAATCTTTTGTATCTCAGTGCATGGATTCACATCATGCATTTTTACATTGAAAAATGAGTTGTTCCTCTGCAGTGTTGTCTGCGGTTGCTGTATGACCTGTTGTTGTTTCTTGAAATAAGTAGGCGTTACTACTTAACAGAGCTGTACTTTAAATTTTGGAATAATTGAATTGATAGCACCTGCAAGTGTTTTTCTTTCAATTATGAAATCAAATTGAAAAAATCTAATGCCTAATGTACGTGCATGCAGAGTCAATAAATAAACATTTCCTGCTATTTTCAATTTTAATGATCTGTTTGATAATTAACATAGCTATTTGGGCAAAATAAGATGCAGCGACATGGTTGTCATGATCATCTCTTAAAAATACTAAAATCTAGGTTTTTCAAAAGTATTAGCAACCCATGCCTCCCATTAGACCCTTTGGGGCCAGACATGGTTTTATATGTTTGTATTATACTTATATATTAGACCCTTGTCCATTTGACTTCTAGGCATGACAACAGTATAAATCTTAATAATAAAGACATCAAACCGAGATGTGTTCACAAACCTCCATTACTCAGACCTCTCTTCTCAACCATGCTGCTTGTCAGCTTGGTTGTATGTTTAGAAACTGGTGGGTGGGTCATGCTTAGAATTTCAAGAGAGCCTTCAGGTCCATGAAGGGACAGGAAGCATACCGGACTCTTCTGTCCTTCCATCTAGTTCTCTAGTGCTCACCAGCAAAATTTTCTGATGTGATGGCACTTTTTATTTTGTCAAGATTTCTCTCTTTGTTGCACATTAAAACACTGTCACTAGGTTTGACATGGAATCCAAAAGTCAAGTCTGAATTACTTTTCCCTTGAGAGTTAACAGTAATGGCTTTTCAGAGATATAATGAATAGTTCTGCTTATACTGTGCAAAAGTGTTAGCTTGGATCTATACTGGTTTGCTGACAGGTGTAAAATGTAGTTACCTTAGGCTCCACTCAACAAAGCATTCACACATATGAACTATCTGTTAATTGTAACAATTACTCATGCATTAAGATTGAGAAGCCTCATCCTGAAAAATAATGAGCATTCTCAGTCTCCACAGAAGCTAGTGAATGATACAAGGGCTGAGTGCTGTGTCAATTTAAGATGAGATTTAGCACCTCATTTAACACCTTGGAGAATTAGGCCATAATCAGTGAAATATGCTACTTGGAAGTCAGTGTTCTGAAAGCAGAACCCCTGAATGGCAAAGTAGTGATTTTACAGTTACTTCCATGGTATGTTTACCCTCTTAAAAACAAACAAACAAACAAACAAACAAAGGCCACTATCTAAGGTATATCTATACAGATAACATTAGAGGTAGCCACATGTACCTTATCCTTTCCCTGAGTTCAGTGTCATCTCATGGGTATGTGATATCTTCTTGACAGGTTTTGAAGGGTTACAGATATACTATGATTTCTAAAAATAATTTCAGGTAACTTATTCAAAGTAACTGATGGTAAGCAGGTAACAGTGTGAGAAACACTGTTTTGTATTAGCTATTTCTAGTTCAAAAGCACAACAAAATTTAATATATTGTTTTCTACGAAAAGCATTTGCTATTTATTTGTGACTGCTGCTGTTAATTATATGTGTATCTCCATTCTTGCAGAGGGACTTCTAAAAACCTGTGTATGAGACTGAAACCTATCTGCATGACAACACCAGGTATTATTTTTAACTAGATGACCTGTGCTGATGTCAGTTCCTGAAGACTCTATGTTACCTTATCTGTGAAGTCTATGAATTAATAAAGCCACCAGTTAATGACTGTTGTGTGACTGCTACAGTAATTCATGCTTTAGTTCATGCTTTTACTTCTGAAGGTTACTTCTTGTGTGCTGATATGGTTTTTCACTAATGGTGTATACCTAGGATATGCTCATAGCCAAAATACTCCTTGCAGGTTCACTGGAGGCTTTGTCTCCACCTCAGCTTCAGTTCTCCAAGTCTTTTCCAGGTTCTTAGTGTCTTTGGGTAGTTAGATGAGTAAAAAAAAAATAATTAAATTAAACATGTGTATTAGTAGTGTGCGTTTAACAGACTGAACACTTCTATGGCATATGTTTCTCTAGTTGTGATTTTACATTTGTTATTACTGCTGAATAGAAGAAAATAACCATGGTAATGAGTTAAACATTGTTTTAATAGTGACTGAATGGAAGAAGATATAGGACCTAGAATATATATACATAACATTAAAAATTGCATCTTCTAAGACACATTGAGGTTACAAGTTTTGCTAGCTGGATCTTAATCTTTTATTAAAAAAAAACCTTAGCATAAAGCAAACATTAGACAGCCCCTCTGGCAAAAGGCCAAAGCTGAAGTCTTAAAGGAATAAAAAAAAAATCCTGTTACAGAGGTTTCACAGGGCTTTGGGCTTCAGCTCTTAATATATTGCTACTTCTGAGTTCATTTCCTTGGGGAAAGGTTCTGGTGTCTTTACCAATAGAAAATATCTGTTTTCTAAAAATAATTGCAAAGATTGTGATTCTCCGCAATCATAACTGAACAAGATCATTCCCATAGGATATTTCAGGGCAAGAGCCATGACAGCAAACCCAAGAGCAATGACAAAATCAGAAAGCTCAGCTAATATTAATGATTTTGCATTGCAGGTATTACTGTACTTCTCCAGTTGCACAGAAATGAAACACCGAGCATGCCAATGGGGTGTATAGGGAAGGCTTTTAGAGATGATTTTTATCATTGAACACTCCTGTTAAGATTACTTGCTGGTATGCAAGTTCTTTCCTTTCTCTGGTTGTGTAGGTAGCTGAACCTACCAGCCCATGTTCCCTGGACCATTATTCTCCCAAGGGACACCAATAATTTGAGGTTATCTAAATTAATCTGCTGGAAATTTCTTCCTAATGGAGACACTCATTGAAAGATGTAAAGCTTACTAAGCTGCTGCCTGCCTCTCACTCTGCTGAGATGGAGCTTAAAGCAGGGAGGAGACACAGATGTGATGCTGAAAATGTCCTGGGAGGATCTGCCCAGAAGTGAAATTTAGACCAGCATTTTCAAGCTGCTTTTAGCCCTTTCTTGGTAAAGCAAAAACTGTGTGAATATCTGAGTGGTGATCACACCAACTGTACAGGAAGAAGCTGTGACCTCCCTGTCCTCTATGTGAGCATCTGTGGTCAAGCTCTAATCTTGGCTGTAGTAATTACATTTTTTACTATTTCCATTTATTAAAATAAAAGCTGATAGAAGCTGGACTAGAACTTTAGAAATCTGATTATTGTCGTTTATTGATAAAAATAGTAAATAGTCATGCTTGGGCTTAAAGCTTATGAGTTCTGAAAATTGATTTAATAATTTTCTAATCAATTGCAATAAATGCTGGAGGATGGTTGTCTAAGCATTTCAGAAGATACCTATATAAATGTAATAACTGCTCCTAGGCACAGTAGAGTACAAACCAGCTGTCAAATCCCAGAGTATTGTCTCCGCTGAAGCAGGAGTCTTGGTGACCCCTTCAACATCAGTAAAGCTGGATTCAGGCTAGGTGGAACATGAAAACTAAAAACTGAGTGCCCTTCCTGGAGTTGGTGAGTTGGCACTGATGGATGGCACACATAAGCTCCCATCAGCTTGCTTTAAAGAGTAGTTGGATAATTTGAATAAAATATTCCATAATTTTCTGCCCTCAAGAGAACTTTCCAGTGATGCATAAAAGTATGAATGGCTTCTTTCCCTGCAGTTTGTCTGTTCTTCCCTGCCATTCCTGTGTGTTGGTGGTTTATAAGTTCAGCCAGATTGTTAACTGTTATTTAAAATTCACTAGAAGTCAGGGGCCTCCATCAAAATTAAGTGGACATTGTGCAAGGATGTACTGCATAGTAAGAAATGAACCCTGCTCTGAAAAGTTACAGCTTAAAAGACGAAGCAATAGCCTCTTTGCCAACAAGTGAAGAGACAAATGCCTAGGTCTTGAAAATCAGTGGGAGCTTAGGCAGTCAAATGTCTTCATGGAGCTGCCCTTAAAGGCTCCTTGTTAAAATTCAGCATCATATGAGAAACAGTGAAATGGGTTCCAAGAAAGTTGGTATGTTGATGTGGTGGCAAAACTAGCTTGGGACCCCGAAGTAGTATTTGTCTGTTAGCTCTCTAACAATGCTCGTTGGCTTGGGCACAGTGCCATGCTGATGCAGCTGTATTGCTTCTGGTTCCAGGGCTATGTTGGTTCACTAGCTTGGGAGTCTTGTGTATTTATGTGGTTTAAACAACCCTTAAAGTCTATACAAGAGGAAAAAGAATAACACTCTGTTCTTCAGGCTCAGCCTAGTGTTGCTTCAGTATTTCCTTCATTATTTTCTGTAGTAGCTGTTCCTGTATATTACATAATTTTGCTGGAATAATTAAAAAAGACAAATTACTGATGCATTAAATAATGCCTTTTGCTTAAAAGAAAAGATTACTGAAATCTGTATTCTTAAAGTTCCTACAGTTTTAGGTATGTTCAGCCTGTACTGAAGCTAAAGGGGTAGAAATATATAAAATACTTTAAAAGATAAAAAGGATGCCTCAGCTTGGAATTAGGCCTGTATCAGCTGGAGGGAAGCAAAGGTAGTCTCACTACATCCTCTCCCAAGCAGCCAGTTTGGCTCATTTTCTCACAGTCAATGTGAGGACTGGAGGAAGTTCAAAAAAGGTTCACCAGGGTCTCAGTAGTGCCCTTGGTCAAAACTGCAGGTAGACACATGAAGAAGCCATAAATCCTGGCGGGATATATTTTTTAGGCATCTTGTTACTGCACTCTCTGCTTCCTGTATGTCTTCCAAATCATGTATGAAGTAATGTGCTGACAAAACCAAGCTTTATTACCGTCAGTGCTTCAGAATCGATATTGTTGCAGAAGAGCAAGCTGGGTTCCCCTGTGCCTCATGCATCATAACCCCACCAACAGCTCAAGCTCTGATTCCACATCCTGTCTGTGGTGTCTGATAGTGACAAGGGATGAGCACAACTTGATTGGAAATCACTAGAAGGAATGAGCCTGCTGCACTGACAGATCAGAAATGTTAATTCTGACCTGAAAAGACAAGCAGCATGATGGCATGGCTAACCATTTTTTAAACAGAATTTTTTTTTTGCTTATGAATTGTCTTTCACAAATAGTGCATTTGTTTACTTGCTGATGAGATTTGTAACCTGAGTAAATATTACTCTAGCCGTTGCTCGATTCAAGTATGTAAATACTAGTAGCAACAATGTGACTCACTTGCATTCCTGGAGCTAAAACAATAATAATTTATCAAAAGAATCAGTGACCTTCACCATTTCAAACCTAGCCCTGTTCAATTATGAGAGAGTAGTATTTTGACATCTGCATGACTGCCTGTCTGAAATAGGAGTGACATGGACTCCCTCTGCAGTCACCAAAGTTTGGTTTCTAGGCTACTGTCAAAATTGCCGCTGGCTGGTACTTTGACAGCCTCAGGAGACGTGCTATGGTTGCGTGTGGGCGCAGGGTTCAGCCCCTGCCTCACACCTGCTTGCACCTCTCATAGCTGAGTTTTATGGGCAAGAGAGGTAGCCTGGGGAGTGTTGTGAGATGGGGAATCCTGTGCTGACCAATGGAAGAACAGAAGACTTCAGGCAACACATCACCACACACACAATGTATTTTCAGCATTTATATTACTTTATCTGTCTAGGTATTTTTTGTTGTGCACTGAAAGGGTACTATATTTCCAATGTATATATTCTGGTTTTATTTCACATACACTGTGTCTGTTTTGTGTTAGACAGAATGGCTTAAAAATTAATTTGTAACTGGCTTCTGTGACTTGTTGCAATTATGCTGCACACGTGACATCATTCCTTGGCTGGAGAAAGTTCAGCACCATTGTGAAAGGAAATGTTTTCCCTTTTACTAAATTAATCAGTCACACAAAGCTTTGAATTATGTAGGATACTAGAACAAAACCCAACAAAAAAATCTCCCTTTGCTCTCCTACGTAACATTTACTTAACAGTTTCTCCACAACAGACTTGCTGTGTGGCAGTTTGCACATGCACTGCAGTTGCAGCAGCTCAGCTACATCTCTAACTTAAGGTGCACAGAAAAATACGGTTTATTTCACGCTTAGAGCCTGGATTCAGAGGTCTTGTTTCTTCACATTGTTAATACTAGCCAAGAGGATTAAAAAAATCTTGAACGGGAGCGGTGTCCCTGCTATATTTTGCAGTCCCTGAAGGCCCACAAATGGCATGAAGTCTGGAAAGAAAGTGACACTGAAAAATGCAAGAGCATAATAGATCAGAAGGGTGGAAACAGCTGCAAAGACTGAGAATTTTCTATCAAGAGAGAAAATGAAAGTCTTTTACCTTAATACCATACAACTTCATTCCAGAAGCAAGAAACAGGACACTCACTGACACAGGTTTCCTTCCTTATGCATTAGAGTTGGGCTATGATCAAAGGTTAGACTATAAGGTTGTAAATTAGTTGTGCTCTTCCTATCAGCATTTGAGAGCAACATTTTTACAACATAATACAGAAAAAATGAGATGTTTTATTAATGTGAAAACCCTTGGAATGAGGTACTGTGGACACAAAACAGTGAAACACCTTGTTAGGTATACAGAGGAAAGCCATGTGTCTAAATTATTTGCCACAGATTCGTGACCCAACACTGGGTTGGAATAGGAGAAAAGTCATTAGGATATTTCTACCCACTTTTTAATGTGTTCTCCCAACCTTCACTTTTAGATCTAGCTGGAAACTGTAGTATTAAAATTAGGAGAAAGGACAGCAGGGTAAACAAAAAGTATGTCTAAATCTTGCAAGATTTTAATCTTGGTGGCATGGGTAGAGAGCATCAGGCCAGACAGAGGTTTGTTTGCGCTGCAGAGAATATTTGATCATGACTTTGGCAGTACTATGCACTTGAATCCTTTCTGCACATGGAAACCCTTACCTGATGGTGCTTCAAAGGCAGTTTGCTTTTCTAATGGAGACACAGCCTACATATCCAGTGAGTGTGAACTATCCACTACTAATCCAGGCACTTTCTGTAGCCCTTATAATATTTTGTGGTATGGTGGCTTCATCTGAGATGAGGTTATCTTAGTGGAACAAGCTTCCTTCAATATTCTGGTGATGCTGCAGTTCCAAAGAAGCATTTCAAGACTTTGCCTAATGTTCCTAACTGAAGAACTAATTCTTTTGAGGTTGATCAGCTATTAATTAGCACTGGCAGCCTTTAGGAATAAATTCTGATAGAATCCATATTTAATAGATAGATATATTTATTTACTGCATAATAAAAAAGATATATAATAAGCATAGTTAATTAAATTACTCAGAAATCTTAACTCCTGTTGAGTTCAATATTTAGCCAAATTCCTCTGTGTTCAGGCCTACTACAACATATAACCCTTCAGAAAAATCTGAAAGCAGCTTGCAAAAAAAAAAAAAAAACTTTGGAAAAGATATTTCAAAGCGTTTGGCTTGCACTCCATGCAGTGACATCAAGGGAGTTGTCCAGGGGGCAAAGAGGGGCTTGGATTGACCCATGCTGTCTTGATCTAGCCTCTGTCATTCAGACTCAAGGTTTGGAAGTCCAAATAGCATAAACTCACTTGTCAGCAGGAGGATTAGCTCCCAAAGGTGAATTCACTTGGAGAGCTGTGTGAGAAGTCGCCTTGATAAAAACCATAATAATGAATCGTATTCTTTTGTGATAATGTTTTTAGTCATTATTCAGAGACCCCAACCTGTAGGGGCTTTTTGTGTGTAAAGACTTTTAAGTGTTTTTAGCTAATCTTTATTTTTAAAAAGAACCCTGCTTTCTGTTCTGCTGTGCGTATTATGTTTGATCAATGCTTTCTTTGTGCTTGAAAAGTGGAAACTGTATTTTTCTTTGTCATTTTATTATTGTAATCTGCTACACTGTTAGAATTTAATACCAAAGAGCAGCATGTTATACCTTTTTATATATAAAGTGACACTACCGTTGGGGTTTTTTTTCCCTAAGTTAATTTACTGCTGGTGAAAAGTGTTAGACTGGCAGCACCAGAGATTACAAGTCAAGCCTTACCCAGTTTACCCCTCTTCACTTCTCAGATTGAGATGAATAATGGAAAATGCAGGCAGCAGGGCTCTCATGTGAACTGAGGTCCATTTTTCCCAGCCTCACTGAAGAAAAGGCTGTGGTGAACAGTGGATTGGGAAAGCACTTTCCAGCACACTGCTTAGCATTATTCAAATAATATTAAATCTAAATACCCATGTTATGCAAGTGAATAGTAACTTTCTTTTGTTATGTTGTGTGCTTTACATTTTGTTTTATTCCCAGCAAAGACTTCAGGGAAGAGTGAGGTCATGCTATATGTGTGTTTAAGAGTAGGGACTGGTAGATAACTACCAGCGAAGTAGATTCCCAAAAAAGGTCTGGCTGAGCATCACAACATGAAACTCAGATGGTACAAAAATCAGCATAGTTTACCCTGTGTGTACTGAAACCTTCCTTAGCCATGGTTCCAGAGTGTATCTGCAGGTAAGGGTTTGTTTCTAGCAGGGTCCTCAGGGTAGCTTCTTGCCCATGTGCAGTTTAACACTGTGGGGAATTACCTCAGAGGGGTAGGCGATGACTGATAAAAGTGTATAAATGATAAAAGGATTGGGGGAATGATACTCCAGATGATGTCTCAAAACCACAGAAGGATGTGGTTGGCTTGGTAAGCTGGAGACCGGCAAATATATTCCTCAGCATGGTCAAACCTAAATGAATGTATTCAGGGTTAAAAAAAGTAATCAAGCTATGCCTGGGGAGTAGTGTAGCTTGACCCAGGAAGTAATGACAGTGATAGGAGCAAGACAGGCCCTGGGATTTAACCAGCTGGAAGGCAAACTTCCCTGTGATGGTGTATCTAAAAGGGCTACTCTAATTCTTGGATTTATAATCCAGTTAGGACATGTGTTTACTACTTTTGTACTGTCAGTGATAGACTTGCTACAGAAGAACTGCATCCACAGTCCAGAAAGGGTGACACTTAGAGCTGCAGGAACATCTAAAAGATTAAAGAATATCCCTTATAATGCAAGTCTTGGGATACTCTCTCTACTTACCTTATTAAAGACAGGACTTCAGCATTGACTTACAGTCAATATGTATCCATGTGGGAAATATAAATGAAAACTGAAGAGCTTCATGTTCCTAGGATTAATTAAGTCCATTAGTTGATTCTGGAAATATTTAGTTTAACTGTTTTTGTGTTTTGTTTCTTTTTACAATGTTAATAATTAATGTGGGAAGAGTGTTCTATGATTTGTAAATTCTACATCTGTAGAAATATTTCAAATCAAATCTAGATTTTTTACCTTTGAAACATTGCTCTACTTCAAAGAGGAATTAATTAAAGAAATCATCACTGTGATTTGTCCAGCTCAGAGAGGTGGCAGCAATGCCCATTTGTGGTTCTGTAATTAAAGGAGACTCTGCTGATTTTGCTAAGGGTGAAAAAATTACCTAAATGGTAGGAGAATGCAAGTGTAATTGAAAAGAGGGAGAACGTATATATGAGTTTAAGTGGAAATTTTTATTTTATCATTAGATTAAAATTTTGCTAATTGAGCATCTTTATTCCTAACTGTTAGATTATTAACATATTTTCATTTTAGTTAATGTTTAGCCAACCTGTTCATGTGAAGTTTTCGTACATGTGTCTAGATACCCTGTTAAATTTATCCCTGACCTCAGGTAATGTTTGTTCTCCCTATTAAAATATTTCTCAGTAACTTTCCAGTATCAAAATTTCCAGAAACTAATGAAACATTCCATGCACATCCCTGTTCGATCGCATAATGCCTCCAGTTATGCAAACTAAAAGTGTTCAGCTGATGACTCTAATTAGCTGTTAAACAGTCCAGTTCTTTTTGTAATCTTCGTGCCGTGCTCCTGCTGCTTCTTATACCCTCAGTTTTCATGGAAAATATACTGTTATCCACTTATTCCTGAATAACTGTATAAAGACTTTAATCAAGTTGACATCATGCACCAAAATTGCATCCATTTTAGTTGAACAAATCCAAACATTAGCCATTTGCTGAAGGCTATATTTCTGCCCACCCAGCCCAAGACTAGTGGTTTCCTGGCACTATTTAATGCAACCAAGAACTGCAAAATTAAAAACAAGCTTCCAAATTTCTCATGTAATTCCTTAACACGTCCAGCTCCAGTTTAAGTCAGTGAAAGGTTTGCTATTATCTTCAGTAAGAGCAGGATGCTTCCTTGTGGTAGAATATAAAGAGAGACTGTGTACAGGGCTTGACACATTTCTCCCTCATAGCGAACAAGTAGAAATTGTGCAATAGGGAACAGCCCTAATATAACTACAAAAAAATAAGTCACTTACAATATTGTAAACCCCAGAGGAAACATAGTGCAAGTTCTCTTTCAACAATTTTGTTTAAGAAAAGCTTAGAATGAACATTCACTGTTCTTATGGTTTAATTAGGGTGAAAGATTAGCATCGGTTTGTGGAATATGGTTATTTTTTCCTGACTCTTAGATAGAGCAGAGAGTGATAGTAAAATCATAAATCTGTTTAGTGTGGATAGCTGTTAAAATGAGACTTTATAGTGCCCAGTGTCTCAAATACTGTGTCCAGTTTTGGGCCCCTCACTACAAGACACTAGGTGCTGGAGCGTGTCCAAAGAAGGGCAAAGAAGCTGGTGAGAGGCCTAGAGAACAAGTCTTATGAGGAGAGGTTGAGGGAACAGGGGTTGTTTAGCCTAGAGAAGAGGAGGCTGAGGGGAGACCTTATCGCTCTCTACAACTACCTGAAAGGAGGTGGTGAGGTGGGTGTTGGTCTCTTCTCTAAAGTAACAAACCATAGGACAAGAAGAAATGGTCTCAAGTTGTGCCATGGGAGGTTTAGATTGGGTATTAGGAAAAAATTCTTCACTGTAAGGGCTGTGAAGCACTGGAACAGGTTGCCCAGAGAAGTAGATGGGTCACCATTCCTCCATTTCTGGAGGTATTTCAAAGACATGTAGATGTGGTGCTTAGGGACATGGTTTAGTGGTGGACTTGGTAGTGTTAGGTTTATGGTTGGACTCAATGACCCTAAGGGTCTTTTCCAGCCTAAATGATTCTATGATTCTATGATTTTATGATTCTATAAAGTGAATTGTTTGTGGCAAGATTTTTAGTCTGAATGTCAGTTGGTTCTATATAAAGTACATTCTGCAAGAATCTTTCTTTTCCTTCATATGATGAAATAGTCTGCCACAGCTGTTCAATCAGGAATTTACACTGCAAGCCAGAAAAGTGCATCAGCATGTTTAGAGACACGATTTGTTTTGTGGCTGTCAATGGAAATGACATGTACACATGTAAAAATATGCGCCTGCATTTCTGGATCAGAGCCTTAAGAACAACATGAAGAAAAGCCTCTGCTCCATGAGTATGCTTTCATTTGACATACAGAAACTTAGTCCAGGCCACTGAACACCCAGGTATTTCACTCCCCCCCCGCCCCAAGAGCAAGTGTAAGTCCAACTTACAGTACCTACTGAAGAAGAGTTCCTTTCTGTTTGCCAATTCTACTTATGAAGGGCAAAAATCTTTAAAATGTGTGGGTGACGGAAGTTTGAAATCCTTATGGTTTTCAATGAGAAAAATGACCGGAAGGACTGCCTGACTTCCAGCGATCCTGCTGCCTCTGGGGAGTCCACTGAGGCAAGCAAGATGCTTATTCAGCTCCTGGGGAAGGTTGGCCAGCTGAGAGCAGGATCCCCAACCTAGGCATGGTGACATCTAAAGCATCCAGCAGAAAAGGACAATGCCTTAAGATTTGCCTGCCCTGTGGTAGCAGACAGCACTGTCAAGAAAAGTCAGGGACAGAGCTGCTGCTCCCTCTTGCTCTTCCTCAGCTGGTTTCTTCTGGACACAGCACAGATGAGACCAGGTGCTGGGACAAGTCCCACGTCCCTTTCTCTGCAGGCTCCAGAGAGACACTGACCCAGCATTTTAAATATCTGTATTTTGGATTTAGAAGATTAGAGATGCAGGCTGGAGAGATAATACAAATCCTTATGAGGATCTGTTTGAAAACAGGACTGAGCTCAAAGCCGTGGTAAGCCAAAGCATCTTATTTGAGGCAGTTCCTTGCAAAGAATCTTACAGAACCTGCACCTGGTAAGGGAGAGATGCTTCAGATTCAAATGTGCCAAAACTTGGAAAGAGGTACTGTTGCTGGTCACTGCTTGAAGATCTTACCTCTTTCCCATTACCCATAATTTAATCCTTTCCAATCTTTACATAGAGAATTCCAGCAAAGTTGCTAGCAGTTATGCCTGAGTAAAGATCAGTCAGCCTGTGTGTGTATCCAAATCTTTCTTTCTGCTCTCCCTTTCCAGCATTCTTCAATTCTGTATGCAGGCTGACTGAGTTTTCTAAAGGTGTAGGAATAATTGCCTTATGCCCCATGTATTTATAATCCCTGATTTATGGTTTCTTCACAGAAACTAATTTATTAACCTGTGAAGGAAAATAAATAAAGAAATCTGTTATTTAATGAATGCCTGGCAAGCACCTGGTGAAAGGTGATGCATCAGAAATATCTGTTTATTTATATTCAATTAAATAAAAGAAAAACTAAGGTACGCTTCTGGTATAGTACAATAGTTCACAAGATCTACTTCTATCCAAATGTTTATACAGAATAAATTATAAACCCTGGTAATAGACCCAACTTTCCAGCTTCCACAGAAAATAGTTCATGTCATTCTTTCTGTGCAAGTCATCATCTGAAAAAGGAAAGAACTTCAAAAAAATCTATGTTTTGTCTTGCAGAATAAATCCCACTCTTAAGGCTTAAGGCGATTGTGCTGTTCCAGAGCATTTTATCACCTTTAACATATCCCGAAACTTTTCCTCTGTACTTCTCTAACCCTTATTTTTCCTAATCAGACAAATTTTTCTGCTGAGAGTCATCACCTTTCCTGCTGAGAATGTGAGCATACACAATGGGGCTAAGCAAATGAATACATGCAGAAGTGGTCAAGACAACATGTAATTGGAAGTGCGTGCATCTCCTTACATGATTTTACTGCAAGGTACTGTTCTTTAAATTTTCCTGGCATTTAAGATGCCCATTTATTATAACAAGCTTTTTATAATATGAAATAATTCAGTTGTTCCTAAGATTTGCAGAAAAAGCTTTAGGCTGCAGCTAATGAGTTGCTCCTAGCCCAAAAATCACATTTTAAAATTAGTTGACTGAACTAAGATATTCACATTGGTGTTTCTGATTTTTTGTGCTGCCTATTTATTGCAACAAGCAAAGTGTTCTCTTGGGTCCAACACCACCTTCATACCCTGCTGTTTCCTGCCACCATGTCTAGCTGTGAAGAGGTTAATTATGTCCCTCTTTAAGCCAGTTCTGTGCCTACGGAATTCTGCAGACTTTCATATGTGGAGAGAAGAGTGTAGCCATTTCCTGGACTGCTCCCTGTCCCATCCTGTGCCCCCTGGGAGGGTTTGAAGTGACTTGCATGCCACAGCAGCAAGACATGCAGGGAGAGAGACAGCCTTCACACCCAGAAAAGAGCATCACATCCTCAGCTGTACATACCCATGCAAGGGTCAGCCCTGTCTGGTTTTGCCAGTCAACTAACTTCACTGTCTTTTGCTTAGAAGAGAAGTGAACCATGGAGTTAAGGACCTTTTGCGGATTATAATGTGCCTTCAAGCACAGAGCCTAAGAATTGTCAAATCAAGCATATCACCTGGTCTCAGCAGCCTTGGAGAGACATAGGGGAGGAAATCAAGCATTTCAGTGATGTCATTTGTACCCACAATGGATAGTGGGTATAAAATCAGAGGCTTCAGTAAAACTCTGTACGCAGTTAGGTCCACAAGAGTCACTGGTATTATGTATATTTGATATGCAATGCACAGAGTCCATGGGCATTGTAGAGGATGTGATATTTCAAATACCTTATTCAGATTCTCCAATTAACCATTTTCATAATGAAACTCTGCCTAATAGGCCTATTTTCATAAGGAAACTCTGTCTAATAGGCATTTTTCCCCCCTTTCTCATTCTTTTAGTAGCATGAACAATTATAGTCCAACTGTGAAATAATGTTATATTTTTACATATTTTGGTCAAGTCATAAACCAAATCAATTATTCCAAATTGTTCTGAGCAGAACCTAATATTATTACCCACTTGTCAAGTACATAAATCAGACATGATCATTTTGGAACCTATTTACCTTTCTGGTTAGCTGTTTTGCAAATACCCCTACTATAAAGAACACATTTCTGCACTGAAGAATGGTTATGCGTGCTAGTGGCTAATGAGTTTCTGTCAGCAAAGAGGAGTTATCTTATTTTGGCCCATTATTCAAATTTAACACAGAAATTCCTTGGGTTTGAGCATATTGTGTATAGAAAGGACACATGACAATTCACTGTACAAAGGGCTTGTGCTGTTATGCAAAGCTAGGCTGGATTTCTTTCCTTGTATTTTTTAATGCTCAGGAGGGCAGACACATTTCAAAAGCAGAAGACTACAATGGACACTGCATTTTATTTCCATATGAAATTTAAATGGAATTGAAATGCATCACTCAAGCAAGACATCTACATATATAAAAAAAGAACCAGTAAATCATATTTTTCTCCCAACTGTGCTGATTATCTAAGGCTCTTTATATCATAGGAAACAAATCCAATCCTCCTCTTATGGGTGCATGACTTACAAAATTTGTAATGAGATAACACAGACTTTTAATGCTACATCTTTCAGAAAGCCACTCTAATTCAAGTCAGCAGCAGCTGTAAACTGCTTTCATGTAATAATCATTGAGAACTGAGAAATGGCTTTTATTTCCCTGCTTCCCTCTTCTCCTAGGATTTCTGATAGGCAAGCTTTTACTTCACAGAGATGGACACAATTGGCAGAAAAGATAAGGTTTTGACTAAGCTATAGAGACTTATGCAATATCTCCAGATTAGCAGTAAAACTCCACATGAGTATCTCAGTTTCAGAATCTTTATTCTGGGATGTGTCACATGTGTTGGTCTTTGTCATCTTCTGAGAAAATAGGATATGTAAAATTAAAAATGGTAGGCTATCTCACAATACTGGGTGAATAATAGATTAAAAGCAATCTGCATTTCCATGGACGTTCTCTTTACCATAGCTCTCACAAGTTTACCATATTCCTGTGGAAGTCGCGCTAATACACAGCAAGAATGGGACAGGTAAATCACATAACAGTTGTGTTGCTGATGATCAGAGTAAGCAAAACTGAACGCTGCACTCGTACCATCTCTCTGCAGCACCACTGGGCGCCACTTGGAAGAAGGGAACATGCTGCAGCTGTGAGAGGCAGATAGCCTGGTGCTTGGCACTGGCTCTCCAGCTGACAGTACCTGTGAGATTGCACAAAAAGCCGATTTCTCACAAGCAGTTCTAGGAATATCAATTCAGGATCTGACTGTATGGAGGAGCTGAGTGAGTTAGTGTGCAGAGAAACCCATGCTGTGGTTGACAGGCTGTTGTCAGTGCTTAGGCTGACTCGGGTTTCTTTCCACCACACAGAGTGAACATGCAAGGGCACAGTGCTGCACAGTGGACAAAGGTATCAGACACTCAAATTCCTGGATTTACAAGTTGAGGGTTTGAGTTCTGTCTGATTCACAGCAGTGTTTTGCTTTCAGGTAGTATCACGTGCCAGAGAAATTTAGAAATTTCCCAGCTCCAGATAACAGGCAGCCTGGGATGCAGATTAACTTTTGAAAAAGGAATGCAGTGACTGATCAAATCATGTGAGCCAGCTGTGCAGCAAAGGAATGGAGCATCCCTGGTATCATCCAGGATGCAGAGATGTGCCCCTTGAAGCTGTTACGCTTTCACTCTCCCTTTCTCACCTTCTCTTCCTTATGTTGACTTTTCAGGCTCTTATGGCTTCTTGTATGTGGTATGACACAATACAGCACCTCAGAAGCCGCAGCTAGCCACCAGAGTGCCTGTATGAGAAGAGAAGGCAGGGAACAGGCAATGGATTTATTGGGCAATGCTGAAAACACTTATTCACAAGAAGGGCTGTACTTAAAATGTAGCATAACGAACAGAGACGGATGCCTGACTCTCATTAATGCATATTGTTGCTTACTGTGATGTTGTCTATCACAGTAAATGACCTTCAGAGTTGTTCTGCTGCTAATGAAACCTTGCGGGACTAAACCTAATAAAAAGAATCCTCTTTAGAAAAACAGCCACCACCAATTCACAGCAAATGTTTCCATCTGCTTTTAGTAAACCTCAGCCTTTTGAGATGTCCTTTATCAAATGTAGCTTGTGGTCTGCTACCTTGAGTCTAGCATCAGCCCTGGAGGACTATCATTTGCCCTGAAAAGGTTTGTGCAGGGATAAAAAATAATGGAGTCTCAGCCTTTCACCATAGGGATTCTGTTCTTAATTGGGCCTAAATAAGTCAGTAATGAAAGTTAATCCAGCTCAGCAGGCTGGAAGGTGATTTTGGTAATCTAGTAGCTGCCTGATAGATATGTGTCCATCACTGCAGTAGCAGTATGTGATATTTGTTACAGAAGCAAAGCCAAGAACTGGATGGACTTCTATCTGTTTATTTAGGTCTTGGTTTCTGCTACACATAATCACATCTGCCTGTCTTAGTCTTAGGAGTCATTCAGGGATATCTTTTCCTTTTCACCTAATTCAGAGATATAGTCAAGGTACAGACACACTTGGGTCAAAGGAGGGAGTGAAGTTTATCCTGGTGCTATCCATGTTATAGCTTAAAAAACCCTTCTGCCTCTAGTTACAAATACAACATCTTTATGTAATAGAAAATTATTATATTCATGGTTTTCTATCTGCTTATATAGTCACAGAAGAGGAATCAGGACCTAAATGATAACCCAGGGGGAAAAAATTGCCTCCCTTGTATTACTAAAGGACAAATTGGGTTGTTAATCTGATACGTATAGCTTTTAGTTAAACAGAAGAAAGAGCAAGCCGAAAAGTTGACATTTTGCGGCCTTACTGCTTTCCATAAAGCTGTACAATTACATTTGCATCAGATAACACTTCACATCTCTCCCTTTGGTAAGGACTGGAGGTCCATACCAAATGAAATGCATCTATCTGAACATGCAACATTTCAAGTGCTAAGTGAAAAATATAAGCTCCTTATCCCCACCTGCTCCACTTGCCTTAACTTTCTTTTGTTGTCGTTTATCTTTCTTTCACCTGTCTTTAATTCATAGACTCTGGTATGAAAGGTTCCTGCTAAATTCATCAGCTTTGAGTTATCTGTGCACTTGATGGTGTTTTCCCAGTTTGACTTTCCTGATATCCACCTTCATGTATACGGATTTAAAGGATTTAAAAGCACTTTATAGACTATCAGCTAAATCCTAGTTGATAGAAATCTTTCATCCTGGGAGGGCCTCTCATCATTTGACTTGTATCCCTGCACATGACCTGGAGAGAATGCTGCTGCTGTCAGTGGGTGGGCAGGGGTGGGTGGGCAGGAAATCCATACACTTTCTGTTCACATCCATTGACAGCTGCAGAGCTGCTGCTTTGCAACAAAAAATAGTAACTGTCCTGAGAATGCATTTAGTTGCTGTCATTCTCAGTGCCTTTCCCATAGAGAAGCCGTGCTGTTCATTCACATGTTCCTCTCCCCTTCCTTCCTTTCATTCTATAAAAAGAAATTATTTGTCCCTTTTTGTACAAGCATGATTTAATATGTCATTTCTTGTACCATGGGGGATGCCAGGCAGAAAGGAGGTAGAAAGTGATAGAAATTTTTAAGGCCAGGAGCTGGCAGAATATCCTTTTACAAGTATATGCAATTGTCTGGGCATCCATGCTGAAATCTGCACATCTGATGGAGCTTAGGTTCCAGATGATCCATTTTTCTTACACAAATCTCAGATGATCTGAAAGAATTGCAAAGACATTTTGCAATAAGTAGCTATGTACACGCAATGCAGGCAGAATTGCTTGATTTTAATGCAGTTGCAATTAATTTAATGGGAGAAAATTATTCCATTGTATTCCATGTCCATGTATTTGGAAAAACAAAAAATATTTTAGATTACTTGAAATAATTAACAGCATCAGTGTAGAAAACCAGATAAACCTCATTGTCTAGAAACTTCTCTACCGAAAGCCCCTACTAAGCAATAATCATTGGAGCCAGCTGAGAGTGGGGCTCCCTCTGCTTTTCAAAATATGATGTTGTTTCAGCAGTACCTTAATTTTAACTCCAAATCTTGGCAGACCAATTTCTTCTTCAGTCCTCCCGAAGTAGAGGGCTGAAGTTTGTCTCCAAAGAGATCTTGGAAACAGAAACTCTAACCCAGTCTGAAGCCCACAGAATTGCAAGACTGGGTTTTGCTTCACATTTTCTGAACAACACATGCATTTAGAAACTTTACTGAGCCAAACTGAACCCAACTAAGCTATTCATAGATGCTGTCACAAATCTGAAGATGAACTTCAAGAGATAATGTTTCTGGTGTCTTGTAAAGCTGTCCTAATAAACCATTTGCTGAGAGGTGATTCTTCAGAGAACCATGAATACATATAGGTGGTGCCATGGCCGATTTACTTTTTGATATTGTGTAGTTACAGTGACATTTCTGTTATGATTTGAAGCACTGTTGTCAAATTAGTGAATTAATAGAAAGAACAGCTCTGTGCTACATTGCTAACAGTTACTGAAGGTCTCGCTGACAGCCATCTCTCAGCTTTTGATATTGATACCAAAAAATGAGCCTTGGAATTACATAATAGTTACTGCTCCTTCAAAGTGCCCTCTTTTGACTTGGAGTACGTCAGCAAGGTTGGGGTACCTTGATACCAAAGGAATAGGAACTGCTGAAGTGAAAAGCTCAGGTAAAGAGAGAGGCTGGATTTCTCTTGGAATACATCACTCTGAGTCCATGGCTGAACTGGCAAATGCCAGAGTCCTAGACAATATCAGCCTGGTAAATAGCAAGCAGCTCAGAAACATCAGGCCTGGGACACAGGGAAATGAAAGCTGGAAAGGAGGCATATTTATGGGAGGAGGGGAAAAAAAGGTGTTTGTGGAGAGCTTTAGCTCTATTATTACAAGACATATTCTTTATCTATCCGCTGCAAAATAGATCTGGTTGGTGAAGGGGTGCTGCTGTGCAGCTGTGCTGCAATTAACTCACCTCCCCAGGTGGGAAGAACAGCTCACAGGGCAGAAATTTAGTCTGTAAAATGCTGGGGTGGTGGTTGAGTTGTGTAAAGCTGGGGAGAGGCTGTGGAGGCAGAAGGGCAACGCTGGTGTGAGTGAGCCTTGGGAGTCAGTAATCTATAGGAAACAAAAAGGAGCTGTGGAGAGGTTCAAAGGGCAGAACAGTGCAGATTCAGGCTTCTGAGGAAAGGATGATCCTATTTTTAAGACTTCTAGAGCTGAGGGTTTACAGGAGCCTGTGAGGTGTTAAAATGAGAGGACAAAGTAGCTAGTTCTGGCTGAGGAGGTTGCCAGCAAATTTGGGAGAGTTTTTTTTCAGTAGACTATCTGATTTGTTTTCTGTGAGGAGGGAATTCTTGTTAAGTCAGCATTTTTCTTCTGGGCAGGCAGCAAAAGATGGAGATATGCATTGCTGAGCTCTCAGTCTAATTGAGAAAGAACTACTTTCAAGGCCTATTTTCTATTTTTTAACTACTTGTAGATATATCCTTTGTCTTTTCTCAGACTAATCAGATTTCCCCTCTAGTATATGGTAAATCTCATTCCTCTTCATCTTACTCTTATTTTTTCTCCTGGAGCCAATTCAGTCCTCTACCTTTGCTGTCCTACCAATTCTATTTTTCCCCATTTAAAGAGATTTTTATAAAATTACTTTCCTTTTTTCCCCCCTGACTCTTCTTCTGCTTTTCTTTTATATTCCTGAAGTTCTGTTTCTGATATTCTGACCTGCCCAGAGACAGTGAGGGTGAACAGGTAGGGGTAGAAAGCTGGGACTGTCAGTGGTCCTGTTCCTGGTCTCAAGACCTAATGCAAGATCAAGATTGCTGCTTTACCCTGCCTTTCCACCAGATTGTGGGGAGGGAGGGAAAAGAGAGGCTTCTAAAGCTAACTAGTCCTGCACTGGGCTGTAGGTAGGCGTTGGTAGAGGAGGTTGTTGGAATTTTGATGCGCTAGCATTAGTAGCCCAAAGCCTGCTAATGAGTGCCATTAGCATAACATAATCGGTGCTTCTCTACTGGGAGAAATAGCTTCAGTCCTTCCCAGGAAACTTGCCCTATACTCCACTGGCAATTTGAGTCTGTCATAGTCTAGGAATAGCAAGTATCTGAAGTTGTCTTATCAGCTTAATGCTATGACACCCTCCTATCCAGATTGGACCTGTCTGCAGGGTTTCACAAACTGAAATCCATTGCTGTTTCATGAAGAAAGTACTGCTTCTTTAGACTAAGAAACGAAAATATGGAAAATTATTGTCGAATATGACTAGGAGCTAAAGTGTGACATAGGCCTGGTTTGTGTTCCCACCAGAAGGAAGCCTAGCATAAATTTACTGTCTTAGTGGCTTTCCTCTGGGTGGAAGGTAGAGCTAAGGATGCTATAGCGACAGGAATAGAGAATGAAAACCATGGCTTTGCAGTCTAAGAGTAACCCCATCAAATTATTTAAGTTGCAGAGCTGAATAGTGTGGTATTATTTTTAGCTGGAGGAAAAGTATTTTGACTTATAACCTTCAGAAAGGCAGGGAAACATTCCAGGTAAAAAATAGGGAAATATATTCTCTACTGATCTTTACCAGTCCACAGTTACTATATCTCAAAATAGGTGTGCAATGCACATACCAGATAATGATCCTTGAGTGCTTGATTCTGCTGGCACACCTAGAAATGAGACTCATGATTTACACGAGCTACCTTCTAAGACTTCATTTGCCAACTGGCCCAGACTGGAGCAACTAAGCCAGTACTTGAAAACAAACCAAAATAACCTATAGAATATCACAGGCTGTTTCTAGTAACCTTGGTAGGACTCGGAAAGTCTCAAGATTTGAGATAACTATTATTATTAAATGAAAATTGTCAACCTTTAATTTTGGTGTAACATTAATGGCTTCGGACTTCTTTGCTTCCTCTGACTGCTAGAACAGTCTGCAGCTAAACCCCTGTAAACAAATAAGAGAGTTGAGACTTGTGTAAAAGACGAAAGGAAATGAGAGCACTTACTGAGAAGTAGTTCCGAGATTAGCAAAGCACATCTGTTGTCAAAAGAAGAGGGGAGAGATTGAGGAAAATATTTTTCTATTTGTTAAATTGTTTTACTGGACACTTCAAGGAACAATTGAGTACTTGCATTAGAAACAAACAGAGCTTATTTAAAAAGGCTTGGACTAAAACTCTTCCTGCCCTAACAATAGGAAAGAAAAACCACCAAAAATCATTCTGCAATGCATACTAATGACAAAAGTTGTTCTTGGTAAAATCATGGGTATTACCTAGAAATTGATCTGCAGATCCACTATTAAGAACTTTTACTGTCTACACGTAGACCACAGCTACATGCTAGGTAGACTGTGCCAGTAGACTGAGAAAACAGATTCCTCCAAAACCAGTATATTAGATCTGCTCTTTTTTACTGCAAAAACCTGTTCTGGGTCTACAAAGTAAAACTGTACCTCTTTCACCAAAGCTAGTGTCAAAAGCATGAAACCTGTCTATAGTAGTAAACCAAGAAATAGTAACAAATCAATATTTGATAATAAAGCTTCAGGCAGTCCAGCCTGTGGCACATCCATTTGTACCAAGAAAGCGCTGTGATATTTTTATTATATGAAAACAGAAAATGTCCTTTTGCTGATAAACATCTGTACATAAGAGTAACTGTGTAATGAAGCTTTCTCATTCAAACATCTTACTATGTAGAGCTTATGTATGGTTTAAAGCTGGGCTAATCATTCACAAAACTAAAAAGTATCTTTTGTTGTCTAACCTTAAGCGTACATGTAGGCGACCTGTGAAAGACAGAGAGCAAGTGAAATGATAGCATCAGAAGAGCGCAGCTTAAATGTGTGCCACTCACATGCATAGGACCTAGGACAGTAGGCACCTAGACAGCACCCATCTGACTCTCAAATCCATCCTGAACACTTCAAGGGTAACTCCAAGACTTGCAAGATAACCCACATTTATTACCAGTGATCTCTGCTTTCAGTATACCAGGGAAACTTTCCCTTCTTCTCTTCTCCCTTCCCTCGTGTTAATCAATATATGCCAGGTAACAGCAGGGAGGAAGTGTACAGCTAATCAGTACCAATATAAGTAGATATTAGCACTGATACTACTGGTTTTCTAAATGTGTATTATTTCTTTGTACCATTTTTGGTTTTAAAATGCATTTATGCAGAAGTGATAATAGAGATGTAATAGCACAGATTAGTTTAATGATACAGTATTCTTCCCTGAGGGATGATATTCCTCCATATCACCATGGAAGAAAAGCAACATTTCAATGCACATGCATGTAGTTAACCTAAATATAGACAACTATTTGTAAAAGACTCACTGAAAAGCCACAGCAAGGATTCAAAATTGGACTGTTATTCTACAAGCTAAGGACTAATACTTGACTCTTCAAGGCTGTTTCAACGCTTAATTCCCATTGAGATCAAGAGTGATGCTTCTATTGTGTTTCCAGGTTTATTGATATGAGCATTGTCAACAAAGTTATTAATAGAGACTGGGTTAAAAATTGCATTTTTGCAACAGCCTTCAGGTTATGGATTCTAAACCAGGAAGTACACAGATGAAAGTAAAACCTGAATTCTGCCCTCTTAAATGTAGAGGAAAACCTTTTTTCACTATAGGTAGACATTGATAGTGTGTTGTTACCAGAGAGAGTATGGACAGTGTTGCTTGGGGAAGCTGGTTCTTGGGTGGCTTTGCTGTTGCAGCTCACCTTTGTGGCTCCTGGTGGTGGTCTGCTTCTCAGGGTTCCTGTCACACCTGGAGTTCTGGGTTCAGTTCTGGGCTCCCCAGTACAAGGCAGATATGGACTTACTGGAGTGAGTTCAACACAGGGCCACAGATATGAGTAAGGGACTGGAGCATCTTTCATAGAAGGAAAGGACAAGTGGGCTGAGACACTTCAGCCTGCAGAAGAGCATGTTCAGGGGGATCTTAACAATGTCATTAAATATCTGATGGGAGGAGACAAAGGCAAGGGAGCCAGACTTTTCTCAGTAGTGCCCAGCGACAGAACAAGAGACAATGGGACTAATTAAAAATGAGGAAATTCCATCTGAACACAAGAAAGAACTTCTTTATTGTGAGGGTGGTCAAACACTGTGTCAAGTTGCCCTGAGAGTCTGTGGCATCTCCATCCTTGGAGACATTCAAAACCTGAGTGGACATTGCCCTGAATAACCTGCTGTAGATGACCCTGCTTGAGCAGGAGGGTTGGACTAGGTGGTCTCAAGAGGTCCCTTCCAACCTAAATAATTCTGTGATTCTGTAAATATAATTCTATACGTGTACATATATATTTATGAAGAGGAGAAATGTATGTGTATATGTTACTGGTAGTGAATTGATGCAACTCAATTATTCCCTTTCACAAAAAAGCTCGGATATTTTCAGGATTTAAATCTTGTGGCCTCCCACAATCCTTAATATGTAGTATTCCAGGAATAAAACACATTCTTCATCCTTTGCCAGTCTGAAGACTCGCAGCACCTGCACCTTGTTTTTCCAGAGAAAAGATCTACATGCACTTTATCCTACCAGGGAGAGGAAGGAAGGGAAGGAAAGAGCCATGTATGAGTGCATTAATCAGATCACGTACTCTATTATGTGGTGAATTGACTGTGTGCTATAGCACGGGAGTCAACCTCTGTCAGGGGATGGAGAATCACATAAGAGAACATTCTAGGCAGTTTTGATGCCAGATGACAGCATACACGTATACATGCACAAAGTTTGCATACCATTTTTGTGCCGTTTTGGAGAGGGGTGGACTTCTGCTCAAGTGTTATAATTACCTGAATCTGATCCTGTGAGCCTGCAACAGCTTTTTGCATAAAATCTGTTGTCGAAAGGGCAAACAGCATAGCAAGTAAAGGTTTCCTGCATTGCAGCTATCAGCTGAAGATGTAATACATCAAAGCAGAGCAGAGATGTAATCGTGCAGCAAGCTATTTTAAAAACTTTAATGAACCATTTAAAATAAATTCATTGCAAGGTAATTTAACAACACCACTTTTACAATTAAATATACTATTTTAGCATGCAAATGCAGCACATTAATCCCATGTCAGGACAGAAAATGAAGTGAGACTGAAGGGATTCTGATACATGAAAGTCATCTCAGTAATTTCTCATCACTTCATGGTGCTCTTAAGTGGCGTAATGAAAGAATGAATTGATTTAAACAGCATTTTGTTGGAGCAATGGGGTTTGTGAAATTAAATTAACTTGATGGTTTGCTGTAAGAGCAGGCCTGCATGGCATTGTGTTACTCTTGAAATTAATTTCTTTTCCTCTCCAGAGTTATTTTTGTTTTGGTTTGTGGCTGATATTTTCTTTCATACTTATTTCCATAACATCCGCTAAGGACTTCTGTGCTCATTTTCCACCTTCATCACTTCATTAAAATGAATAAAAAATGCTTACTCAGATCCTCATTATCAGGTTTCTGAAGACAGGAATCAGCAAGAATTCTTCAGTTTTATTTCTTAAAAATAATGCACTATTCCTTTTTCTTTATTTGTATCAAATCCTTCTTTTCTCTGTTAGGGAGTATGGTGGAAAATACAGATTCAGATTATGCAGGGCTATCAAGGGAAAAATGCTCCTATGTAGTGTTCTAATGAAGCAAAACACAGCACCTTTCAATATATCTACAGTTTATTCACAGTTGTGGGCAGTCATGGTAAATGTTGCAGTATTTGTAAGAGTAAATACCTAGGTTAGATAGGACTCCTGTATTTGACTAGGCATGAATTTAGCTCTATAAAATGTCAGCGGTGTTTAGACAGAGAATGTGATGCTCAGACTCTTAAGAACCAGACCATAAACTGTGTTATTACTGTTGCTAGTACTGAGCTAACGTATCATTTGATATCACAGCCTAGGCTATACACTACCCCTTGCACTCCCATCAGGAATGAACTCCCATTGGCACATATAGGAGATATGCAGATGACTCAAAAGGCCTTCCATTACCAAGTGCCTTCCCTTTAGTTTATAACTTCAAACCCATATTGTTTGGAGGGAGGGAGCAGCTGGGCACATCAGTTCTCAGCCTGGAAAACATTCACATTTGCTCAAATTGGAGACCAAGCAATCTGGTAAGAAATGTCAGGATATGCTTGTAAAGACTGTGTAAATACCTGCTGTGGTCTTTCTCTTACTGTAAAAATAAACTGACGGAAATGGTTGATTGTAACAATGATTGCCAGGTATTTGGCCTTTCACCGAGCCTTGAAGATTTAGTATTTCTTTGTGAAATCTGCTTTGAGAAAAGCTGATTTAACACTTTGGATGCTAATGTGTGTCATTCCTATAGTGTTGTTCTCGTAGCTTGATATAAAGGTTTGGTTCCTACTGAGTTATTCGATAATCACAGAAACAGATACAGGAACATAGCATTATTCTCTGCTGACTCAGAGCAAAGGGGATTAGTTACTTTAACACACTTCCTGTACCAAGGCTCACTCTGTGTCACTTTGCTCCCAAGAAAAGCCCAGCATGTTTCACTGGTCTCCAGATCCCCATGCTCTGGGGAGGGGGGTGCTGCCAGACCCAAGGTAGATAAACCTTGTTCATTCTGGCCTATACCAGGCTCTGGGCTCTCACCATCTGCAGTTCTCTGGTTTGGTCAGCTGCCACAACTTCTGAAGTGCCAGCTTTTGTTAGTTCAATTACTGTGACAAAAAAAATCAAGTGACATATTCAGAGCCAGAGAGTTTGACCACCTTGTCACAAGCAGTCTTAAAACCCTGCCAGGGCTTCCAGAGCAGTACTCAGAACCACAGTTTCCTTCCATGTTAACCTCTTCACACCTTGCAGCTCTCATTTTACTTGCTCTCTTGGTACAGCATGGAGCCTTTGTTCTCATCTGTGTACCAGAGTTACAGAAATAGGGTGAGAATCTCAAAGTGTTTTTCAAGCACTGTCAAAGGCTTCTTCCTTGTGATGAGATGAAAATGCCCAGATGGAAATGACAAATTATACACTAATAGTCCTTTTTTAAGCACACCAAGGCAATTCATTAAGTGGTGGATATTCCTTTCTTCTAATATTTTCTGTTTTCTATATACTAGAAATATTAGGAAGAGTCATTTTCAGAATGCCTCCATGACATTGATCAACTTTGCACATCGATAGCAAGCAGCCCAGCTGCCTATGTCTCTTTGTAGTTCGCCTTTTTAGACACTTTATGTTCCTGTGAGCAGGGAATAAAAGATTTTTATTTTACCTCTCTGAGCTATGGAAGATGCTCATTTTCCTTGCAGACAAGCTTGCTTTGTCAGGAACATTCTCAGAATTAATTATCTGAATAATCTAAGTAGCATCTAACAAAAGACCACATTCTAAAACCTCCTAAATTGCAAAGCCCTGTTCCATAGTATCTCATTAGAAGCAAACAAACATGAACAAAAACCCCAAACCTTTGTTAATGTATCTTCCTGGCAGTGTCATGTATTTTTAGCATCTATTCAGGTCTTTCTGCAGCCCTGCTTCAGACATAATGTGATATATTTATACCAATAATGAAAGTTATTTACAAAGAAAATCTTAATTCAGTGTCACTGATTTGCTTTTTCCCCTGCAGATTCCATGCTCACAGATTTTAGCAGGATTTTTCTGAAGTACAGGAGGCCAAATAAGTTGCTTAATTCACACAAGGGGTCTGTGGCTCTTCCTGAAGTTAGAGCTCATGACATTGCTGTGCTCTGCTCATCAGGGACAATTATGTTTGCATTAAGCTAATGAGTTACAAATTTTTGATCCATATTCTAGTAACAGATGTACATTTACAGCTTTCACTAGGCACAATGCAAGTTGAATCTATGTGTCCAAAGATAGAATATGGCTTGTGATTTGCATGCATCAGATTTAATCAATAAACTCAACAGACCAAGTGTTTTTCATAGTTTCACTCTATCAGCTTTTGCACAGTTACACCAGAGGTAAATCTATTCCAGTCTAACATCTAATTCAGATTAAATATTCTGACCGCTATTCAGCAAAACATGGCAAAACATGGGTGTTGGTGTTGGTGTCACTGGAAGTCTCTGGTCTAAAGGTCACTGGTGTAAAGGAAGTCTCACAGAATTGATATGCTACAGCCATGCCTTAGACCATAAAGGTCGTTCCAGTGCAGCTGAATAAAAAAATCAATGGCCAACTATACCCTGCAGGTACTCGTTGAAGGAGTACCACTGCCACCTCTCACGTAATCTGTGGATATTTTCCAGTACATACCTTTGACTCTCTTAGGACTTGAGTTTTTTCATAGTTTAGGCTGTTGTGTGAAGTGTACGTCCTCTGCTTGATACAGAAGGATGGGATACGGGGTATTACATTTTCCTTTTAATTGTATATACCTACTCAGATATAGCAATGTTAATTTTCAAGTGGGTACGTAGAGCCTAAAATTGAGATTGTGTCAACTATTAATAACTGATAACTGTGAATATTAAAAAGCACTACAATTATGTATTCCACAAAAATGCAGAGACATTTCCTAGTTGTTTTTCTTTAATCCTATTTGCAAGGTTTAAGAGATTTTGTTAATCAATAAAGCTACATCAAACATAATTTTGCAATAAATGAAATACCAGATCTCCTGTTTATGTCCACTGCTGCTGCATTATTCAGTCCAGCATGGCAATAGCAGAGGATATGGCCAAGAGCCTTTAATTAGTTAATTTTTTTACCATGTCATACTGGGGCTTAGTTTGGTTTTTTAAAATAATTACTGGCATATATTCAATTGGGAGTTCCGCTTAAGAATTTGTTATACCATGGTCTTTTATTTTTTCCAAATGAAGTATCTGTTTTAATGAGGGTTTGCATCTGCTGGGAAGCACACGCTAATCAAGCATGAGCTTTTATACAGACAGCCTAGGACTGAACAATAACAACAACAGATTGCACTGAATGACATTCACCTCATACAGAGGGATAACATCAGACCTAGGCACAAGTCTTTCTATAACTGGAGGACAGAGATGGAATTTAAGTGGTCTACATGATGCTCCTCTAATAACCCTCTCCACACAGCTGAATTTTATGCACAGTGAAACTTACCAAACAAATGTCATGACATGGTATTGACGTAAATGCACATTTAAAGCATATTATTTGTGCCAGGATCACCAGTGTTGAAACAGGCCCTAGACCTAATTCTGAGGCCTTGACTGTTAAGCCTAACATGAGCAAGAATTGTTCTAAGTATGAATTTCAGAATTGTTCTTCACAGAAATCAGATAGGATGTGTGGCTGTGGCAGGTGTGCCTCTCTTACGGGAATGTGCTAATTTCAACGGCTTCTCACAGATTCTCATAAGAAGTTGCTGAGGGTGTTAAATTAAGCCTTTGGGTATTAAGGAGTACCAGCTACAATAAATACAGAGAAACCTAGCATTTTCTGTGCTGGAGCAGATCAGTGAGCCATTTAATTTGTTATCCTTCCTCCAGCAGCGGCTGGCGCCAAATGCTGTAGAAAAAAACCCTCTTCAGAGCACGTGTGCTAACAAAGTTCTGGTGTATCTTTCCAGAGAAATGTGAAGTTGCTAAATGATAGATCAGGTTTCCTTACAAAAATGAAAACTGCATTTCTAAAAGTTATTACTTCATGAACTTTTTAGCATAACCGGTTGTGACAAAAATGTAAGTGATTTACAGTGGAACGTTGCAATATCTGAGCTCCGTACTGATTTTGCATGCATCCATACTACTGTTCCTGGTACATCATGATTTTCAATACCAAAGATCTGCTGATGAATATACCAGAACTATCATTCATCTGATCATTATTAAGCAGCATGATCCAGAGCAGTGACTTCAATAGCTATAAAATAGGATCCTCTTTGAAAAGACCGATACTCTTCTTGGTTAAATGTGTCAGGTTTTAGGGTTATGACTTTGTTTGTTTGTCTGTGGGATTTTTAAAATAACCCTATGCTTTTGCATAATGAAGCTGACATAAATTATTTTTATTTGATGATTCTTTCAGCAGTCTGTAGTATGACTAGGCACGTCTGAAACTGTAGTAAATACTCTTAGAGGCTAAAGTCTGTTGAAGCTATCAAGTACTCTACTGGAAAATTCAAAGCCATTTAAAATCTTCACTTCCTCCTCATTTAATCTTTCATTGCTAAGGGTTTACAACCAATTTTATGATTTGGGGATTATTAATTTTAATGCAATTCTTTCTTTGTTCTTTGATCAACTTTCTCCATTTTCAATGCTGATTTAATTGTACTTTTCTAAAATCATCTGACATCTTCCTATCTGCATATTCCACTCAAAGTAGAAAAACCTTGTCAAGATATCGCCTTGTTGGCTTGGTTTATTGGAATACACACCTGCAAATCATTAATGGAAAATATAGTGCCTCTCAACACTGTTAATGTCGCTCCAGTTGATCATATGCTCTCTTTTTCATCAATATATCTGTAAGCTCTGGGCATCTGTTATGACAGCACTTCCCTATTGTGGAAGTCTCAGTAAAAGCTATTATTGTCACTGAATTGAGTAATTTATCTCAATTTACAATGGCTTAATGTGAAGCACAACCCTTGGACAAAAGTCTTAATGAGAGGTGCAAAGCAAACTACTGACAGGGGGTAAAATTATGTGATGTTTTTAGAGATGGTAATATTTTCTGCTTTCTCAGTTGCATCGTTCTGCTTTTCTAGATTGGAGGAAGCCAAAAGAATAGAAAAATACCAGCGAGTTTGTCCATGAAATAAAGGGTTTTCTTTATGAGATGTCAGGTGACAACAACCCATTCAGCACATTCTCTCAGAGCTTACCTCTATGCAAGAGAAAGCTTGAATTGTAATCCACGTTCACACAGTCCCTGCTGTGCACCCTGTTTGTCAGTGTAGTTTGCTCTTAGCCCTTTGCAAGGTGCAGTTCACCTAGTCAGTGGACTCAGGTGCTTGAGCCATCATTTAGGGGAAAACATACCAAAGCTCCTTCCCTTTGCTTCCCTGCTACTGAGTTGCACAAGCAGATCCTAATGTTTCATTGTGGACAAAAGTATCAAATGAAAACTCCTTCTTCAAGTGAATGAAGTGTGGGTGGCTTAGTCTGAGTCCTGGAGAGCCAGATAATGGTCAAGGACTACTGGCAACGATGAGCGCTTACACAAATACAACCAGCTAAAATCAATTGGCTTCAGGAGTCCTTAACTCTCCTTTGAGATGTGGTCAGTGTGTAGTGATAATAATAGTTGGCTTTTCATATTTATAATTTACTGCCAATAAAAATTAAGAGTAGCATCCTCCCTAGATATATGCCAAAGGCATACCATAATACAATAAACAAGGATGACAAGTTGAGACATTTGTGCCATAAAGCAATGACTATTGTGAAGATATTAATAATGGAACTTTATAAGTACAGTATCTTCTTTTAAGGAAGTACTTTGTGGCTCCTTTCCCCCCACCTTGTAAGTTAACAACAGATTTATTTCTAACTCAGACTGTTTTTAATAGCAAACAATTACATTATGAAAAAAATACAGATATAAATGTTAGCACAAATAGATCAGGAATATAGTCTCATGATAATGATCGATGCTTGCTGCTTTTCTCCCAATAACTTTTATTAAAATTAATATTATTTACTATTTGCATGACACAGATTTCATACCTTTTAACAGAAGTGAATTATATTAGGTCGTACCTAGATGCCGTGATGATAGGCACACCAGGGAGGCCAGCCTTGTTCTGTCTGATTCCTAGTCACAGCAGTAGTCATAGAAACACAGCACCAAAAGGGGTATTGGGTCCATTCTCCTACCCTCACAAGCAATCACAGTATTCAATCCCATTCATCAAACCCCATTTTAAAGTGGTTTCGTTTAATTAAGTCAATTAGGAGCAGAGATGGACGGACGGATTACAAAGATAACTGCATATTAACTTTTCCTGATTTTAGTCTCCTCAGTACAAACAACCTTTTTTTTTTTTTTTTAACCTAGGTTCTCTAGTGTGCCTCTGCTTCCTCCCTGGGTTGGGATCCTTTATATGGAAAGAACAGACTGGTAATACATCCCTGAAGTCCTTTGGGGTTCTGATACCAAGAATGTATGCTTTAGAGGAAAGCAATCCCTATGACATCTTTGCAGCCTAACAAAAAGATTATTTTGTCATTAAGTGATTTTTCTCTGCTGCTTTAGTAACAGCAACCATCAATCACATTTCAGGAGTATAACAGGCATTAAGAAAATTGTTGCCTTTTATACCTGTAATTGCGCTTCATTAATGAACAATGAACAGCCTTTTCCATTTTCTCTATAATCAGTATGAATCTCAGTGACACAGAAGACTACATGGGAAAAGTGTTGATTTGATTTAAAGAGGATTTGGGTTTTGTATTTACAGATTGTCATGGCTGATGTAAAGCAAGCTCCTTGCCTTCCTGATGCTAAGTCAGACTCCCAGCAAGGGATTTCAGGGTCTTGGTATTTAGTCCTAGGACCAAAGAAGAACACATTATTCCAACAGCCTCAGAGCTTGACCTGGCATTTGCTCTCTTAGTGGATTTCAGATAGCTAGATTACAGATTTCTTGTAGCCTGCTGTGCTTTTTGTAGAGTGCTTTTGAGGTGCTGCTTAATTTATCTCTTTCAGGCAGACTGGCCATTTCAGAGTTTCTTCAGTATATTGCCAGTAGGCTTGGGAAGGCTCTCCCACCTCTGGTTCAGGACACAGGATTCGCTCCCACAGACATAAGCAGAAAGTGACACTAGAACAGCAACATGAGTGTTATAGGTTTTGGGCAGGAGTTTTTATTTAGCCATTTGTCAGAAAGCAATTATGTGCCCATGTCAATGTTTTCATCACTGAATGACTAAGTTAGGCAGATTTTAAATTCCAAGTGAGTAATTTTCCTTTCAGAATTCATTCATTCGCCGTTACAGGGGCTATAGGTTATTTCTGTAACTCTCTGCCCAGAAGTAGGCATCTAATTTTAGTGTGGTAGACAATACAGTTTAGGGGAGATAGAATTGCTCAACAATCCAGAAAATCAGTTTGGAGAGGATACTGAAACGGTTTTTAGCAAGTGGTCTGTTAAAGAGGAACTCCAGGCAACACACATGGCTTGGGAGGGCTAGATCTAACAGTTCTTCAATAGGGGGAAAAAAGCTTAACCAATTAATCCTTGTAATATGAAATGTCCAACTATGAGAACATGGTTTTTTATAACAGTCCTCCCAACTTTACTTAATTAGTATTTTGTTTTCTCTTGCTTAGCATTTTGTTTTCCTTTAGGCCATTACACTTAGTCACAGTAGGTGGTATACATTATTTTGGCTCTTGCACTTCTTTGAAAGTTTACGCTGCCTTATAATTATCAAATCTGAGCTTAAGAATGATTTTTGATAGCACCATTGCCCATGAGACCAATTCTTTGGACACAGTGGCACTCCGTTGCAAACTCAGTATTTGTATGTCCTTTAGAAAAATAGTGTGAAGTTGTTTTTCTAAAAAAATCATGAAGCAAATATTTCTAAGCAATTCATTAATAGACAGCCTATCAGTGAATAATTGCCCAGAATTATCTCCTGCCACCCTGTGTGGCGGCCACTATGAAATGCAGTTTGTTGTCTCAGCCTATCTCATGAAGGAAAATACCCAAATCATAAAAAGAATCCCAAGAGCAATAAAAGATGGAAATTAACACAGATGTGATTTCTCATGCAAATTATGTATGAGTGCACATGGTGCTCAGATGCCCCAGACCACCTGTTAACTTCCCACTGCCTTCAGTGCCTTCAGTCTCAGCCTCTGGTCCTTCCCTTCTATGTCTTCAGCAAAGGGATGACTGTTTCCTGGTTTTGTACAGATTTGCTTAGAATCCTGTTTTGTAACTATGAAGAAGACCAGGATCCTACTAGGAAAGAACACTAGAAAAAAACTTGATTGGAAAGACACCCAGTATTTCTTCACAGACAGTTTTTGTTCACAGCACGGTAGTTCTGTGAATTCCCATTTGTGTGTACTAAGAGAGAAAGCAAAGGAAGTTAAAGTAAAATACTCACTTATAAGGCCCCAAATCAGAAAGGATTTATCTATCAAAATTTTTAGCATGCTTTTCCTCAGTATTGCTTTGTGCCACAGACTTTCCTGATGTAGTCTGGACAAGGCTCTAGAGCAAGGCTTGAATTTGCTGAACCCTTCTTCATGATGGTCTGGAAGAAGTGGCTGTACTGGGATCCATTTGAATAAGGTATATCTTAATCTATTCATAAAGCAAATACTCATACCAGTATTTCAAAACATTTTCTAAACCAATATGTTCTTCCCCACTAGAAGTCAAGGTAAATATTCTATGTATTAGGCAGAGAGCACATTTGGCAAAGGGTAAGCCCTGGAATTCCCTAAAGCTGAAAATTAGGAAAGCCCATGTGTTTCCATTCTTTTTGTTAATTTCTTTCATTTATTTATGTCTGTCCATTCTTTTTTATTTCAAAATATAATACATCTCTGTCTGAGAAGACCTAATCATAAAACAGCAGGCTGTAGTGCATGTGTAGACACAGGGAACGTATAATAGTCCTTTCTCCTGGACACTTCTCTATGCATATTCCATATGACATATTTCTGCCAGTGAAGACACTGGCCTTTTCATATCAGCAGTAAATATTTTCATTCCCGTATTTGGCTTCTATTCACCAATGCAGTAAGTGCTCTACAGATTCCTCAGTAGAGGAGATGAATACCTTGTGTCTCACTAAGCCATCTCTACTATACCACTGTGACTGCAAACCCCAGAAATGAAGGCACAACGTCTAGCGCAAAAAGCTCCTCTGGCTTTTGTTTGCTTACACCCACTCCCCGTAACAGTCCACAAATTTGTATTGCTTCTTATACCACAATCTAAATGTTACCAAAGTGAACTTGTTAACATGGTTCATTGTCATGTTTGCAAGATAAAGCCAATCAGCAAGGTACTTCTAACCCAATTTATTTGCAAGAGGTATTTTCCAAGCAAGGAGAAATTACAGGAATTGTCCATCATTAATTTTGTTAACACATGTGTGTTCATTTGCACTACCTTGTAAACAAGGCACTGCATTATACAGTAGGCATACCACTAAACTTGGGATGCTCTTTAACATTGTTTTATTCTGTATAATCACAACATTTTCCAAGAAGCCATGACTAATAACCTTGAGGAAAAGCTCTTTGTGAATTTTGAACAACCAAGAGGCTGAGCTTTGGAACCAGTCCTGAATATTATGAAACTTCACCTATATCAGAACCTGAGCAAATGTAAAGTGAATTATTGAGGCAACTAGCTTAGCAAGATTCTAAAAAGGATTAGACACATATGAATACTGTAAAAAAAGCTTCTGCGGTTACAGTAGGTAGGATAAAATTACAAGGGCTATCAGCCTATATGCTTCAAGGTGTAAGCTGATCACCAGCCTGAGCCAGGAAGAAGTGTTGTCTCATGGGAATTATTTTTATCTGTAACGCAATTATGTGCATTATAAAACACTTTAGTTCCTGATGAATGAATCATTGACGACTGCTGAGAGACAGCAAACTAACATAGACTAATTGATCTGGTTTTGATATGGAAATTTCAAAGTACGTAGACTTGAAGTGTAACCAACCTGCTTTTAAAGAAAACTTTCAGACAGGAAACTGAAGGCACTTTATAAGGAAAATAAGTTTCAGTATCCTTATTTTACAGATTAGGAAATGAAACCAAGAAGAGGGACAGGCCTTAACTGAGGCCGTAAATCAAGTACAGTCAAAGCCACACCTGCAGTATTCTGAGTCTTACACCAGTGCTCATGGTGTTGGGCCTGAACCTGTTGCTTGTTCAGTTCAGTTCAGCTTTGTCTTCACAAAATTGGCTTAATGCAAGTTCTTCATGAATCTGTTTAATTGAAGGACTTTGAGACTGTTCCACAGAACTGTCCTCATGTAAACCATTTGGAGTTGTGTTTGTGTGGATCGGTCACCTATCAAGAACTAGTTAAGAATTGCTGCATGGGAAAATAGACTGTCATCACTGTAACAGGATAACTTTACCATTTTTGCAATGCAGATAATTCTCTCCAGGGCAGACAAATTGTTCCAAATAGAAATGATTTTTTTTCAGAATGATTATTCCACTGTCCTCAAATATGTGCAAAGACATGGTGCTTGGGGTCCAGTGTCAAGGTAAGAGGTTTCTCTCTTTCTTGTATATGGGGTAGGAGAGGTTGGGCCTAGAGGGCAGGAGGTGTGAGCGCTGGCCGTCTGATCATGTGCCCCATGGTAACCTCTGCATGGGCACCGTTAAGTCTCATGCGCAGAGGCTGTTTCTCCTCCTGTTCCCATCTGTCTCTGGTCCCTCAGGACTGCTGTTCTTCAATACTGGCTCTTCCTATTGAAAAATAGACTTGCCCTGCACAAAGAGTTGTGAAAGAGGCATATGCTATACAAGCACAGTGACTACCTGACAAAGCAAACATTAATTTTGTTTCATTTTATATGTAATGAAAGGGAAGAAATTTGTTCCCTTTTAATATAATGAAAAGTAGATGACTGGATATGGAGGGAAAAGAAAACAAGGAGAAAGGCTGAGAAGGAGATCTATGGAATAAATGCAAAGAAGAGGCAGGTCACTGGAGTATGTACCTGAACATCACGGGGTAAAAATCCAGTCAAAAATCCTGAAAGGTCTTAGATTATCCAAAGATCTTTGTTTTGGTGGTGTCTGTTACTGCTTTTGGGTTTTCTGACTAGTTCCTCTCCCCAGCTTTTCCACAGGATCACAGAGTGATAGAACAGGGAATCCACCTGAGGTGTAGTAAGCCCCAGTCCAAGGAAATGCTGTCCACCAGTACTGTGGTTATGTTAGAAGATCTCATAAAATGGTTGGCCTCAAATTTGTTGTCTTCTCTGCAGTGCAGCAGGCTCAGCAATGGTTGTTTGTAGTATTTCTTTTGAGTTGTATCTGTCTTCCTCATGTCATCATGTATTTGTCATGGATTTTGCTGGGGGAAAATATTGGCATATCCAAATGTTGATAGTCCTGTGCTTAATCCCGCTCCTGTTGAAATGAACATTAAAAATCCCATTGATGTCTGGAATGGTGGATTACTGTATACAGCATGGGTGAGATGGCCCTCCAGAGCTGGAACAGCATACCAAAACCATGGCTTTCCAAGTGCTTAGGTCATTCTCCAAGTGGTAGGTTGCATTTTCAATGGCAGGTTCTTGGGTTTTTGCTGGTGTTACATCCAATAAGAATCCAAGGAAAAAGCCCAGTCATGCATCTGATCTGGGCTCTACAACAAATCTCGTAACCGCCAGTATGACTTCCATTATGAGACCTGGTCTCTTAGGAGACCATCACATCACGAGGAAACTCATGTACAGATTACCTCCTGTGACACGAGTTAAGAAAGTTGGCTGGTCTTATTATGGCTGAGCACTATGGAGCCTGGCTTGTGTAGAGTGCTGCAGTGTAGGTGAGCTCTTTTGTATTTTGAACATGCTTATAGTTCTCATTTGTCCTTGCTTTTGATATGGTCATAACTGCTTCATGTGTCCTCCTGGTCCAAAAGTGACTGACTTGACACTTTGTCATAAGATTAAATATCTTCCTCTTCAGCTGTCCAAAGGAAAGAACAATGATAGTGTAATATTTATTGGAACATGGATGTCAAATCTAATCGTTTTGCCCAATGGTCACTAAATCTGTCATTTAGTCTTTAGGCATTGGGGGAGACAGGAGAGGGAAAAAGATCAAACCAAGCCAAATTGAATGAAGCCATATCAATATTAAAGTTCTGTACAAGTCGATGAAAAGTGACATCTGATTTTATGGGATTTGTAAATCATTGTACGCACTGTGTGATATATAGTATAGGAATGAATGCAAGATAACCATTTACAAAAAAATAAAGAAAACTGAGTGAAAGTCCATCCAGGCATGAAAGAAGGGATGATCTGTAATGTGAATAAGTGGGGCTACTCAGTGGTCTTGTGGACCAAAGCTGATTAATTTCTAATTTTACAATTAATACCATCTTTCTAATGACAAAAAAGATCAGTTCCTGCTCTTGCAGTATCATCATTTACACAGTGTTTGAGGACTAGTTTATTTCTTTGAAAAGTCATCTACTAGAGAACCCCTTTTCACTTGATTCTGGTATTTATGATACTTGTTATCCCATTGGCAATATGATATTTTGGTTTTAACATCATCATTTGACCACAATGTCCAATACCCCAGGAGAAAACTCGTTACACCATCAGTCAGTTTTAATTTCTGTGTAGTGTGGAGGAAGCAAAATACTTTCAGCTGTAATAGCAGCACATGTGAGGAAAAAGGTTGCAGAGGATGAAATATCTGTCAAATGTAGATCCTCAGCAGAATCTTCTTGCTGCTATTTTCATATTCTGACAGTGTCAAGGAGTACTTCTGGCTATTAAGTACTGCTGACTGTATTTCCCCCTTTTTTTCCAAGGTTTTGGACAGTATCAACTTCTGTCAAAATTTGGTACTTAACATTAATACACAACAGGATAAGATTAAATCCTGTTACATAAAACCATTATAAATAATACATTTTCCTTTAAAACTTTGAATTTGATTAAGGATATAAAACAGACAAATCATGCAAATGTTATTCAATAACTAGTTTATAACTGTCAGAATATACGGAATCAAAGGGTTCTACTTTAAAGCATTCTTGCATCATAGTTAATAAGCATTTTTAACTTGCAGATCACAAGCCGGTACATATGAATCGACTGCTGTGCTAGGACATCACATTAAAAATTCTTTTTGAATTCTAAAGCAACTTGTCAACATGCATGTTCTAGTAGTAAGTGCACATAGTCACTTCAATGCTTTCTCTGATGCCCATCTCCTGTCAAACACAAGGGCAAATTTCAATCATTAAATGAGACCGCTATGTTTGAAATCAATCATGGAATTTTTAACAATAGTGACCACTGCCAGGCTATTCTACTTTGCATTTCTATTAGCTCTTTCTCCCTTCAGATCCCAAAGGGTTATTTTTACAAAAGTGAATTAGTTCAGCCTCACAGCATATGACCTCTGTAGCATTGTCAGTACTGTCACAGGAGGTCTGTGTGCTATAAGAATCAGAAGGGTTATTGGTCAAGAATCACATGAAGTGACAAAAAGATGAGGTTCATCAGGTGAGCTCATTCACTCAGGACAATGCTGTGCTGAGTAGCCTTACCTAGGAAGAGCAGGGTTACTCAGCTGATGAATACATGGCAGATGCACTGAGAAGCCAAGCTCTCACTTGTGACAACTTCATCCACAGTCAAGTGAGGCACCCAGGTACATGTAGGTCTGGTTCTGAGTGACTTGCTGAATAAGCCACCATGGGACTGGGAACAGACTCCTGAAGTCACGAATCATGATGTCCTGTTTAAACAGTAGAACTGCTCCAGATCTCCAGCACCAACTTTATTTTGACAAGGAACATAAATACAGAAATTCATGTGTTCCCTTTGAGAAAAGATCAAGGGAATTTTAAATGGCATTTGATCAGATAACGAAGTCAGAAAGCACTGTCCTTAGTTTACTGTCTCGTCTGTAGCACTGAATCTCTGTGACTGTAACTCTCCTGGCAATACAAGGTTTATAATTATTTTTTTCACTGCAACCAGTTTTGTTACCGCAGCCAACCAGGCCAGGAAATGAGATAACCTTTACTTCTAAACCCTTCATCCTCCAGTTGGCATTGAATGGTATGTGTTGCAATGAGTTGCTGTAGTGGGGATGGGGCTGGTTTCTGTTAGCACACAGTCACCATTGTCTTGCTTCTGCCTAGAGATGTCTACATCCTAGTCCCTTTCGCAGGACTGGGAATGCTAGTATTACCAGGGGTTTGCTGAACGTGGATGTTCCCGAATATCCTTTCTGGACATAACATCCCTTTCACATAAAAACAACAGGAAACAAGGTATCCAGAAATACAGAATCATGTTTTACAGAGTGATTATACTCTTAGTTGCAAGAAAGCACTGCAAATCCTGTTGATGGCAAAAGTGCTGCATTAAGGGATCTTTGGAAATCATTTTTGGGATGGGAACTGCTACCTGGATCACCACAGAAGAGGCAGGTCTTGCTAGAATTTCTTAGAGGTGTCTGTGATCCTTCATTTCTTGACTACTTACCTTACTTGCCTTTTTACAGCACTGCTGCTGTTGCTGGATATGTCCAAGTTTGCCCATCAGTTTGGCAAAAGACTTAGAAAGCTTAAATTTTGGCAAGCATTTGACAGCTTGTACTGTTTAGATCCCTTGCTCACCATACAGAAAGCGTATTTCACTTTTGAAATGGAGTAATTACTATGATGGAAGTCCATAAAATCACCAACGCAAAAAAAAAAGTCTCTGTTTAGACACGTGAAAGTTTGTGCTAGCACATGGAAAGTAATAGTTAATTGAAGGTATTTTAGCATATGGGCAAGGCTTAAGTTACATGAAAGCCTCTGGGAAAGGATTGGTGTTGATAACTGGCCAGCTTCTATAGTGGAACACTCTTGCTTTGCGAGATTAATGAGTGTGCTAAAGCATTGGTAATGGTTCCTTTCTGAGAATTTATTTTCAGATACCTTGATCTCTGTCATATTTTTTTAAATACATGTGAAAAGTAATACCAATGCCATCGGCAGAAAACAGCTATCTCCTTACTGCAGATATGTACAACCAGAATAATACTCATCAGAGCTTTGCAAAGATCAGCATTTCTTTCTGATGAGGATGTCCAAGCTTGAGCATGTAGTGCACCACCATGTCACAACTTTAAAGGAGGGTTGACTGAGGTAATGTCTGCATGGCTGTCTAAGATAATGCAGCAAACAAAGCTTTCTCTGGACAGCCTGCGGGTTATAAGCAACAGAGTGAGGTAGCTTTCAGGAGAAAAAGATATGCTCAAAATATTCTATTAAAACATATTTCGTCTCTGAAAGGCTAAGATATCATTATGTGGAGCTACTGATCAAGTTCACAAAGAAGATCCTTCTACCACTGTCTCTACACTTAGTAATGAGAGAGGTGCCCTGCAAACCTTCTGAAGAATAAACCCTTACCACTAAGAATTGCTGGTTGTAAAAGCAAGGTGTTCCCACTCTGGCACCTCTCCAAAGACAGTTTAACAGTGAGTTGGAGGCTGAATAGAGGCTAAAAAGCATGTTGGAGTCAAAAAGGCATTAAGAATAGAGACAGGTTGTGGTAAGTGCATGCCAGCTATACCCTGATGACCCTCCTCGGAGGACTATAGAGAAGTTTGCACTAAACTGCCATAAAACTGGGAAAAAACACAGGGCAAGAGCCATCTCCATAGTATTTCCTTCCCAGATCCCCCACAAGAAAATGGGAAGCAACAGAGAAGGTACATTAATGCTACCATCCATTTCTATTTGAACAGGAGAATATGCCTCCATGTTCTGGACACACTGAGTTTGCAGGAGTTGTACTATATAGATATAATATCATATCACCTGACATGATTGGTTGTGATTGTTATGGTCAGGCCATTTTAATGTCAGGTGAGGGCATTTTTTCAATAGATTTTAAAGTAATAGAATAATAATTTTTTAAAAGCCCTCAAGATTTTCAGGAACAAAACAAGATCAATCTCTTCAATTTTATATTAGGCAATTGCATAATTAAATTTACATATTTGTTTCATAATCATGAATTAGATACATTCTGCCCATTATTCTATGGAAGCATGCAAAAAATTCTTGTTAAGGGGATGGAAGAGAGGGGGACCACATCCCAGCTGGCTCCTGTAATATAGTGGTTTTAGCAACAAGATTCTGTGCAAAATGAATAAAAGATAATTCAGTGCATATGTCACTTCTGGATGTGGTAAAGGCTTGATTTGATATTTATTTGAAGAAGGCTCCTGGTGATTGTCTATTGTCATAGCATTAGATGAGAAGAGAGGGAACGAGTGACTCTTGAATGTGACTGCAGTAACAAGGAGAGCCTGCAGTCATGTCTTGTTAATTTACCAAGGAGAATGTCACATTTACATTTCAAATTATCCCACTGCACAGCTCCCAACTTGCTAGGATTATCCTGAGTTTTAAACCATCCAGATTCAGGTTTTATTGTTTACCCAGACTACACTAATCTTTCACTTCACCCTCCCTCCCTCCCCGCTACCCCACCCACAGAAAAAAAGAGAGAGAGCCCTCTCCAGAAAATCTAACATTAAAGGGAGTTGTCAGTCCTGCTCAGTAATTATTAAATGATTCCTCCATGAGAGTGGGATGAAATGTCATTTTTATTATTCTTTTACTTCCTCTTCTCCCTCCCTCCTCCCCCAACCCAAACCCTTGCAGGCATACATCAGGAATTTTCAGTGTGATGTGCAGGGGTTTAGCTGTGCAAATCCTGTTACTGTTGTTAATTAGAACACATTACCACAGCCAGGTAAAACGTGCACCCTTTAATGTTTATCTGCTTGCTCTCACTTCTTATCCATATCCTGGACCTGATTCTGATTTCTCACGGGTATTTACCTATGTAGTAGTAACCATCTATGGGAATTATTCCTGACTTACATTAAAGTAATAAGACCAAAATTTTGCTCAGTCTCCCATTTGACATTTATGCAGATGCCACATCATCTTCTCCATTATTTGGCTTGCTTTCTTCTAGGAACTCTTAAGATATTTTCTACATAATTCATTCACTAGTGGGCACTATCAGCCCCAATTTTCACATCCATTTTCCACTGCCTTTATTATACAATGATGTACAAAATAAACTTTGTCCCATGACTGCTGTTCTGTGGAATTTTTTGAGGGTGGAATTTCAGGATGTGCTTTAAATGGCAAGGTGTTCACAGATTTTTTCACAGGATTTAACACTGTGAAAATAAAGCATTGATTTTTATTTTTTATGAAAACATATCCAGGAGAAAGGTTTTTTGCTGAGGTGTCCCTCAGGAAATCTCTTTGATCCAAGGCTTTTTATTACTGTCCAAGTAGATTCAGCACACGTCCTAATTCTGCTCTTTTCTACCAATGCGACATTTACAGTTGAACCCAGCTGAAATGGAGCTAGGCCAGCGCTGGATGCATTTGAAAATCCTGTCCATTAAGGGAGGGGGTGTGTGTGTGTTTCTCTGAGGCTCTGAGGGTAGCCTGTGCCCTTACCTGGCACCCAAGTAGCACCAGCTGATGAAGGGCCATGCTCCATATCAGCCTCAGCCCTGAAGTGAGAGGAGGGGGAACATCTGCCACTGCTCTCCTTTAATCTCTGCTCAAAGGGCTTTGTACTAATTAAGCCTTATAGCACCCTTTAGAAATGAGGGAAAGAGTGCCATGGTTTGACTGCAGATGAGGCAGAGGAGCCCAGTCAAATGAATTGGTGACAGCATCAGCCTACAGCAATCAAGATGACAGGCCAGAGCTTCAGCATCTGTCCTTTTTGTTGCTACTTGGAAATGCTTCAGTGAAAAGAAAAAAAAAAATCTGGGTACTTTCTTACCACTACTCTGTAAAAGCCTAGCCTTTCCCAGCCCTGCTTACTTATCTGTTCACCTTGCCTTGTCACCAGGTCAGAGGCAAGACAGCCAACACACTGGCTTAGCTGATGCTAGCATTTTGTGTCCAGAGCTGACTTTGCAGGCCATTTTGCCTGCTTTCAAACACAGAAATTTAAACACTGTTAGGTTGCTGCTGCTAATTTTTTACCAGTAATGGATAAATACCATTTATGTCCTCTTACATAGAAACTGATGTTTTTCAGCTGTTCTTCAACAAATTGTTGTGCTTCAAAATTTCTCGTCGAGTCCACAGGCGTCAGTGCAGTCAGCAAGACTCTTGGGGAAGGTGTGAAGGAGAGAGCAGGGAGAAAATAAACTTTTTATTTGTTTAGCGCTCCATTAAAGTATTGTTTCTCCTTGGTTCTGTGAAAGCACAGGTGGTTTTACAATGCTGTTTTTCAGCTGCCTGCTAAAATTCTACCATTTAATTTCTTTCTTGCAAACTGTCACATTAGCCTGGTGAGACAGAGAGCTAAATGGTGTTCAGAGATAATTGGAGGAGCTCAGGGAATTCACAGCATTAATGACCCAAGAAAGATGATTCTTGGAAAAAAACTCACCCTACATGAGCCCATTCAAGCTGTTTAAATAGGTAAGCCCAAGCCAAGCTGGTGATTCTGAGCGAAGAGCAAGTCTAGAAATGCCACAGTCAGAAAGGCTTGGGACTTAGGCCTGGAGTGAATGAACATTGTAAATGCAGCCCAAACTTAGATTTAATCCCCTATTCTCCCCTGGGCACTTGCACCCCTGCGTTGTTCGTGTGGCAGCAGGGCCTGCAAGGCCTCGCTGGAGAGCTGAGGGCAGGGGGCTCCGGCATCAGACCATTTTCCCTAGGGAGAATACAACACAGTGGAGGAGGGGAACGTCATGGTGCTTATGGACAGGGAGTCCTCTGCAGAACCAGCCATCCAGCCCTGCTAGGATAAAATGGCATTACCACAGCTTCCAGCCCTCCTCCAAGCTGCATTTAAGAAATACCATAAAAATGGCAAAGAATGCAAGCCCAAGTTCCAACAGACCCCAAGCCATCCCTTAGCCAGGAGTGCTTCATGGGGGTAAAGATAAGCATTATCATTATCCAAGTAATAATTAGGTAATTAATTAGTCTGTCTCCAGGCATGCCTCAAGATCATATTTACAATACCTCACCAGGCACACAGAGGATTGGTTTTTCATTCAGATGAACTTTTTTGAATGTCTTTTGCAATGTACTAAGGACAAAGACGTTCCAGGGGTTTATCGTATGCTTTTCAACTCCAGCCATTCTTTGCTGCATTTCAAAGGCTCTGCAGTACACTGCGCTCCCCAGCAACCCTCACTGTTGCACCAGGGCGGTGCCTGTACTCGTCTACAGTGAGTGACCCTCTCTCCCCAGCTGCCCTCAGATTGTGGAGTTGAAGACAGCAGCTGGGATGATGGAACTATGCTGTAACAGGAGAATCCCTCGGAATGAGGAATTACAGTGCAGGAGTAATAAGAAGGGGTCCGTTTCTTGTTTCCATCAAGAATAGGAATATTTCCACAGATTTTTACTAGAAATTAGGCAGAAATAAGCAAGTAGGCTTAGGCCCAGTCTAACTAGACACATGTCAACAGAAGACAGATGTTCTCAAAATATATCATACAATATATTTCACATATTTATATAGATAAAATTGCCTAATAGACATGATTGTATTTCATATGCAATGAAGGTCGCTGTAAATGACAACTTCTTTGTAAATATGTAATATGTAAATCTTGTATTCACAGATGCTGGTTCCCAAATTCAGCTATGCATCACAGGAAATGAGAGATGTTCTTTTCAGGGTGCTTAATTGTTTCTGTAAGCATGTTTACCACGCAGGAGAAATTCAGTAGGAAAGCACAACTCCTGTTTTTTCTGTTCCATTTGGCTGCTTATGAGATAAATAATCAGGATACACTTATAGCTTAAGGGACCGATTTGCCTGAGATAGAATAGTTGATTGTATTATTCTAAAGAAATAATATGTAGTATTTCAAAATAATTCCAGCTTGTTGCTCTCAGCTCACTAATGCATAATGTTCCTTGCAGAAAGAACATTAGACCAGCGCCAATCTGACTGTCCATTTTTCAATGACACTTCTTTCATTTACTTTATAGAAAATACTTTTTTTTTAATAAACATATCTATTTGTTAATACAATGTTATTTTTCTGCAAATGAAATTCATGGAGTTTAGTTTATTCCTTCGTATTAAATTTCAACAAACACATAACTGTTTCTGAGAATTTTGCTTTCCTAGGCTAGCTGGTGCACAATTAAATATTTTCTATGCTGCAGTGAAAGAGAACTAACCATACTTTTTAAGACTGTCAGATGTAATTACGCAGTTTTAGACCTTTCTAAAGGTCTAAAACCTTAGACCTTTAGACCACCATAATTTAAGTATTTGGTTATGCCAACATGGCTGTAAAACATAGCTTACCTGAGAGGCAAGAACATATTACCTGCTATAGGTATGGAGAAACTAGGTCATGAATAAGTTTATGTTAATTACACAACATCAGAAATCAAACCTGTGGAAGAGCTTTCTGAGTCACAAACAGCAATTTTAGTCAATTCAGTGAAACTGCTAAACTGTTAATATAGCTGAAAAAAAGAGGTTCAATTTCACTGTATGTGAACTCTATGGGACTGCAATTATGAAAAATTATTGATATTACAAGAGTGGAAAACCTTGGCTTTTGAAATGGAAAAGGATCATCTATGAAGTATAAGATTTTTTGGTTCCTATAGTAAGGTGGATAATTTAATAGCAAACTTTAGATATCACATTAAAAGCCACTAACCATACTGTTTTGTAATACTAATACAGCAGGGCTAGAGCACAAAGTGTGCACAAAAATGGCCAAAGAGTATTAATTATGATCAAACGTAACAGACTTGCTGTGGAATTTATCATGTGGATTTTTTCTTTTCCAAAAGCATTCTGAATATTGTTTGAAAAATCTACCTAAAAAAGTTTTTTAGAAAGAATTAAAAAAATAAAACAGAAGAAATCTGTCCTGAAACTTCATCGATAATAAGTACTGGTGTGTCTTTACAAGAAGCAGCTAATTTTTACAACCCTGCACAGCTCATGTCAGATGAGATAATTCAGTATTGACTTGTTATTTGTGTCTAAATGGTATTTTATTGCTGTAACATCTTTAAGGCTTTTGAACTCTATTGTACTTTTAAACTTTATCTTTTGAAGGAAAACATATTTGGCTCTAGTCTACCTGCAAGTTACATACAGCCTTACCTGGAGGTGCCTAACACTACTGAACTCTTTGGCTTTACTGACTCAGTGCCTTCAAGACAACATGCAGCTCTGCCTGAAGGCAGGCCTTTAAACCAAAATTAATTTCCTTAAATTATTCCTAGTGACAAAAGTGCTCACTAATTCTTCCCCACCTGACTCATCCTTGGTAAGAATTCCTTCCAGCCTTAAGAGAAATATCACTGAAATGGTATACGTGTTTTTCCAGAGATTGGGAATAAAGGGATGCAATTTTATCTTCTTTTTTAATTAGAAATATCTAGCATAAAATATTGTCTTCCATCAAATATCTCAGTCATTTTGGTGCACTTATTTGAGTCTGAGAGACAGATCCCACAGTACTTGGCTATGTACCATCACTTGCCTTCCAGTAGTATCTTTCCCAGAAATTAAATGTGAGAACCCTGGATCTTCAGTAAATGCATCATTGCCAAAACGGAAGGAGAGTTCAGTCTGTTTCAAAGAGGTTTCTCTCACTATGGAGTGAGAAAAAGGAGCTTTCTGAATAGCTCCTACTATTCCAATACCAGATTCACCTCTTCATGGGGTAAGGAGGCTAGGGAGTTTGGGGTGGCAGCCTACCAGCTGCTGCCTCCATCTGCCTGCCACAGAACCAAGCCTACCAGGCAGGGTACCAGGATCCAGAGCAGGTCAAATGCTGGGCACCCCTTAAATACCACACTGCCAGCAAAAGTTTGGTAGAAAGAGAGCAGCTGCTACAAATTACATGTAGGTAGGACAGATGTGATGTCAAGATGACTAATAACCTTAGGCTGTGGTTCCCCGGCCATTGAATCAGGCTTTGGTACTGGATAAAAGTCACTACCACCATATACAAAGTCATAGACCAGTACAAAGACATTCTATCCATTCAAATGTGTATTGTTTTGTGTTTGAGGTTTTTTTTAATGTAGGGGAGTAAGTATATTTTATGCCACATCAGTCTCTCTCCTTCTACACCTCGCTTGCTACTAACATGAATCAGAGCACTGGCTTTTAATACTATACTTGAGCTTGGCTTTTGACAGAAATCCATGTTTACAGCTGATTTGTACTAGAGATGATATAATAATACACACATCCAGTAGCAGCAAACATGAGATCATGGGCTAAATTCCATCTATGCTGGTGGTCTGCAGGAACACGTTACTCCAACATCCAAGACATCCATATATCCAAAAATAACCAGTGCAAAAGATTTCCTAAAGGTGATCACAGTGCTAGTAAAGAGGTGAAAAGGACAGGCAGTGGCTGCTGATTGGCACAGCCTGGGACACAGATGTATTTTCAGCTGAAGTCTTGATGACGGATTGATTACATGTAGGCCTCTCGTTGATTTTACAATCTCTTTACAAGGTGAACATAACCTTAGATATCTGTTGTTTGTGAATAAAACAGCCTTAAAAGAATTTCCCAAACATGTGCAGCATTCATTTTTCCCCCATAAAGGAATCAACCCATTTCAAAATCCTCACAGCCCAACACACATCTGGTGTTGTAGCTTAATGACTTCTAGAAAATTAAGCTAGTTTGCACATAAAAAAACCTTGCTTCTTCCCTCTCTCCCTCTGCTCCCCCAAAACTTCTAATTTGATTGCTCAACGAGAGAATCATCATTAATGCAATATGTACTGGAGGTATTCAACTTTGTGAGTTCACAATAGGAAGCCTGGTTTGCTAGAGACATTGATTCCTTGGCAGTGCCGATGACAGAGGAGCATTCTGGTCTCCTGGCCATCTTCAGCTGGAAGACCACTTTTATTGCTTCAGGTCAGAACAGAATAGCTATGTTTTGCCAGACATAGAGGTACCAGGACTTCTTTCACATAGATTTTAAGTAGGCAGTGGTGGGGACATGACACATCTAAGTGTTCAGCCACAATCCAGCCCTGCTCAGGGGCAACAACCTCAGCAATAATCTCCAAGTTTAATAACCATGCCAGCTGGGACAGGCTACTTTGTCCTGCAGTAGACCTCCTTCCCAGTATTATTGCTCTCCCTATTGATCCAGACAGGCTCAGGGTACAGAGGGGCAAAGTTCTCACTGAAACTCTGTGATGACTTTTTTGTTTTTCATTTTTGTCACTTTTTTCTACCCATGCTATCTATGGGAAAATATGCATACAGAAAAACACTTACATTTGCAATAAAAACATTTTTCCAGTGACAGAAGACAGCACTCTTTACTTTCCTTCTGGTGCTTTCAGTCATTCCCTTTAGGCTACAATCTTCTTCTGCACTTCTTTTAAAAGAAGAAACCTGCACAAAACAGAGCCTCCACAGTTTCACAAAGAGCAAGCAAAATTATCTACTCTTTATGGATTTGAAAAATGGCTTCATTGATTGAAGATCTATGCCACTGTTGGTCAAGATTCACTTGTCCTTTTGTAGTTTTTCTCTTAAGTGGCATAAAATTTCTGAATGAATGAGAATTTTCATTGGATTATCAATTCTACCAGTGTTGGCCTGAAGGTAGATTCATAGTTTTGTCCCCAGGGTAAAATATGGCTCTGGCTGCCTTCATCTTCTGAACTGTCCAGCTTTATTTAGAGTGTTACATTCTTTCTGATCATTTTCCAGAATACCTGAGGTTTTATTAGAAACACTAAATGTGTAGGAAGTGTGAGGATATTCCAGTTAAGAAGTTTGATGGTTTATTACTTGTATCTTAGCCAAGATGCTTCCACTGACTTCTGTTTCATGTGTAGTTCTCTGTTACATGTGAGCTATTCAGTATTACAAACAGTAGAAAAGCTTGTGGTTATTATACAACAGGTCTTGCTTGAATTTAAGGTTTCAAAATCAGCTTCAACAGCTGGAGTAATTATTGACCCAAAGTTGTCAGTCTGCCAAGAAGAACCAATTTAAGAGAACAGATACTTTTCACAGAAATAAAAAAACTTTGCCTTTTATGGATTGCCAGCTGAGTCCTTTGAGATGATTAATAATTGGCTTGTTCTCTTAAACATTTTGACATATTTGCAATACCACATTTTTGGCAAATAGTGTTTTCTCCATTTCCCATGGAGACTGAGGTAAAGACTGAGAGAAAAAGCATAGGGAAAAGTTAGTACATTAGGAAAACTAATTATGTTATCTGGTTTGTTTTTTTTTTTCATTTCAGTTCAGAAAAAAAGAAAAAAAAAAAGTAAAGATCTGCCACTCCATGACATTCCTGACAGGCCCACAAAGTGTGAGATATCATAAACAAATATTAAAACAATAAGGAGATGTGAAGTTTGTCAGACAAAGGCTTTTGCTGCTAACAGTAGTATTGGGTTGTATATATTCCTCTATGATCTGCTATGTACCACTGTTAGAGAAGAACAAAGGATAAATTAATCCCAGAAACAGAAGTAGTGAATTTTACTGGAAAAATCTCTGAGGCAAAGAAGAACTTCACAGGATTGTTAACCAGAACTACTGATAACACAGCCTGGGAAAACCCAGAACCTTGTAAGATACACTGCAATCTAGGCAAAAAATACTGGGCAGGAGCAGACTGTTTTTCCTGTGAACATGTCCTTTAGCAAATCCCTGTATTGTGCACCCCTCAGTGTCCTTCAGTGAAAAGGATCTCAAATTCCAGCATTTAATGGCCTGGTATTCCTTTTCCTGTTGTATACAAAGGATGCTTATCCATTGGTTTGACCATCTATTTGCAGGAGCACAGGCAGGACTTGTTCTAACTACTCTGGAATAATTTAAATGTGTTGCTCATGTTGTTTACCCAGATTTTACCAAGATAGAGTGCATTGTTACGTCTCAGGTAATGTGCATTGTTACACCTCAGGTAATGTGAATCCATTAGCGAGTAGTGAAGAGTATTGATTCTTGACTTTCAGTTTAGCTACATCTCTTATGTCCACTTTCACCTGGTCTGCCTTGAAATGCCAACTGATCCCTGCTGCTTTATTACACTCCTAAGCACTTTTCTGTCCCTCATGTAAGAAAAAATGTACTGTTCCCCAGGCAGGGATACTTTAATGGGATAGAGAGGTCCAGAGCATGAAGTCAACAGAAACAGTTGCCTGTAGTGGGCATTTTAGCATACTTCATGCTCTTTAAAGGTAAGTCTGATGCTGACTGGAGTTTGCCTTATGCGACTAGAGTATCTAAAAGATCTGGGACTGGGTTGACCCTGAATATTAGAAACTGTCTCTCCAACAATCATCTTACCACTATAGGTGCTTGAAATGGTGGGTAACAATGAGTGTATGTGTGTGTATATAATAGGAACAGAGAACATACTTAACAAACACTGAGGTTCTTTGGTTGTACTAGTTGATGCTGAGAAAGTTTTTAAGATCCTTGAGTGAAAGATGCTGAATAATTAAAAAGCATGATTACATGAGATGAAGAAATGCTGTGAGTATTATAAAAGCAAAATACATTATTTTGCTTGTTACTCTTCAGGGACAAAATATAATGCAGAATACAAGCAATGTCTCGATCCTGACCTAGGACTTGACTGCACTCTCCCTGCGCTGGGTAGAAGATGCATTTTCTTGTGACTACTGTTGACTAATGACTAGACCAATAATTTTCTATGGGAAAAAATCTTCCAGGATCTCAGTGTGGGATTCAATAATGCCTTAGGATGCTCTGGCATTTGATCATATCAAAAAGGTTCATTGGCAAAGTTCCTGACAGTGAATATGAGTATCTTCATGCATAATGAACACAATTTGGGCTCATTTTCAGAGCCAGGTATGTAATATTCTTCATTAGTATTATACTGGAGCATTTGCACTCTGAGGTGTGCTAGGGCAGAAGGTTGCTTTAGTTATTCAAGAGCTCAATATTCACCATTCATCATCTGTAATTATCCAGATTTTTGTTACCATTGCAGCCAAGTGCAATATACAACCAAGCATTTCTGCGTATACCTACTTAGGAAAAAAAAGTTCATAAAATAGATTCAGTAATAACAACAACATCGTGTTTAAATTATAGTGACAAGAATTACTTTGTGACACTTTAGAAACCTATAACCCACCAGGAGCTTAAAGGTCTATTATGGTTAATGAGGCTGGTAGATGTGGTACTATTACAGGAACAAATGAACAGATACATGAATCACAAGAACAGATTGCAGTCTTAATAATTTTTTTAATCTAAACTGAACCAGTACTCCTGTATAGAACATCTATCTGAATGAAATTTAAAGTGCTGGCTTAGGTGTTAAATTATAGGACAATAGCTGGACACCTACCAAGTATTAAAGGGCAATTAACAGACGAAATCCTCCTCAAGGGTTGTTCCAATACGCCTTGAAAAATTCTTGGTAAAAGTATTGATAAGAATAGCTTCTGGCTCCATTTTTACAAGTGAAATTATAAAAAAAGGATTAAAATTCATTCCTTCTACCCCTTGTTGTTCACTTGTTGGAAACATAATGCTATGTGACTGAAACTCTCTTCTCCACAGTATTTTGAGACTAAAAAATTCCGTGTGCAGTTTAGCATTTCAAATGAAATGTTGTTGCACTCAGCATACCCCCAAAAAAAATCCTCCCATCTTGCCTTACTCAAGTAGGCTTCATCCTATCAAATGAGGGACACACGGTCCTTCTACTGTCAAAGGCCAGTGTCACCCTCCTTACATACACTCACCCCACCTTATGAGTGGTGCTATACAGGAGGGTCCAACCCCTGCTGCTTAGGGTGCTGCAGCAGCACAATAAGAGAGAGCTGAATGTGTGGGTTGGTGTGGCTGCTGGTGCCACATGGCCATACATAGTTGGGACAGAGACAGTGAGGTGTCTTCTGAAAGCCAGCACAAGAACTCTTGAATTTTCTTGGATGGCATCTTTTTCTTTTTTATATAAAGCTGAAGAAATATTAAAACTTTTTATCAGTGTAATCCGTCTCCTTTAGTGCAGAGCTGAGTACAGCCACAGAAATATATCAAGAATGCACACAATTTAGTATATTGTTACTTTAATTAGTGCTGTTCATATTGATAAGAAGATTGGACCATAACTATTACCCTGCTTGTCCAAGACTGTTAATGGATATTAATTACATCTGGTCATCTTGAACTGTGGTCTTTCTGTAGGACTGTAAAGAAACAACCAAATCTTTCTCTTACATTTTCCCATATGTCTATTGAATAATTTCAGGGGTTTATGCAATATATTGTCTTGAAATGGGAGTTCTTGCACCACAAGGAAGTTGAAAGTAAGATCCTGACCTTACCCTTTGTTCAGTCAAGGAGCTAAAAGAGCAGATGACATGTATTCAATTATATTTAAGAAGTTATATGTAGTTCTCTTGTCTGTGATTAAAAACAATATTGTAGAAGTATAGGCAATGCAAAGAAGGGCAAGAAAATGACACTACGGAAGGATTATAGGCTAACACATGAGAGAGGGAGTGATTGAGGAAACTAAATTAATTCTTTCTACAGAAAGAAGGAGTCGGGGGAATATGAACATAGTCTATAAATATTTTCAAGGAGATAATACAAATGAAAGAAGGGGATTATTAAAGTTATCACACGATGGCTGCAAAAGAAGCAATGTCCTAAATGTAAGACAGGAAAAGTCTATAACAGCAAAGATAATAAATAATTAGGAATAGTCAATCTTTACGTGTTTAAAAACCTTCCTGGGTGATATTTTCTTTTCATAGGGTATCGCAAAACTAGCTTAAGCATGTCAATCCCCATCTACCTCCTCCTGTCAGTTTAAATGTTATTCCACCAAGAGGATCTTGATTTAAAAAAAAAAAAAATCTCTTTCTAGCTACAGAGTAGCCTGTGGTTCCTGCAGAGACTAGAAGAGCAATGACCTGAACGAGGCTGACACAGGTGCCCTGTAGTTAAAGATGTCTAAATACTTGTACGAGCAATGTTCTCCTGGCCCTCCAGACCCCAGCTGAGGGAGCACCTTCAGCGTGTGGCGGCTTTTCCAGGAAGGAGTCAATTCAGCTCAAAGCTTGGCACCAAGCCACCAGAGTTCCTGTAAATGTGTGTCTCCCATCCGCATCAGTGCTCTCCAAAGCTTCAGCTGCTTGCAAGACTTTGGCCACCTCCACATTTCCAGTTATTTTAGCAATACCTCCCTCCCCTGCTCCCCCATTCCTGCCTCAATCAGCTGAAATATCTGCAAATTGTCTTACAAATGAGAAGACAGATATTCCCTTATGGCTTCTTTTAAAACATTGTATTTATTTCCCTTTCCTCCTAAAAATTAGGTGTCTTCTTGTAACCTTTCTTTTAAATGTGTTTCAAGGGAGCCAGTGCTCCCTTTGTATTTAGCCTCCTAAATTCATTTGTGACTTTCCCCCCAGACTGACCAGCGAAACTGACTACAAGCAATCAGAATTGGTGTCATGACATTCTGATTTTACAGCAGTACTTTTGCTGCCATTAATTGAGCCAGACGGGACAGATCTAATCCCTTCTTGAAGTCTCTGAAAAAACTCCCACTGACTTCAGTGGGAGTTGCAGCCAATGAGTGGCCTTGACAGCAAGTCCAAGGGCATCTATCCACAGTCTTAGCTGAATCAAAATCTTATTTCATAAAAAGGAAAAAAAAAAACTGATTTGGGTACTTTGAGGACCAGAGTGTGTGTTTGCAGTACAAATATGTTAAAAATTTAAATACCTCGTGAGTAAACAAGTTTACTGTAGCATGAAGGGGGATTTTCCTATTAAATTGCTGATTTTAAAGATAATCTAGAATCTTTAACTCTTGGAGAAAGCTGCATTGATGCTTTGTGTCCAGTACGAAAGACCTGTTTCAAGAACTACCAGCCTTAAATATTTCTGTATTTCTATCATCTTTTAATAGCATAAACAAAGAAGTTCTCACTTCCTATGTGTCACTAACACTGGTTGGTATAAGCAATAAAACAGAATTAGAACAATCTTCATTTTTCTGTTCTGCTAAAGGCTTTCTATCTCTTAGTGATGTTACACCTCAAGACTACAAAGAATTTGCCACTTCTCTGAGATGTCTGTGTTTCAGCACTTGTGTTTTCAGTCCCTCATCAACCAGCCTGAAAATGACAAACCATTTCACTTAAGTTGTGCCTTTTATTTTCTATAGGCTTGTTTGGTTTTAGACAGTGGTTTTTGCAACTTAATCTGCCCTCATGTAAGTGTATCTGAAGGAGCCAGGAAGGGCTCAGGCAGCGCAATGAAAGCAGCACAGTGCCCCACACATGCTGCTTACAGGCTTGGCCCTCCTCAGGCTGAAAAAGGAAAAGGTGCAGATCACCCCTGAGGTGGAGAGAGGTCTCCCAGGAAATGGTCCTGCCAAAAGCTCGTGTTCCTGCAAACTTCATCTCTATAAGGATCAGGGAGATGGTCTAAGGACCACAGCCTTGGACTTCAGGCACATCAATGCCACCTTATCTCACTTTGGACACCCAGGCCTTGGTTGTTGGTCTGAGCGCAAAGCTTCAGGATGCTTATGTTCCCCTGGTGCTCAGTGATGCTTAAATACTGAGAGTCCATTTTTGGAAATTACATTAAGCCTCACCCTTACATACTTCGAAAACTTCAGTCTATGAATGCAAGGCTTTTATTTCAAGCCCAAAAGGAAAAGAATATATGGAGACTTTAAATGCTGTTTTACAGTGTAAAGATATTTCCATAGTATCAAGAGAAAGCAGCACTCTGTGTGCTTATGCTTTGAGGACACTGCATGCATCGCATAATGTATTTTTTAATTGTTAATTGCTATCATTCTTTGAAATATTTTTTGCTTAAGACAACCACATAATTGCAGGAATCTGGGAACTGAAGAAAAAAACCTGTCTGGTGGTGCAGTATTTCCAGTAGTAACTTGGTGTCAGTCAAATTATCCAATGCTACTTTTACTACCAGTGTCTTTATAATCACTTCTGAGTGCTAGACCATCTACAGTGTCCCCCTTCAGGGACTTAAACTTTTTCTTCATAATAAAGGAAATAAATAGAACAGAGAGCAAAGATGAAACTGTTTAATAGGAATGAGTGTGAACTTGAACTCCTGTGTTTTCATACTCTGGTCCCTAGATTTTTGTTGCTTTGTTTCTGTTGAATGTTTCTAGTGTGCTGTTGGGAATGAGAGTGCTTACAGATTTTATTTCTTTTAAATAAAGCTTTTAAAAGAGTATCCTACATCCTTATCATATATGCAATAATAATAATGCCTTGACTAGTTATTGTGCTGAGGGAGGAAAAGCTGACAAAGGCAGATGTTAGAAAATAGCTGTGTAATTTAAAGACATGTTTAAAAAGTGTCTCCTGGTCCCCAAGTTACTGTCTTTCCTTTTTGTCTTTTCACCTGCATAAATGAGTCGATGTTAACTCCTTAGGAAGCATAGAAATAGCAAGTATCAATAGTAACACTGATTTATTTGATTACTAATATATTAAATATATTATTAAGTAATAATATCTTGTCCTGATGGTATGCTTCTAATCCAGAAGGATACTAGAGTATTTTTCTGACTTGATATGTAAGAAATATATGTTGGTGGAGTGTGACACAAAGAGGTGATCAGCAGCGGCTTGAAATGGTTGTAATACAAACATGCACCATTTCCTTCCATTGTCATTTCACTACAACTGTTAGAAAAAGACTATTTCAGGAACATTTCGGATAATTTTAAGTAATTATATGAGAATTTTTCTAACCCATTGAGTAAAGCCAGATGTTTCAGTAATTTTGGCTCAAACAGCCACAGGGCTCAGCATGTGTCACAACATCCTTTCTCAAGTTCCTTTTTAACTGTACCAGTGTCATGACATTACATTTGTTGTTTCTGCCCATTCCAGAGTTCAGAAGAAAGTGCTAGGAAGTTGCAATTCTCTCCTTTCAGAAAGGATAAAAATGCTGCTTTCTGGCCTACGAAGGCAGCGAGACAATGGGCTTCAAAGTCATGTCATTTTTATGGTTAGGAAACCCATCGCTGGCCCTGGGCTCCGTCCGGATGGCTTGGGTAATTGTTCCCCTCTGAGGGAAGAGGAAAGACATATTTTCTGTCAGAGAGACTTTAAAAGAGATGTTGGGTCCTCAAAGATGCTCAGGGGGCTGGAATAGTTCATTCACTAGCATACTAATGTATTCTAGAAAGACAGAACTAACTAAATGGAGAGGTTACTTCATCCAGAAATCATCTGTGAAGTACATGTCGTAACTGTTTTACAGTGCACAGGCACATGATGCCCAGCAGTTTAGGGCAAGAAGTGAAAGGATCCTACATCCAGCTGAAAGAAGAAAGGCAATTTAACATTTTTGACGAAGAGATGTGTTTAATCAGCAGCTGTGATACACTGGCACACATCTTTCCTTGCTTCTACTGAGGATATAGTTATGTGGAAAGTAATTTGTCCTTTGTTGAACACATGGGGTTAGGAGCCCCAACACGTGATGAAGGATGTGATGACTAAAGTGACCATTAATCCTTGTGGTTTGATAGCTTCCCGTGCTCGGAAAGGAAGTTCAGTACCTTCAGCAGTACACCAGACCCCAATCACTACGCTGCCCTGACATGGTGATTCTTGAATTAATTTCTTGCTGTAATGGCACGTGTAGCCGCATCAAATCCACAGTGGCTGCAGTTTTGGTAGTTAATGTCAAAGTACAGTTCTGCAGTAAGAATACATTTTCACAAAGAATACATTTTCACAGGGTGGATGTAGCCACAGCCTCTGAAGACTAGACTTAAAATTCACCAGTTTCATTTATCATAGATTAGTCACAGATTACCAGCACAACACAGGTAGCAGCAGTCTCTACTCCACTTACTTATCCAGCTGAATCCTGCTTAAAATCAGTATTATGTAGCAGCTTTAATATGCCCTGAACACAAATGGGCTGCAAAATTATTTGTTAGTACTGCTTTCTGTGTGGCAGTACTGCCCATTAAGTGCAGTGTTGTGAAAATTTGCATTTGTTTCATTGATAACAATGTGCTTTTTAGACAGTAAATTTCTGCAGTAGTTAATTACTACCCCTCTGAGGTGGTTAATAAAGGTAATCAGACAGTCTTTTCCAGGGTGGTACTGACCCAGGAATGCAATAGCTACTCAGAACCTGACTGCCTGCTGTGTACTGCTGCTTAATTAAGTATTCCTCAAGTGTTTAGTATTTAACAGCTTGTGATATTTAAATTCTATCTGACCCATCTTCTAATGCTCATCCCTCATTAAAAGAAAAAACAAAAAAAACAAAACCGTATATGCAGCTCCTTAAGAAGACCATGCTAGGCAGAGAATAACACTCAGCCTTGATCCAAACAGGAGTATCGCAGGTTGGGATTTTCCAAGTGGGACACTTTGAAAGAGCCATGGAGAAAAAAAAATGTCTGACAGCAAAATTCTAGGGGCATAAATAGCATACTGTGAGTTAATGAAGGAAAGTACCTTTTCAAAGTCCAATACAAAGGTCTGTAAAGCTAGTAAAACCCTGTACATGTAATGATCAGTATGTGAAGCCTGTTTCCATAGGCATGTTTATGCATAGTTTCCTATTGAAGGCTCCCAGTTGTGGCATTCTGTAGCTGTAAGCCATATTTATGTGCAGTTCTGCTAATCCCTGGTCCCAGAGCTGCCTGAAGTCTGTAGAAACACTTTGTCTCTATAGACAAGTCCTTGTAAATCTCTCCTTGTTGAAGGATTTAGTTCACTGATTGTCAGCCATGAGATACTTCATAAAACAGTTCACAGAAGAATATAGTCTTCTTCTTCTGCCTTTTACTGGCTAGGTTGTTACACTAGATAACCTTTTAATGACCGTATTCCACTTTAACTTGACTCCAGAGATAGAGAATAAATAAATAAATAAATAAAAGCTCCTTCCTTAATTCTATGCATTTTTCACATGGTGTCTGCTGCAGCAAATTACTCAAGATTGATTGGGGCTGGTTTGGTTGGTTTGTTTTTTAATTCTGAAATACTCTCTTCTGTGATAGAAACCAACATATAACTCCCAGAGGGAGGCGGTTGAGGTTAGAAATTGTCAGGCTCATAGCTCCAGTACCCAGCAATTTCTGGTTTCTCAAAACACCTTCACTCCTGAATCTGACAGGTCCATTTCAGAGAAAGCAATGTATGCCAGGAAAATTAAATTCCTGGTGCTGAGGTGGTAATTGAGCAGTTTCTTTAGCAGAAATTAGAGGTGGTCATTGCGAAAAAAAGAGCCTGGAAGCAGTGAAGATTGGGTGATAATGTGTGAGAAGGGCATTCAGCATTGCTACCCTGACCCAGAGTCTGTAACGGAGCTCAGCAAGGTCCAGACTTTCCCTGGTGTTTCTGTGCATCAGACCATGCTTGCACAGTCTGAAGCAACATCACACATTTAAGTATCACTCTTGATCTTGCCAAATAACTAGAAACCTGAACTGCAGTTCTGGACTTTGTTACTTAGGCCCATCTCCAGTAGAACTGCAAGGCAAGACCCATTAATGGGAGTGTCTACCTAATGATTTAAAACTGACAATTATGATGGATATGGAGGCAGCATGTACCACGATTAACATTGTCTATTCACTTGGCTTAGGTGATCAGATCAACTGGATGGTGATCACGCCTCTGAAGAAGTGAATGATTAATATGGTCTAATGTGGATTAATTTATGTGTAAATCACTTGGTAATACTGTGGCTTCTGCTTGAAAATCTGTCTGCATTCAGGAAAGAAAGCACTTTTTTGTGACTACAGGAAGCTTTATGTTATAAGACTGTCTCATGTCTGTTTTAAAAGCCTATCACAGAAGTCCAGAGGTTCACTTTCCCTAATTCATGAGAGCAGTGATTCTCACACAGTGTCTAATCTGAAGCCCTCATCTGGCCCTCCTGCTTGATGCATGTTTTCCTGTGAAGATAAGAACTGACAATCAATCAGCAATACATATTCTTTTATGACCTGTTGAGACTAAGTTGTTGTTTCGGGACACGCTGATGATTTTTAGCACATACTTCACACCATGCACGTCAGGCATCAAGGTAATGTGGTAGCTTTTGGTTCTCAGACTGTTTAACCTAAATTTTATGAGAAATCTTTTAAGATAAATCTTTTTACTGCTTCCACTAATTGCCAGAGGTAGTTCTTCTGCATGTGAAAATAAATTTTTTATTCAAAATGTCAGACATTTTAGGTGTAAATACTGGACTAATACTTGTGATTATAATATTAGTGGTATTTTTGCTTTAAAAATCTTGTAAAATTTGTTTATTAGATGATCCTGGATAGCTGATGAAAGGATCCTCAATTCTGTTGAAATGAATATGACCTAAGTGGCATTTATTATTCACAGGAATATTGTATTCTTCTTTTTTTTTCTTTCTACTATTCACCAACTTCTAGCTCTTAAGGGAAGTAAGACCTTTGCTTCTTGCACTGTTTCTGAGAGTGAATTAGTGACAGTATTAACTATGCCTTGCAACAATAGCCTATTTTCAAATCTAGTTATTAAGTTTATAGGAAGATATCAGGGTTTTTTTCCAGTTCATCTTTAGTGCCGTACAAAGATTTTTCAGATTGTTATAAATTGAAATAACTTGGCTGAGTCCAGTGTGTTTTTAATGTCACAATTCCACTTTGCCAGAATGTATTGATAGCGAATCATGTGAAGATATTATTTAAAGCATCACGCTGAAATACTTCCTTAAAAATTATTAGTTTGAGTATTTATTTGAGATCACTGGACAAAATCACTACTCAAGAATCTCATTTGCTCCCTAAACAAATCTCCAGTGGCTATCAGGATCACTGTGTAGATATTTTCTGGCACAATTAAAACAAAGAGATCACGGGATATAGTGGTCCACATTCAAAGCCCTGTTGGTCATCAGTGGTTGCCTTCTGCTAATCCCTACTAACTGCTGAACACTGAAACCTTTGTTTAAAGAATACTGATCTTCCAGTACTTACACATACAGTCACTACAGAGCACAGCCACTAACCTAAAACTTACCTTGAGGTTTAGGAAGGATATAGAACCTTTCACAGCCCTAGTAGACACATTTTTACCTGCCCTAACCTCAGGCACCTGACAAAGGACCTTAGATTGGGAGCATAAAGCCTTAATCACAGAATCACAGAATGGTGGGGGTTGGAAGGGACCTCTGGAGATCATCTCATCCAACCACGCTGCTTCAGCAGGGACACCTAGAGCAGGGGGCACAGGAACGCGTCCAGGTGGGTTTTGAATGTCTCCAGGGAAGGAGACTCCGCAGCCTCCCTGGGCAGCCTGTGCCACTGCTCTGGCACCCTCACAGGAAAGAAGTTTTTTTCTCATATTGAGGTGGAGCTTCCTGTGTTCCAACTTATGCCCATTGCCCCTTCTCCTGCCACTGGACACTATTGAAAAGAGCCTAGTCCCATTGTCCTGACACCCACCCTTTAGATATTTGTAGATACTGATGAAATTCCCCCTCAGTCTTTTCTTCTCCAGGCTAAACAAACCCAAGTCTCTCAGCCTTTCCTCATAAGGGAGATGCTCCAGCCCCCTGATCATCTTTGTAGCTCTCTGCTGGACTTGCTCAAGCAGTTCCGCATCCTTCTTAAACTGGGGGGCCCAAAACTGGACACAGTACTCCAGATGTGCTCTCACTAGGGCAGAGTAGAGGGGGAGGATAACCTCTCCCAACCTGCTGGCCACACTCCTTTTAATGCACCCCAGGGTACCATTGGCCTTGGCCACAAGGACATGTTGCTGGCTCATGGTCAGCTTGTTGTCCACCAGCACTCCCAGGTCCTTCTCAACAGAGCCGCTTTCCAGTAGTTCAGCCCCCAACATGTACTGATGCATGGGGTTGCTCCTCCCCAGGTGCAGGACCTTAAGCTTCCTTTTAGTCAACAAAAATAAATAGTGCATCTCCAGTGGTGACAGATGGACAGAATTTCCCTTTTTCTTTGATTGTACAAGATACCTATAACAGCTATATCCCTAACTCAAGGCACAGAAGTTGTTTAAGTAAGTGAGGTGTGAGGAATCCCAGCTGTTGTCCTTGTATCTTTCCTCAACATGATGAAAAAGGATGAACTACTTTTAAGCAGACTACTGGAGAGAACAGATTACATTCCTGAGTGTGCTGAAGACTCCCCTGTGCCCAGGGGAGTGTTCCCCCATAGCAAAATGCATGACTGGAGGACAGTTTCCCACTCACATCAATATATCCACAGTGTTGCTGGCGCTCCTCTGACTGACTGCAGGGTAGTGATGAACATTGTAGTCAGAGTTCAAATCAGCTTGTTTTTCCATTGGGTGGTGAGTTGCCATGAGAACAATGTGATTAGAGCTGGGGCTTGGCAATTGTTTTGGGATGCAGCTTTTGGGGAAAGAGGGTAAAATACAGGCTCTAATGCTGTCTGCTCTTTCCAGCACTTACTGCTGCTGTCTGCTCTTACAGCAGCACTTACTGCTCTATCGACCTGGGACCGAAGGTTTCAGCATCTCCCAGTACTTTCTTATATCTTCGTCTCTGCTTCTCTTATCAAAAAAAGTCTGAGGTAGTTTACTGACAAGCAAAAATCACGTGTTCATTGCAGGTGTTAACTTCAGCTAAATGCCAATTTATACCAGTCTTAAGTAATGAGGAAACATTACCTGTGCCAAGAACACAGGTATCTTGAATCTGATTAGATGCATAAGTGTCTCTGTGGATTAATTACCAGAATTTCTTGTGCTGGATTTGGCAGAGAGACACTCTCTGACTAGAATAACAAAAAAAAAAAACCAACCCAAAACCAAACCACACAGACAAAAAAAACCAAAACCCAAAAACTTTCTTGCTAATAGTTTAACATCTCTGTAGCAATGTATTTCTTTCCTTCCCCTTTTCCATTTCTAAATTCTTTCAGCCTTACAGTGTCACTCCTTCAATGTTAAAAATGACTGGTCCTTCTGGCCAAGCTAGGTCTTAAAATTTAGAGAGGAAAAGAAGTCGTACTCCCATATTTTTTGCTTCATTTTGCCTACCTGTAAATTATTTTCTTCTACCTTAGGAACTGTGTAACTAAATCTCAGGATGCAGCAAAGAAGAGAGTTATCTGTAGTGCTCCCCTGCAAGGGCTGCAAAATTGGAGGACCTGGTCTGTTTCTTTAGCTTGTCTTGGAAAGCCAAACCTCTGGTGCTTCTCCTGAGGTGTGGGGAGCTGGGCAGGGCTGACAGTGTTGCCCATGCCAGAAGCTGCTCTTGCTGCCTCAAAGCCTGCACCAAGGCTGGCTCCAGCAATCGCTGGGGAAAGGGATCCCCAGGCTTTCCACAGGGCTCTCCATCCACAGCTCTTATCCATTCCTGGCTTCTCTGTCTCAGGGCAACAGAAATTAGTTGTGCTTACATCTGTAAGCCTGAAGTGCTCTCTGAGTAGACTTACTGCATGATGGAAATCTGCTTACCTAAGAAGTCTGCAGGATCCATTTTATGGGCCCATCTCTATGCAAACTTCTGCCTGTCCTGGTAAAACATCGATCCACACACAAACTAAACAAATGTTGCATAAAGTTCCTCTATGTGGTGTTGACATATATGAAATAAGTTGCTATCCAGCCTTATTTTTCCCTATAAGCCATTCATTTCCAAGTTTAGGACTTTGAAATACGGCTTTTGAATAGCTCTACTGCAGAGCAGTTAATACTGGACTTCTCTGTCATTTAATTTAATGCTCCCAGGTCCTTCCCATTTCTCCACGTTCACCTCTCACGCACACTGAGTGCCTATCTCTCTCTCGCTTTGGTCTTACAGCTTTTGAAATACACACCATTAAATGGATACTGTCATGGGATTTACTCCTTGCAGTTTGTCCCTGAGGATTGTAGAAATGAAATTTTCAGTTTTATAGCAACTAGAGTTTGGTGGGTCTTCTGTGTATCCTATGCACCCCCTTATTTTTCAGGAGGAAAGAGGCATGTAAAGGCTCCATATAATTTTTTCCTTTTTGGATTATTAGAAGTCCACAGAAAAGCTAAGCCACTCTAAACTTCAAAGGGCCTTACAACAATGAATAAGACACAGCACATGAATAATACAGGCTACATGGAGCAGAAATAAGGACCAGCGACACTGCTCTAAACTATCTGCTAACAGCAGTGTAATAAAATGAGGCAGAAGCTAAAATACCTCTGGTTTGCGTCTGATTAAACTGGCTTATGGAAAGAGATACAAAATATAATGAAGTCGTAACTTTGTAATACACTATGACAAAAAGGAACTATGCCCCTTGCAAGAAGGCTAAATGATGTGCATTTCTAAAGTAGAAAGGCATTTCTGGAGGACTTTGTTTTTCAGTACTCAACATACCTATGCAGAAGTGCAGGGCACTGTCCCAGTAAAAAGCCTTTTAAAGGTCTAACTAACCATGTAAATATAGATGCATGCAAAGTCACTAGATCAACATTTCCTGTTATCAGCCGCAAGGCTGGACAAGTTACCTTAGTTTTTAGGGGACACATGCCTGACAGTTCTTAATGCAGTTCTCATTGTCAGGCTGTTACCCTCAGTGGCATAAATATTGAAATGTTATTACCATCAAAATCATGTATATTTGTTGTTAAAAAATAAAATCTACTCTTATAAGGCATCACAAAAGGCAGAATATCTTTCAAAAATGCTTGGGTTTACTGGTAGATGGGTTTGCTATGTATATCAAGGCATACTTTATATGCATATACCCAAGCATATGTTTTATGAAACAGTGTAGTAGCTTCAATGCAAATCTGTCTTTGTTTTTTTTCTTTCTAACCGGCTGAAGTACAGAGTTCAGCATATGCTGAAAGTCAAGGTTAATAATGTTTGTTTATTTATAACTCGGTGCTTTCTGATGCTTTTTTATCTTTGACCCCAGGCCTTGTAAATTTGCAGGGCACCGGTTCACCCCTTTGATATGTGTCTTCATCTCCCTCAGCATCAATGAGAAGCTGGCTGTGCAGGCAGGTGAGACAATAGGCTCTCTGTTTTGGCAAATGCCTCTCTTGCTCTCCCAGGGAAGACTGCAATATATTCTGAGCTCTGTGGATGTCACAAGCTAAGCAACTCTGACAAATAAAACATAACAAGTCTGATGTGAATTTTATGAAGCCACCAGTAACATTCATCTTTCAGCTTTGTGGAAACATAGAGAAATATAGAATAGCTCCCATCTGTCTGCTGAGAAATAATTAATAAGCTTGAAAGAGATAAGAAGAGGAGGACAGGCTAGACTAAAGCTTTCTCTTTAAGGTCCTCTGTGCCTGAGTGTCAATGTGAAAGTGGGAAATACTTTGTAAGACAAAATAGTCCTGCTTGTAGGCAGCAAATTCAACCTCTAAGAGCTTATAGAGCAGCTCAGCTCCAAAAAACAGATAAAAGTGAACTTTGCCATGAGAAAGATCAAGCTCAACAAACTAACTGCTGTTATCTACAGAACAAATACACTGAAAAGGCATTATACCTCTCTTCCCCAAAATTGCTCCAACTATCAACTACTGTGCTGTGCACTCGAGAAGACCATACAGCAAACCTGCACCTTACAGAGCTCATTACCCAGGTATTCACAGCACATATGGTGAGAAAGATCCTGCCTCTGTTTCCAGCTTCCAGGACTTTGGCCTGGTGGCAGCTCCCTGCTTTCTGCCACAAAATTTGTTTTGGCTATCTGGACATATTAATTCAATGTGATGGCACAGAAAAGACCTAATTTTGATTCAGTGTCGCTGCTTCAAATCGGACATAAGATCTTTGTAAGTGATGTTACCTCCAGGCCACGCATTCAACTGCCTCTTTCACCTGTGTGAAACACATGTGCCTGGCCCAGACTCCGGGTGCAGCTGGGGTAAAGGGGGCACCTCTGAGTCCCCTCACTTTCAGGGCAGAGCTGAGCCCAGGAAACACCTCTAACCACAGGGCTGTTGTCAAGTTTGCTTTTCTCATCTCTTTTCCTGCCTCCTATTCTCCAATCCTCACCCCCTTGAAAAATACAAAAAGAAAATATTTGTAGGAAGAAAAGAAAAAAAAGTTACTGACTTTGGAATGCTTGAAAACTGTCTTCCTATTCAGATCTGCTATTAAAAATAAATAAATAGATAAACTCCACCATTAGCTAATAAGGCTGCTGCAGGAGCTGTTTGATAAACATGTGGTTTGTGCAGTATGACAAATCTCCCAGGAACTGATGTTTCTCTTCTAAGCACTGTATAAAAAGTTGCTTTATCTCCTTAATAATGTCTCTAGATTTAACCTCTCCTTTGCAACAGACAAAATTAAACAGAGTAAATCTGCCTTGGGATATGAGCCTATTATTAATACAGATCTTCTAACTGTATGTTAAATTACTATTGTGTTCCTCGACACATTCAGTTCCATTTGCATTATGGAAAGCTAATGCATTAACTTGGCAATAAAAATGCATGGCCTTCTGAAATGAATGTGTTGGATGAATGAATTCTGCTGGTTCTATGCATAGTCTCAAAGCATTGCTCACATGCCCTTGTTTTTTGCAAGGGTGAGTAATATAAGTAGTCCCATGTTCAGTAGCTCATCTTGCAAGACTCACAAAGAGTAATAAACCCACGGTGAATTTATCATTTTACAGACACCTTCCTATGCAGAAATCCGTTGTTTAGGGCACAGGGGGTGGGGAAAGTGTATGGATTTCTTCCTCTTAAGGTGGCATACAGGGTTCTGTCTGTTAAAATACCTTCACTGTTTTGCTATAAAAATTGCAGGTCTCAGAAACCTCTTTAAATATGACTGACTGTGCTTTACAAGCTCTGCTTTCAGTCTTCAGAAAGGTTTAAGATATTTCAGCAGCTCTGTTCCAAGCTGTGATTATCCAGGAAGCTAGGAACAAGACACATTTACTGTCTAATGTTCACTGCATCTCATCTTTTCAGATTCACTACTTCACTGCCTGTTGAGTTCTTATGTTTCAACATGTGCCCTTGAGAGCCTTTGAATGAATTGAAAGCATTAACACAGCAGGACATACTGATGTGCAGCTACTGAAAGGGTATTAATGGCCTTGCACGTACATCTCCATACAAAGTTCTATCTGACCTAAACAACTCGCTTGACTCTCCATATGTCAGGGTAAATGGATACTGAATAAAAGACCAAGCATCTGATATTTCTCTGAGCTGTAATGCCCAAACTGGTTTTAAAGGCTATGAAGCCTGGCTGTGTGAAAATCACACAAAAAATCTAGCCTGGTTTTGCTGCAGCCCCCTTATCATAAAGGAATGGCTCAGGGCAAGCTACACCACAGGATTTCCCCTTTCACATGCATTTGCTTCAAGAGATACACCTCTACCTGCAGCTCTGCAAAAGTGCAACTTCAGTGTTTATGTCAGTGTTGCCTAAGTCACCAAGCCATAACTTCTGGGGTTTTTGCTGTGGCAGATATGGGAAAAAGTGGTGTTATATCTCTCATAATATTTCTAACTATATCTGCATCAGTAGGTTTGTACTGCCTCTGTTGTGAAACTCCCCAGTCAGGCACTCCCCAGAGAGGCACAAGAGCTCACATATATGAGCTCCATGAATACCAGCAATAGTGTCTTTGCAGCAACACTGTGCTTCCAGAGAGATATGACATATTTCATTAGTTTGTTCAAGGGTTGCCTTTTATTTTGATGGCTTATTTGAGCTTTGCCCTGCCAATTCATAATTAGCAACTACCTTCCCTTTGTTTTCCTGATGTTGCTTACCCAGAAGGTGTCTTTAATCTCTTACCATAGTTATATATTTCACTTGCTTTTCCTAAGAAGCCCTGTCAAATTAAGCTGTATTAGCAAAGAGATTAAAAAATACACCTATAACTACAAATTATTCTCATCTCCTCAACTCTATAGAAGGGGATTTTTTTTCTCTCCTATCTGTTAAAGAATATTTTGCTTCCTAGATTTTATCGATACTTCCAGTCACAGCCATGAACTGTTGATGGCAAGCATTAGGCCCAGGTATACATCTTCTCTGAGCTTCTTTGCTCATAATACGCAAGCCATTCCTCAGCACATTTAAGGATTGCAGACTATTGTATAAGGAGGGAAACCAAATTGCACCATAGCAGCCAGAAACTGTATGTCTAGCTTCTATAGCTCAACTTGGACTATCCAGCTTCATCTCTCAAACTGCCATTTTAGGCAAAGGCAAGTTACATAGAAAGCCAGCAGGATTTCATGTTGGCGTGACTCCTAGCTTTGGATGCCTCATCACCTGGAGGCAAACATAGAAGTATGCCCAATGCTTTGTCTTCCCAGGTCATTAATCACTGTCACAAACAACTGCCCATTTTGGGGGATCATTCCTAACCCTCCCCTCAGATCATCCACAAACCAGACCTAGCTACCACCTTAGGATTTTTCCTCAACCTAAACAGAGACTACGTTATCTGAAGCATGGCCTGTTTTTATTAAGTGTATACATTCAGGCAGTAACTGCACTGGGTAATACGAGGGGTACTCATCTCTGAAGGCAAGTCTTTAACAGTAGGTTAGAAAGCATGAAACCTACTGGCTCTCTGAACAGGTCTAACAGATCTAATGATTTTCCATCCCAAATGTCCATATTTTTTATCCTTCCTTCCTTCCTTCCTTCCTTCCTTCCTTCCTTCCTTCCTTCCTTCCTTCCTTCCTTCCTTCCTTCCTTCCTTCCTTCCTTCCTTCCTTCCTTCCTTCCTTCCTTCCTTCCTTCCTTCTTTCCTTCCTTCCTTCCTTCCTTCCTTCCTTCCTTCCTTCCTTCCTTCCTTCCTTCCTTCCTTCCTTCCTTCCTTCCTTCCTTCCTTCCTTCCTTCCTTCCTTCCTTCCTTCCTTCCTTCCTTCCTTCCTTCCTTCCTTCCTTCCTTCCTTCCTTCCTTCCTTCCTTCCTTCCTTCCTTCCTTCCTTCCTTCCTTCCTTCCCTTCCCTTCCCTTCCCTTCCCTTCCCTTCCTCCCTTCCTTCCTCCCTTCCCTTCCCTTCCCTTCCCTTCCCTTCCCTTCCCTTCCCTTCCCTTCCCTTCCCTTCCCTTCCCTTCCCTTCCCTTCCCTTCCCTTCCCTTCCCTTCCCTTCCCTTCCCTTCCCTTCCCTTCCCTTCCCTTCCCGTTCCTTTCCGTTCCTTGCCTGCCTGCCTGCATTCATGCCTTCCTGCCTGCCTAAATGCCTTCCTTCCCAAATGCCTTCACTACAGCTACACTTTCTTTAAATATTGGTATTAAATATAGAATAAGAAATAAGCTGTTCTCCCTATCAGAAAGAGAACAGTCATCTTCACAGAAGTAGGTCGTGGCTTCCCTTACAAAATGGGTCATCTTTGTTATTTAGCAATATTGTCGCACATTTGGCTATACCTCGGCACACATCACAATATAAAGATGTGTCAGCACAAAGGCTGCCATCCTCCTCAGCCAGTTTCATTCTTGCAGAGCCAGATCACAGAGGAACAGGCAGAGGGATTTCACTGACCATCTGCCTTTTGGCTGCCGTGCAGCTTCCAAGGCAACACAGTGGTTACCCTCTTCAGCCCACTTGACAACCCTTTTGGTGAAGAAATTTTTCCTAATATCCAATCTAAACCTTGCCTGGCGCAACATGAGGCTGTTTCTTCTCGTCCTGTCATTTGTTACTTGGGAGAAAGGACTGATCCCCACCTCTCTACAGACTCCATTTGTGTAGTTGTAGAGAGCGATAAGGTCTCCCCTCAGCCTCCTTTCCTCCAGCTAAACAACCCCAGCTCCCTCAGCTGCTCCTCATAGATTTTGTTCTCATATGGAGTCTAGGAGCTTAGCATTTCAGAGAAGTCTGTGGAAATGGTAAATCAGTCCCAGTCATGTAAGTGGCTGCATGAGAATAGGAAAGACTATTCAGCACTTATTTTATACACTTATTTTGCACCACCCAATGGCATTGGCTGGACAGTGAGGTGGGCAGAGGCACAAAATATAATACATCAGCTGAAAACTGGATGACAAAATCACGAAACACCTCATGTTTGTTTTTTGTGTTCTTTGTGTTTCCACACTAACCCTACCCATCAGTGCCATTTCCCGGCGACACTTTTCACTACAGCCCTCCATCTGCTCTACCCACCCACCAACTCTGTCAGTCTTTGCACTCACCTGCCCTTACACCATTGTGACTTTCATTGGACTACACTAAATTTAACTATTTTCCCATAAGGATTAGGACCGAATTTCAGTCATTCCAATTATCTGCTTTGTGCCCATAACTGCAGTTACCAAAACCCCTGTTTTCTTTTGTGTCCTTCTTTTGATGTTAGAGCTGCATCTGAGATAATGACTGAAAAAATAGCTGGCAGATACTCTTTTCTCCCCTCCTCTCCCCTCCCCTTCTCCTCTTCTCTCCATATATTCCACAAAGTACAGTGACAAATCTGGATTACACAGAGTACCTTTCTAAGCACCTCTATCTTTGCTAGAAGTCTGCTACATTTGCTGAATAGTTTGAAAAATGAACCATCTCTGATTAGTAAAATCCCATAGTACATATTTCATTCAACTGTGATTAATGCATAAGACCCTATGTTTTCTAAAAGGAAGGTTTTGGGCTTGACTGATGTGTTTGGCTGTGAATGCAGCCCATGCAGTATACTCCAACTTCACACTTTTGAAATAAGCTTTACTCTAAGCAAGCTGTGGGTGACACATGGGCTCTTCAACTTAGGCCTCCCATCACTGCCTCCAAAAAAAGTGTGTCTAATAAACAGCATTACATATGACATATTACAGGCTAGCCACCCACAGAGAGGGGCATAACCACACACACTTATCTAGTGGGTTTTGTACACAGTCCCTGGCTTCCTTATAGATAGGTAGAGCGCAATGTAGAGGGTTGTGAGGAGAGACTCGCTCATGATTTTCAGTAATTACTTTTGGATGTTCAAGGAAATAGTAATATGATACCATTATAACTTACAGCTGGCCTTAGCTGCAGACAAATTGCAAAGAATGAGAGAGAAATTTCTGATCTAACCAGTAGCTTTGTGAGAACATAATTTTAGTGGTTTCCATTTCTGTTCGTGATTTACACAGCAGCCTGTTCTATCAGCTAAGCCATCACACAGGAGACACAAAATGGAAAATTCTAAGGTCCTGATGATGATTATTTAGCCAGAAGTTTTTCAGTAATTGTGATACACTGTGTAAAATCACACCATTCAAAAGCCATGACACAGGCAGTTCCTTTGCACCCTGTTCCTTTGTACAGTGAAAGAACACTATACTATAAAATATTACAAAACACATAAGAAACCAGCTGTCCTGACACCTAGTTGACCCAAACTCTGTGTCTTTAGTCATGACTGCCTGATTTCTTTTTGAGCCAGAAAGATTTTACAGTGGTTTCTGTAAAATGCTCTACAATTAGGGAGGGAGGGGAGAGAAATATAACAGTTGTGTAATACAATGATGGACTCTGAAATTTGTTTGTGTACCAACAATCATAGAGTTTCTGCATGTTTTGACCACTTGTTGAAAATAGAAGACCTTCCATAGTTGATTTTTGCAGTCCTTAAATAGAGGCAGATTTTTAGCTAGTTGCAGATCTGGCTTCACTTCAAAAACAGGAAAGACTCCTGTGGCAAGAAAGGGTGGTGAGTTGACATGTTTCACCACCCACTTGTGCATGATAACCACAGAAATACTCTTCCTAGGGGATCTTCTGAGATTAAGATTTCTCCCTAGTGTCTCTGACTTTCTTTCTGCAAGTTGGAGATTACAGGGAAGATCACCCCTCTTCCTAAACCCCTTATGCCTCACCCATATGGAAAATCATTCCCTCTATTATCTCCTCTGTCTTTCGGAAACATGACTCCCAGCATTGCCTCTGGTTTGATCCAGTCTTTTCTTTAGAGAGAAGGAAGATGATGAAAGAAGGAGCAGGGACATTTCACATACAGCCCAGTTATTTATGGTAAGCCCTATCTAAAATGGGGTATCTGTTGTCACCTTTTGCCATGTCAGCAGAACCACTGACAGACAGTCTAAGAGAGGGAAAGAAAAAGCAAGGGTAATAAAACCAGGAAATGTCATTTATAAAATTTCCTTTTTAAGTGTATGCTGCTTTATAGGATATTTCAATCTTTTCAAAATCAATCCGAGAACTATTCAAATTAATGAAGGAATATGGCTCGATTTCTGCCTATAAGATAAATGACATGAAAGAAAAGTTATGAAGCTAAGTGGAAGGAATACAGACAGTATTGGTGCTCTGGATATATTTGAACAGAAACAAAAGGGACTGAGGTATATAGTTATCTCTCAAAGATTGATTTTAAGGTAGTTGAAGGAATTAATGAAGTAATAAAATATTTACCTGAAGCAGTTTTCCTTTTTCTTAGCAGACAAAATAGAGTTAATTGAAATATAAGTTCATGAAATAAAGTTTTCTTCCACTATTTTTCACTATAATTCCTCAAGACAGAAAGAACTGGGGGATAACTACATCTCAAAGTTCAAATGAGCCAGGAATTGTGGAATAAATACTATGCAGGCCTAGTGTGCGACAATGCTATTGTGGATGCTGATTCAATTTATAATGGACATAGTTAAACGTAATGAGATCAAAAGTTTACACATCAGAAAATTAACAGTATTAATAAAGTTATATCGTTTATTGGTCAATTAAATTAGGAAAAAATCACAGCACATTTACTAAGTAGAAGATAAAAGAAACTAGCACTTTTGCTTATTGTTAACCTCACCTCTATGAATGACATCTAATTTCACAGAATGTGTAAGAAGGAAATGGATACCAAAAACATGTAACTATACAACTAAACCCTGAGGCTGCTCCAAAACTGAGGCTGAATATAAGGCCTTTGGGTATTGTCAGCCGCTAGAAGAACTGAAAGCCACGTGAATAAAATAGGATGGGGTCCCTTCAGCAAACGCTGCCTGAGTGGGCTCAGGAGAGTTTGCCCTCCTCAAGAGGGCCAAGTGGTTCCAGCACAGTGGTTTGGAGCAAGCCACTGGAAGTATTATGCTGAGTAGCCACTTCTTCTTTTGAGTTGTTCCCCCCATTCAAGTCTCCTCCTTTCTTCTCCTTCCACCTGCCTACAGCCTAATGTTAAGTTTACAGTGTTCTTCACGAGAGCCTTGTCCCCGCTGGACTATAACCACTGCTCCTTGGGACAGAAGCACTGCCACTTTAGAGCAGTTTCCAAGCAGCTGTGATTCACAGATGTGCAGCTTACCACTTCACTTAGCATTGCCACGGCCACACGTGCAGCAGCCTGCCTGGCCAGGCATGCACAGCTGCAGCCACACTGCCGGGAGAGCCCAGGCACAGGGAGGCAACAAGTCCCGATCCAGAGCGTGCCCTCTGGCTGCACTGGTGAGCAGGCTCTCCAGCCGGGCAGCGCGTCTCATTTTGGGAGAGTTCACAAGGCAAACCTCCAGAAAAATCACAGCGAGTGTATTAACGCAGCATAATTAAAAGTGACAGCATTCAGTGTGCCAAATTTGTTGACAAAATGGAAGGAAGAAGAGAATATCAATAGACATACAATTAATAGATATTTTATGGTTTTTCATCCATTAAATATATATGGCTTAATTCAGTTTATATATTTTTGCCCAGTGGGAGTCAGGAGTAGATTCTTTGAACAGTCTTCTATATCCTAAATATAAACAATAATAACTGAAAAGAGTTTAAAGCCAGTTTAAGAGTTATTCTAAGGAGAAGGATGCAAACAGAAATAAGGAGGTAAGCAGGCTCTAGTTAAAGTTAAAAAGTAGGTATTTTTTTTATGCTTTTCTTTTGAGAACTATCAGGCAGCATGGGTATCATGAGGTTACTGTGGGAAAAAGAAATGAACCAAGAAATCTCTCCAGATTACTGGAAGCAAACAATGCTTAGCACTATTGTCAGTACATTTTCTCCCTCATGGCTTGGACGCTTGAAAATTATGAGTAGATACAATTGACACAGCCAGAGTACATGACAAAAGGTGGGAGAGAAAGCATTGTTAAGCCAATTAATAAATTTTATAACAGTGAGGCAAAAGATAGCCTTCAGAGCTTATTTAAGAGTAAGATGACCTATCTTTTTCTCTAATATACACACAAACTTTTGAGATACATTAGCTTAGTGACAGCTGTTGGTGCAGGATACATGGAATTCTTTAACTCGTGTGGGGAGAAAAAAATCCATAAATTGCTTTCACTGAAGGAACTTCCCTGAATCATGGGCCCAGTAATGGCCTGATTATAAACTTCAGACCCACTGTTTGTCATTAGCCCAGGTGACTTCTGTTCCTGTTCATCCACATGCAAGCCAGGTTAGTACGTACTGTTTTTCCTTACCAATGTCACCTAAGTCCCTGAAGCAAAGACAGAGAAGAAGACGTGGCTTTTTTTACATGTGTTTTTCTCATTTCCCACCATTTTTCAGCCATGCCTACACATGCAAAAAAAGCTTTTTACTGTGTGGTTTCAAAACTAAATGCACGCTACAGGCATGAAAGGACAAAAAAAGGAACTAAAATGTTTTCCTTCTTTTACCATATTAACCAAGAAACTATTTAGGAAAATTATGAATAAGCTAGTTAAAATGCAGAACACCCATATTTTTAGTGACTGAGAAACAAATAATCACAGTTAATGGTATCCAAGGTATGTTCTGCTAAAAAGATAAGGTGTCCGATCTATAATACACTTCTATTCCATATATAACACCTATTCTTCTACTAGTGATATGGAAAAATAGTTGCTGTTGTCAGCAGTTTTATTTATTGTCAGTTAAAATCAGGAATTAAAGTAGGAAAAATTTTCTTTCCTTAGTGTTTTTTAAACTATGCATACAAAAGTTTAAAACTGTATTTTCCTGAAACATGGATAATCATTGTATTAGTGATTAGTAAGCTTTAATATTCAAGTTAACAGTGTCATAATATTATCACAGCATGGCGATAATCTTTTACATAAGGGGTTTCTGACAACATTATCACAGAATCACAGAATCATAGAAAGGTAGGGGTTGGAAGGGACCTCTGGAGATCATCTCATCCAACCACGCTGCTTCAGCAGGGACACCTAGAGCAGGGGGCACAGGAACGCGTCCAGGTGGGTTTTGAATGTCTCCAGGGAAGGAGACTCCGCAGCCTCCCTGGGCAGCCTGTGCCACTGCTCTGGCACCCTCACAGGAAAGAAGTTTTTTCTCATATTGAGGTGGAGCTTCCTGTGTTCCAACTTATGCCCATTGCCCCTTCTCCTGCCACTGGACACTATTGAAAAGAGCCTAGTCCCATTGTCCTGACACCCACCCTTTAGATATTTATAGATACTGATGAAATTCCCCCTCAGTCTTTTCTTCTCCAGGCTAAACAAACCCAAGTCTCTCAGCCTTTCCTCATAAGGGAGATGCTCCAGCCCCCTGATCATCTTTGTAGCTCTCTGCTGGACTTGCTCAAGCAGTTCCACATCCTTCTTAAACTGGGGGGCCCAAAACTGGACACAGTACTCCAGATGTGCTCTCACTAGGGCAGAGTAGAGGGGGAGGATAACCTCTCCCAACCTGCTGGCCACACTCCTTTTAATGCACCCCAGGGTACCATTGGCCTTCTTGGCCACAAGGACATGTTGCTGGCTCATGGTCAGCTTGTTGTCTACCAGCACTCCCAGGTCCTTCTCAACAGAGCTGCTTTCCAGTAGTTCAGCCCCCAACCTGTACTGGTGCATGGGGTTGCTCCTCCCCAGGTGCAGGACCTTGCACTTGCTCTTGAATTTCATCAGTTTCCCCTCAGCCCAGCTCTCCAGCCTGTCCAGGTCTCGTTGGATGGCAGCACAGCCTTCTGGCATATCAGCCACTCCCCCCAGCTTGGTATCATCAGCAAACTTGCTGAGGTTACACCCTGTCCCTTCATGCAGGTCATTGATGAACATGTTGAACGGGACTGGACCCAGCACAGACCCCTGGGGAACAGCACTAGTGACAGGCCTCCATCCAGACTCTGCTCCATTGATCATGACCCTCTGAGTTCTGTTGTTGAGCCAGTTATCAATCCACCTCTCTGTCCACTCATCCAACCCACACTCCCTTAGCTTGCCTCAGAGGATGCTATGGGAGACAGTGTCAAATGCCTTACTGAAGTAAAGATAGACAATATCCACTGCTCTCCCTCCATCGACCCAGCCAGTCATGCCATCACAGAAGGCTGGTCAAGCATGATCTTCACTTGGTGAATCCATGTTGACTACTTCTGATAACCTTCTTTTCCTCTACATGCCTGGAGGTGACCTCCAGGGTGAAATGCACCATCACCTTTCCAGGGATGGAGGTGAGGCTGCCTGGCCTATAGTTCCCCAGGTCCTCCTTCTTGCCCTTTTCGAAGATTGGAGTAACATTTGCTTTCCTCCAGTCCTTGGGCACCTCTCCTGTCCTCCAAGACCTTTCAGAGATGATGGAGAGTGGCTCAGGAAGAACATGCACCAGCTCCCTCAGCACTCGCGGGTGCATCCCATCAGGGCCCATGAATTTGCGAGGATCCAGTTGACCTCTGACGCAATCCTTCTCAACTGATGGTAAGTCTTCCTTTGTCCTGATTTGTCCTCTCTTCTCTGGGGGCTGAGATGCCTGATGGCCAGCCTTAGCAGTAAAGACCGAGGCAAAGAAGGCATTCAGTAGCTCTGCCTTCTCTGCATCCTGCATTACCAGGGCCCCTTCCTTGTTCAGCTGTGGGCCCACTGTATCCCCAGTCTTCCTTTTACTGCTGATGTAAAGAAGCCCTTCTTGTTATCTTTGACATGTCTTGACAGATTTAATTCCAAGTGGGCCTTGGCCTTCCTTGTCGCATCTCTGCATACCCTGACAATGTTCCTATATTCCTCCCAAGTGGCCAGTCCCTTTTTCCACATACTGTGAACCTCCCTCTTCCATTTGAGTTTCTCTAGAAGCTCTTTGCTCATCCATGTGGGTCCCCTGGCTCCTCTGCCTGACTTCTTCCTCCTGGGCATGCACCGATCTTGAGCTCAGAGGAAGTGGTCCTTGAATACTGTCCAGCTTTCTTCGCCCCCCTGCCTTCGAGAGCCCTAGCACATGGCATTCCTCCTAGCACGTCTTTGAAGAGGCCAAAGTTGGCCCGCTTGAAGTCCAAGGTTGCGACCCGACTCATAGCCCTGCTTCTACCTCGCAGTATCCTAAACTCAACCATCTCATGGTCACTGCAGACAAGGCTACCTCCAACTCTCACATCCTCAACCAGCCCTTCCTTGTTTGTCAGGATAAGGTTGAGCAGCACATCTCGCCTCGCTGGCTTCTCCACCCCTTGCATCAAAAAGTTATCCTCGATGCTCTGCAGGAACCTTCTGACTCACCATGTTGCTTTTCTAGCAGTTTCCAGTGGTTGAAGTCCCCCATGAGGACCAGGACCTGTGATTGCCAGGCTGCTTCCAGCTGTCTGTAGAAGGCTTCAACAACTTCCTCTTCTTGATCAGGTGGCCTGTAGCAAACACCCACAACAGCGTCACCCATATTTGTCTGTCCCTTAATTTTTACCACACAGGCTCTCAACTTGTTCTCCTTCCACTCCAAGGCAGAGCTCGATGCATTCCAGTTTCTCCCTCACATAAAGAGCCACTCCCCCAGCTCACCTTGCTGGCCTGTCTTTCCTGGAAAGCCTGTAGCCATCCATGACCACATTCCAGTCACCCGAGCTATCCCACCATGTCTCTGTGATTGCAGTGAGATCATGGCCCTGCGACCGCACACAGACCTCTAGTTCCTCCTGTTTATTCCCCATGCTGCGTGCATTGGTGTACAGGCATTTCAGAAAGGTGCTTGAGCACACGTTTCCCCGGAGGGTGTACGAGGACCCACTACAGCCATGCAAATCCTTGAGGTGGTTGATCTCCTGGTTGCCATCACATGAGGCCTCCACGGCACCTTTATCACTGCTCAGGTTGTCCTGTCTTATTCCCCTGTATTGTGTGATGGCGTTAGCACTGCCAGTTTGTCCCCCTCCCCCAAGTTCCACAGTTTAAAGCCCTCCTCACCAAGTTTGCCAGCCTGCTGCCAAAGATTCCCTTGCCCCTTCCCAACAGGTAGAGTCCATCCCTCCCTAGCAGCCTATGGTTGTTGAAGAACGTTCTGTTGTCATAAAAGCCAAAGCCCTCACGTCGACACCGGCCACGTAGCCAGGCTGGTGTCAACATTATCTGCAAAGAGAGACTGTATCTGAATGGGTAAGTATAAGATTTCACTCTAAACAGCAACTGTGGAAAAAAAACTATAATCAAAGACAGAATACCATGGGAAGAAATCTTGTTTTCTAATGGACATCCTCTGGTTACAGTTTTATGATCTCTGCTCTAAATTCCAAATGGGGAAAAGTCAGTCAAACAAGATTACGTTATATTTGTCCTTGCCCCTAAAGTTAGGGTATGCTTTCAGTATGTTTTATTTATTTTAGATTAATATGAACTACAAAAACTTTCAGAACAAGGTATTGTGCATTTCAATGTTGCAGGCAGCATCTGTTCTGGCTCACAGAATGGCAGCTACCTCTGCAGACTGCCAAGTCCCATAAATTTAATGGTGCAGTCTACAGAAAACAGGATCCTAATGGTTATATATCTATAGACAGAGATTCATGGTGCTAGAAAGGCCCATTCAGTCATCTAGTTGGACTTTCTCTACATTAAGGGGCTCTTAAATTTCACACTGTAGCCCACAATGCAGGAGTAAATACATAGCTGGTCACCTTTATCACCTAGGGCAATTTGTAATGAGCTTCAGAAACCATATCGGCAGAGGCCACAGGGTACGCAGGGAGGGACTTGCCACAGCTTCTAGGACAGAAGAAGGGCATCAACCAGAATGATGCTTCTCTTTAAACCTGTTTCTTCAAGATCACTTTCTTTCATGTCTCTGCTGCTTTCACATAAAAATCTGGGTGTCGTGGGCCTGCAACCATGAAATGTTATTGAAACACAGACTAGCTGCTTCTGCAGCCTAACAAGCTGTGGCACTTCAGGCCAGAAGTATTGAGGGGAAAACAGAGTCAGGCACTATAGGGAGACAGTAAGATGGCAGGTCTGCATTTCTGGTGGTGTTTTTTTTTTTGAGATTCTGGTGTCCTTCATTAAGCATAAGCTTACTGGTGTCTGTAAAGGCTGAAATTAGTGTGTTCCAATCATAGTAAACAGTGAGGTGAGTAGCGTCAACACAGAAGACTTCAGGGAAAACGCCTGATGAAGGTCAAGAGCTTTACAGTGTAAATTCTGGTGTTATCACAGAAAATATGCCAGGTTTAGAACGTAACCAAGAAACCTAGAGTCTTTTGAAGATGACTTCAGGATGGACCACAGATACATATTCAGAAAATTTGCAGCCATGGTTTTACATGTGTGCCTGAGGGTATAAGCGGATCTTTCCCAAAGGTCACAACATGCAGCAATGCATTAGAAATGCACAGACATGAGACACTGAGTTGTCTTACCTTTTCTACTCATCTGTATTGCAGAAATGGGATTTAGCAGAATGAGGCACAAATATTTGCTTTAAAATATTGTAGAAACACACTTTGAAATGCTGTAACTTGATGCATCACATCCTGGAACAGTCTAAGATTTGCTAAACTCAGCCTCCAGTGCTCAGTTTTTGATTGTCAGGCATAACTAGCCCACGCTGAATTATATGAATGTCCCTACCAGAGACAAGTATCTATGTACTTGAACTCAGAGATGAGCTATTAATTCATAGAGGTCCTTGTATTAAATACATATGCTATATACAGTTTCCTGTCACTACAATGCCTTTTTCTTCTTATGTTGCATTCGTTTCCCTCTTTCATTAAGCTTGATTTCCAGATAGTTGGTTAATATATTTGCACTTGGTTTATGCATTAATCTCTGCAAAATATATGACATTTTGCATACTGCACAGCTTGTCATAAAATATTACTTACTTCATAGTATGCATCACTCCATATTTCTAACCACTCTAAATAAAGGTAAAGCAATGCATCAGCTACTGGTGACTCACAAAATAACATTGACAGAAGGAAGCCATTCACAAATAGAGAAATAATGAAGATTTCTTTTCAATCTAGTGGGCATTAGGGAAAATATTTTAAAGTTTAGCAAGTAGTTTGAATTTTAATATACAAGTTTACTGACACAACTCCTGGAGCTGGCCACAAATTCTAACAAGAAAATGTCACTGCGCTATGAGATAAGGAGTCGCTTAATCTTCTATCTCTTATTCCTTCCTTTGTTCAATTTTCTTTTATTAACACAAGAACAACAGGTTTCTTTAGGTCTTGAAGTATTCTTATTAATTTCCCTGTGCTGAAATTCAGTTCTGTAGTGAAAAAACTAACTAGCAGAGGGTTCATGCCCTGTCTGTCATTCCTTGCACACCACTCCCTGGATACAAATTACCCCAGCATCACTGATCACCCCTCTGGAGTTGCAGGATCTCACGGTTTGTCCTCATCAGGGAGATTTTCTAGAATCACACTGTGTTCCAATGGGAAAAATAAGTAACTCAACAAAAGCCATTTTCCTATCAGTCTGACTACTTTGACAGCCTTTCATCATCAAGCAAATAGAAAATTATATTCATCCTGATAGTCTTTTATCCAGGCACAGTAGGAAAAGGCAAGAGTTGCAAGCAAAGATGCAAAGCCTTCAGGACACCAACAAAAGCCTTTTCTTCTCATCATAGTTGCAATGAGATCTGAAATATTCCTAATGTTCAAATGATTACTCTCCTGTCTTGCATGTTACACTTATGCTACTGTCTGAAGGTTGCTGTTGCTGTTCCCATTTCATTGAATTCCCACAAAAATATTGTTGAATGAATATAGCTCTTGCAGAAATCTGCAGTATGGGCCCAGAGGTGGTCAGGTGGTTTCAAAGCAAATTTTAACTGTTTGTTAGGAGTGGTGCTCAATGCTTTAATTGTGGAATTTTCCTAGTAACAGTAAAAAAAAAAACCATTCAATACATTAGGTAGTAAAAGAATGTCATGTGAGACCCCCAGCTCTGCCATTTCAGGTGCAGGTTGAGTGATTTTCACATCCGCTGTATATTTTCAAGTAGTTTTTTTTTAACAACACCAGGAATACATCCAGATGCAAGGCAGGTGTATTTAGACCTGTGGTGGATTTAGATGTGGCATGGAATCATACCAGTAAGCTTAGTACTTGAGCAGTGAAAGTTTAGTTACAAATAAAAGTGCAAGTCACTCCTTCCTGAGGGCAGAAGGTTTGTTGCAAAGTTGAAGAATGCTACTTAGCTGCTCTGCCTTCCTTGATGCCTGTTCTGTATTTTCCTGCATTCTCTCTGATACACTGATCTGATATACTGCCTAGGTGTGGGATAAATTTGGCATGCCCTTGCTTCTCACCAATATTGATGCAGTGGCTTTTCTTATGCTTGCTTTCCTGAAGGAATGGCTGTCCTCAGGAAAGATCTATTTATTTCCTCTGTTTCTTAGTTCAACTTTGGAATAAAATTGAAACTTTGTTTTATTCTGTGGGTTCTCCCACATAAATTTCTTTTTATCTGAGAGCTCAATTATACCAGTTAATCATAAAGAATCTAGCAACATTATGTGATCTATGTGTGGGCAATATATCAATGTCAAATCTTGTTGCTGTAGGCTAGAAGGGAAATGCTGCTTATGAAATGTTTTAGGGGCTGAAAAGGCCAGAGTATTTCTAGGCTGGACTTTACTAGCAACTTAAGTACCGTTATCCCTGAAAGTCAGGTGGCACGTAAGCTGAAATCAGACTTGTGACATTTGCAATTATTTTCAGGCAAATACATGTGCCTTCAGGGCTAACATTTAAAGAAAACAAAAACTCAGACAGTAGACTTTTCTTTCCCTCTTGTAAACATTTGGAACAGCAAAAATCTTCTATTGCAAAGACACCAACAAGCCATTAATAAACTAAGTAAACAGATACGCGCTGTTGTGGTTTAGCTGGCAACTCAGCCCCACACAGCCGCTTGCCATGACAAGTGGTAGGACTGTGTTTCCACCCCTGGGGTAGTTGATTCCAGGTGTACTGGACGCCCCTCCAAATGAAAGCAAATTGCGGCCTGCGTTCTGCTGCCAGAGGGATTGAGAAGAATGCATTAGCGATATCAGTTGTGGGATACCACTTGGCCGCCTTTGACTCCTGCTCGTATTGAAGTTCTAGCATGTCTGGCACAGCAGCACTCAATGGTGGAGTGACTTCATTCAGGCCACGATAGTCTACTGTTAGCCTCCACTCTCCATTAGACTTCCGGACTGGCCATATGAGACTGTTAAAGGGTGAGTGGGTCTTACTGATAACTCCGTGGCTCTCCAGTTGGCGAATGAGCTCATGGATGGGAATCAGGGAGTCTTGGTTGGTGTGATATTGCCACCGGTGCACTGTTGTGGTGGTGATCGGCACCTGTTCTTTGACCTTCAGCAACCCCACATGAGAAGGGTCCTTTGAGAGGCCGGGCAAGCTAGACAGCTGTTTAATTTCCTCCGTCTCCAAGGCAGCTACACCAAAAGCCCACCTGTACCCTTTTGGACCCTTGAAATACCCTCTCCTGAGGTAGTCTATGCCAAGGATGCACGGAGCCTCTGGGCCAGTCACAATGGGGTGCTTTTGCCACTCATTCCTGGTTAGGCTCACTTTGGCCTCCAATACAGTTAGCTCTTGGGATCCCCCTGTCACTCCAGCAATACTCATGGGTTCTGCCCCTGTATAGTCTGATGGCATTAAGGTGCACTGTGCACCAGTATCCACTAAAGCTTTATACTCCTGTGGGTCAGATGTGCCAGGCCATCATATCCACACAGTCCAGCAAGCCCGGTTATCCCTTTCCTCCACGTGGCTGGAGGCAGGGCCCCTCTAGTCCTGATCGTGGCATTCACAACTCACTTCCTTTAAATGTGAATCAAGAGTCACTCTATTAAGCTCAGAAATAAAATCAGCACTTCTACTCTCTGTCTGGGGACCTGCTCACTGGAAACTGGAGCAGCAGCTTTCCTGGAAGAACCTCCCTAAGTGACTGTTCTTCCTTGCAGTTCACATACCTGTGCCTCTAGGGTCGAGGTAGGCTTGCCATCCCACCTCCTCATGTCCTCTCCGTGGTCACAAAGGTAGAACCATAGGGTGGACCATGGTGTGCATCCTCTCCTTTGAGCAAAAGGATGATTATTCCTAATGGCTGAGACACTAGTCCATAGAGGTGGGGAGCAGGACATATGTTATTTGAGTTGCTGGACCTCTTGGGACAGTTTCTCCACAGCAGAGACAAGAGAGGAAGAGATATTTCCTTCATAATCCCAGAGTTTATCAATCACATCTGCCATTGTTGGTGTGTCACCATCTTTCCAGGACATCACTGCCAATGAGTTTCCATAGGAGGACGGTGCACTCCATACAAATTTCTGCCACATGGGTTGTGTGCACTGGGCTCCATCTGGATCTTTGGATGACTGTTGATTGTCCAGGTCACCATAAATCACCCAAGCACAGCTAATTCCCTTAGACACTGGATACCTTTCTCCATGGCTGTCCATTTTCCTAGGTGATATATAACATCACTTGGGGAGGAGTGGCTGGAGAGCTGCCCAGCAGAGAAGGACCTGGGGGTGCTGGTCGACAGCTGCCTGAACATGAGGCAGCCGTCTGCCCAGGTGGCCAAGAAGGCCAACAGCATCCGGGCTTGTATCAGGAATAGTGTGGCCAGCAGGGGTAGGGAAGTGATTGTGCCCCTGTACTCGGCACTGGCGAGGCCACACCTTGAATACTGTGTTCCCTCACTACAAGAAGGACATTGAGGTGCTGAAACATGTCCAAAGAAGGGCAATGAAGCTGGTGAAGGGTCTGGAGAGCAGGTCTTATGAGGAGAGGTTGAGGGAACTGGGGTTGTTTAGCCTGGGGAAGAGGAGGCTGAAGGGAGACCTTATTGCTCTTTACAACTACCTGAAAAGAGGTTGTAGCAAGGTGGGGGTCGGACTCTTCTCCCTAGTAACCAGTGATAGGACAGAGGAAATGGGCTCAAGCTGTGCCAGGGGAAGTTTAGGTTGGATATTAGGAAAATCTTCAGTGAAAGGGTTGTCAGGCATTGGAACAGGCTGCCCAGGGAGGTGGTGGAGTCTCCATCCCCAGAGGTATTTAAAAGAAGAATAGAAGTGGTGCTTGAGGGTATGGTTTAGTGGTGGACTTGGCAGTGATAGGTTAGTGGTTGGACTTGATGATCTTAAGGGTCTTTTCCAACCTTAAAGATTCTATGATTCTATGATCTTCTTTGAAGGGATACCTTTCTCTCACACCAGACAGGAGTTGCCTCCAGAGGCTGAGGGCTTGTGTCCCTTTTCCAATTGCTTTGTCAAAGCCCCCTTCCCCAGAAAGGGAATCCAGTTATTTGCCTTCCTTCCCCTCTAATTCCAGGCTACTGGCCCTGTTATCCCAGCATCGGAGCAGCCAGGTGACAATTTGCTCACCTAGACAATGGCTGAAATCTTTTTGCATATGTCGTGGTTTAGCGGCAGCTCAGCCCCACACAGCCGCTCGCTCACTCCCCCACCGGTAGATGGGGGAGAGAATCAGAAGGGCAATGCTCATGGGTTGGGATAAGGACAGTTTAATAATTAAAATTAAAAGAAACAACAACAGAAATGTAATGTAAAGGAGAACAACAAGAGGCACAAAACCCTGGGGGGGGGGAAGGGAGGAGAACGAACCGCTGAAACAAACCACACGCGCCGCAGCCGCTCGCCACCCGCCGACCCAACGCCGCGCCGCTCCCGAGCTGCAACTGCCCCCCCTCAATGTCATGTGGGATAGCATGGGCAAATACCTAGGGCAGTTTCACCCCTGAACAAGTGCAGAATCCTGAAAAACTGGTAGAATATTTAGAGAACATATGTTGTTACGCTGGGAACTCCAGAGACACAGATCACTGCAACGTGCTGGGGCCTGGCCCATACGTACTGAGCCCTGCTCAACAGTATTCAGTGCTCCCAAGGGGAAGAGAAGGTCTCTGGATTGAAAGACAAAGCAACAGGCACTGTGGCTACTCAAACCCCGATGACAAGCACTGCAGCTGACTCAGAGAATCAACCCATGCCAGTATCAGTCACCCCCATACACAAGAAGAAATCCTGGAAGCAGAAGTCAACCCATTTAGAAAGAGATGATGAAAAAGCAGGGCCATCATGAGGAGAAGAGGAGGAAGAAGTCATAAATGAAATGGAGACCACCCAATCCCTGTCCTTGAATGAGTTGCAACATATGCTGTGCTGGTTTTGGCTGAGAAGGGGTTAATTCTCCTCACCGTGGGGGGTCGGCTACCTTTCTAGCTTCCCGCGCTCTGCTGTGTGGCAGGGGGGGCTGGGAGGGGCAGGGCCATGGTGGGGGCGGCTGACCCCGACTGGCCAATGGCAGGTTCATTCCATACCATGTGATACCATGACCACAACCCCCACACTGCCCTAGGTATTTGCCCATGCTATCCCACATGCCCTGCCACTCGTAACTATCAAGCCTTGGGGCAGATCTCTGGGTCATATTCTTAAATTGCTTCTTAACCTTAGCCAAAACCAAACCAACATACCCAAAAACTAACAGTAAGTATATCTTAACCACCCAAGGACGTTCAAGATACAAAAATGTTGTTGTAATCAAGGAGGAGACATCATAGAAGAAAATTGCAAAGATACCAGTCTGTATTTCGTCCATATAAAATCTCTCTGAGGAGGAGGTATAATTGCTAATTGCCTCAATGAGGTGGTACCCAAAGTACAGTAACAGCTCCAACATAAACCCCAAATACCAGATAAAGCTGAAAACCAGTGTTTGCATAACAACTCTCTTCAGCAGAACATCACTAATCACAGCAGAACACAGCAGACTAAACAAACCAACACCAACCTTTAACACATACTGCAAAAAAAGAGAGCATGGTGCTGTGACCAGCAGCTGTTGTTATCTCAAACCCTCTGAGCCCCATGTTGGGCATGAAATGAGGCTGTTGTGGTTTAGCCGGCAGCTCAGCCCCACGCAGCTGCTCACTCACTCCCCACTGGCAGGATGGGGGAGACAATCAGAAGGGTAGCGCTCGTGGTTTGGGATAAGAACAGTTTAATAATTAAAACAATAATAAAAGTAATAATGTAATGAAAAGGAAAATAATGAGACAGAGGCGAAACCCGGGGCGGGGGAAGGAACCACCAAAACCAACCGCACGTGACGCAGCCGCCCGCCGACCCGCCGCCGCCAGTCCCCGAGCCGCGGCCGCCCCCCCGCGCGCCTCCGGCCCCCGTTAACGTCCCGCTCCCGGCGCCCCGCGGTAGGGAATGAACATCCCATTGGCCGGTCGGGGGCAGCTGTCTTGGCTGTGGCCCCGCCCCCGCGGCCTCCTGCCCTCGTGGCAGAGCGGGAAGCTGGGAAGGCCCCTGGCTGCTACAGGCGCTCCTTAGCGACACTGAGCCGCTCCTTAACAGCAACGAAAGCATCACTGTGCCCCTGGCACTGTACCAGCTACAGTGAAGGGAATTAACTCCATCCCGGCCAAAGCCAGCACACATACTTTTATCATCTATTGGGGAAAAAAATACATTAATTCCTTGTTATTGTCCATGATGTTATTTGCTAAGGAAGCCTACAGTTTAAAGGGCCAGGATAGAAGATTGGACTTGAAGCCGGGCTGACTTTCTATTACATTGATAACACCAATGTCCCATTTCCACTGTTCTTACTGGAAGTCTGCTAAGTTCCCAGGAGGGCTGGTAATTGGCAAATCCATCCTCACATGAATTTCCTTTCACTTTTTATTAGTGAATTTCATCTAATTCATGTTGTTTCTATTCTCAAGGGAAACCATTGTCCTCTGGGTGGTGTTCTGGCCCTATTCTATATTGAAAGCATTGCCCAGCATTGCCACCAGTAAATTTTATTAGCAGACACATCCTTTTTTTATCACAGATATTAAAGAAGAAATGGGATCATCATGCAGTAGGCAAGGAATATGGCAGGGAGATCAAAACCACTCTATTTACAGCCCACAAACCCCAATGTTTGTTTTCAGTAGCAACAACAATGTTGAACATGAGGGCAAAAGCATGACTGCAAATGGAACTGAGGATCTCAAAAGTAGAGTAATGGCTTCTGGGGAAGAAGCAAAGCCCCAGTGATCTCTGTGAAGTGAACCAGATACACTTCATCCCAGAACTGCAAGAAACCCAACAAACAGAGTCACAAGCTGAGTAGTAAGGATGTTTAATAAATTTTAAATTTGGAAAAATATTCTATTACTTGGAACAGAAAGATAATACTTTTATGAAAGGGATAAAAATCAATGCACTCTACTGCTGGTCCACTACTCTGACCTCAATAAAACACTAGAACAGATATTTGAAATAACAAAAAGGGGGGGAAATGAGGTCTGCATTTTCTTTAATAGGAACTAATTTTCAAGATGATAAATTAATAGGACTGGACAAAACATTCAGCATAGAATAGCATGGAAAATGTTGAAATATATTTTAAGTAACTTGCAGGAGCTCTCTTCTACTGTTGCAGGTGCCCAGACCACCTAAAGCAAGCAGCTTCCACTGAGACGTAATAAAGCATGAAAAGGAGGTGACCCAAAGACACCGCAACTTAAAATGGTGTTTGCTACAAAACAGATTGCCCAGTGATCACAGGGTAGAAGAGAAGAATAAAGATAATCAGTTTAGCAGAGCCATTCTCTCCACTAGCCATTTTCTAGCCTGTGTCACTTTGTATGAGGACAAACTGGTTTTAGTTGTGAGGTAGGCTGGGCAACTGAATTTCCATGGTCCTGTCTGAACTAGTCGTGTTTTATTCCATCCATACTTGCAAAAGTTAATGGGGAATCTCACTCTCTGCCTCTAAAAGAGCTTATATTACATCTGAAGCCCACCCAATAAATCCTTCCTTGTACTTCATGGAAACAGGATTGTTAATTCAGCATCTGTATGTGAAGTTCACACTTTTTCTGTGTGCTATTCCTGCAGGAGAGAAAATATATGATGTACTATGGATTTTGTTGTTTGTTATCATCAAACCTTGACCAAGTAAAATATTATCAGGGTAGGAGAGTAAAGGTACATCAGCTGTGAACTAGTGATGAGCATTAAATATCACAATCTCTGTAACTTTCTTGCCCTCAGTCATTACTCTACAGCGTCTGCCTTTACTATCTATAGCTACTGTATTTCTCTTCAGTATTTTTACCTCACTGAAATACTTCTAGCGGTTCAGTGGAAATAAATCTGCACACCAAGGAGGCCTTGCTGGGCATCCTGGGGACTTAATACCTCAACTACGAAAATTACGCTTGTAATGTCCTTTAAGAGAGATTCGCAGAAGATGCTGCAGAAGATCATCATACAATTAATACAAAGTGCCAAAAGCATATTTTTTCATCCTAAGCAATAATAGAGCAACTGATAAATGTTTGGGGTTTTAGCACTTGTTTGAGACTAGGGAACTAATATTTTACTTATGTGTGTGGGGTGCAAGCAAGCAAAAGCCAGCAGGATTTTTTTTTAAGATGTGTAACTGTTCTGGAATTGATCTTCTTAATATCCTTCTTTCTAAATTACAAACATTTAGCATAGCTATTTCTCTGCACTTCAGAGATGACAATTTTTACAAAAGGGATTTATCATTTTCTTACTAGTAGTGTTTGAGTTTGTTTCTTGTCATTTTAAGTTCAGGTTTAAAATAAAACCAGAAAGATGCAGGTAAACCAAATCACTTAAGCGTACAGGGTGGTGATTTCTTTGCCTTGTGCCTTTAGGCGTCTGGGCCAAGGACTCCTAGGGAAACTCATCCGGATTGTTAATCTCCAACATTGTGGCCTGTAAAGCAAAGAGTGCAGAAAATCACACAAAGCAGTACAATCCTGATGCACTATTGACAGACGTGTTAGGCAAGTGGGGACTTGGCAGAGGCTGAATAGGGAGAAATGAAAGAAAAAAGCATTTCTGAGGCAGGGAAGATGGTGAGCTTCACCAGCCACACAGAGAGACTGCTCTTAGGGGTGGGTAATAGGATTGAAAGATTAGTAACTGTGTCAGTCTGCCTTGGGGAGACAGTGGTACGGGAGGCAGATCATCTGGTTCATGTGCAGGAATTGAAGTGGGATCTATACAGTTCCAGCTGAACTGCTCAAGAATGACACATTTCAAGAAAATTCATTACCATGGCCACTTATTTATTTCTCCTGTTAAAAATTACTGACAGTAGAAATAATGATCATAACATATGGGTTATGTTACACACCTAAAAAGAATTGTATGGCACTTACGCTTCATCCCTCAATACATGTTTGAAGGCCTCGGTCTTGGTTGTTGGACACAGGGAGAGATAGGAACTACCGAGATACCAAACCCCTGATTAGCAGTTGTTGGCAAATTTCCATTCCAATTTTTTCCACTACCGCTTAAGCTATGCCTCCTGTGAATCAATAAAGAAGGCATGGAATTGTAGGTGTCTTGATCTTCATCCTGGAAACGTACACCTAAAAAGGACTTCAGGCATTGAAAAAAGCCCATTTGATTTCCCCACTATTGCTGTATCAATTACTTCAACACATTTTCAGTGGTTTTAGCTGGCTTTTATTTACAGCAACCTTACCAGCAACATGATCCAAATACTTGTTTAATTCCTAATATTTATTTCTTGCTGGCTTGTGTGGGTATCTGTTGCTTACAAAAATCAACCTATATCAACCAGTTTGAAAGTACTTCTTTCCCAAGCATGAATCCAAGCAGTTGGTTGAGTGTGGCTTACTTCGAGTGTTTCCTCTCATGCTTTGGGATTTGTTTTTTTTCCATTTTCTTTTATACTTGTGTCTAGTAGAATGGGGAGAAAGGGAAAAAGATAGCACGGCATTGCTTGTTAGCTGAAAAAAACTGCATTTTCCTTCTTGCACTGTAAGAAGGCATCTTGAGCCATTACAGCTTTGCTATTCCTCTAGGCCTCTCCCAGAGAGTAGGTGGCGCTGTGGAGGGTAATTTGGGGATACCTGCTGAGTGCATTGCTCCTGTCACCAAGATCTAGAGTTGAATCCAGACTCTTAGAGCTAAGGACAATCGGAATAACCTGGCAGTGGCTGATAATATGTCTGGGCTTAAGAGGCTGGAAAGCAGAAGGAAAAAACCTCATTAATTTTGCACTGGTAAAATGGAAATCAGCTGAGCCGTGACAGAAGCACAGAGAAGGGTTTGTCTGCTAGGGCGCAGAGCTCGACAAAGGCAGAGGAAAAATGAGGGAAGACTGTGGCTTGGGAACCAAGCTGGTGGTGCTGCAACAGCACACCAAAAGCAGGACAAACATGAAAGACAACAGCCCCAGAGACTCAAAATACTTGGCAGTCAGCATTTTCTTTGTACTGTAAGTCCTTTCCTACCTGGTCTGCCTCTGAAGGGCCCTCCAGTCAGGCTGAATGGAGAAGAAAGCCACATGTGCATGAACTGTTGGCTGCTCTGCTGCAGCGATCACCTGAAGGGTTCAGCCAAACCACACCAGCTCCGAGGCGGTTTGTGCCAAGAGCCATCCACAGCTGCTGAACCCAGAAACTCACCCTTATGTGTGTCCAAAACTTTTCCTGCTAAGTTCTTCTGCAACACCACTATTTCTTCGTAGACATTTAGGGAAGCTTATATTCAGGCTAGAGATCTTTTTGAAAGTGACTAGCTTGTTTGAACAGCAAAGCTTTCTTTTGAGAGGGAGAAGCCTTCACAGCTCCTGATTTCTCTGTGTGTGTGACGGGTAGAGGTTTTTATTACCCTAAGTGCTCCTCTAAGGCAGGTGTATTTGGGTTTATGGCATGAAACTAATTAGTCATATCTTTTCCCAATACCAGCCACATTATTTCTGCAAAACTTAAACTGTACGAGTGCCTAGGATGCATGCAAATAATACAAGAGTGGTTAAAAAAAAACGGAAAAAAGTATTTTTCCTATGCCTTACTATTTTAATAGAAAAACGCAATCAGTGCTGTCATGTACAAGTATAATATTCCCTGGATAAAGCAGCATTCTACTGCATCTACCTATTTATTGCTCAGTAAATGAATATTAGCTGGGTAAGTCCTACATGACAGTCGTTTAGCAGTGGTGCAACATTGCCACCATGTGTTCTGCACTGAGAATTGGTTTTATGGTGTCAATACAGTTGCCCTCATTTTAGAGAAACAAGAAAAAAAAAAAAGGTAACTAAGTAATTTCTCGCCAAGAAAATATTTTTTTATTGTGGACTTAGGTACTGGGAAACAGTGCCCAGAGCATTTGGGAACTCTTACATGATGCTCAGCAAGCCTCACATTGATCTTCTATCCCCTTTTCCAAACTTAATCATATCTTTGCTCTCACCCCTTCAACTTTCTTGTCCAAGAGAAAAAAACATCTTAGTCAGTGACCTTTCTTCTCTCCCTTTGTGAGCTTTTGCTTAAACCCTGCCCATCATCCATTAGTCTCTTAAGAGAGGCAGTCAGCTAGCAGCATGCTTGGGAGTCTCTTATTGGTTTGTTCTTGTGGGGCACAACTTGAGTCAGGAATTAATGATCCCAGGCCTAAGTGGAGAATTCAAGAACTGAAATAGATCAGGGATTGGTGTTTTTTTTCTAAAAATGCTGTCTTTCTTTAATATTTTTTATGAAACTGTCAAGCAGCATCTTTCCTAGAATAACCCAATGGAAATCACATTCTAGTTACAGTGGGAATGATTACCCGTACATGATTGCCTTTATGCACCAGTGACATTTTCAATCATCTTTGACACACTCTTCTATCTTTCCGAGGCATTAGGTCTTGCCTAACTGTGATTCTGATCCCAGCACTATCAGAATTCCCAAACCATCTATCTTTGCCTTTCAACAAGATGAGAATGTTTTTTTTTCCTCTCAATGAAGAATGCTAAACATTGAAAATAGAACCTTAATGCAATCAAAATACAGCAGTGTGAGTGTATATTATAGTTTTGCTATTTTTCACTTGGGAGAACTAAAAAATTACATAAAGTATATGAAGTATGGCATTTGTGATGATAGGAAAGACAAATTTAAATAATGAGAAAGGAAAAGGGGGTTTTTTGTGTGTAATCCCGATTGACAGGAAGGTAGAGAGCTACATTGGACCATTCATGCCACAGATGCATGGAAAACAAATGCATTTGCTTTCTCAGATACATTTACTGACTGTACTCAGTCAATTAAGCCTGATCATCACAGTCAAGGTCACTGAAGCTACAGTCCCCAGCTGGTCCAAAAGATTGGCAGCTATCAGCTGGGGTGAGGGAAGGGCAGCTACTGAGTTAGACCTTTCACCGTATTGGCTCCCTCAGTGAGCCACGAACAGACTTAAAACCCATCCTCAGAAAGGTCAATCTTTACTGAATTAAGCGGTGTACATGTGGCACTTCAGGACATGGTTTAGGAGACACGGTGGTGTTGGGTTGACAGCTGGACTTGATGATCCTAGAGGTCTTTGCCAACCTTAATGATTCTATGATTCTGTGATTCTATGAAATTGCACCTCTCTACCTTAGGCCAGGCAATGTCACACAGCCATTCTGATTCCTGGCTTTGCCATTCTGGTCAATAAATATTTGTATTGATATACAAGCCTTGATAGTGCATCTGACAGCATGCCTTGCATACTGATGTTTTCCAGCCCAATTCTGTCACAATTCAAAATGCTAGTTATTAAATCTAAGAGTTCTAATTAAATTAAATCTCTAAATAATGTAGAATGCAGTAGCTCAGAACATACCAGTCCTATGGTACAGCACTCACAGCCACAATTCTGCACCTCTGACATTAGTTTCTAGCACGGATTCCCCTTCACACTGTTGCAAGAAAGCTTCCTCTCACATCTCGAGTCTTTCCTTAGCCATAGTTACTAGGTTCCTTTTATAAACAAATCCCTCACCAGTTGGGTCTTCTCTAAGAAATCAGAAAGAACAGAGAGCACGCAGTGAGAATATTGTTCCTCACTTGTACAGAGTGGGGGTTGTCATTGTTTATGGCCTCGGGATATTAGAAAGACGTTTGATAATATTTTATCTGAGTTTAGACAGCTGTGAGTGAATTCATAACAGAGATTCTTTGGTGGTGGCCTCCCTCCTTTATTATTCAGCTCTTGGATACTTGATTCTACAACTCACCAGGAAAGACCCAGCAAACCTCAGTATGAAAAGCACGGTGACAGTGAGTAACATTCCCAACAGGCAAGATCCATCAGGGAAAGTAAAGTGACCCAGTTGTACTAGTTCTGCAAGATAAAAGATTATCAACAGAGACAAATCAAGAATATTCTTAATATTACTTTCTTTCAACAATGTAATTTAACATCATTAATGATACAAGAACAAACATGATTTGTAAAAAAAAGAAATAGAATGTGTTGTTTCCTGTTATATTTAGAATATTTGAATTAACAGTGTCATTTAAAAATCCTATTCTCAGCAAAAATGTAATCATTTTCAGCTAAGGGCTTAAGGCAAAAATTGGTTTAAGAAGCAGCTAGTGCAGCACCCACTGTAAATGTTACTACAAAGTTGCTATTGCCGGTTCATAGCTGCACAAGAGTTTGCGGATCATCCGTCAGTACATGACAATCACTTCCACGCCTCATTTCAGGCCAGGACAAATAGAAAATAGATCTGAAGTCTGAATATTCCCAAAGTAGGGGCTTTCTTAGGGGGGTATGGTTCAGTCCCCTGTGTGGGTACAGGCTCTGAAGTTTAGCTCAGATTTCTCCAAATCTTTGACCAGCGGAGACATTTCAGACTCTTCACCGAAATTGGCTTTTTGTTTACTCCATTTATCCTCTCTTCTATATATAAGGCCCTAATAGCTTTTATGTCACATGCACTGCAATGAATGGATAATTGCGTCAACCCAGTAAGAGCATGACTCACTAAGTGAGCAATATCCATTTTCAACAGGGCAAAAATATCAGTGTAGGCCCACTTAATTGTTCCATGATACAATTTAGCACTGCTATAGCATGTATTAAATTAATTAAAAGGCCTTTCTTCCCGTCAAAGGTATAATCAAGGCAATTTGCTTCCAAACATAATCAAGAAACTATGCAAGGAAAGCTTAGCAATATGAGCTATTTTTTCATGTGGAAAGTTAATTGATTTTCTATCATTTTTCCCCTCTGGGATTCCAATGAAGCTTTATAAAAGTTGTTGTTCTTTTATGTGTAATTGGACCACTTGAACTTTTAGAGGTTACCTGAAACTAGGCCAGCAAAGTACTTTTTTCCTCCCCTTCTGAGAGATTGTATCAACCATCATTAAAAAAAAAAAAGACCTAGAGGTCACAGAAAACTCCAGAGTGCTTAAAACAATTAACATTTAAAACAGAGAAACTTTAGTGTGAGGTAGCAATCAGTTTCCTTTCCTACTGAACACATCAGCAAACATCTTTCTGAATGTTAATAGGATGGGGGTGGTTTGAAGAAACATGCGTTTTTGTTTCCTCAGTGCTTGGCACCAGAAGTAAAATTCCATCTGGAAAAGAAAGGTTCAGAATCACACAGAATCACAGAATCCCAGGTTGGAAGGGACCTCAGGGATCATCTAGTCCAACCTTTCTAGGAAAAGCGCAGTCTAGACAAGATGGCCCAGCACCCTGTCCAGCCGTATCTTACCAGTGTCCAATGCAGCCAAGTCAACCACCTCCCTGGGGAGGTTATTCCAATGGTTGACTGTCCTCACTGTGAAAAATTTTCCTCTGGTGTCCAATCAGAATGTCCCCAAGAGCAACTTGTGTCCATTCCCACTTGTCCTCTCCATGTCACTCCATGTAAAAAGGGAGTCTCCATCTTCTTTGTAGCTGCCCCGTAAGTACTGATACCTGGTGATGAGCTCCCCTCTAAGCCTCCTTTTCTCAAGGCTGAACAAACCCAGTTCTCCCAGCCTATCCTCGTATGGCAGCTTCCCAGTCCTCTGATCATCTTAGTGGCCCTTCTCTGGACCCCTTCCAGCCTCTCCACATCCTTTTTGTATAGCGGGGACCAGAACTGCACACAGTACTCCAGGTGTGGCCTGACAAGCGCTGAGTAGAGTGGGATGATGACTTCTTTCTCTCTGCTGGCGATGCCCTTTTTGATGCAGCCCAGCATCCCATTGGCCGCCTTGGCCGCAGCAGCACACTGTTTGCTCATGTTGAGCTTTCTGTCCACTGGGACCCCCAGGTCTGAAAAGCAAAACTGAACACTGAGTTAAACCAACAAGTGGTAATCAGTCTAGGTGTTGGTATTCTCCCCTAGCCATTCCTTTGGGGAGGACAGGGTGAGGCAGGGTTACATGGAGGCATGTTTTGGAAAAGAAAATAAATAAAAACTACATTCTCCTCCATGGAGCCTCTTGGTAAGCTGCAGCTCCCTGGAAGTGTCCCAGAGAACTTGCAGCATTATACAAGAGCCCAACTCCAAGAGACAGCAGTAAGAGTCTTTGTGTTTGCTGTGTTGATTCTGATGGAGCTACAGTGGCATGGGAGTATCAAGAGGAATTTATAGTGACCAAAAGGCATACTCTTTTGAAGTTGATTGAACTGAGTTTTGTTCCGAATTATTTCAACCAACAGCACCTCCCTGATTTGTGTAATACAAATGCTTCATAAAAATACAGGCTTAACAATACACTTCTATTCAAACTGACAAGTGGCCGCCCAAAGTGTTTCAACGGTCTCTTCAGCTCTCAGTAAGGAGACTGTTCCCTTTTCCCACTGAAAAATGTAGCCATGCTGTACCCTGCTCTCTGTATATTACATTATATTATATTGATTGCTGTATAGCATGGCAGTTAAGGCCAATAAAGGCAAGGAGAAATAACAGTAAAAGAAGCATGTCACGCAAATATAAATTTGATGGTGGTTTTGGATTCTGGAAAAAAATTAACTTCACATATTCCAAAGTAAGATCAAATGTGTTGTCATTTACTTCAGCAAAGAGACCAAGGCTGAGCCACAAAGTCATGAGCCACAGCTCTACATGCAGACACTAGTTTTCTCAAAGCCCAAATGTAGTTCTGATCCTACAGTCCAGTTCAAAATTCTCACCTCTAAATTAAGCTGCTTTTTTAAGAGCAGGGAAAAAAGTGCCATTTCTCCTATCTTACTGTGCAATTGTAATCCAACTAGGCTGTTCAGAAAAGCAGGATATTTAAATAATACATAATTCCTTATTTTTGCAAATGCTGGCAGTGGTTTCATATATAGGTTGCCAGCCTGTGTACAAATCAAGAGTTTGCAGAGATGCTCTAGAACTATAACAGTCAGACTGAACCTGCATCGCTAAACTGAACCATCCTTTCTTCCATTTTCAGAATTGGAATTCCAAGATTATAACAATCTTAAGTAAAATTCTTCAGACTTGAACCATTCATTCACATGTACCTTAGTCTTAGATGGAACTTATTAATCAAATCCAACTCCTGGCTGATGCAGCATTTTTTTCCTATAGCATATTCTCCAATATTTTTTTCAGATTTCTTTTAATTGACCTTAGCAAATCATCTCCACCAACTTCCCTTGTGTTACTTGCAGAGTCTAGTTAACTGAATTTCAGCAAGTTGGTTTTCCTAAATTTAACGTTACTTCATTTTATTTCATCCTTAATTTCATCACTTCTGTTCAGAGCACTCCCAAGTTGTATTTTTTCAGTATCATCTTTGAAGGATGACTTTGATCTGTTGGTTCTGGGGCAGCAAGTGAAAAATATCAAAAGAATATACATTTCAAAAATGACGTTTTGGGAAGTATAGGATTACAAACTGTATCAGATAAAAACTCATTTAAACATTTGTGATCAGAGCCTAATCCTTCCAATCAGTGAACACTCTCAGTTGCAAGCACCTTGTAAAACACACCCTGTAATGAATAATATTACCCTTGGAATAGTAGCCAATTGAATTTGGATAGCTTGTTTGCCAGCACATTCATACATGTGGGTTTGGGCGTGAGGTGGGGAGGAGTGTTATTCACCCAGTTCTTTCGACAACCAAGATTTTCATACAAATATTGCAAAAGAATAAAAAATTAAAAATCAAACATAACATTCAGAGCACATATTGTCTGTGGCTGCTCAGCCAACCTCTCTTCCCACTAGCTCCCTTCTTCCTGCTCTCAGCAAGAAGATATCCACTGGGCCAATTTTTTTTGTACAGTTTACTTTATTAGTGTTTGTGAATGGCAAATAAATCTGTGGAATTAGGACGTGTTTCACAACCTGAAACAAAGAGCCTTAAATGGATCACAGTTTTGTTGCGGGAAATGCTATTCAGCTACTGCGAGCTGTCAGTATTTTTGACAGTCTGGATTTTGAAATATGTTAGGTAACAGAATCCTTGGTGGCCAGAGGAGCTGAAGTGTAAGCAGCTGACTTAAACAAAGGCAATTTGGAATTAAATTTTCATTCAGTAAGCAGGCTGACCATTATTTGTATTTTCCTGATTGTTTTTGAAAGCTTTGCAAATGCTAAGCTTGTGCATGAAATGCTAGCAGTGCTTTGATGTTTCCTGGCCCAGACACCAGCCTTCCATCTTTTTTACTTTAAAATCTTATCCAGCACTAAAGTAGCTCATCAAATTAATGCAGTGTCTGGTCAAGTTTAGGAAAGCTAGTTGCAAATCTGACGTAGGAAAGACAAAAACAAAAATAAGGAAAAGAGGATGGAAAAAATGCATTTCAACATTTCTCTCTCAAAGAACAAATGTGCAATCTGCAGTAAAACTAAATGGCAGAGTCCACACTTCCAAGTGTCTGGTAGAATTTGTCCTATAGCTAAATTATTCTGAGGAGCATAAGCAACTTAATAAATGACGCTTGCCTCTTTCTAAGAATTATGCATATCATATTGCATATTACAAGGTTTTATACATATGGACAGAAAAGCAGGCGGATTCAAGAAAACGTGTTATATTTAAGGCTTACTTGCTACAAGTACACACCTGCACTCCAGAAACAGTGCCACCGGAGTCCTCAACCACAACAGTCACAAAAGAACAAACTCTGTTCTAACATATGACAGAATGAGGCTAAAGCCTTAAATTTATGGTCTTAGCACTGCAAAAAAAATACACTGAAGAATCCCACACAACTTTTAATCTCACTTAATGGCTCAAGAGACAACTGTTGTAAATTCACATGAATTACAGAATGATTACACTGATTTTTCAGTTGGGCATTCAAAGGGTCTCAGAATTGCATCAAGTCAACAGAATATCTTACTATGGTTCACTCTCTAGAAAAATATAGTTTTCCATTTAATTCTACTATCTTTAGAGACCTTTTATAGAATACCATTATCCTCCTATAGAGTGAAGTTATTCCAATTGTTACATTCCATAGGTTCTTTTTATATAGGCAGGTCCCTGACTCCTTTAGTCTTTGTCGTTCAGATGGGTACTAAGTGGTTGCCAGAGAAAATTTTGGTTTGAGATTTTTAGAGTATCTACTTCCCCAAAGTTTGGGAATACTCAGATCAATAAGGGCTTTGAATATATACAGAGTTTCTACAACCTGAATTTCAGCGTGAAGTTAGATTTAGGGATTTTGTTCAGATCTATCTTTACTTATTATTTTGAAATGTTTATGCGGATAGATGCATTGAACTAGACACCACAGAGCACATAAAATTATAGATCGTTAATCAGGGGAATTTTATTATCTGTCCTTTTTGGAAGTGCTATAAATGAGACAAATACTTCTGCATTTTCAGAAGGCATTAAAATTGATTCCCATTTTAACTGTGGGGCACTGCAATTGCAAATAAAGTAGCCTGTCTATAAAACTGACAGTACCTTTTAACACTTACTTTTCTTCTTGCAAACTTGTCATAAACAAGCACGAAAACTATCTTTAGTCTAGCTCCATGGCATTTCACAGGTCATACACCTTCAACGCTGGCTTACAGAACCTTGCCAGCAAAACACAAGGTGTCACCTCCAACAGCCAGCAATCACAAATTTACCAAACTCATCATCTTTTAGGATGTTCTACAACTTAATACCATTTCAAAGAAAACTGTCTTTCTTGTTTTTCCAAGGGACAGGCAGACATTTAGCACCTGGGAGAACTGCATGCGCCTAAGACTGGCAGAGGCAGGCGCCTTTCAGAGAGAAGGTGCATCCCTCCAAGAGGAGCCCAGGACACATGTGGCACCTCACACCCACCTGTGCTAACTGACACTTCACCACAAGAAAGCACACTGCGGTGGGAATGCCCTTCGCTATCACAAGCGCTCAGCTCTGCGGTGCAGGGAGCTCGCCTACTGAGGCTAGCGAGAACCCTTATCGCAGGTTTCCTCACTTTCCTGGGTGGCTTGAACACGCTGAGGCTGAACTGCAGCCAGCGAAGGAGGGCAGTACACTGCCTGTTCAGCATGGCCCCAGTAAGTGAACAGGGTCTAATGAATCTGCCCCAACCCTTGCCAGTCATCACTTTTCCATCGCACGTCTTCAGAAGTATCACATTCACGACGTTTGTAACACAAATCTCTGCTGAACAGAGGTGAAGAGCCACACTTAGCTAAATTATTCAGCAGGTTAGAGTGTGCATGGAGCCCTGGTACAAGACTGCTGATTCAGCTTCTTTGGCCAGCATAACTGAATTGCCTTGCAGCCTCATTGCAGGTCTGTAAGAATTAGTACCTAGGTCAGACCAAACTACCGCTTAGACTCCTGAGTAAAACTGAAAGTAGAGGACAACAGGATACAAATGAGCCTGCTATCCAAGCAGACACTTTGATAACAAACGGCTGTTTAGCCACACTATGACGTACATGAAATTGCTGAATAACTCTGAACTTGGTCTTATTTTTATTTCTGCATTTAGTGCTGCATCACTAACTGAGAGAGTCCGTCTTTATAAGAAAGTACATGTTTTTATAAAGGATGTCAGATCTTTGTAAAACAATTCCAAGATAAAGCAAAATCCATTTCCAATCCTAGCCGAGATGCAGAGGGGGGAAAAAACCTTTAAAGGAGGTGGGAATCTTTAGTAGTTATGCATGTAATCAAGTTTCATGATTTGAACAGGACTTGAAAATGTATATGATATTTTTGTTAAAGCTAAAAGCAATGTTCTAAGCACACACCACCACAGAAATTCTATAATGACATGTAAAATTAGTAACCAAACAGTTAAAGATATGTTTTTTACATTTCATTTACATTGGCTCTGCATTTAAATATTTTTCCATAATGATAAGGGGTCTTATACATAGCTTTATATTCAGTAAAGTTAAATCAGGAATTGATTTGGCTCTGTATTCTTTCAGCTAAGACTGTAAATACCAGTGTCCTGCTCTGTATGAATATAAATGGCCTCAGTGGAGTTTTGCCAGTTTATAGCACCAGAAAATCAAGGCCAGGGGATCAAAGGGTCTTTTCCATAAGAGCAGGGATTTGTTTCCATGCCATCTTTTTCAAAAGGTTCTGAATTATCTGGTGATTACTCTCCATACTCAAATTATTTTCTTTCAGTGGCACTGTGTGTACACAAATGTATATTATACCTTTGTGCATTAATATAAATGTATTTAGAACCATAATAATGTCTGAGTCAGACAGATTTGTCTGCATCTCTTTTCATTTCTTCAGTTTTTATCTTACTCTTTCACAACCATTACCTCAGCAAATAATTACTCTTCCTTTTAAACCCATAAGGAATAATTGAGCATTAATAATATCTGAGCTTGCACCACAGCCAGCCAAGGAGATTCTCCCCATAACTCAGAATCCACCAAGACCATGGAAAGAAAAGGTCAGTATCCTTCTGGTAACACCCAAGTAAGCCACAAGTTTAATACAGATAAGCTTACTGACTGATAATGGATGCATATCTCAATTGCACTTCAGGCATCAATGAAGTCACAAATACAGAGGGATTAGGGAGCTGCACCACACAGCCTTCACTTCTAACAGGTTCGCCCAACATCAGAAATTTTGCAGTTCAAAATCCTTGTCAGTGTGGTAGGGAGAAAATCCTATTCCCTACTGCAGCAGCCCCTAAGTCGATTCCAAGTAGTACTCAAAGTTTCCTGTTCCACGCGTGAGTTTTCCCTTTAATTCTTTTGGAAACAGGAAAAATGTTTAGAAAAATCTGTAAATAGAAAAGGACTAAGTCCTTCACCAAGCCCTGCTGAGAATATCAAATATTAAAGAGAATACAAGCTACAAGAGGAAGAGATACATACTATTCAGACTCCCAACCACCTCGCAAACACTGAAACAATTCCAGGTAACTAACTCCATGTACATGGATAAAATTTAACATGCACATAAAGTATGTTCTTAAAAAATACAGCCTGGTAATGGAGAAGAGGAAAATATGCCTCCTCTGTGAAGGATAATCAAAGGAAAGGTACAAGCCAAAAACAACTACAGGGGCAGGCCAATAAAATGTCACGTTCAGAAAATGGAGCCTACATTGCCTAATCTCCACTGTGATATTCACCTCTGGTAACAAAGAGCAAAAATCTAACTTAGGAGTGGTGTAAATATCAGTGAATAATTATCCCCATTTCTCTGCGTAAGATGGATGTCACTAAAGAGTTCCAAATTTGTTGGGCGTTCTGCAGCAAAGGTTTCTCTATATCAAACAGAACAAGATAATGACTATACTGAATGACACAGAGCATAATAGGTACTCTGAACATTTGGTAAGAGAATCATCTGCCTATGAGAGAAGGAACTGAATGGCTGGATGTGCCCCTAATGTACACAGAAAAATTGATAATTATCAGAAATGCACTTAGAGATTCCAGAGCTGATTTGGCCTGAAGATCATTTCAAACGCCTGGACAAGTTTTATCATTTATCACTCTACTGACAATAGGATTCCGACAGGACTGATCTATAGTCTGTGTGTCTCACACCTTTCTAAAAAAAACACACCAAAAAAGTTCCAAATTCATCATTCCACACACCCGCAGAAGTCCACCTTTATTCACGGTTGGTCTTTGTCTGCAGGATAGCAAACTCTGTACACGGAGGTGTCTTGGACTGAAGGTTCCTTACTTTATCTTTGCTATACATACATACGTTAATGAGGTTGTCTCCCTTATTTTTCTGTGGAGGCTTTTAAAGGGCAACCTTGCTATCTTTGTACAGCAGTTCTCAATTTCTTCCTCCCAGATTTGCTCATGGAGCTCTTCCAGCACTTGCTTCTTATCCCTCCTATTTATATACATTATCAGTATCTTCCAGAAGAAGATGAATTAATAAATAGATCTGCTCAGGAATTTTTAGCTGAATGTTTCACTGGAAAATTCCAGTTGGATTTGAAGCACTTAATTCAAAATATCTTGGGTTCAGCAAAACACTTCAATGAATTTAAATGAATTCACATTAAAAAAAAAAAAAAAAAGATAAAAAAAGATGTTCCCCAAACAACAGTAGAATCTTCTATACAGCTAATTGCATCAAAAACTTTTTTAACTATAACACAGGCATCCTTCCGAGCGTAGATGTTAAAAATAAATTTCTCATTACCTTCTACCAGCAAGGTAATGTACAGGCCAGTTTTTCTATACAACTATTTGTAGTTTTATATCACTCTCCTTAAACATCTTGTCGGAGACCACTTTCTTTTCTGGTTTTTGTTAAATCTCACTCTTAAATTATATCCTCCTAAACAACGTAAATACCACTCCTCAAAACAAATGCTATCCAGATTTCAGGGGTGCGTGATTATGGTCTACAAAATTACTGACCCAGAAAATTTCCTTTGGCACATCAAAGCACCTTTCTTTGCTTTTATATAAATCGCTGACAATGGAGCAGCCAACCAGCCACAGGGGTTTCATCCAGAGCCTCTAAACAACTTGTGGTTTGGTATCTAGTCTGTCTGCTCAGGCACTCTTCCCATATTCATCATGTTAATCACCCACTTCAGAAATAATGGAGATAGGCCAAGGACAAAGCGTTGGTCAATAAACTTCAGCTAATGCAGTTATACCAGACAAAGACCAATAAAACAACTCAGTGTCATGATGTTAAACAAAGGCTCAATAGCAAGGCTTCTACAGTAAGCTGAAAAGGAAATGAATTCTAAACACCTTGTAGCAAGAGTACATACAAGCTGTGTCAGAGATGTACACTCTTCTCTCCCACCCATACTACCTGCCCTTTACTCAGCTCCAGAGTTTGCTGTATTTCAGTGATGCTGTCTGTAAGCCATAAGCTGGTATTTATAATCATCTCCTGTAAAAAAAATGTAAAATCCAACAGCCTTTCAATACCAGTTCCTTTAACAGATGAGAGAACTATTTTTTCCTCTGTGCTGAAGGCTTTCTGTGGCACTTCATGGTTTAATTTTTAGCAGTTGCACCACATCAATTTTGATCAACTCAAAAGTTTATTGTAAACAGGTATATTTATTTCTCTGCAGAATGAAGTAATCCAAAAGACAAAGAAAAAAACCCACCCAACATTCCCAGATTTATTCACTCATAAAACTCTGTATATTTAAGCCTTATTATGATAGGGAAAGGGTTTAAAGACTGGTTTGTCGGCTGCAAAAAGCTCTTATTTGCATTACTGAAAGAACTAGGTAAAAGGCAGCTTTCGGACCAGCTTTGCTCTAGTCAGGAACTGAGTCAGTATCAAATATAAGCCAGAGTAGCCACAGTGCTCTTCCAAATTCCACCAGCTTTTCTTGGTCCCATGGAGTAACTAGTTCAGCGCACCTAGCCTGTGCCAATATAGGATTCACCTCACTCAAGGATTTTTCTACAAAAGGGAAGTTATGGCTGCCATTTGAGTCATCCTTCCAACTGCTTTGTACCAGCTGGAAAACAACGAAATAGCTGAGCACTGGGGCCTAAAAATATTAAAGGTCACTGACCTATACAAAAATCCCGTTGGGTTTAGGGACCTCCTTAGCCAACCCCCATTCCTAAGCAAATCAGTGTACAGACATTAAAAAGGAGTGGAAATTCTTCCTCTCTGGCTGAAGGGCTACTATACAAGCAGCTCTGGGTAAGCACCACCTTCCTGTTCTGTGTTTTCATTAGTATTAGGAGGAGGAGGTACAGGGAAAGGCACCCTCAGGCTCTGAGGCACCTTGGTAGAACAAACAAAAAAATCTTGACGATGTCATTTACTGGCCACATAGATAAAAACACTAAATAGGGGTACAATGAAGAGCTAGATTTACCCCCTAAAAATGTTATTTCAACAGCATTGCACAGAATGCCTTTGACCCAGTCTTCAGCTCATGCTGACTCAACATCTGTTCCCGATTTCTTCTCTTCAGACAATTCTATAATGGCCTTCAGCTCAGCTTCAGAGAACTTAGGGGTCAGTGCCACATTGTCATAATCAAATTCTTCATCAAGTGAGAATGGTTGAACATCATCCCCTAGTAGCTGTAATGAGGAAAAACAGATACATAAATAATATTGCTGCAAGTGATGATCAGGAAGCTCAAAATATAAACTTCTAATTAATATTTAATTAAACATTTTTTTCTGATTCTAGCAATCTCAGCTGATTAAGCTCTTTTTTAAGTAAAAGAATAAATTCAATTATTCAATTTGACCTAATTTAAGCCATTTAATGTGCCCCATTTGTACTGTACTGTATCTGAATGAATATCATTAGCTAATTTTGCTCAAGGCAAGGAATCTAAAAAGCTCCCCTGCACACATCTATTAAATTCAAGCCACTTGTAGTGGCAGGGCTGTAGGGATATGGACAAGTCATGTACAGCTGTGTTAAATTTCAAAGACAGATTCCATATCCTTAAAATTTGGGCTAGTATCACATAAAGCTCCAGTGTACACACATCTGATACTAATGTAACATCCCTCCCAGAAAACAGTTTCAGCAAAGGAAATGCCTGGAATGAGCAAAATGACAAATAAAAAATTTTAGACTCTAATAATTTCTTTTCACCATCTCAGAGATATGCTATTGGCTGTTTTGGATTTCTTGCAGGATGAACAGAGTGGCTTATTGCATTTGCCAATATTTGCTTTGTTGACATAGTATATAGCATTTCTGTATTGTTCCTCACTGAAATATCTTTGAATGCTCTGCCTATAAAATCAAATAACAAAACAAATAAATATGGCAGTCTGCACACTGATAAAGAACTGCAGGGGGCTGTGACACAAAAGGTTTATAGTAAGCAGTTATATAAAATTAATTCTGGAGGTACACAGGACACACAGCCTCACTTCCTAAACTGTACAGGAGTTCTCCCTGTCTTTTGAGGAGTTAATATAAAATCTCTAGAAATTTCAATCATGTCAAATAGCACAACTCCTCAAAAGCTCTGCGTTTCAAAGATTTAAGTACTTCAGTGCCAAATCAGCAAAACATTTAAACACCTGCTTATTTTTGCAAACTTCTGATGATTCCTCAATGAAGCCACTGACGAATTTAAAGTTAAAAATATACTTCTTCGTTTTGTTGAAAGGGAGGAAGAACACTCAGCATCTTATGGTCACTGCTCAGTTTAGAAGGCACAGTATCCCACACAATTTCTGGTAACATTTTGTAAGAAGCTGTATTGACACAGTTAATGCCATCTAATAAGTCAGAGAAGTGATAGCTGGATTCCTCTCTGGTGGCCAGGCAGGTACCTGACAGACGTGGCAGTGAGTATCTTGTAAACATCTATATAAATGTCCATACGCTATCCTAGGTAAACCATCATTAACTTTTAGAAATAGCACATTCACGAAATGTTCATATGAAAAAAAGTCTGCACACAAGCTCTCTCTTCTGTCAAGGCTAAGGTCAACTCCTTGACCTCCTCATCATATTCACATACAGTTTCATCTTTTCCACAGGCAAAGACTCTTAAAATTCCATGCCAGTATGGGTACCAGCAACCGGGGTTCAATACTACCTGTCCCTTGCAGAAATACAAACCACTCATCTAAAATACGATGCAAGAAACAAATATGTTTCCCTTAGTTTGGTTGTAACAATATTTGGTTGTAACAATCATTTACCAGCAGTCCTGATTAACAGGTTAACAGGAACTATAACAAGGTGACCCACTTAGTGGATGAAGCAAATGCTGTGGATGTTGTTTACCTGGACTTCTGTAAAGCTTTTGACACCATTTCCCACAGCATTCCCCTGGAGAAATTGGCTGCTCAGGGTTTGGATGGATGTACTCTTCACTGGGTAAAAACTGGCTGGATGGCTGGGCCCAAAGAGTTGGGGTGAATGGAGTTAAATCCAGCTGGCAGCCAGTCACAAACGGTGTTCCCCAGGGCTCAGTGTTGGGGCCAGTCATTTTTAATATCTCTATCAATGGTCTGGATGACAGGATTGAGTGCACCCTCAGTAAGTTTGCAGACAACACCAAATTGGGCAGGAGTGTTGATCTGCTCAAGGGTAGGAAGGCTCTGCAGAGGGATCTGGACAGGCTGGATCGATGGGCCGAGGCCAGTTGTACAAGGTTCAACAAGACCAAGGGCTGGCTCCTGCACTTGGGTCACAACAACAGGCTTGGGGAAGAGTGGCTGCAGAGCTGCTCGGCAGAGAAGGACCTGGGGGTGCTGGTCGACAGCCAGCTGAACATGAGGCAGCAGTGTGCCCAGGTGGCCAAGAAGGCCAACAGCATCCGGGCTTGTATCAGGAATAGTGTGGCCAGCAGGGGTAGGGAAGTGATTGTGCCCCTGTACTCGGCACTGGTGAGGCCACACCTCGAATCCTGTGTTCTGTTTTGGGCCCCTCACTACAAGAAAGACATTGAGGTGCTGGAGTGTCTCCAAAGAAGGGCAATGAAGCTGGTGAAGGGTCTGGAGAGCAGGTCTTACGAGGAGAGGTTGAGGGAACTGGGGTTGTTTAGCCTGGAGAAGAGGAGGCTGAGGGGAGACCTTATCACTCTTTACAACTACCTGAAAGGAGGTTGTAGTGAGGTGGGGGTTGGTCTCTTCTCCCAGGTTACTAGTGATAGAATAAGAGGAAACGGCCTCAAGTTGCATCAGGAGAGGTTTAGATTGGATATTAAGGAAAATGTCTTTATTGAAAGAATGGTCAGGCATTGGAACTAGGCTGTCCAGAGAGGTGGTTGACTCACCATCCCTGCAGGCATTTAAAAGACATCTAGATGTCGCACTTCACAGCATGGTTTAGGAGACACGGTGGTTGACAGTTGGACTTGATGACCCTAGAGGTCTTTTCCAACCTTAATGATTCTATGATTCTATGATTCTATGAATATTTGTTACCACATTATATTTAGCTAAGCTACAAAGAGTTTAAATCAGAGTATGCCTTCATAGGGATTCTGCTTCTTCCTCTGCCAACATAATTATAAAAGTATACACACATTTACTATGCTCTTGTCTTGACCTTCATGTCATTCCAGGAACATTTTATGCATGTGCAGAGAAATACTGGAAAAACTTTTGTTTAAAAAAGTCAACCCCAACTGAAATTAGATGCCAAAGTAGAACATACCCAACTTCACTGTTACCCACTCATTGCACATTTGAAAAGTTTATTCACATTGCATATTTATCAGTGTGCTTCATCTCTCAAATGAGTACTCAAAGCACTAGGGATTCTTTTTTTGCTTCTTCTCCCAAGAAGCCATTCACTTCAACCTCCCACACAGACAAGCAATCTAAAATTTTTATACTGCAAACTGCAATTTTGATATATTTCAAAAGGAAGACATTTTGCAATGGAACACTGAATCCTCTGAGCTGATCAAGTTATTATCTTGTTATTTTTGCCTAAGGAGCTGAGAGAAATATGTGAATTTCAGGTGCCTAATTTAACATCTAATTGAAATCTTTTTGAGAGCTCTCTGGGAATAGAATTTTACTCTATTAGAAAACTGCCAGTTTGCTTAAGATTGCTCCTGTGATTTACTCCGTGAAGAAAAAATAATTTTCATTTACAGTTCCTGCATGTCCAAATTAAAGGGCAAAAGAATGTAATGTTCATATTAATAACTGAAGTATTTTGCTAGAGGCTGTTTTACAAAGTAATGTTGTGAATGGGGCACCTTAAAGTTGAGACTTTGAAAAGTCTATTAAAAACTGGCAACTGAGTTCTTTTTATTAATCTGTGTGGAGTTACAGTTAACTGATCAGCTTGTCTCTGTCCTTCTAAAACCTTTATTTCTGTGTAATTATGGCACTCTATGATTTACTTGTTCAAATTATGTAAAGGAGGCACATACACTCACCAACGATTTCACTGTATAATCAAGGGAAAACTAACTAGTTCAATAACAATAAGTAAAAAAGGGGGACGGAAGGCATGTATGCTATGATCTCATATAAACTTAATATACGCTGGGGTACTTGGCAGAAGAAAAAGTTTGTCTTGCACCGGACTGGGACTCAATAAATCTTGACCAATTTTACACTTCTGCTTCATCATTCTGGACAAGTCACTCAACCTCTGTGTCTTTACTGGCCTCTGAGAAGATGTAACTCTTCCATCGCCTTTCACTTAGTCAATCCTGCCTTTAAGTTCTTCCATGCTCTTATTGCATTTATGCATAGCACTTACCAGAAACAAACCTCTGCTGAGGCCTATCAGTAAAACCTTAAACCAAAGGAACTGAATGGAAGCTGTATTTTAGGTTATAGGTGCTGCCATTCCACAAATAAATATAAAATGATAGGCATTGTAAATACTTTTTTGAATGCTCAAACTAAAGGCAAACAATGGAGAGTAGAAGGGTTGAATTTCCTAATCCCAGCCATATAAAAATTAAGCTTCTAGATTAAGGTTGTTAATGAGCTAAAAAAGACCCAGCCTGAGAGTCAGCCTGTGGAGAGAGATATTATACATCTTAGGACAAATGCCTACAGCAAGCGGGATGAGCTATTTTCTGGAGATGCTTATCTCCCTCTCTTGATGACAGAAGGACTAAATTAGATGAAATTGAAAGCTGAAGTTAGGTGAGATGAACCCCACTTTGAATGCATGTTTATAGTAAATGGATGGAAAATACGCATTCAACTGCACTCATATGTATGAAGCAGGGGAAACAAGAACAAATAAAGACCCTAGGAAGCAGTCATTAAGATATACTGTTTATTAAAAAAACCCAAACTCTGTCTTTTATTAAAGAAAGTAGTAAGTAGAAATAAAGGAGAGAATAAATATCTGGATAGGGAAGGTAAATGTTCTATGGTAATGTACTTCAACCATGAAGTGAATGCTCTTTCAATTTACAGTGGCCTGTGGGAAGTCATGTATGCTGCACTGTCAATACTGAAATCCAAGAATATATTTATGTCTAAAACCTGGGAAGAAAGATGAAACAACGTTGGTGGACAAAACAAATAATTTGCTGTCATTCACTAAGCCTCTTCCCAATGGCTTTTGACAGAAAACATTTTCAGGGAGGCAAGTTGTTCTTTAACAATTAGCCAAGTTATACACTGGGTCTTAGCAGAGCTTCTCTTTTTAGATTTTCCCTAGCAATATGTTCTGAGATACACACCTTCCCCTAAAGTCCTTCAGAAATATATTCATAGCCTAGATATCTGTTATCTTGAATTCCACTATTAAGCTTGTTTATTTTTCCCAGGGAACAGTTCTACACTGTTTATGAAAATCGACTAGGCAGTCAAATTCTGTTGACCTTCCCTATCAGATTTGTTTTGATGGACAGAAAACAGTCTCATTTCAAAGCACGGATGTCTCTAGGAGGGCAGACTTTAGCCTGTGTAGTAGCCTGGATGACAAGAGTCCCTTGGGAGGCGGTCCTGAAGGCCAGAGGAGTCCAAGAAAGCTGGGCATTCTTCAAGAAGGAAATCGTAAAGGCACAGGAACAGGCCATCCCTCTGTGATGAAAGACATCAGGCAGGGAAGAAGACTGGCCTGGCTGAACAGAGAGCTTTGGCTGGAGCTTAGGAAAAAAAGAAGAGAGTGTATGACCTTTGGAAGAAGGAGCAGGCACCTCAGGAGGTGTCGTGAGGCTATGCAGGGAGAAAATCAGAAGTACTAAAGCCCAAGTAGAACGTAATCTGGCTACTGCTGTAAAAGATGATTAAAAAATGTTTCCATAAATACATTTACAACAAAAGGCAGTCTAAGGGGTATATCCATCCTTTATTGGATGCGGGCGAAAACATAGTGACAAAGGATGAAGAAAAGGCTGAGGTACTTAATGCCTTCTTTTCCTCAACCTTTAATAGTAGGACCAGTTTTTCTCCAGCTGCCTGAGCTGGAGGACACAGACAAGGAGCAGGATGAAGCCCGCATAATCCAAGGGGAAATGGTTAGTGACCTGCTACAGCACTTAGACACACACAAGACTGTGGGGCCAAGAGTACTAAGGGAGCTGGCAAAAAAGCCCACCAAGCCACTTTCAATCACTTACCAGCTGTCTTGGTTAACAGGGGAGATCCCAGTTTACTGGAGGCTAGCAAATGTGACCCCGATCAACAAGAAGGTCCAGAAGGAGGATCCGGGGAACTACACGCCTGTCAGTCTGACCTTGGTGCTGGGGAAGGTTATGAAGCAGATCATCTTGAGTGCCATCATGTGGCACATACAGGACAACCAGGTGATCAGGCCCACTCAGCATGGGTTTATGAAAAGCAGGTCCTGCTTGACTAACCTTATCTCCTTCTATAACAAGGTGACCCACTTAGTGGATGAAGCAAACGCTGTGGATGTTGTTTACCTGGACTTCTGTAAAGCTTTTGACACCATTTCCCACAGCATTCCCCTGGAGAAATTGGCTGCTCAGGGTTTGGATGGATGTACTCTTCACTGGGTAAAAACTGGCTGGATGGCTGGGCCCAAAGAGTTGGGGTGAATGGAGTTAAATCCAGCTGGCAGCCAGTCACAAACGGTGTTCCCCAGGGCTCAGTGTTGGGGCCAGTCATTTTTAATATCTCTATCAATGGTCTGGATGACAGGATTGAGTGCACCCTCAGTAAGTTTGCAGACAACACCAAATTGGGCAGGAGTGTTGATCTGCTCAAGGGTAGGAAGGCTCTGCAGAGGGATCTGGACAGGCTGGATCGATGGGCCGAGGCCAGTTGTACAAGGTTCAACAAGACCAAGGGCTGGCTCCTGCACTTGGGTCACAACAACAGGCTTGGGGAAGAGTGGCTGCAGAGCTGCTCGGCAGAGAAGGACCTGGGGGTGCTGGTCGACAGCCAGCTGAACATGAGGCAGCAGTGTGCCCAGGTGGCCAAGAAGGCCAACAGCATCCGGGCTTGTATCAGGAATAGTGTGGCCAGCAGGGGTAGGGAAGTGATTGTGCCCCTGTACTCGGCACTGGTGAGGCCACACCTCGAATCCTGTGTTCTGTTTTGGGCCCCTCACTACAAGAAAGACATTGAGGTGCTGGAGTGTCTCCAAAGAAGGGCAATGAAGCTGGTGAAGGGTCTGGAGAGCAGGTCTTATGAGGAGAGGTTGAGGGAACTGGGGTTGTTTAGCCTGGAGAAGAGGAGGCTCAGTGGAGACCTGAAAGGAGGTTGTAGTGAGGTGGGGGTTGGCCTTTTTTCCCAAGTGACAAGCAATAGTATGAGAGAAAATGGCCTCAAGTTGCATCAGGAGAGGTTTAGATTGGATATTAGGAAAAATTTCTTAACCAAAAGGGTTATCAAGCTTTGGAACAGGCTGTCCAGAGAGGTGGTTGACTCACCATCCCTGTAGGTATTTAAAAGGCACATAGATGTGGCACTTAGGGACATGGTTTAGTGGTAGACTTGGCAGTGTTAGGTTTACAGTTGGACTTAATGACCTTAAGGGTCTTTTCCAACCTTAATGATTCTATGATTCTATTCCAGGGAAAACCTTTTTCTCTTTCTAAATGAGCCCCATCATAAGCAATGCAAGACTTAATTTTCAAGGCTAGGACAATCTGAAGCAGTGAAGGATTTTAAAATGGACCTTTTCAGTCTTGACAGTCGTAAAAATCAGGCGACAGTTATATTATCTAAATGAAGGCACAAATATGTGTATAATTTAGAGGAAAGACTGCCCTCATCTTGAGTAGCCAGGAACCAACCAAATGATTGTGAAAATCCTAAGTCATTCTTTTTGAAAAATGCAGCAACCCTTAATCAATGTAATAATATTCAGTTTCTCTTTCATAACCCAACTTTTCCTCAAATGGAAATGGGTTTTGCATGCAGTGGGATCTTCATCTATTTTTCATTAATTATAAGGAGTCATATGCAATCCTTTAGGAACACTGCAGGCTGCTACAACCATCCTTCTTTGGTTTTATACAGAAGTTATCAAATGACAAAACTATAAAACCTAATTCTAGGGGGTTTTTTGTGTCTGCCAATGGATATTTCTCAAGGTAAAAACCTTGAATTATGTCAATCCTTAGGGAAAAGGAGTTAGTATTTTTATTCACAGAATGGTAGGTATTAAAGCTTGAAAGGTCATTTTAGAACATTTACTTTTTCCAAAAGCAGGCTTGTTCCTCACAGTAAAGAGTTTATTGCAAAGAACTAAACACAATTGAGCTCAGGAAAGGAGGCACCATATGCACTGCTATTACTTCAATCCTTCACTGGTCACGCGTCATTTATAAACTTGATTTAAGCCTCACAGGACATCAATAAGCATATGAAACTATCAAAATGGCCCATTTTAGCCAGAAGCTAACTTCAGCTTCTATTACAATGATCAGGCAGGAGAAAGAAGTGGTGACGAGTTCTCTGCCTTAGGAACATCCCCAAAAGTTAATGCTCATGCTGACTATAAGCCTGTGAGTAATCCACACCTTCTGTTCCAGTTTGAAAAGAACTGAAATTCTGGGGGAAAATGGCAATTCTAAATTAAAGCTTGTATTGATTGTCTGATTAAAAGACTCAGACTCCATAATGCAAACCTCTCCACACCAGACCTAGACAACAAAGATGCTCAGCAGCATCTTGCTACTACTAATTTCCAAGAGGACAAATCCCAATTCTGATCACAATATATTCTAAAACCCTTTTTCCTTTTAAATGTCACGTTAAAGAGATCATTCACTACCTCCTTATTGCAGAAGACGATTCCCATATTCAGCCCAATGAGGACTGCAGGAGGTTGTTAGATGATGAGATCACTGGAAATTTAATTGGCCCATCATTCTACGAAAGCAATGATTTGTTTAAAGGGCAGGAAGTGCAAGAGTTTACTTGAATACCCGGTGACTTACACCAGTTAAATATTAAAAAGCCCACATACAGTTTGAAGTACTCAAGTACACGTTTTGAAATTGTAGGATTATATAGTAGCAGTGTGCAAGATAAAATAGTACCTTTCTATTAGAGTGTTTATCTCAAATGTAAATGTATTTAAGAATTCATTAATAATTTAAAAATTAATAATGTGATTTGTTCCACACACTGCATCTATCTCCCTCTTGTTCTTGTGGAAATAATATTAGAAGCCAATAGGTAAAAACACCCACTCCAAAGCCCCAATGTTTAAATAAATAAATCTGACTTAAATAAATAAATCTGACTTCATACCTCTTGGGCTTTGCTGTCCAATGGCTGTGGAACTGACAAGGTTCTGAACCTCAGCTGAACAGGCTTATCAAAGAATGGTGTACAGTAAGTCACTGTCTGTTCCACTTCTCCTGGGAGAACTAATGACCCTGCTGAATAAAAAATAGTCAGCTTTACCCTTCCATTCACTGTATAACTTAGCAAAATCCTGCGTAAAATTCTGTAGCGCAGACACAGGCACAGGCTTTTTAGTCAAAGTGTGCTGTACTGTTGCAAAATATATAATATAGGCACCTATCTTTAAAACAGATCCATGCAGTCCTGAGCTAAAATCTGTAAAATAAAATACACTATGCTAAGGAAAAATCAAACTTGGTTGGAAACACACAGGTAGCTCTTCTTTCTTGAGGACACTGAATTAAAAATCTGGATGTAGACACTCCTAAACTCAGAGAACACCTGGGATTAGATTAATCTCTTTCACAACGAAGAAGGAAGGTCCTTAGCAGAGATGTTTGCAGTAGGTGTTACAAAATACCAGCCTGAATCCTGGTCTTGCCACTGATTAGCTGGGCATTGTCATTCAATTCTCTTTTGCTAGAGTTTCACCACCTGTACACTGGGTATAAAGAATCTTTGCAAAGCACCTTAACATGACTCTCCTGAACATTAAGTAAAAATACCTGGTAGACGTACTAATAGCTCCCACTACAGTGCCAGATGACTCTCTTGTCCAAGAATATTTCATGGATGTTTGTTCCTCCCTGAGGTTTCCAAAAAGAGGTACAGTACTTGAGAGAACTTCCCTATATCTGGGACACAGGAACATATACCCTTTCCACACAGGCAGGATTTGGTCCACAGTCCACAAATGCACAGACTTTCTCAATCACTTTTCCTTTACATACTTAAGCAAAATGTTCATACTGGGAACAGTGGGTTTGCTTTCTGTGACAGCCCAGAAGGATATGCCTTAGGTTTAGAAATATCTTTTAACATGAATCAGTCTCAGCTCTGTTACAGCACAGATGTGTCCATCTTGTCTCAGTAATGTTTTTATGATGGAACTTCAGGGGACCATATGTCTTGCAATTTAGTCGAAGGATTATGTAAATCTACCTACTATTTTTTCTGGCTGATACATAAGTTTCTTTACAGCTTTATGCTACATTTTAGTAGCTTGATGTCCTCTTGAAATCTCAGAATAAATTTTCAAAGCATTGCTTAAATGTTAGTTAATGGAACCAACAAGACGGTACATAAAGCCACAGTGAAAAGGAAGAAGTGGCGATTTACTTCTACCTGCACACTTTTACCACAGTAGTGCAGTCACAGACCTCTCGTTCTGCTGTAAATATGCATTTGAAAACAATGATTTCCTAGCTAAGTCTCTGTAAAAAATCCATGATCAAATTCTTCATTTGGTTTTCTTCTGGGAATTGTATACTATTTCGAAGCCAGTAGAATTTTCTTTTTAAAAGAGCTCAATTAATTCCCTTGGGTATCTCATTCCTGGGTTTTTGTCTTTTAGTTCATGATTCACATATAAGTTGTTTCCATTTTTCGTCCTTATTCTTTTGCTTGCTTATATCTCTCTCTTGTCACCAATGTGCTTTCAGTACTTGTTCTCAGCACAGCATCTAATCTTATTCTGCATCAGTTATACGAGAAAGCTTTCTGAAAAGAACAGTGCAGTCCACAGGTATACATGCTATGTCTTTACATGCTCTGCAACTGCTTTTTTCCAATCTTTCATAAACTCGGTCAAAACTATTTGTAGAACAGAATGATCATTTAAAGGCAATGGCATCTTCTGCTGTTGTTTCAAACTTGTACCCTAAAGATATACCCTCACTGAAGGAAGGAAAGCCTGGACATCAGGAGGTTTGTATCACCTCCTGATATAAACACTGATGATTTCTGTACTAAGAGCTTTCCCCACTTCACAACTGGCAAATCTGCAGAAAGAAGACGAGGAAGAAGCACTGTTATGCAACAGTCTGGCAATGGCACAGAAAGACAACTCTTAAAAATTAGGGCAACAGAAGGAAATTTATTTTTGCTTTTAGCTAGAAGTGCTTGTCTTACTCAGAAAGTCAATTCCACTATTTTAAGGCTCGTTAGTAATGCAAACAATGTTTCAAATTCCCTTCAATCACCCTGTAAGAATGTGGTAATCGACCTTTGTTTGCCAGTAGACATGCCAGAAACGAGCTTTGTCTCTCTATCCTGGCTGCATGACAGCATATGAAAGTCTAATCAGTAAATGCAGCTTTTCCTGATAATGTTTAATCAAGAAACTCCTTCAGAGAGAAAAATTAGGGAGTTTTGACAGTCCTCCTTCTCAGTGGGAGCTCCCAAAGGAACTGTAGGCTACTCTAAGTTCTAGCCAGTACCTCACAGCTGGTTTAGGCTGATGCTACAGCACTAGCGGATGATGATCCTAATTAAGCTGATAATTATGTTCTCTGTGGAGGTGATTAATTAACAACACGAAAGCCTTGGATACTGCCAATGGCACCATATATAGAGATAACTGAGCAGGCACTGCTATCAAAAAATCTGAGAAGAGTTTTTTGAAATGCACCTCTCCTCGTACCATGAAGAATCAACTTCCTGCATGATATGGTAGTGAACTCTGATGATTTTACACAAGTCTAGTATACTTTAATGAGGGTGTTTTTGGAAACTGATCAATTCTCTTCTCTTTAGTCCCTCCCCACATGATAGACCCACAAAATCTGAACACTGCTGAGTTGGGAGTTTCTGCTCATTCCGTACTATTGATGTTAATTATAAGTATAGAAAAAAATAATCTGTTGCCACAAACCTGATTTGAACTTTCAAGAGAGAAGTTCAGTCTTGCCTAAATCTTTAGCTTTCCTGTAGCCAAAAGGTGTCCAGCTATAGATACACTAACACATGTTTTACTGCTTTCAGATGCTGAATTTCACAAAAATGCTGTTGATGAGGAGCTGAGGAGGGAGGTAGTGATAACGAAAAAAGCTTAAAAGCTAAATTTTGCTGTGTCCTCTGATTCTCAGGATTCAGGCTGTTAGCCCCGAAGAGCTGCCTAGTGTGAAACCATCTCAAGGCAGTACTAAATGGTTTGCAGAGACTGGAGAAGAAAAAAGAGAGATTCACCAGCTGGGAGGAGCCCCAAGTTTGAAAAAATCAACAGAATTTAACTCTGAATCCTCTTCCTCAACATGATTTTTCTAGATGTAAATATAGGCTCAAAATATAAATGGAAAGATGTAGATTATGGAAAATAACAGATATTGGCATAATTTGCCTAAAGAATTATTTAAATAATTAAATAGCTATGCTTAGGCTCAGCTTCAAAGTAACTGAGTAACTTGGGTTCTCCTCAACCTCTGTGGGCAAGTTTACAGTACCTCAGGGCTCCAAGCCAGATTATGATGAGACTCTGATATCCTTGCCTATGCAGCCTCACCCATACATTTAATTAGTCCTATTTTCATTTTCTCTTGTATTTAAAAAAATAGCACACTCAAGGTCTCTAGGCACGCTTTTTACATATTTTGTAATTTATACAAATACTACTTATTATTACCTAACTATACTTCAAGCCCTGCAGCAAGTGATTTGTTACCAGTCCTGGAAAGGAATTCTGTTGCCAGAACATAGGTACTAGGCATTCTCCATCCATCCCTTGATAAAGCCTGATCATCTCTATTGTTGCCTTAAACTACTTAAGAGTTACAGATTAAATTCAGTGAGAAGGAGCGACTAAACAGTCCACCATACACATGCTGACTCTAGACGATGCTATGGTTTAGGGCAGCAATTTGACTTTGCCAATCATGGTTTACTGTGCCAAAGTTCCACAATGCAGAACATTGCCCTAGTTTTGGGCTTTCAGCCCAGTGCTGTCTAATGAAAATAGCTACAATGAATTTGCATACTGGCCAAATCTATGGGCTGCTTTTTTTTTTTTTGTAAGAAGCAGCTGTATTCATTTACACGTTAAAAGACATTGGATTTAGGAAAATAAGTTGGGGGAAAAAAAAGAAAAACCTATTAGAAAGATTTTCCCAGGACATCTCCCAAAAAGCATTGATTTAGACAGGATGTTTTAACACCTATTTTCTGTCATGCTTTTCACACTGTCAACTTTGAGCCGCTTCCCCTTAGGTGTGAATATTTATTGTATTAATGTACAGTTGCTAACTCAGCTAACTGATCTGCCCTTTAAAGCTAAATGAAGTACAGAGATGCTGAACTGTTGCCAATAACAAGTAGAGATAAAAGCTTGTCGTAATTATACTAGCAAGGTATGACATTTTTCACTGGGTGTCCTCGCTTGTTTTGCCGATACAAACTCTTAAATTTATCATTTGTTCTGATATACAGGTTGCAGCATTTAAAAAGACCAGCAACAGAATGACTTTCAAATTTGTGTCACATTATGCCTCACTTATAAACTAACTGGAATTCTTCAGAATTAATCCTTTATTAAAGTGGTCAATAGAGATATTATTTTATGTTACTTTATTATTACAAACAATAGAAGCAACACCATTTTATATTTTAACTTGCATTTTGTTGCTATGGTTTCTAGAGGAGTGAGATTACACCTCTCTTATTATGAAGCCTATCAAGTGGATTTTGACATGTAAGACAACTATCAAACCATAAATCCCGTTTTCTGCACTTAGGAGTTGTGCTGCTTTCAGCTGGGATAATTTTCTTCACAGTAGCTAATATGGGGCGATGTTTTGGATTTGTGCTGGAAACAGTGGTGATAATACAGGGATGTTTCAGTTACTGCCGAGCAGGGCTTACACAGAGCCAAGGCCTTTTCTGCCTCTCACCCCACCCCACCAGCGAGTGGGCTGGGAGTGTCCAAGAAGCTGGGAGGGGACACAGCTGGGACAGCTGACCCCAACTGACCCAAGGGATATTCCGTGTCATATGACGTCATGCTCCACATATAAAGCTGGAGGAAGAAGAAGGAAGTGAGGGACATTCAGTGTCTGTTACGGTGTTTGTCTTCCCCAGTAACCATTAGGCGTGATGGAGCCCTGCTTTCCCGGAGACGGATGAGCACCTGCCTGCCGAAGGGAAGGAGTGAATTAATTCCTTGTTTTGCTTTGCTCACACACACAGCTTTTGCTTTACCTATTCAACTGTTTTTATCTCAGCCCATGAGCTTTCTCACTTTTACTCTTCCAATTCTCTCCCCAGTCGTACCGGGGAGCGGGGGGCATGAGTGAGCAAGCAGCTGTGTGGTACTTAGTTGCTGGCTGGGGTTAAACCACAACAGGAGTCAAGGTGAAATTTTTCATCCTGATTCAACAACAATCTTCCACTGAAGAAGCCCTGGGCAAGACCCAGACTGTGGGTTTCCCGGATATAAATTTGGATGCTGTTCACTTTCCTTACAGAGTTTAGAAGGAATAACTAGCTTCTGGCTATGCAGTGTTTCAACGTTATAAAATACAATCTAAATGCTTAATATTGTTATTGAGTACTGTTGATTGCTTAGGGGTTGATATGACTTATTTCTGCACTGAGGCAGTCTGTGCAGGGAGTTTGTGCAGGAAGTGCTCTCTCATGGGAAGGGCTGAGGAGAGCAGAGACTGAAAGCCAAATCAAATGTCATGTAAAAAGCAAGTAGTTAGCACACTGATAATCTACAGTAGTGGTGGTATAATGTTATGTTTATTGTTTTTATAACCACCAATAAAGGCACTAACTGAAAGGTTTTCCCAATGTGACTTGCATAAAGTGCTATTCAGACAGTAGAAGCAGATGATAATTTTTGTAATTCTTATCTTATTCAAATGCAGTCTGTTCTACTAGGGGTTTTTAAACATATATGATTAACATTTACTCTTGCACAGACACAAATATACAGAAATGACTGAAAAGCCTGGAGAGAGAGAGGCAAGGTCTGGCATGGTCCAGAAAGTGGTGAGCTATCCCCAAGCTCTGGCAGACCTCTTCTCACTGCCCTGCTTGGCATTTTAGTGTTGGGCTTATTTCTCATCATCCAAATTGTGGTCTGTTTTGAACTAGAGATACCTAACAATCCTTCCATGAACTAGATGTAGACAATTCTCATTTCATTACTATACAAGTGAAATGAGGGTTCAGGCTTCTGCCAGTAAGCCCCATTTTGTTTTTTAATAGCTATTACCAGAATTTAAAACATAAACATAGAACAATGTCCTACAAAAGGAAAAATGGGCACATATGAACACTGTACTCAGAAGAAATCTCTGATGTCTGTACCTGATACAGGACTGCAATCTTACTCCCTCATGCCTGAAATGCCCAGGTTGGAGAAAGAATATTTGCTGTAAACCTGATTTATGATGGTTTATTATTTTCTTGTGAGTTACAGCCAAGCCCCAAATACTCATCAACTGAAAGCCTCTAAGCCCTCTGACTTCATAGGAATTCTGCACATACAGATACACATAATCAAATCTTTAATGGGTTAGACAGTCTAATCAAACGGCAATAACCAAGGTACTGTTAACTGTAACAGCTTCTTTCAGTGACCTTAGGCAAATCCCTTAATCTGTGTGGCTTGGTTTCTTTGTGCAGTCACAGGTATAGATGAGGGAAATATATTTAATCACTAAAAGGTTGTAAATTCTGGTGGTAATAAAGACCACACAAGCACCGATGATAGACAAATAACTACAGATACTAGGTTTCTATTTACTTTTTAGGGGTGGGACAGTTAAAATTATTATAGATATATGGAACAGTTCAGCATAACTCAAAATGCTTATAACTGGAATTCTTAAAGAAGTTCACTGTGAATTCAGAATTAGTCTGATCTATTTTAAGACCAGGATGAAATAATTTTAATAGGTAGGGACAACATTTTCATTAAATATTTCCACTTTATAGAACTCTCTCTTAGCACCCACATTACTTCTGTTGTAAACAAAATAATTTTAGTACAAAATAGAAGTGCAGAAAAATGTAGAAATGTTGCTATCAAGAATTGTACTGTAATTCTGAAAAAATCTTGAAAAAAACCAACCTGCCAACCAGGACACAGTATAATAAATATTCCTTATAATTTATTATCTCATTACCTCTTAGAGCAAGGAAATGAGTACTTTCTTTTGGGGAATTTGTGCAATTTGGGGAATTTTCTAGCAATAGAAAAGCTGAGGAAGAACATATTTTTTTGAGGAGAAATGGTGCTTTAAACAATGTCCATACTCTTGCATCCAAAGACAGACAGTAACAATGAATATGAAGTGGGGGGAACCTACCACTGCATGTCTCTTCGCCTGTGTCTATATCCTCCAAATCTAAGCACTTGTCCACCTGCCATAAAAACCAAAATTGGAAAATAGATTAAAATGTATTAATTCAATTTCTTATAGTGCAATCTAGAGCAAAGCAAAAAAGCAATACATTGCCTCCTTTATTTCCTCCATTCTCCCCTGTATTTTTCCAAGAAAGCATATGAATTTTATTTGAAATGTGTAACCCAAAGGAAATACTTTTAAGTATAGGCAAAGAATTGGTGCCAAAATTGCTGCATATCAACTAGAGCCATGGGAAAGGAGCTCAAGGTATACAGGAACTTAGTGGGAAGATGGAGAAGTAAAATATTTTCATAGGAAAAAGATACATGATAAGTTACTCTGCAGTTTTGCAAAGCTCACTGCATATAGCACAAAGGCAATACATGCTGTAGGCAAAGTACAGCTTGGTCCTTCTGTTTTGATACTAATGGTGAACTGAATGGGAAATAAAAAAGCTAAGAATTATTAAATTTTTAGTACTTCATCTGGGACATTGCACTACTGTTTTTTCAGGCTGATGTCCCTTCAAAACAGGCAAAACTATCTAAAACATTCCACAAGAAAGGAGGTTTCTTATTTCAGGTAGCACTCTGAGTAGATGCAGGGGGTGAGAGTGGAAGGCCTTTCCCAGCCTATGTGCAAATAGTGTTACCACGGAGGTTTTACTGCATGCACTGGGTAGTCTTCCGTGTTTCCATTCAGTAATTAGAGATGCTCTTAGATAATTTTTTCCAACCTGATTTGATACCATTCTCATCAACACTTACATAATCTTTACACTTTAAAAATACATCCTTATTAATATTTGAAAAAAAATTTGGATGGTCCCACTGACGGAAAAGAAATACATCAACAAATCCCAAGTACTCTGCAAATGAATAAAGCAAAAATCAGTCATATTCTACTCATAATCCCCACTTCAAAGAAAATAAAACCTCACCTTCACTCCTTCAGACAGACTGAGATCATTTCCATCAGAGCCACCAGCTTTCCGGCTCTCATTCATTACTGTCTGTAGACAGATAGGCAGAAATACTTATATGCACAAAACAGAACAAAAATCACAGTCGAATCTCCTACTGATTTACACATACAGATCCTTTATGGTGTTTCTAAGATTTTTAAAAAATTGAATGCAATGCTCCTGAAAATAGAATGTATGCAGGTAATCCTCTGAAATCCTACATGGGACCAAACTGAATCAACTGGAACAGTGCAAGTAATCATAACATGCCTAAAAAGCAGCATTTAGAACAGAAACATTGTTTTCAAGAGCAGTTTTTTTCCTTCTTCCCTTTCCTCAGGGCAGGCTTAAAGGTTACAGTGGCCAACTTGCTGTGCTACAGCCTCTTCCTGCTAGGACGCTAGCAATTTTTCTGATGCATTCTACTATTACTGTGTTTGTTTCTTAAACTGCTAATGTGACAAAAATGTGCAGCCATGCCTGAAACTTTTTTCTGTAGCAACAAAGACAAGTATTAAGATGTTCCATTAAATAAAAGATAATGGAAGTTGCACATTGCTTTATGGGGCAGAAAGCCAATACAAAGTGGCTAGAGTAAGACACCCAAAGGCAGTCTATCCCAACGAGGCAACCATATTCTTCATGAGAAAAACGGCAAAAAGATTCTTGTTGTTATTTTTATACAATGAACTGACAGAATGTGATTGTTTTAAAAGCCTTGCTTGATTCCACCTCAAAGGCATGTGCTAGCAGGGAGGAAAATGACAGCTTGTGCTCTTTGACTGAGGCCTGGCAGGCCCATCATTTGAAGGCACTTAAGTATGCTGCTCTGTGTATTGCACAAAATGCCCTGCTACTTCTTCTTTAATAAAAAGTTTAATGAAGGGAATTTTTGAGTACAGGCGAGATTGCAGCTTAGTTATTTGTTATTCAGGCAGGAGGGCATAAGTTCTTAACAAGTAGACTCAGATTTCCATCTCCGTCTCTCCAGATGATGTCTGTTGTTTTCCTGTCCCTACACATTAAATCCCTAATCTCCTATGTTTCAGAAGATTAAAAAATGCCTCTGGCCTTCCTACTGTTTGCTTTAGGTAACTGAAGCAATCTAGCTTCAGTAATACAGAATTCAGTACTTGCTAAAAACCCCAAGAAACAAAATAAATCTGTGCATGCTGGCATCCATACTTCCAAGACTTTTTACTTTTTGCCAACCTCTACTGTTAACTGCAGCCTTCAGTGAAAGCACTACAAAGGTCCTTGCAGGGCGTCTTATTTATTAGTTAGATTATGCCAGCTCTTCAGTAGAGCAAATGCCACTGCCAAACATGATCCCTGCAGGTGCCTCTGTAAGCATTACACACTTAGGTAGTATTTTAAATATTTGCCTCAGATGGGGTAAATACCACTAGCCTCTAACATTTGGACAGTATATCTCCCCATATTTTAATCTGTTTGAATGTGATGCTTGCCCACATGGACAAATGTTAACCATTACCTCAGTCTCATTTGGCATCTGTAGTGGAAGAGACACCCACATTTCTTTGCTTCTTCCAGGTGAGCCATCCTGTTTATTTCTGTTTGATAATTCAGAAGTAGAAAATGTTTTTCTTAGGGAGTCCACTTTACTTCCTTCAATTGCCTTTCCCTCTTCCTCTGCAAGGAGGATCACACCAGATCAGATAACATAATGGACTATTCAAGAAAAAGAAAAATGTGAATTTCCTTAGATCTGATATTGACTTAATTTACGCATTCACTCCTCCTCTCATGCTCAGAGATTCCATGTGCAACATATACACATATTTTGCAATCTTTACCATAAAACTGAATATGTAGTTTGAACTTCAAGTGCATGGAGCATCACCTGTCCCTCAATACTGAAGAATTCATTGTCTCAAAAGCTTATGCAATATACTGAAAGCTTGATAAAATAACCTGAGAGCTCAAAATACCCAAAAAAGCAAGACAGTAAGTAAGGTTACAGCTTAGTTTTTATTTTAAAACTTTGTTTAAATGCTCTCTGAATGCCGCACAAAATGGCATATAACATTTGCGCACATGCCTTCATGTGGCACTGCAAACACCTGCACATATGAAGAGTCTCTTTGCGAAACTACTATAAACCCCATAGCAACTGCATAGCACTGTAGAGCTATTTTAGATGTACATTTTCAGAATTAAAACCAGAACCCCGCTCATTCCCCAGCACACTCCCAACACTTACATGTCTAGTTTTAAAAGTCCAGCAACGATGCTTACGTGAGATCTGTGCTCACAAAATCACTTGATCACTTAAGCACTTCCAGTTCACATATTCCTTCACATACCAACCTATGGTGTACCTTCTTATCAAGCACAAGAAAGGACTCTGATTTTGAACGTAGTACAGTAATGCTCTGGTCCAAAAATGGAGGAGTTCTTGTATTTTCTACCTCAATACTTTGGTATCACCCTGTTTATACTGACTATGAAACCAAACATGTGCCCTGTGTGTGAACCTCACAACCATTAGAGCAAATGCCCATGTTGTCTAGAGTAGAAGTAAGCCTTGGCAGTTCTTGTCAGAGCTGATACTGATACTGGCTGTGAGTCTGCCCAGGGCCAGCACCCACAGAGCTCTCAGGTGTCCATGGGCACCACTGCCAGAATCTCCACCAGTCCAGGACCATGTGATGAGATGCACTGACAGGTCCTATAACCTAGCCCTGGTATCTTTAGTTAGTAAAACACCTCATCTAAGCTGTTTTCTTTAGGCACTAGTGTTTTCAGTGTTTAACAACTATAGTATGCTCTTGACTTGGCCTGTTACCGATTCAGTTTCCTCCCTATATCAGCAAACTGACTGGGTGGGAAAATTTTGTGAGTAAATATTTTTTTACTGGGATCAGACTAACAAACAGCAGTACACCAGTGATATTTAACTGCCAGAAGTTCAGGTCCTCAGATTAAAGATTAAATAAATACAGATGTTCAAGCAGGGTTTGTTCCCTTAGGGGATTCCTTTGGTCTTGAAAGACAGGCTAGAAAAATGTTTTGCCAGTACACTGACAGAAGATTGGAATAACTTCTCTCGTGTTTATTTTATACATCAATTGTGGTTAATTTGGCCCTCAGTGGAAATAGGAAAGTATTCAGAAGCATAACTGAGTCTTTCAATGACAGCTTGTAATGTCTTTCCAACCTTTAACAACTCCTTGGACAACAGGAGCAAAGTTAAGAAAACTATTAGAGCTTCTGACTGCCCTACCACCTGGGTCTATGGGGCATGGAACAGCCACAGAACAGCCGAAGAACAGCAGAATTAAGATACAGCTAAGTGACCAAATGTGATCAAATTAAATCTCAACAGTACAGACTGGATCTAGGAACTGATTACAGATGAGGACAAGCATGCACATGGAAGTATGGATTTCCGAACCCATGCTGAATAATTTTTCCCTACAACATGGCAAAAAATATACTTACATGTCATGGCCAAAGTAAAAACGCAGGACTTTTTATTATGAAAGTCTCATTATCAAATATGGAACAGCTATAGGACAATCAATTCAAATTAACTTCACACCACATGTTCTTAATGAAAAATAAATGCTCATTTAACAGAGTTTCTTGGGTTTAGTTTGAAAAATCTACTTTGTAACAATAAGAAACACTGCAGTGCATCTCTAAAGCATAATTATATGTTACAGGCATTGAAGTAATTCTTGTGGAGAGTTTTAATGATGCCTTTGGGGTTACTGCATTCAGCCATCCACCAAATAGTTATTAATGCCCAGGGACAGTTCTGCGCTCCAGTTACTATGACATACAGAAAGGGATGGCAGCCTGGGCATAACCTGAAGTTCACGCTCATAAAAGACAAGGTTCATAGAAAGTAAATTGCACCAGACCAGAGCAATCTAGCGAACAGATTTTAATGCTCAGATCACAGATGGGTCTTTTGAATAATTCCTAAATCCCAGATCTCTTGATATGGCATCTGGCTTCTCCCTGCTTTTTTAGCAAGTACTTTCCTAAAACAATATTTGGAAACAGCAGTACATATGGGTTATCTCTTCTTCCTACACACTCTATTTTTCAAGCCATGGAAATGAAGCAATGGCACACAAGAAACCATCTTTTAAATTCTCTTCAGGTAAAATGGTCACCCACTATTTGAAGATACTTTTACTGTCACCCTACATTATAGGAAGAACTAGATGACTAGCTCAGAAAGCTTCAATCTTTTGTTACTGTAGTGGTAAAACAGGACAGAATTCCTGTTCTATACTAAGAACTGACAAGTTTGATATTAAAGACTGACAAGCCACAAGAGGATATTAATGTATTTTAGGGTATGTGTGTATCAGCAAATTATGCAGCCAAACATGTGCACACCTATAGAGTAACAACAGGGACTGAGGACCCAGATTCTTCCCTGTGCACATCAGGAGACTTTATGTATGAGAAGTGAGAAGAAGCTTCTGGAAGGCATACACTTTTCTCAGCCAGATCAACAGAGAGACAAAAGGCATCATCAACTGGAATGAGCAGCTACATAATTCATACACCCAAAAGGCTCTGAATAAACATGATATTCCTACATAAGCCTGTGCCTATCTTGGATACAACTATGGTTGTTCTTCTGGGACATAAATCACATCATCCTTCTCCAAAATACAGGTTCTGAATTCTCCAAATAAAAATAATATCACTTTTAGCATCAAAAGACCTATGACACAGAGTTGGACAGTTAAAATTATACAGTACACACGAGCTGACAAACTTATTTTATTAGGTTATATATTTTCTGCACAGCTGAGCTACTGTCACAGTTAAAAAGCTAGAAAGATTAAATGAGGTAATAAGAAATCAAGTGCATTCATAGTATTTTTGTGACATTTACCAATCCCAGACTACAGCTAGAAGCACTATGCCTTTTCCTACGATATCTGTCATAAACTGCTGTCAGAAACTTTTTTCTGGTAAAGACCACTGCACAGTTATTGGGTTCTAGAATATTAAACACTACATTTGATTAAACATTCACAACTGCAATATGATACTAAATCCATGACTGCAAGTGAAGAAGAATTCAAAAGGAAAAAGTCTAAACAACCCAAAGCAGTTGTGAAATGCATGCTGTGGACAGAATATCAGCTATGCAACCATGTGCATAATGACGCTATGCCACATAAATTGGAGGGGAGGAGGTGACTCAAACATCACGTAGCTAGCCTCAAGCACAGTCCCTCAGGGCCACTCAGATCCACCTTCAGATGTTCAAAGTAACTACTGATACCTATAGTTTCTCAATGCATGCATCACATAACCGGCTCTCTTGAAGTAGTAACAGTCATCATCTTAAAAAATATTATTAAAAACAACACACATAAATTGGTCTACATTTAAAGAAACAAAAATCTGCAAAGAAATATCACAGCCTTTGATGGTGTTCTGAATTTCAATTATGTCTGTCCTTACTTCTGAAAGAGAAAGGGAAAGAGGAAGGATTACATTCAAGCCAGCAAGAGGATCACCCTGCCTTCCACCTGACTAAATGAGAATTGACTCATTATTCACAGTCACAGTTCTAAATCTGCCAAGGCCCAGATGTACAACACTGGCCTTTACAACATGTGACAAAAGTCCAAAATAAGTGATACAAACAAAACAAAAAGTAACAGAAGAAGAAGGCTGAAATGATGAAAAGATTCACATATTCACCCTGAAGACAGTTTTTCAGTCTTGCTTTTTGGAAATTCCACTGTCAGTACCTTAACAATGAAATAACAAGCCAGCTTAGGTCTCTAGAAAAGTAAATCTGAGTCTCTCAAGAGTAGTATCCATCATAACTGTGTGTCACTGAGAAGTATGTTGCAGGCATCAGAATCTTATTTCTATCAGAAAGTATATCCAGCTTGATAATTTTTTTTTCTTTCCCACTATCTATCCTCTATATTGTTTAAAATTCTCTTTGTGTTCCAATTTGGAAGGGAATCTTTTGAAAATGTCCACTGATCACCCACATATTTCAAAGTATAATGGGGTCACTTATCACAAAGCCAGAGAAGAGAGCTACCAGGATTATCGGGAGACAATCCCTGTCAGTGGAATCTGTTAGATAAAATAGTAGCCCCAGAAGAATGATAAAAGTCTCGTGGTTTGAAACATTTCAAAGCCAGACCAGATGCAGCAATCAATAACATACTGTAGAAAACCTGGCTTGGGATAATACACTGGACAAAACAATAAAAACTACCAGGTATTCCCCACCTTCTTTCAATTCCATGAATTCATTCCAAAAACAAAAATTGGGTGAGAATGAGAAACAGGCCCCTTTAACTTAAAACAAACAAACAAACAAAAAAAAAAAACAGCAAAGCTGCTATTGTAAGATCCAAACTACTTTGTCCTCAAAATGCTGGACTGAGGGCCAGCAGAAGGCCTGTGAATCGCTTAAATCCCTTCCAAGTTATGCTTCAATGGAAAACATGGGGTTCAAATAATACAATGACTTTGTGCAGGACTCCTGAACAAAAAATAATTTTACTCCCAGTAGCATGATAACTGTCTTGCACAGAGGTCACAAGTATAAATTTCATGTTCATTCACTAGCTCCATTCTTCAAACACACTGTCATCAAACAGCCACATTTTAAAACAAGAACAAACCCTGTCACTGAAATGCGTCCATAAAATATCACTTTGAGATGTTCAAAAGACCGTAACATACAGTAGAAGTACTTTTATTTACCTATTTGCAACTCTGAAAACCATTGGATGGTGTTGTTCATTTACCCTAAATGCCATGCTGTAAGAGGGAAGAAACAAATTTCAGGGCCAAAACCCCAATTTGTTGGGAAGATAATTTTTAAAGCCTTCTATTTATTTTTGATAATTCAATCAAAGCAGCTCCCAGATTTTCTGCAGTAAGCCATTCAAACCTTGCAGCCTCCCTCTGCTTGTATATCATCCTGCTCCGATTTACATTCTCGAGCTATCGTCCTGTTTCCATGTATCTAAATGCATAAATCTCTGTAAATCAATGCAGTTTGTCCAACTTTTCATGACAAAAAGCCCAAGCAAGTACCTGGAGGATTTCAGTATTAGGATCCTATATGCCTGTCCGTAAGTAAGAACAATCCAGGTGCTATTCAGGCACCTAAACTTTGTTATGTATTGCTGTTTTAAGAGTCGTAGGGGATCCTGCCTAACCCCTTAGTGCCACCCAGAAAGGCAGTGGATGTTCCGTAGATACTATATCATATCTGCCAACCCTCAGCATCTGAATATCTGTCCCCTAGGTATCTGAATTCCTAAAGCCCCATTCCAGTCTTACTCGACCAAAACCCTCACTAATTTCAATGACAGTGATCTCACAGTAGCATGGAACAAGAACTACTCTTCTGTCAAAGTAACTTAATCTATATAGCAGAGAAAATAATAGCTAAATATGCAAATTAATATTTGTACCACATCTTGAAAGTCCAATATGTCAAACATCGTGGTGTCCTGCTTCTACTTCAACTCCAATTAACAAGGGCATTTTTGCTGCTGAATCCCCTTTCCTTCACTGCAATGCTTCCCCAGTGTAACTCACTTATGCCTATGGAATTCTTTCCTCTTTACACCAGAACAGAGATTCAGCTGGTGCAGCCTTCTCCCCTCATGTCCTACCCTGATTAAATGACAAGTAATCAGCAAAAAGTATTGTTTACCTTTTTTTTTCCCTTCAAAAATGGTCAGCTTTTACTATAATCAGTAATATGGGTTTGATTCGTTTCTCAGTAATGCCAATTTCCTAATGAAATTTCACTATACCATGTCCTCAGCTAGGATAAACACATATTCCATGGACTGGGACAAGTAACTACAGTGGGACAATTTCTGACTTAAAAGGGTAAATTCTTAAGTCCCAATTATTACTTTTGACTGCCATTTTTGGTTACTTCCCTTACTGTAGTATATTTAAAAACCAGACAGGAAAGGACTTTTCTTTGTACATACTCCTTCCGGGGAAAGACAAATGACTGTTACTCTCAAGTATTTCAGCCACTCTCACACACATGCATTAGCTTAATGTACAGCAATACTTCTTCAAAACTAACTCAGCTCTTAATTTTCAAAAGTTTAACTGTTCTTTTACTGTATCAGAATCTCTCCCTTTTTCCTTAATGGAACCTATATGTTCTGGTTTTGGGTAGTGTTTATCTGTGTCAACCTCTATGTCTCTGTTGTGCTCTAGATAGTGTCAGTGTTAGAAAAGGGGCAGTATTTCCTGTTTATACCACATTCACCCCAGCTGATCATTTAAAAATATGTATTATTCTTCCACGGTTCAACAGTGCTGTTGCCAGATACCTTCTCCACTTGAATACTGTAATGCAGTCAGTTAAGTAACAAGGCATATGTGCACTTGACCATTTCAGCAGCCTGCCGTGAGTAAAAATCCTGCTTCTTCCAATAGATAATCTTTAAAAACTTCAGAAAACTACAACAGAAAACTTAGAGCAGATCCTCAGCTGATATTAACAAGCAGAGTCCTATTAAGGGAGCTACACCTCTTACACCTCTTACTATCTAGAAGGGATCAAGTGGTATCTATCGCTACCAAGCAATGCCAACATACTAGATCAGATTTCTAGTTCTAACAATAAAGAGTGTTTATGTGGTGGGGGAAAACCAGCTTTGTAAAGCACAGGCAGTACAGCTGATAGTATTTTGCAATTATAATTTGACAGTGTATCAGGATATAAAAGCTGGAAGACTTTTTCCAGAAGTTGTTAAAGGTGGGCCTGCTTCCCATGGCATCAGAAAATCTACACTGTTCTTTGAAGTATGCAAATACTGTTACATTTCAGAAATTGTGTTTGAGGGGTGGTTTAGGAAGAGCCTTAAATTACACAGTAACCAATGCCAGAATACTAGTTCAGTGTACAGAAACTCCACACTTGTTTCTGAGTCTTGGCTACACTGAGCTATGCTTTGAAGCTTAGCTAAAAGAATGTATTTGAGTTTATTACTTAAATAAGCACTGTGTTTGTTATACTTGGGGTTTTTTTTCTTTTCTACAGTCAAAGCAACCACAAATGTGCTTAAATTCATCCTCAGACAAGGAAATAGATATGGTGGGAGCACTTGAAAAGAGCAGGTGATATACTAATAAATCAGGACAGAACTGATATTGAAAACCTTCTGTGTACTTGCATTCTAGAAGAATTCAGCACTAACAGATAAGTAGATAAGCCCTGTAAGAAACAAGTGAATTGCATATAATTAAAAGCACCTGACATCTCCGTTCAAAGCATTTCTTTCTTAACAGATAATATCATAAAAAGATAACAGCAGGTGGCAACAAGTTAAAATGTCAGAGAGCCCAAGAGTTTAAAAAATGCTCAATTTTGGATATTATAATTAAGACATTAAGGCATCTTCAAAAAGGCCTGATTTTTTTACAGGCAAATACCTACTTCTTAAAATTAGGCATTTCTATGTGATTTTATACTGGACACAGAAAAGTACACAATTCTGTAAAGAGTACAGCACTAAATTGGAAGTGAGGTCACTTGATTTCTGTTTCTGGTTGTCCTGTTGAACCACTATATGGCTCTGATCTCTGACATTATTGGCTTTGTGTCATTTCCACATCTGAAAAAGAGTGCTAACAGTGCTTCCTGACCCCACTGCAATGACATGAAACTTAGCCAACAGCTGCATTTAGCACACTTCAATGCTTTTCAAGGAAAGGTGATGAGCTAGAGCAAAAGTTCATCCTGTGTTACTGCTTTTTATAGTACTACAGAATTCAACCATAGCCAATGTGCCACTATAGGATGGAATCTGTATTAAAGTATCAACAGCAAAATTACTATATATCTCTTTTCTACATTTTATAAAATCTACCTTATGCAACAGAATTAAAATACTTTTTTTTTTCAATCTGAAACAATCTTTAGAAACTGTTTAGTAATAAAGGCACCACAGAAAAGAAAAAAGAATTGCTATTAGCGAAGTACTATTGTTCGAGGACTGCCAAAGTTTCTGGGAGTCCAAGTGTCTCTGTCCTTATCTGGTGCTGCCAGCGAACTACTGTGTAAACGAACACTAGTCATTTCCCCTCTTTTTGCCTACTTTTTTTCTGTCTACATAATGGAGATGAAGTACTTTGCATAGCAAATACTACTGAGATCTAAGGACAACAAATATCCATAAAACAGATCAGCTATTATTATTTGAAAAATAATCCATTATGTTTGCATCCCTATGTCTGGAGTTTTTTCTACATTTAGGGGTTCTGTATGCTATTTGATTTTATACTATATTGAATGGAGGTTACATAGAGATAGTTACTGAATTTATGATCAATAGAAAATTGCAAATTTTTTCTCCCAAACAATTCTTTCCAATGATCCAGCACAACACATCAATAAAAGCTCTGAATTGATGCTGTTTCCCTATTTCATGCCCTGTTTAAATTCCCTGGGGATGACAGATTAATTTAATTAGTTTTATTGAACTGCCTAGTTGCTTTTATTGGCAAATCCACTCATAGGAAGAAGGTTGCAAATTTCTCTTGGGGCTAGCATTGTCCTACTGGTCCATTTTTAAAATTAAAGTGAATTTAATGTCATTTCTTATATAGTTTTCTCCTATGCTTTCTACTGTTAAGATTCGCATTTCTGAAGTACCTCCAATGACACTTACGTAGGAAGTTTAAAGTTGTTTTTCCTAAATGTGGTTAACAAAAAAAGGAAGCAGACAGCTACTGTCAAATGGACTGTGAACTAAATACATCGCTCAGCTTTCACTGGGGAATTAAATTAATCTGATCACAACACAGAATATGGCTCTTGCATGCCACCTGGAAGCAGAGAAGTGGCCAGCCACTTTCCAACTTCCTCTGCTTGGCAGCTTGCTCAGCACAGAAGCACCAAAACAGCACTGAAACTATGAAGTATATATCCAAGGTTCAGTTTGCTTAGAGATGGGTCTGATCAAGAGTCTTCAGATTTCAACACACTGCCAGGCAGTGTGAGCTATGTGAAACAGAGCAAAACAGCAGGAACAGACTGAATTTAATGCCAGTGGTCAAATGGCCAGGACCATAGAAAAAATATTAATCTAAACTTGGGTTTGGATAAGAATTTTATTCATGGCAGCATTTCTCTATGCTTCTGACTGATCCAGGATCCCATATTTTTAGAAGTGTGAGAGGAGTAATTTAAAATCTAGGTGAAAAGTTTGAAGCTTGGACCATTTTTTTTTCTGTATTTTTTGTAGAAGGTCAAAGGAGATATTTTATGCTCCAGTGAATTTCCCAACCTTCCTCTGAGTTTAGAAAAATGAGCAGATGCTGCCTTCTAATTTTGGACATTATATTTCTCTCCACCAGATTTCAAACACTCTTCCTAAGATATGAAAGAGTTTCTTGCCTGTGTGGCACTTTTTTAAAAAAACGGGGACTGGGTCTCTTTTCATGAGATTTTGTCCAAAGTTGTTCTAGGAAGTGTTAGGTTCTGAAGAGACCACTCATTGACCACATCTACAGAAATCTGTGACATTGATTCCTTGTAAATCCAACTCTTCTGAGGCTTCTTCAACTGCACAGTCAAGAAATCACATGTAAGATATTTCTTTGGATTTAAAAAGCATAGTGAGTTGTACAACCTCAAAGCAAAAGCCAGTTAGCTGTTTTATTATCAGACTGTTTTTATACTTAAAGCTTAAAGAACAAACTAACAAACTTAAATATGTAACTTGGTATAAGCATAAGGGGGTTCAGTGATTCTAGAGTGCAGCACAAATGAATGTATTAAAGTAAATGACTAAAAAATTATTCCTCTTACCAATATCTTTGCTTTGGATTTGGACAAGAGGTGGTCATTTTTTCCAGATGCTGAAAACTTCTACAAAGCTTTGCAGTGAGCATGAAGAATTTCATCTTTTTGGACCTGTGCTCTAGTACTAAATTATATCCCCATGGGTTCCACCAGCCCTTTCTCCTCTCTATTCATTTTGTTAATGTTATCCTTTTGATGAAAAAAAACCACTTTGGATGTGTTCAGAATTAATCCTTTATTAAAGTGGTCAATAGAGATATTATTTTATGTTACTTTATTATTACAAACAATAGAAGCAACACCATTTTATATTTTAACTTGCATTTTGTTGCTATGGTTTCTAGAGGAGTGAGATTATACCTCTCTTATTATGAAGCCTATCAAGTGGATTTTGACATGTAAGACAACTATCAAACCATAAATCCCGTTTTCTGCACTTAGGAGTTGTGCTGCTTTCAGCTGGGATAATTTTCTTCACAGTAGCTAATATGGGGCGATGTTTTGGATTTGTGCTGGAAACAGTGGTGATAATACAGGGATGTTTCAGTTACTGCCGAGCAGGGCTTACACAGAGCCAAGGCCTTTTCTGCCTCTCACCCCACCCCACCAGCGAGTGGGCTGGGAGTGTCCAAGAAGCTGGGAGGGGACACAGCTGGGACAGCTGACCCCAACTGACCCAAGGGATATTCCGTGTCATATGACGTCATGCTCCACATATAAAGCTGGAGGAAGAAGAAGGAAGTGAGGGACATTCAGTGTCTGTTACGGTGTTTGTCTTCCCCAGTAACCATTAGGCGTGATGGAGCCCTGCTTTCCCGGAGACGGATGAGCACCTGCCTGCCGAAGGGAAGGAGTGAATTAATTCCTTGTTTTGCTTTGCTCACACACACAGCTTTTGCTTTACCTATTCAACTGTTTTTATCTCAGCCCATGAGCTTTCTCACTTTTACCCTTACAATTCTCTTCCCTGTCTGATGGGGTGGGGGCAGAGTGGGGCAGGGGGGAGTGAGTGAGCAGCTGTGCGGTGTTTAGTAGCTGGCTGGGGTTAGATCATGACAGTCCTTTTAGAAAACTATCCCAGCCAAAGCCAGCACAACTGTGTGTACATTTAAGTAATGAAGAAAAATTAAACATCAGTTAGGAAATCAGATTCTTATAAGATGCTTTCAAGAATAATGTAGAAACTCATGGTGAAAATATCCTTGCAAACCCAACTAGAGAGCTAGTATAAATTCATGTCCAAGTGAAAATCACTTTATATAAATATGGTGCCCTGTGAAATCAGTGGGATCAAATTAGTTATATCTGTGCCTTCTGTTTCCAGTGTTATGACAGTCAAAAATCTATCACATCGTGATGTTTTCCAAGGAATCTTTTTTAAAGAGCTCCTATATATTTACACCCACGACTGAACGGGCTTGGCTATTTGCATATACAAATAGCTACCTCCATATCTAATTAAGCAGGACTGCAAATTCTGATATTAATGCTCACTGTACAAAGATTTAGCGTGTGGATCAACACCCCTATCAGGCCAAATTCAGAAAGGTAATCTGAAAATGGTCATATTTTATTTGACAGTAACCACAAATATATCCCCTCAGTCACACATAAAAGTGAAAATTTCTGGAACCTATTAGCAGATAGTCTTATTAAGCTATCACAGTTGCTTTTTTTAAGAAAAAAATTTAAAGCCAAATGACTCTGATGCTAAAATACTTTGTGCTTTAAGTGGAATTTTTGCAGGTTGTTGGTTTATAATGCAAACCAGCACCTTTGGGTATGGTAGGAAAATGAAGGTGTGAGGAAAACAAGCTGAGCTGTTTCGTTTACACCAGCATAGGAAACTATATTTCTAAACATTTGATTCACCTACAGCTCTACCTTTCATACAGTTTTAGTGGCAGATGCTACAGTGACAACGAAAATGACTGAAATACATGCTGAGGCTTTTGCAAGTAGCATCATGATATACATCATGCTTCTAAGATAGGAGCTATAGCCAGTGTATCAATCATACATACAGAACACCAGAACCTAATTTTCAATCCTCTTATCTCATCCTCCAGTGCCTCCTTTCTCTTCTGCTTTTTACTGGGAGGAGACAGAAGGTTGCCACAAGATTATTTCTATGGCAGCCTCTACTCCCCCACTGATTTTCTGCACAGTGCCTGTGACTGACACTTAGTTCTGCCTGAAGAACAAGGACAGGACAGACTTCTGACTGCCAATCAATGGAGCATGTCACGTGCTGTAACTGAAAAATACAGGGCTTCTGAAATAAGATGAGGACGTCATTTTTAGTGCAAAGCTGTAGTAAAGAGAACTGTGAGTGATATGTAGCTCACATTTATTTTTCCGGCACCTGACTTAACATGGCCAAAAGAAATGAAACTGAGCTACAGGATTTGGATGCAGATCTGAACTGCCTGTAATTCTGTAATGCTCAGGTCAAAGTCAAGCCCCACCTTTTATTTCATCTGCAGAGCATAAGACCTTTTCAGCGTAATATCCTAATCTGATGTCCTGATGTGCCTTCACCCAAGTTATCTGTTACCTTGGCACACACGACAGCATAGCACAGCGAGCCAGTGTTAGTAAATCTGTGAAAGTATCCAAATTGCACACCCCTAATCTTAGGCCATCTCACACTATTAAGACCTTAGGCTCTTCTTCTTTTATTGAAACTTCTCTAGCAAAACAATGCAGGATATTCTTAGGAAAAGCCTACCCTTCCAAATAATGCATGCTCTCCATCTTCCTAAAGCAAGGGAGCAAAACATGGCTAAACATCTGTGAAGACCTACCTTAGCAGCCTGTGAATCAAGCTAAGGAAAGTTGTCTTTAGGGATCCCACTGCTGATAGGAGAAACAAAACCATCACAAGGATTTTCCTAAGGTCATTAAGCAAATGAGTAGTAGAACAACACTAAATACTACTGCTTCTCTTTTTACCCTCCCTTCTGGCTGCAGTTTCTAATGGGACATTTGGGAAGTTACATACCTTTCAAAAGATAAGTGAAAGTATTTAGAAACTCTTCATATGACTGCTCATGGCTATTAATAAATTGATCAAGGATGCTGTTGTTCAACAGTTGTTCTCCCATGATCCACACCTTGACAGTTGAACAGGTACATCTGCTTTAGCAGGCTGCTTCTGCAATAGAAAGAAAAGAGCCACATGTATCTGTAGGAAAAAAAACAAAACAAAAACAAAACAAAACAAATTAACAGAAGAGTCCCTAATTCACATAGAGGAGCAGCAGATTGTCAGATTTTTCTTCTCTCCTTGTGAAGTTCTGATCTTGTCAGTGGGCCTTTACGTGACATTTCCCCCAAAATTCATGTGAACATAGCAATTTTAAGTGCAAACGGAGAGACTGTGATCATCTATGCCTGAAATTTATGTCCTTGGGTAATATGGGCCACAGAAGTGCCATCCTCTCTCAGTAGTGTTCATTCCCCCTCATTTTAAGTTGTTCAGTCTTACAACCCCTGCCTGCTTTGCAGAAACAGTGACACTGCTCAATAGCGTGTTGGATTTAACAACTGGGACACCTGTACATTCAAAATTTGGACTGAATCCACCATTCTGCAGGTGCACTGCTTGCTGTAGAATCAAAGCCACTCACCCAGATTTTGGATAGCATGTTAAATCATGATGAGATGTGTGTGTATGCTGAGACAGCACACAGGACGGGGAGGGTATGATGGAACTGGGCAGCCATGTAAGGAGGTGAGGACCAGTCTCAAGAAAGGAACAAATGCTGAGACTTGAAGGAACCCCACTGAAGCTTTTCTAGACCTGAAAGCTCCACTTCAGTCATGCAGCAACAGCTTTCCAACCCATCTTCATCACTTTACCAGACTCTAAGGGAAGTAATGGCCCTGAAACAGCTCTCAGTGAAGTATGCTGAAGTTAACCTTGTCTCTCACTTATAAAAGCTGTGTAAATGCATTTTAACAGCTGTGTGATACTAAATAGTTAATAGTATTACTTATTTTTGACACACATAGGACCAGACTACTAGCAGCAGCAGAACACAGGTGAGGACGTGGACATAACTGGCATATTGCCTCACATGTTGGCAACTTAATTAAAAAATGTAAATGCCCAGTTTGCATACATAAATGTGATAAAGGTGCAAGAATGCATTATACACTAAGTACCTAATTTTCATGTGTTCCCGTGTTTCTTCTCTTGATTTACCGCAGTATTAAGAAGTGTCTTTTGGGAATGAAAACTTAATTCTTCGGCAAAAAGTTCAAATCAACTACACTAAGGAAAGGCTGCCAACCTGATTTTAAAGTTAAATAAGATCGAGCAAAAATTGTTCAGAGCCCAGCAGGAAAACAAAGCATGATTTCTAATGTCAAACTCTAATTTTGTTGGATTGCCTACTTGTAAAGAAGACTAATGTTCCGAAGATATAAAAACACACGCGCACCCAGATGACCTAAAGTTTAAGTTTTCTAATGTTTTACAAAAAACAAACCAGTATTAATCTCTCTGTGGACTGACCAAGCAGAATATAATTTACCAGACTCTCAGAGTGGTTTATGCAAATTATGGCGGTTTCAGAGGGAAGCAATGCCTTCTATTCCTCATTATTGTTCAGTTATTACAGTCATTATTTGAGGTAAATTTCATTATATGAAAGACTGAAGCGATTTGTAAGGCTAGTGTCAAAGAAAAAAAAATATATATTTAATCAAGCAAATGGTAATAACAACCTTTTGTTTTTCTTTGGCATCTGGCATCTAGGATCTCCAAGTCCTTTATAAACATTAATGAAATAAACTTCAAAATAGCCCCATGAGGAAGACCAAACAAATATTATTTTAAACAACACATGAAAAAACTGAGTCACCGAGAATTTAAATGACTTATAAATAAATCAAAGGAGGGCTGGGAATAAAGCTTAGATTCCTTTACTCTAAAATGCTCTAGAAAGCTAGAAAATTGATAGGCAATTTGCGGGAACAGTTGTATCTTTAACCAAGATGACTGGCAGCTTTCTCAGTTAATGCCATGTTCTACTGCCACCAGGTCATCAGCCTAAGATCAAGCATCCAGACCAGGTGTTATCAAAATGCTATAGTTCAATTCTTCTCTGCTGCACAGCCTCTGCTTCCTGCAGAACTATGGAAACTCCACTTCAGATTTTAACATCTTCTACTGGTTAAGCTCTAGAGAAGCAATAGTGCAACAAGTCTTTGGATAAACACCAGGTTTTAACTCAGGAAATGCAGTGCTGAATTCAGCTTGACGAAGTTTTAGCCAAAGTACAATTGCAAAATTCTGAACATCAGCCTCATGAAAAAGCAAGAGCAGGATGCTGTTAGAATATAATCTAAAATTTAATACCTGAAATCTCCTAATGTATGGAGATTAGGAAGTTACCTCTAAAGGTTTTAAACATATATTTCACTGAGCATACATATTTTCTGCTAGCGTGCACTTCAATATGTATGCATTGGGAGAAGCATAATCAAAACAGTACTACTTCAAAAAAAAAAAAAAAAAAGCAGAGAAAATTACCTGCATATTCCAAGCATGGGAAAAGATTACTTCCTCAAGACTAACAGCTTTTTTTACCAGCAAATAGACCAAATTCTCACCCAAGTCAAAGCGGTAAATCCAGAGTAGCTCTCCTACAGCCAATATACTGCAGGCATTAGTATATGAGATCTGCTATCAGCTATGTCAAAGGTATTGATCTTGGCTTAAGAAAATAAAATAACTTGTAATTCGTAGGCCACATTTCCTTATTTTTCCTTCTAGGAAAAAAAAGAAAAGCCCCAAAGAATTCCGGAATGTGAGTTCACTAAATTATTCATATTTTAATAAATCCTAAATTGGAAACGAGGGGAGAAAACCCTATTTGCCATTTTGGCATCCACCGTACATTGCTTTTTATAAGAACTTTACAGTTTTGCTTCCAAAATCTAAAGCAAGAAATAAAATGCAAAATGGACTACAGAGGTGAAGGTCCAACGCAGACCTAATCTTCCCTTGCACAGCTGTTATTTATGTCTACAGAATCATATCCTCATGCAGAGGAAAAAACAGCTAGGTCCTAATAAAAGCCTAGGTTCTATCAGAACAGCCATTTACTCAAACAATAGAGAGGAGACACTGGCAGATAGCACTACCTGTCTCCCCGTTTTCCATTATTTTGAAGAACTGCAGGGTGCTATTGCATCACGCTAAATGAAAGCAAGAACAGAGGATGGTATTTGGAGAACATCCACTATCCCTGAAACTGAACATATGGGTAGGACGTTCAGAATGTACCTCAACCTATCAAGGTTTTTGTATTTTTCATTTTCACTCCACTTTGGTTTTCTGCTGCTTCCCACCTACTTTATTGCTGAGTCTCTCTTAAATGAACACCATACTGTGTCAGCTGTAGAGAAGTTTTGTGATGTGAACAGCTGAAACCAGGCTGACCAGAAGATGCTCACCTTTGCTAAGGAGCTAACCAGTACATTCTACATAAGTAAAAGGCTTCAGCAACCATGCAGTTCACAGCTTCAAGGCAATGACTTCTCTGAACTACCATGAAAAATGAAAAAAATATACAATAATAGATTGGAATCACCCACAATTTATGACCTGGATACAGTCATACCTCTACGAATGAAACAACTGCATTGTTCTGCTAGAGAGTAACTACTACCAAAATAAAAAACGTATCTTCTTTTTCCCAAAAGGCATCAAACTAACCTGGAGGTTTCAAGCCCATGCTGGCTCTGGATAGTTTTAGAGTCAAATATCAGTAAGTGATACATTCAAGCAGCAACTATACTTCCTTCTTTTTGCATTTCACTCCTGCTCATCCATCCTAATTACTGTAATGAGGTTCCTTGAGGCGGTCATTCATTAAGCCTTGTTGATCATCAGCAGATTGTGCAAAATCAATTTTAGTTCTCAAAATGCAGTGTTCTTCCCAGGAGTTTAAGCCAAACCATAAATCTCTGCACTGAACCACAGAGGCATGTCAAGTGAGCATGATTTCAATTACATAATTATTAGTTCTATTAAACAATAAAAAATGTGGTGCAATATAGGCTTCTTCTTTTATGCTGCATTTTTGAGTGCTTTATTATGTTTCTTTTTAAATACAATATAGGCAATGAAAGAAAAATCAAGATTCTGAATTTTTAAATGGAAAGAGCAATAAGCTAATCCTCCCTACAAACTCACTAAAACCTTACATAATTTTATTCTTCTGAAAAACAAACAAACAAACAAACAAAACTTCCTAGTGTTTCTGGCATAGGTTAAAGTCAGGTTTCCACACTATGAATTTATCTTCCAAAAGTCATTCTCAACAAAAACATGGATATTCAGAAATGTTTATTTATAGATCACTCATAGGTTCATGGAAAAGATCACTAGATACAGCTGTTCTCATTATTTTATAGCCTATGTCTGCATAAGTCAGACTGAACACAAACACATTATTTTTACATCTTATACTCTATTACCACTGGACAATGCCTGGTGCTAGCAGAGTAACTACACCTGTCACAACTAACTTTTTTCAAAGGGGTCTTTAACACTTCAGATCTAAGTAATCTCTTATAAGGGCAATCCTACTCTCTTACAACCAACAATACAGAGCTAAGCAACAAGTATTTCTCTAACACCTCTCATCCATAAAGGTTTTACATGTCAGTATGCACTAAAGCCCTTGATTCTGGGGACTCTCTTGGCCTGGCTAGTTCAGCAACATAAAAACTGTCAATAGTGATGGGGTGGGCTGGTAAAAGCAATGCAGAAATGATCACTGCAGGTTGACCACTCATATAGTTATCATAGAATCATAGAATGTCCTGAGTTGGAAGGGACCCATAAGGATCATCAAGTCTGACTCCTGTCCCTGCACAAGGACAACCCAAATTCACACCATGTCTCTGAGGGCGTTGTCCAAGTGCTTGTTGAATATCATCGGGCTTGGCGCCGTGACTGCCTCCCTGGGGAGCCTGTTCCAGTGCTCCACCACCCTCTGGGTGAAGAGCCTTTTCCTAATATCCAGCCTAAACCTCCCCTGGCACATCTTCCTGCCACTCCCTCGGGTCCTGTCACTGGTCACTAGAGGGGAGAAATCAGAGCCTGCCCCTCCTAGTTAGGCAATACTGCAGGCATATAGGCAAGTGTTAAGTGTGCAGTAAATTGTCAAGGGACCAAGTACAGAACCATAGCTGCTTCCTGCCTCCTAAGGACAATGAGAAAGCAAACTGTGATTCAGGACATTAGTCTCCTCTCCAACCTGTTCCAGGAGCTACATAACAGCATGCTGTCTCTTACAAAATGTAACATCCCAACCTGCAGCAGTACTGTAGGCAGCAATACTGTAGAAGTCACGCCATGTAATACATGCACCCATATAATTGTGCAAAGCTTGCTCATGGAAGCTGGATTAAATACACATAAAATTAATGACCTATATAATATTCCTATATTGTTATCAGCTGAAGTAAACTCAATCAGAAGAGCAATGATTAGTACTTTTGGAGAAAAAGTATCTGATTTCCACTCCTTGCTGTCTTACTACCATTTACCACATTACTGAGTCAAGAAAACTCTAGAGTATGGATTTGCTACAATATTACTGCAGCAATAAAGAATGAGGTAGCGCTTTTGCAAAAGGAATAAGCCTCTATCAGACGACTGCAGTCAGAATCAATTTAAGCCTAAGTGCTAGCTGCTCCCAAAAAGGCCACTACCACCCTGTCTCCCTCTTCACCTGCAACTTTTTATTCCAGCCCATCTCTTGGCCAGACAAAATAAACTGCCAATATAAAAGCTGAAACTAAACTGAGCAAATATATATATCCAGTTTTAAATACACATTTTCTGATCTGCCTTACAGCCACATGATTGTGAGGGCCTGCACAAGGAGACAGTGAGAACATGCAGTGGGAGCAAGGGAAGGATGCAGGATTGCCCCTTTTGGCAGCCTGTCATAGATGTTTAGGCAAATGTGAAGGCATAGCCTCATCAGAAATACCACTCACAAACGGCCCAGAAAGCTGTGCTTACTCCATGCTAGGCAAAGCAGATGTTACCAGGGTACGCAGACCCGCACTACTGCTAGACTGGAGTGCAGACAATCAGCCCCCATGGAGCAGAGAGGCAGGCAAAGCTGGAACTCAAGCCTGTCCTTAATAAATGTTCAGCGTTAGCTACGGACTGTGGTCACTACCTTAACAAACATCCCAGGCTGGCACTTCGAAAGTGGGCCAAGTGAAAGGAGTGATTCTGGGAATTCCTGCCCCAGGAAGATGTAAATCATTTCCAGTGAGGCAGCACAGGAAGGTTACACACTTCCCAGAGGGCAGCCAACTGTTTTCTTTTTGTCTAGACATCTGCAAAGCTACAGTTGCAAAAGAAAGCCCTCCCTGCTCTACTGTCCTGCCCTACTTTTCTTCCTCCTCCTCCCCGCTACCCACCACCTGCAGGGTGGCAGAGCTCCTGGAGCAAACCCCACGGCAGCAAGCTCTGGCCACGAGCAGGTGCGGGTCAACTGAAGTGTGGGAACAAACTAAAACAAAAAGTTTCAATTACAAAGGGCAAAAACTCTCAGATGAGGTTCCTTGCAGCATCTCTCAATTCAATGTGATCTGCAACAGCTAATCCTGTTTATATCAACTGGATGTTTGCCACTGCCTTCAGCAGGAGGCCTCAAGGGCACACACTTAACGCATCAGCAATTTTCGTGGATGGGAGCTGCATCTGTTTGCATAATTGCATTACTGAGCCTTAGAGCCGACCTTTGCGATGGTCATAACCACGTGACTCTCGTGCTCAGCTCACATGAGCTTTAAGGGATATATCTAAGAGCTTTAATTGCAGTCCAGCGCATTGGTCCTGTTTGATTTCAGTGCTATTATGTCAGTCCATTCATGATCAGAAGGCTTTTTTTATGAATTTCCAGTGGCTTGAAGAATGCTGCTCCCTTTAAAGACCACCTGGCGGCCCATGACAGGGGTAATGTTTCCTGTGCACCACGCACTCTTCCAAAATGCAGTAGCCACTGTCCCCTGGAATGCGTCTGCCCTGGATTTGGCAAAGCACAGCTGGATTCAATCAGCTATTTTTAACGAGACCTCTGAATAAAGCGCTGTCTCTCACATGTTAAATACTGTTTACTGATGTTTTTAGATGAGATAGAAAATTGAAGACTGTAGGACGCTGGACTCCCTGTGCCATTTTTTTCACAGGTTTCAGCTCACAGGTCCTGGCTAAATATCCAGAATATTTGCATTCTGGCTGGCTAGCCCTGCACAAATGAGTAAGGCCGCCTTTCCCTGCTGAGCTGGAGTGCATTACTGCAACCCACGGGGAGCCAGCTATGTTCCAGCTCAGAGATGACTGTGTTCTACTGGCAGAAAATATGCTGAAAATCCTGGAAATATCTCAGTACAATTTGGGATGATTTGGGGTGAAGATGTAAACCACATATTATTTTAAGTAATTAACTGTAGAAGAAGAAAATCAAGTGAAACAAAGCATTTCCGTAACAGTAAGCAATCTGCTGAAAACATACTACCTATGTCAATGTTATTAAAATAGAAATGGTGAAGGAAAAGTCTATTTATTCATTTTCGCATGGGTTCTCTGCCAAATAAATTCAGGATGCAAATCCTAGATGTTCTTGCTATGACCTGGACAGTTCTGAACATGATTTTCCTGCCTTGTAGATACATTATTCTGAAACTACTTGCTGCAGCTCCTCCAAAGCAGTTTGTCACTGACAGTTACAGAAGACCAGCTTGGACAGACCATGCTTTCATCCAAAGCTGACATGCTGTTGCCAACAAACTTTAGTTTCTCTGTCTTTTCAGCCACAGTAATTGGAAAAAGATTTTCTAAAGATAAGGCATGTCAGTTGGCAGAAGGAGAATAAAATTAATGTAAAATATTAAATGAGACACAATTGGGGGGTGGATTTTTAGCTTAAACATTTGTAGATCTTTGATCACAAACCCAAGCAAGGGTCAGACTATGTCAAGCACTTGGATAAGAAGCTGTCAAGTATCATCTAGGCGCTACCAAAAATAGAAATAAATATGATCTGAATGCCCTTAACTTTGGGGGAAGTTAAGTTCTTCAGCATTCCACTCTTCAGTACAGTCTATCTTTGTTTCAGAAGTAACAGGTCCATATGGATGCTACAGGGCACAGTGGCTTAGAGCCGCTGTATTTCAGATGAGAAACGTCACCACATCCTACTTGCATTACCGTTATTCAATGTCTCAGGACAATTTTCGCAAACATTTGGTTTGTTTGCTTTGCTGTATTAATCAAATTCCATTTCAAACTCTTTCTAATTCTATCCTCACAGCAGTTTCAAATGGAAGATGAGATATTTCTAAAATACCTTGCAGCTGATGATGTAACTCAGGAGTGGGTGAAGTAGGGCTAGGAAAACAAAAGCAGGGAGCTATGAAGAGTGAATTGTTTTCCAGGTTTTTCTGTTTATTTGGTGTGCTGTGTTATGCAAGTGGCTTACCCTCTGTGCCCCAGCACTCCTAGCTGTTGAAAGGATATGTTCCCAGAGGACTTCCCAGAGTCTAATTATTTTTTGTTGGAGAAAAGCGCTGTGAAACTGATGAAAAGTGCTGCACAAGGGTGCAAAGTTTTATTAGTCTTTTAAGGTCTGATCAGAAGGCCACTGAAGTAGAAGAAAGGACATTCCTAATTACTTGAGTGGACTTTGAATTGGACTTTTAGTTAGTCCTCACTCACTGGGTTGCATGCATTTGTCACTTCCTTTGCTCTGTTTCAATGTCACTGCCTACTTCCAGCCGAGCATTCCCAGGCAAAGCAGTAGTACGCCAATCAGCAGGAGTTGTTTTCTTTTACTAGCTATTGAAGTTATTTTTCTCTTTGAACTCAAAAATTATGTTAGATTACATTTTTATATTCCAATAGCACTTAAAAATATCCAAAAAAGGTCATGAGCTTTTGACAGGTTTAGCAGTGTAAAAAATTAAACTATAAAGGAGTGTACACTACACTGCAGAAATTTACAATTTAACTAACAGACATCTACTCTCACTCTGGTCTGGTTCTACTACAAAGAGTTAAAGCTTCTGGAGGCTGGTGGGTTTCTTGTTGTGCCATCTGAAGATGAGGAAACAAAAAAAAACCAGTCACAGACAGTTAGCCACAGCAGATTCAGTTCTCAGGAGCACATCTGCAAATTAAGCAGATAGATTCCCCTCCATCAGGCTGTCTCTCCATGCCACAAGCCCCCTGTGCTGTCAGAGAAGATTCCTCAAAGTGCTTACATTCGAATCCCAGTAACGTAGAAAAATTCTGGAGGACGCAAAAAGCCCTACCAGCCAGGTACGTCTAACTTATTGTTTTGCCCAAAGCAAACTTTGTTGATACACTTAGTGAATGCTTTGAGAAATACTATATAAAGATTTCCTTCCCTAAGTCTGTTTATGAAGGACTTCCAAGCTCTGTGGGTGTCTGGATATGATTTTGATTGTGAAGAATTTGGGAACAGCACTTGCTTTTCAGGGGTCTGTTTTTTCATTTTACGAAGGGAGAGCCTGCAGATCAGTCAAAGAAAAAAAATACACAATATTGCAAAATATATTTAATTCTACCGTAGAGATCTGTATTCATGCCAAGTTAAATATAAATGCAAACTAATGACAGAATTTAATGGTCAGCAACAAGCATTTACCAACTGAGACTCCACACTATCCTGCAGTCCATTCTCCCAGCGTCCAGTCAGTGCTGTTCAAATACCTTACCTTCATATAAATGAAAGGTGCTTTGGGTTTGCTACAGTTCATAAGATCAAATCATTCATTATTTGATAGCATTCAAATTACTGTGAAATTATCAATATGGTATTTTTTAATGTTGACAAATATTAATACGAAACGTCACACTAAACATCTGTACTGATCATTCATTGTTCTCCTGTTTGAAACGTTTTTGTTGCCTAATCAGGTAACAGGCACAGCACATAGGTGAAAACAATTACTACATAGGGTCAAAGAGAACAGTGAGTAGTAAACAAAGTTTGGGAGTGACTCATTGCCTAAACATAGTAATCTAGAGACATTTTATAAACCCTAGATTTACAAGGACCTAGGACACAGGACCTATGGGAGACTTGCCACCTTCCATAAAAGAAGCTAGAAGACAAAAGAATATGCAAAGGCATATGAAATGTCACTTGACGTTTAGGCGGCTGAATCCTACCCCATGTTTCTAAAACCCATTCATCCTATACTTCTCAGTGAAGGCTTAATACAGTTTCTGAAATAATGCCCCACATAAAAAATTGTAACCATGGCCATCTGTTTCCATACTAAGCACATTTCAAATTACATTAACTAGTGCTTTTAAAAAGTACCTTCCCTCTTCATTTGATCCTTCTGTAAATAAACCTCCCAATGGATCTATCTAAATCTGAGTTCCTTGTAATCTCTTCTCACCATACAAACTATTAACTGAAAAAAACCAGCTCAAAATCTTAAGTTTTATTTTAAAATAACATAGGGGAGAATATTAGTTTTCTTCTTGTTGTTAGCCTAGCTTCTAGCTCAGATCTCTACAGTTCACCTCTCAAATACAAGGGTTATAAAAGTAATGTTGAGATTCTTATTTTTCTGTATAATCCTTGGAGCTTGATCTTTTATAAAAATATCAAATATGATGAAGCATGACTCAAGTCACCATAACTGGTAATTGTTTATGTAGCTCCAGCCTTCTCTATTTGTCCATCTTTACTTCTCATAGTGTCTTTTCCCCTCTGTCTTGTGCTGCAGCACAACACAGGCATTTGTGTTTTTCCTTCCACGCTGGCACTAATGCTAATCCGACTTGGCAGTGATGTGGTTTTGAGCATAAAGCCACAAAAAAACTTTAAACTTTTTGGTTATAGGTTAGATTTCTACCTTTTGGGCTCCCTGAAGCTGCTCAGGGTCAGATGAGCGTTGGCCCAAAGGAATCAGTGATGTTGGAAGGTTAGAGGAGGAGGTCAGCATAGCCAAAGATCAACCACACTGTATTAACACACCATAATGAGCAGGAAACAACCTGGAAAGCCAAAGCAATTCCAGCATGTGCCTGAGGAGCTACTTCTGCCAGAGAATCTAGGATAAATATTCTCTACGTTACTTACTGAACTGCTTGCTTAGGTAAAGTTCAAGAAATATTAAGGGATGACAAGGAGGAAGTGTGCTTAAGTGTGTTTATTTAACCAGTAAGTCCTGTGTGCCTATCAATCTCACTTTTAATCATTTTCATTGGTCTCTTCTCTACCCTGTATCTGCAACAGTCTCTTCAGATAGCATACTCTTCAGAACTGAGTACTGCTCGATATTTGGGAAATAGTTTGTGACATTGTGGACACTAATAATTGTTGTATTTGGAGAGTCTTGAAGTATATGTAAGAATATAAGATGAATGCCAACATTTCCATTAAATTGTTTGCCTTTTTTAATACTCATTAGACTTCAAATATAAACCAGCAGTCAAATGTAGAACACTAGTGTTACAAAATATAGAATGCTACCTTACAGGTGTGCTTGTGGCATCTTCAGTATGGAAAACATTACTTTTCTAAAGATACTGTAAAAACAAAGAAGCTATTGGAAGAATATGAAAGAAGAGACAAAGGAAATCTAACCCAGTAAACTCAACTTAGTTCAAGTTCCTCTAACAACACCATTTTTGGATGGCTATAAGAAACAAGCAGCAGAGATTCCTGTTTAGTACATCACCTGAAGGCAAATAACTTCGCAAACCTTTCTTCATGCAAATAATAGGAACAAAACCTGCTGTGTATACTGACATGCTCAGAAGAGGGTTCACTAATTCAATTAACTCGTAACTGAACTTCACCTACAGTGCAGTACTTCTGAAAAGGAATCCAAATGTAGAAAAAACTACCACCTTCAGGGCAGAGGAATTAGGACTGGCTACAGAGTGAACAGAACTTGACCATGATCTTTGGATGATTCCACAACATTTAAAAAGATAAGACAGCTATTCCACGGATTATTTTTAGAATAGACTCAGTAGTGGCTATGCCTACCGTGTCCCTGTGCTCTGGCCTAAGCACATCTGACCAGGCTCGCCTACCTTTGGAAACTTTTAATGGCAGATCTGTATTTTAGCACAGCAGTTTGCGTACCAGAAAGTGGAGCAGGCAGGCAGTACAGGAACGTAGTACAACCATCCCTACTGTGCTTGGGAACATGTGCTGATGGCAATTTGATATAGTCAGTGTCATCAGTTCCCATTTTACAGTGACTCTCACTGCACACTATGTTGTTCTGGAGTCCCCAGGTTTTGACATCACATAACTAGAAGATACTGATCCTTCCTTTAAAAAAAAAAAAAAAAAAAAGGAAACCCTATGTGTCTTGTTTTTGTTGTTACAGCAAAACAAAAAGCAGGAGCAAGGAAAATATGAATCCTAAAGATTTCAAAACAAGGAATTGTATTTTAAAATGTAGAGGGTTTTGGTTTGTTTCTTTTTTTCCAAATATTGTATTTGAAAGCTAGCTCACACCTTTAAATCCTGGGGATTTAGCAAAGGCTGGGACAGGGAACTTGGCCATTTACTAAAAGATACAACTCTGCTGTCACCAAAGGACGGTGCCAATGAACCAGGCAGTTGTCCCTTTCTCTGGTGCCTGTGATCTCCAAAGCTCTTTCAGTGTTATTACCCAGGCTGACTACGTAAACTCTTTCAGGCTTTTGAACAAGCAGGTAAAAAAAGATATCCCTTGAAATCTACTCACGAAAGGATGAGCAAACAGCAAACGTCAAAGATAAAGGATTTGATGGCACTATGACCGCAGCTGGCAGCGACGCTCCCAGACCAGTTACCTGTTCAGCACAAGCGTTCGAGATTCACGCCCGGCACTAACAGCTTCTACCTCTACAGCTCCAGCGACACCTACGTGGTTAGAAATACCGCTGGCATCGACTGATCCTACGCGTCTTCGACAGATCTTGATGTTTTCTTTGGAAACCTCCAAAGTGCTCAAACTGAAGCTCGCACTCGGCCACGGACACGCTCACTTCAGCGCCCCGACTACGGCGCTCGCAGGCCCGGCTCAGGGCCCGGAGGGGAGGGGAGCCCCCCACCCACCCCACCGGCGGGGTGCCCCTGGGGCCGGGGCGAGGACCGGGCAGGCGGCCTCCCCAGGCAGGGCCCCAGTGGCCGCGGCTGCCCGACCCTCCCGCCCCTGCTCTGCGGACCCGGCGCTGAGGCGGCCCGCGGCGCCCGGGGTTCTCCAGCCCGGCACTGCCGGGGCGAGAAAGGGGCGGGAAAGAGCCTGCCTTGTGTCACCTCCGGCGCTGGTCCCTCCGCCCCCGGACTCCCTCACGGCCGGGGAGGAGCCGAGCGGCGGCCGCGCCGCTCCGGGCCGGGCCGGGCCGAAGAGCCGAGCGAGAACTACCGTCCCCAGCAGGCCGCGGGGCCGCCGGCTCGATGGAGCTGCCGGGCCCGCAGCGGGGAGGTGGCTGGACTCGCAGCATCGGGCGGCCGCGCTGGGGCCGCGGACACCGTCCTTCGGGTGTTACAGGCCGCAGTTGTACAAAAGACCGTGGAACCGCTACACGGCTCTTACTTGATTCCTTGAGTTGCAGAAAAGCGTCTCTTTTTGGGTCTCAAAGTGTGAACCGAAATGCAACTTCGTATTAACGATTTATTCAAGCACTGTTTAGCAACCCCCATAGGGTCTAAAGCATGTTTCACCTGCTTGTTTTGTGTTTTTTCCTCAGATATTGACCGCAGTATGGCCCAGTCAGCAGATGAAATGTCGCTGCAGATGGTATCAGCTGTCAGTAATTCATCCCTGCTTCAGCCGGGCTTCTCTCTCCTGAATTTTGATGGGCATGTTTTCTTTTTTGGGCAGAAAGGATGGCCGAAGAGATCCTGCCCCACTGGTGTTTTCTTCCTCGATATAAAGCAGAATGAGCTCAAAATGAAACCTGCCTTCTTCTCTAAAGACTCCTGTTACCTCCCCCCTCTCCGCTACCCTGCTCTTTGCACGCTCAGAGGCAATGCGAAGTCTGATGAGCACGAGTACATCATCCATGGTGGGAAAACACCTAACAATGACCTTTCTGATAAGATTTACATTATTAGTCTCGTAAGCAAAAATAGCAAGAAAACTACATTCCAATGCATTGAGAAAGACCTGGGTGGAGATATCCCTGAAGCTAGATATGGGCATACAATTAATGTAGTTCATAGCCGGGGAAAAAGCATGAGCGTTGTATTTGGAGGGAGATCATATACTCCCCTTGCACAAAGAACCACTGAAAAATGGAACAGCGTAGTTGACTGTTTGCCCTCTGTGTTTCTTATTGATTTTGAGTTTGGATGCTGTACATCATACATACTTCCAGAGCTTCAAGATGGACTTTCCTTCCATGTTTCAGTTGCCAGAAATGATACAATCTACATTTTGGGAGGCCATTCACTTCAAAATAACACCAGGTCCCCCAACTTGTACAAGCTAAAAGTTGATCTACCCCTGGGCAGCCCAGCCGTGACCTGCACCATCCTGCCAGGGGGGATATCTGTCTCAAGTGCTATAGTGACTCAAACCAGTGATACAGAATTTGTCCTTGTTGGGGGCTACCAGTATGACAACCAGAAACGGTTGGCGTGTAACACCATAGTTCTGGAAGATAATAAGATACAGATTGTTGAAAGGGCAAGCCCAGACTGGACACCAGATATTAAACACTGCAGGATGTGGTTTGGCTGTGATATGGGCAAAGGGTCTGTATTGCTTGGCATTCCAGGGGCCAACAAACAGTTAATCTCAGATGCAAACTACTTCTACATTTTGAGATGCAAAGGAGCAGAAGAGGACAAGGAGGAAGAACTGACAGCACAAATTTGCAGTCAGACATCGACTGAAGACCCTGGAGACTCCACTCCATTTGAAGATTCGGAAGAGTTTTGTTTTAGCACTGAAGCCAATAGCTTTGATGTTGATGATACTGACACTTACAATGAAGATGATGAAGAAGATGAATCAGAAACGGGCTATTGGATCACCTGCTCTGCCAGTTGCAATATTGACATTAACACCTGGGTCCCTTTCTATTCGACAGAACTCAACAAGCCTGCAATGATACTGTGTTCCAATGGGGGTGGCCACTGGGTCCATGCACAATGTATGGATCTCTCAGAGAGCATGCTTCTACGTCTCTCAGAAGCAAATGTCAAGTACTTCTGCAACGAGCATGTTGATCTTAACAAAGGGCTACAAACTCCCAAAAAGGTGGTGCACCTGAAAAAGCAACCCATGAAACCGTTGCGCAGAAAGATAGCCATGAAGTTAACAACACCCACGAAAAAGTCCTTTCTTCGGAGATTGTTTGAGTAGATTTACACTGCTGATTTTATTTGCCTGGGAGGAAGTGAAATCACAAAGACAGCTTGTAATGGTTAAAGCAGAATGGGTTACTGGAGCTTGAAGAGATCTTTTTATTTAGCTGATTTCAATTATGTCAATATTTCAGTTATGTTTCAAAGCTCATGAATTTATTTTATCTCTTATGTATATTTTTGTAATATCCAGATAAGAACCCCATCACAGAGGGCATTGTGCAAACACACAGCCAGATGCTGGTAACTTCGTGCTGTATTTTACGCTACAACTTGCTCCCCGGTTATCCCCAGTGAATTTAATGGAACTGCCGGTAGTATAAGACATTATCCCATGCACTCAGTGGTGTTAGCATCTGTCCATAAAGAACATTATATTATCCGTTTTAATTTTATCTCTTAGTGAGTAGTTCTAGAAATATTTAGCCTAATTTATACCTGCATTACTCCAATTTTATGTTGGTGTAATGAAATAAAATTAGACTAATTACTCTGGTTTTAAACTAAAGTGGTGGCTTAAGTCTATTGTGTCAGAAATAATGAAATATTCAGACACTGAAGGTCAGTTTTCTTCTGAGACTTCCATTATGGAAAGCTTACATATGGAGCATTTAATTCTGGAGAATTAATTTTTGATTTTGAGAGGTACTGTATGATTATATGTCAGTTTTGGCTACAGCTGTGGAATATAATCTCACAGTAAAAATCAAATTGCTTTTTTAAACCACTATGCTCAACAACTGCTTTGTGTTTGTATTTTTTAAAATCTAGTAAGCTAATAAAGTTTATAATAAAAATGACTGATTTTTTTCACCTACTCATGGGGTAAATCAAACACCGTAAATCCCAAAGTCTACGAAAGGACAGCATGTGTGCTTGGGAGGTCGATCTGAAGTCTGATAAGGGGTCTAGCTTCACAGCCACCCCATGCTGTGAGCTCCCATTGACTTCAGAGGAAGTTCCTTCTGATGAACAGGACTTTTATCATTTACTCCAGGTCCTCCACTACACATTTCTTTCTCTGCTCTCCCAGGGTGACTGTGTAGAGTGTGAAAGCTTAAAAGTGTGAGCTGTAGCTCAGAGTGACTCACTGAGCCAGTGGAGCATTGTGAGGGTGGAAACAAATGCAGCTGGCTGCTCAAAGCACAAGAAGAAGATTGGATTCAGATTGAAAAGGACATTGTCAAGGTTGAATAGCCCAAGAGTTTACTAACTTTTTTGTGGATTCTTTTATTGGCTGTTTGTAAAGCCTCATCATTCTTGACTTTATTTTTTATTTTTATTACTGCTGCAAACATCTTTTCAAAAAATCAATACCATCAGCTCAACATTTGTGAGCCAACAATAATAGTTCAGTACTCACAGTCCAGCTCTCATGCTGGACCTCTGAATAAAAAAGAAAAACAGGAGCAGCTGTCAGCCGTTTGATCACTATGTGCAGGCCCTGAGCAGCCACTCCTTTACAAGGCAGCACGTGTAGCACAGCATTCCTATTGACACAGACATGTATGCACAATACTCTCCTTAAAACCTTAACAATTCAAGTCAACAGCAGAGGAAAGTAAAGGGCAACCATACAAAGTTTCCTTTTCCAACCTTTTCATGTGCTGAGGAGGTTATAGTTTGGGTAGAGCTTGTAAATGGGAAGTATATCGCCCTGACTACCCTCTCACCAGCTTGATATTGGTATAAATCCTTCAAATTCAGTGCTGGCTTCCTGTTCCTTTGTCATGCTACTTTACCTAAGCTAGAGTATATAGTGCTATATGTTTTTCCAGGAAATTAATATAATGCCCATGTAAAGTCCCTTCAAACTGGTGAAATTCAATAGTCAACATCCCCTTTTGTAGGTTAGTCATAGGTCTTACTCAGCTGAATTGTCATTAAAATATACATTCATCACACACTCTCCATAGACTTCATTTACATCAACCAAAAAAATTCCACACCAAAATTAAAACCACATCATCACAACACCAACAAAGGGGGACACTATACTCACACAACAAAGCTCCACCCCTTGTCCCTTCACCATTTTACAACAGACTCCTCACAATTATAGAACTTCCTCGCAATGTCCAGTCTGAGTTTTTGCCTGTTACCTCTCCCAGTTACTGTCATTATCTCAAATTCCTCAGACTCCACATTGTGTGACAAATTTGTCTGCTCATGCAGACAAATAAAAGGATGGAAACATTTTCCAAAGCGAAAGCTCGACACTGGCCTAGCAGAAACAACGTTTGGCCTGAGATAAAGCCTGGTGGATCAGGCACTGGTGGTGCAGTTGCAGTAAGGTGGGACCATCTCTTGAGTTTCCAGAACTGACTCCTGCAGCTGCAGTGACGCCCTGAGCCCCTAGGAGAGGAGGGCAGGTAGCCTTAGCATGTGGCAGGCACAAGCACCCATTGCAGCCCCTTCCAATTCTTACCTGAATTGTTGTCCTTTACTTTAAGGCTGTGGCTATGAAAAAAAGCAGTTCACAGTCAGACTTTACAGTATTCCTCATCAGGCCCATAATGTTAGCGTATTGCATGTTCGAGCTGTGCTTTTCTTTAAATATACGGTTTATTTGAGCAGGAAGGAGAAATTGTTTGGTCAAACCATGTCCCAGCCTCATAGTGAAGGGCAGTACATGCAGCAGTAAATCACAGCTCAGAGTAAAAAGTCAGAGTAAAATATAATATTCCAAAGGAGTCAAACATAAAGGGATATATGAACATCAGCCTGTAAAGATGACACTTGACGTAGTAGTTAAGACTACAGAAAGTACTTAATTCCCTGATAATTCTGATGACACTTTTGAGCCATGTACTTGTTAGAGCATTGATTGTCTTCAAAACCAGCTAATCAATACAAGATGTTTCTTCCTCAGGTAGGTTAGAATTAGAAGATAAAATGAAGTAGATTCGAGTGCAGAAGTAAATCTCTATTGTATCTGCATCCAACTGACCTATGTGGTTTGTAACCACAACAAGCAGCATCATGGTTCCCAGCCATATTTTAGTAACACAATGTTGTTATTATTGGCTTTTATGAGAATAATATATGGATTTTACTGCTCCTGAAAGGTGCTTGGACCCTGAAGTACCTGATTAATCTACAGGAAAGGCACAACACAAACTTTAGTGGTAGCACTAAACCATGTGTCATAGTTCAGAGTGACTCATTGTGACAATAGACCATTGAAAGGAGTGGAAATAATACAACTGGGAGCTCAAAGCAAAAGGAAAAGACTGAATTCAGATTGAAAATGAATCTGTAAAGTTATTTACTGCTACACTCAATGTATTAAAGACAGAAGGACTGGCTTTCTTTTTTTTTCGTGATTGGTGGCAATAGTTCCCTCCGTGTTTGATTTCCTACCCTATCCAGTTTCAAAGAAGACTAAGGGACAGGCTTGAGGAACAGCCTCCAAAAATCAAACTCCAATTTGGTGTCTCTACTTGACCTTTGAAAATTGTGACACCAAAGCCCATTTTTTCTTTCAAAAAAACAAGACAATAACATTATAAACCTTTTGATTTCTAAATACATACACATATGCAGGAAGAACGGGACACTGGCCACTACCACAGGTGTGCAGGACCTCCTCCAGGTGGTAGTTATTGTGTATTCCCTTGTCCACTGGCTCAGAATGCCCATCTTCAGAGGAAGAACTGGGCATTGAAAATACACCCCTTGACCTCTCTCCTGATGCTGCTAGAAAAGGTGCTAATTAAATCTTTTCTGATGTGTGTTTTTGTATTATGGACAATATTAAGCTTGATGCAGAAGGCTCTCAGGAGTTGCAGCTGGTCAGCTTGTTTGAAAATTATGCCATATTCAGTCACCTAAAACAGTACTTTGAAGAAGAGCAGTGACAGGCTTCATTATTCTTCATTTGATCCCGATTCCAGTAGGAACATATGGAAAGTAAAATTCAGTCAGTTATTACAGATTTATGAATAAAAGAGGTAAAACATCATAATTTACCACGGAACCCTTTGAGGCTTGTTTTTTTGTTTTCTATGGGTTCTGTTTTTTCCATCCGACATTTTTTATTCAAGGTCAGCTGAAAGAACTAAGTTGGTGATATAAAGTCCAGCAATTAGATGTCTAATTACCTGATTGAACAAAGAAGTCAGGTAGCTTAATTTGCTCATCATTAATTCATGCAAACCGGTTGGTTTACGTAAGTCTTTTGACCCTCAGGTATCACTGCAGGGAAGAAAGAGTTCTGAAGTAGAATAAAGGGAAGCTACAAATAATGAACTGAAAGGTAGATTGGAACTAATCTTTGCAGCTCAGTCTATGACAAGTAGCCAAAATTTGATGCAAAGGATGCACAAAGCCAGCAAAGAGGCTTAACATATTAGCATGGGTGTAACAGTGCATGGCTGATTTTAAACAAACACTGGGATGATATTTGTAAATGAAGCAAAAGCCATTTACAGACCAAATAAAACTGTTTTAAAATTAGTTTAGTTTTCAGTCAAACAGTTGCCTGTGAGGAAAGGTGCTGAAAGGACTGCTGAGACTCACAGAGTAATCTTCATCTGTGATAATTTAGTGACTTCTAGAATAGGGCTGGAATTGCAGTTGTCTCTGGGTATTAAAACTGCCTAAATATGAAAAGAGTCCACAATTTGAATTAAAAGTAAGACTGTTACCATGAAATTATGTGCATAGTTGAAAAACTTCTAAGAAATACAAAGCCAGAAATGTAAATGTTTACAAGACCTTTATTTTAAACAGGTGTAATGAATTAAGAAACTGTAATACAATAAGAAAAAGTACAATTATGAAGCCATGCTGTGAGACAAAGCACGGAACTCAGTGTAGTCAGAATTAGGATGCTGTAAATATCCAGAACTTGTTTCTGAATTACCTGACTAAAAGTCAAAGGTGATTTGCTTAAAGTCAGTAGAATTATTCCGTGAGGAAAAAAATATGTGAGACCAGAATCATGGCTTCTAGCATAGTTCACATCATTTCATAACATGGCAATTCACAATACAAAGCCCTCGAATAAAACCAAACAAAACAAGATACAAAATGTGATTGTATAAAAACTACAGTCAATACAATTACAGAACAATAAAATTAATTACTGAAGGATTTGTACCAAGTATTAACAAAAAAAGAAAACGTGAAGGTTTGAAAGAGTACCATGAATAAAAGTGTATCCATATTTCTAAAGCCTCTTCAAAAAGCTTAACAATAGACTGCGCAACCAAATGATGTGCCTGTCTGCAGTCAGAACTTGTTTGCCTTCTGATGCATGGCTGTGTACATGCAGCACTGTTATCCCTGTTTACAAAAGCTTCACTTGCAGGTACCTACCCTTTCAGTGTGTTTGTTCTAATGAGTTCAAAACTCTCAAAGAGGGTCTCTTGACTTACAGAAGATGTCAACAATGGGGAAAAAGAGGTTTAAACTAGATTCAGGAGAAAAGGGAAGGGAAGGGAAGGGAAAACATAGCAGTCATTCTCTACTCAGCTATCCTGCCCAGAGCTGGTAGAGTGTGAAATGTGTCTTGATGGCTTACTAATATTTCCCAAAAGAATACTTTCACATGCACCACATTCCTCTGTCCCCATGCAGGTTCTGTTCAGTCTGATGAGTTACCCCAGGATATAAGCCTCATCTTGAGAAATCATACATATATGGGTAACACTTACTAAACCCTTTTGAAGGCAGTGAGACAAATCACTTGCTGTTACATCAGCAGCTTGTTAAAGTGAATTTGGAATTTGAAAATGTCAGCAGAGTCACTGAAATTCCCTGTGCAAAATGAAGCAAGTCTGGTCTGTCACTCCAGTGGCACATATGTATTGCAATGAACGGATTACTTGGGGGTGAAATTTACTTCTGTGCAAAAGGCAGCAAAAACTGTATATACCACTTCAATGGAGTGAAAATCACCATGAGGTGAGTCGAGGTTGTTAAACTAGGCCCTAGGTTATTCAAGCAGGGTCAAGGATGAAAGGTAAGGTAATACTGTTGTCCCAAATATACATATAGAGGAAAAAGAAAAGTGTGCAACCATTTGCATAATGAAATATATGCCAACCAAAAATGCAAACTATATCTGCATTTACTGCTAAAAGATGCTGTTTATACCTCATATTTATACTCCCTGGAAAACCTGTTGTCTGCATTTATTGGTAAAGAATAATACTTATGTAAACCTGGTATTTATGCTCTATGGGAAATACTTGTTTTATTCAAAGAACTGAAAAAACAAAATTAATCTGGAAATGAACACTCAGTAAGCGTAGATGTACATGGTACATCACACAAAAGACACTGTAGTCCATACGACTGCTTAGAAAAGTAAATGTTTTAAGTAAAAGGCATTATTTCCAACTGCAAATTTTGACATAATGATAAGCTATATTTTAAAATGCTAAACTATATTTAAAAATTCTAAATTATAGAATACTTTAAAAAATAGTATTGTAATTAATAATATTGACATAATCGGGATAACACTTATATTTGTACTAATTACAAACACTTAACTCTATTTTTTCACTGTCCATAAATGGTAAATACCAGGCCCTCAGAGTAAATAACATGAACAAGATACTACTAAACAAACCTCAGACCATTAATTCTTTAAGTTTGTTGTTCACCGACACTCACAAACCAACTTCTGCCACATCAAAATAAAAGCAAAAAGTGGATTCTTTTATATCTGTGCTTTGATTGTTTCTGCATTTAGTCTTGTTTCAGAAATATTATGCCAAACACAGTAATGCTGTAGCTACAGGTGCAAATCTGAAAGGCTAAGTGATTCCAAGGCATCTCAGGTACTTTTGAGTATATTTCATGAAAATGTCATTGAGTGAAATTCATATAATTTTAGTATATGAATATATGAAATACCACTTCAGAAAGGCAAATACCACCAACAAAATTGTTCATCTAATATAGTACAGAGGAATGCTGACTAAACATTGTGGTAATAATGTAAAATACAGTATGCAGTAATTTCAAGACAGTTCATAGCTTTTTAACTAATCTTGTATGCCAACTATCTTTGAGGTTAATAAATATTATTACTCTTTTTTGGAAAATTAGACTATGAGTGTGGAGTATCCCCAGGTGTGAAAATGCTCTATAGCAGATACAGTTGGAGCACATCAGCAGCGGTCAGTGAAATATCCTAATAGAGAAGATCAGAACACTGGCATTTATGTGATCAGGGTAATATCCATATCTTGATAAATGGGTCTGCTGTGATTAAAGTCACTTGGTAAAACTGTGGACCTGCTGGTGTTAGTGACAATTTACTGGTGACTTCAGCAAGGCCAGGAATTCACCCAATAAAACTCTACTAATACAAATTATGCTATATACTGAAGTTACCATAGAAATCTAAAATGCTTGTGAAGCAACAAGCTACACAGCAGAGCTTGAATGTACTTTGTATAGTGAGATAACCACAAGGCACTGTACATCCTGATTTAGGAGCACAAGTTTGCATTTTAGAGTAAACAGACTATGATAAAAATATATTTAAAAACTTCCAGTTACCTTTCCTATATCTTCACATAGTAAATTAGCATGGTGATACCACCATCTGCTCCTAAGCAGTACTACAATATAAATGTTAAATAATAAAAATACTTTTTAAAGTTTGCAAAATCAAAGTTTGCATCTTCAGTCAGTATTTTATACAAAAATAACTGAACTTTATCCCAAAACAATTACTCAAGTGTCTCACTGATGAATCTTTACTTATAAAAGTCAAAGGACTGTCAATAAAATAATCAAACCCTCTTAAAAATTAAATAGCAAAATAGTTTTTTAAATGCAGACAGAACAAATAGCCATGCTCCCTTTTTCAGCAACTGACATAACTGTCCAGAATCATATTAATTCCAAAATACTACTTTATATAAAACCTTGTTTACTTTGTCTTTCTCACTTACAAACAACACTCTAGAACCAAAATAAACTGAAGACCCTTCTTTGCAATTTGCTTCTGCTTTCATCTCACATAACAACTGGTAAATGCACCACAGCATTGCCTCTTGGAAACACCCAACAGATGTGGTGTTCATTAAACTGCACTCACCACCTTTAAAAGGGAGTGTAAAAATGATCATTTCAGACTTCCCTGTACCTCTATAGGCCTGAAAAAGAAGCTGCCTCCTTGCAGGAAGACACCATCACAAACCCAACCCCAAATGTGTTTTACATTTAGAGTTCCGCTGAATCATTGCCTTCCAAGACCTCCAGTGGCAAGGAGTCACCTAAACTATCCTCTGGATCAATGGTGAAGCCCTGGCTTTTTAATGTTTTATGAGCATTCATGAACTTCTGGAGGTACTTAGAGGTATATAGCCAGTGATGCTTCAAGACATCCTCCATCTCATAGCATTTGGACTGCCTGGCATTCATTTTTCGGAACCTCCTGAACAGTTTGTTTCCAGACTCATTTCCTTCACTTGCCCAGGCCCCAATGGACCCATCTCTTTCAATGATTTCAGGAACATGAGCAAGGGTTTTGTGGAAATAATTTGTAATCTTGCCTTCATATCTGTACTTGAACTTTGTTGATAGGAGCTCAGCAAAACGCTGTGAATTGTAGCTATACTGGCAGAGCAGTTCTGGACACTCCTTGGCAGGACAGGAAGATCGCCACACTGGCTTCATCTTCAGATAAAGCTCCATTAGTTCTTTTAGGGCTTCATGCCTTTCCTCACACTTTATTAATTCACATACTGCCTCTACGGTCTCCTTGGACATGAGCTTTCTAGCAAAATTTCCACTCATCCTCATCATAGGCTTCAAGTTCATCTTCTTCCTGAGATGTTTATCAAGAGCCAACTGCCACCTCTTCCTCTCCTCTTTAGACACATCAGGATTCTTATAAACTTCACCAATCTCCATCTGGAAAATCCTATAAAATTCTGCTGCATTGCCAATGTCGCAGTGCAACGCATCTATGGAGGGAACGGTCTCAATAAAAGGTTTGGCTGAAACACCCTTCACTCTGTCACGGAGCTCATCAACAGATTCATGATATGGGTTGGACCTCCATATTTCATATCGCTCCAGATTTTCAGCATGGTTCCTGGTTATTGAGTGGAAGACCAAATTCTGGGATGCTTCCAAGCGGGTTGCGTCACAGAGCGTACAAATGTAAGTGGAACCTGAGGCCTCCAGCCCTTCCACTTCACGCACGAGTTTCTCATCATATCCTGTACCCCTAAAGATGAATTTGAATGTTCTCAGGATGCCTCCCATTTCAAGTAGCAGTTCACTGTTTTTCATAGCCTCTCTTTCTGCTATGAGGGGGCTCAGGATTGCTGTCAGAGTTTCATGATCCGATTCATCAGCCAGCATAAGGCACAGGGGCTTGCAACACAACTCTGAATTGGGCTTGACTTCTTCAAAGATCCTCTTGCTTTCATTCCCATGTGATATAGCGATATTCATGACTGTGAAAGAAAAGCGAACAGCCTTCTCTGGGACAGCAGGCCCGCTTCCATGCTTCTCACTGACATCTCCCATTCCATCACAGGACTCTTTTACTACCACAGTGAAGGGACCATTCAAATAGTCATCCAGGTTTTTTGCTTTCATGCCTTCCAAGATCTCCTCCTCCATGTCCTTTAAGGCACAAACCAAAGCTGCATCATATCGAAATCTCTTTGCAATTGTATCTACTGGGTAGTCATCAATTGAGAGTGGCAATCCTGATAGTCCATCTATAATTCCCACTTCTGTGTTAGTGGATACATTTTTCAAGGGAGGTTTCCACTCGAATGGATGGTAACCTGGCAGGAGGGCTTTCTCAGCAGTGCGAAGAGCATGTAAAGGCTGGAAGATCTGCCTCCCAGTGACAGCTTTTACCGTTCTGTACATTTTATGATATTGGCTACAGCTAAGAAATGTGTTGACTCGGATTGCCAGGCAGACAGCAGGGTGAAGTCCAGATCCCCTTCCTTGCATTATAGCCTCCAATTCATCTGCTTGTTTGTGTTCATTTTTTGCTCTTAAAGCTAGTAGGAACAGTGTCATGCATACAGCCTTGATATCGCCACCCTCTTCTTTCTCAGCAAAAGCCTTGACCTGACGTTTCAGCTCCCTCAGACGATGTTTCTGAGCTCTCCTGGTCAAAGACAGGAGATGCTGCCTTGGTCGGCCGCCTTTATTTATGTAGCTGTAGAGCTCCCTATCTTTCATCTCCTTGTGGCTGGAGAGGTGTTGGCCATATTTTCCATGCAAGATCTCTTCATCACATTCCTTTATAGGGCACCTTATACCCAGGCTATCAAGGATGTTCAGGAAGGATTTCACTGGGGTGACCAGATCAGTAGGGAAGCAAGGATACCAGCAGGAAGGGCAATAGCTGCCCATAACCTTGATACATTTAAGGATGCAAGTTCTGCAAAATAAGTGTTTACATGTTGTTTCCACTGGATCTGCCAAAATATGCTCACAGATCTGGCAAGAGATGGATTTAACGAAATCTGCTGGGTAATCAACTGCAAGCAGCTTGGTGCTGAGATGTATATTCTTGCAATTGACAATCTCTTTCATTAAATTTTTGTTGTTTATCTGTGCTTGGTTCTTTACACCTCTGTTTACTCGAGCACGTTCTGCAATGACCTTCACACGTTTGCCGTGTTGTACACTGGGTGGTGGCTGGCTTTTTCTCTTGGCTCCCCGACTGGTAGTGTGGCACACATCACAGTTTGGGGAATGGGGTTGCCACTCCATCGTGCTGTTCCTAGGAAAATATACTTCACATGGAGTATTACTGAATTTTCTATGGATAATACTCCAGCAGTTGTGACAAAATCGTGTGGGGTGGATAGTATCAACATCCCCTCGCACATCAATCTTAAAAACCTTAGCGATAAGATCTGGCCAAGAGGTTGCTTTTTTCTCTTTCTTTCTCAGAAGCCACAGAGTTTCATCATCTACTGGCCCATGCACTGGATGAGTTCTTTTGTTACAATCAGTTTTAAATGAAACTCCACAGATGCGGCAAAGTTGCTTCAGATTGTTCTGATGAGCTTTATTGTCTTGTGTTTTCAAGTCATTGGCATCTTTCTTAAGTGCCTGTCTATTGCCCATTAAGTCCATCTTTTCTCCTCTTGGCACTGCTTTATCATTACACAGGATGATTTCTTTGTCTGAAGAAGTGACCTCTTCTGCATGATCTTTGTTTATGTGCTGGGTGTCATCAGAAGGTGTTTTTTCAAATGGTCTCACTTTAAACAGCTTGAATTTCCATTCAGAAAATTTTGTATATGGATGCTGAATTTCTTCGGGCAGGTCCATCTGTGATGCTACAGACATCTGTGATCTGGCAGAAACCAGATCACCTGAAAAAGAGAAAAAAGTTGTAAATTACCTTATCTTCCAAAATTAATAATAATGCCATGGTTTTTAATAGAACAGTTCTAATCACCTTGAGAAGTGCTTTGAAAGTGAGTTATTTGTCCAAGACACCTACTGAATTAAGAGGCCCAGGTATGGCTGTCCATTCAGTACCTCAGATAAGTACCCAAATGCTTTTTGACTCTGATCCTGAGGCATCCACATGACTATTAGATCGCCAATGTGCCTTACATAAATCCATTAGTCATCTGGTACAAATATCCAAAATTGCACCTTCCTTCTTACACCTGACTGAGCTTACCAAAAGTAAAGCTACCATAGACAACAGAATTACATTCTGAAAGTTTGGTGACCTTTTTATATGAAACTGAACTTCACTGGTGTCTGAAAGATAGAATTTTGTCTGCCTCATGCTATATTATCTGAATCAGCAAGACCACTGCTGTCAGACCATTTCTTAGTCCTTGATCTGATCTGGTGTCTAATACATGCCATTTTACATGCACAGAGCAGCACATACTACTTGATCCCAGTGTAGAATTCATTCAGGCCCCAGTTTTGTAAAGTACTGTAGCATATACTTAATGAACGTGAGTAGCTCCATTAAAATAGGAGGAGTGTATCCTCTGTTCATGCAAAGCACTATAGTCCCCTGAAGTCTAAAGGATAGGACAATATATACTGGCTGCAGATATGCTCTAGAGAGAATATTTATAGATTTTAAGTTAGTCCTCTGTTAATGTACCCTGCTGAGCACTCTCTCTGTAAGGATTACTGGTACTTTTCAAATTTGATCCCAATTTTAGTTTTCAGAGATGCAGCCAAAAGTATTATCAATGTGGTTGCCACAGAAATGTGGTATTGTGTGAAAATAAATACAAGACTTTCACCTCAAACACTGAAACTTTTTGCTACTGCATCAGACTTAGAAACAAAATTGTGTAGAAACAACAAGGGTGACTATTTTTCATTACCTGGCTATGAGAAGTGCACCAAGTAAACAAACAGTATAGAGAAGATTCAATTATTTTCTGATTTATTTTGGTTTTACTGATCTGGTTGGTGTGAGTAATAAAAATTAGGAAAACTACACATTAAGACTATAGACTAGAACTACAAATAATGTGGGCTGTGGTTTCTTTAACTGATTATATCGCCACTTAGCAATTCATATAACTTGCTAGTTCAGCATCTATTCAGAAGGTGTCCTTCATAAGAAATACATCCAAGTCATGGTCTAAAGTGATGATGCCCAGGGTGTTTCTGAGATTTTTTCATTTATAACCTTTTGGTAAAGCATCATTTCAGTACAGTCTTTGAGGGTCTGTTGGGAAAGGACTGCAATGCTTTGATTAAGTTCCAGATCCAGAATGACATTATCAGTCTGCTCAGCTCTTTCCTTAAAAGCTGTGTTTAACTTCAAAATCGTTCATTAGGCCTTGGCAACTAAAATTTAGGTTTGTTTTCTTCCCAGCTTCTCTTCATTTCGTCCTACTGAGAACAAGCTGCCCATACTGCTGCCCCATCTGCCTGCATTGCTCCTTCCAGCTGCCTATACTGCTACATATCTCTGTCTGCACTGCAGTCCCCTGCTGTCCATCACCAATCCAGCCTGGCAACATGCTTGCTTGTATTCTGCTGTTCACAGATCTGATGTGCAGCTGTGCCCAGATGTATTCAGAGCATTACTACTGTCTTGCTTTCTTGGCTGCATCTTGTGGCAGACTTGGCAAAATCTGTCTGCTGAGCAATAACCAATTTGCCCCTCAATAGTCCTGTGTTTCTATTACCTGCAGAGTAATTGAATAGCTACTTGCCCTATACTGTCCACAGATACCTTTTCCCTACATAACACCCTATGCAATTTTGTGTAATTTCACCATCTCCAGCAGCACCTTCAGAATCTCTTAAACCATGAGCAATGCCTCCTCAGGGTGGTATCTTTGTCATTGTAAAGAAACAGCCAGCACCAAGTACATTTAGAGCAAAGCATTTAATACTTTCTCTTCTCTTCTAACCCTTTGACTAAATGTCACCTTAGTGCCATACTCATCTCCAAAGCCATGACCTAACTCGTGCTATTAATCGCCAACTCGAGTGAATCAGACAGGGTTTACCCCTGCTAAAGAAAAGTTCAAGCATTCTTTTCTTTTTTTGTCTTTCATTGAACATGCCCTGGAAGAAATGAATGACAAAGAAGCCCTCTCAGGTCACCCAACCTTTGCCTTCTGCAGTAGATAATTGTTGCCAGCAGGCTATTCATCAAACACTTTGAATTGCTTAGCTCCCAGGCAGCTGAGATTTGACCAGCTCTCTTGGGAGAGTTAGAAATATTCCCAGTGCTAGGAATATTTCCTGCTACACATGCTAAACTTGCGTGTGTTCTGTTATTCTTGTTGGGGGTCACACTGAACAATCTTTCTTCTCCCTGCTTGCCCCACTCAGATTCTTATGGAGTGAATCCCAAGCATGAACCCACAGCAGTGGTTATTTAATCGACTGTGACAGCTATGTTCAGTTTAGCTTTTTTCTACCCTGAAGAGGGAAAATAAATCTCTCTTCTTCCCAGATCATAATATTTCATACATTTCTGAAGACGAGCAAGATTGCAATACTTTTACCCACATCAAGGAAGGCCTTGCTTTATAGTCTCACTGAAGTGAACAGAACAATCTCTGAGGTGAGGAAGCACATATAAAATAAAATCATTGACCTGCACATTAAACCAGGAAAAGGAACCAACACTCAAATGTCCTACAAGCATCTGGGATGCTGCCATCAGTATTGCCAGCCTACCTTTAGCTCACTGTCAGTCTGTAGAGCTGCTGTTATGTCTGCCCGGTTTGCTCCAAATGTCAGGCTTGCTTGCTTTCTCTCCTGCGTGCTCTCACTTGTTCTGTGTTCCCTCTGCTTTTTAAAGTCACTGCAGTGCTGTTTATCTCACTTATCCCTGTCCCTCTGAGCTCCCAGTATCACCCTGGTGCTAACCACAGGTTACTTCAACTAAACATAATACAGAACTCTCAAATCCAGGTGGCACCTGGCAATTTATGAGGCTTAACCACAAAATTCATATAAACAAGGTCTTCTTGTGTGAGACTCCTGGGCTCTGAGAGAAGTATGCAGACTCTCTGAGAAGCACCTGCACTGTTTTTTAACACAAAGTTTTGCATTTGGCTTTCTTCTTTATAGTTTCAGAGCTGGTTTCTTCACTGTTAACTCTCAGAGAGGAAACCTGGTGTCTGGTCAGACGACTGTCCCACTTCAAAGCTATTTCATCGAAGGCCAATGGCCCACTTCCTCAAGTCAACAGCAGCCAAGCTTCTGGGGTTTGGGTGGATTGAACACAAGTTTCACAAAATGTCCTTTCTTCTGATACCAGTATTTAATTTTCAAGGATATTACCTCTTTGGTGATGTACATCTGGGATCTTGAGGGCCCTGGGCAGGAAGGATAAATCAATATAAAAGCTAACTATATACATGTTGAGTAACTACTAGATGATACTACACCAGGTATAGGCTACAGGCAGCCACAGACAGTGGACAGTAGAGCCTCTTTTCTGGAGAAGCCCAGTCAAACACTCATGGTTAGTTTGCACACAGCAACTGTCTCAAAAACTGACTTGAAGTGGAAAGAAACCAAATTCTATCACACAACAGCACCCTGTATGTTTTCAGTCTCCATATTGTGCAACAATTCTAGCAATCCATCAAGTTCACACTCCAGAAGCAGGAATTTGCAATAGCAGCATAACTACATAAACACCTACCCAAGCATTTCCCTTTCTCAGGAGACTTTGTGATCCTACAGGACTCAAATCCATTTCCGACTTGCACACTCTTCCCTGACAAGGTGGCTATGAGAGAGGCCACTGTGCTTTCACTGTGGCTCAGGATCTCCCAGTTAATGTGGCTCCTGCCTGACAGCATCTTACACAACACTGATGGCAGCCAGAGGGAAGATCAACAAAAGCTGTAATATTTGGCATTTCATATAGCAAAAAGAGGCAAGAGGATTCCCCCTCTATTTTCCACTCTGATCTTAAAATGTTTCCAATTCTTAGAATCATAGAGTCATTTAGGTTGGAAACAATTCTAGGATCATCAATTCCAACCATTAACATATCACTGCCAAGTCCACCACTAAACCATGTCCCTAAGTGCCACATCTACATGTCTTGTCGTTACCTCCAGTGATGGTGTCTCAAGCACTTCCCTGGGCAGCCTGTTCCAATGCTTGACAACACTTTCAGTGAAGGAATTTTTCTTACTAATCTAAACCTCCCCTGATGCTGCTTGAGGCTGTTTCCTCTCGTTCTATCGCTAGTGACCTGGGAGAAGAGACCAACCCCCACCTCACTACAACCTCCCTTCAGATAGCTGTAGGGAGCGATAAGGTCTCCCCTCAGCCTCCTCCAGACTAAACAACCCCAGCTCCCTCAGCCACTCCTCATAAGACTTGTTCTCCAGACCCTTCACCAGCTTCGTTGCCCTTCTTTGGGCATGCTCCAGCACCTCAATGTCCTTCTTGCAGTGAAGGTCCAAAACTGCACACAATATTCAAGGCGTGGCCTCACCAGTGCCGAGTACAGGGACATGACCACTTCCCTACCCCTGCTGGCCACACTATTCCTGATACAAGCCAGGATGCTGTCAGCCTTCTTGGCCACCTGGGCAGACGGCTGCCTCATGTTCAGGCAGATGTCAACCAACACAGCCAGGTCCTTTTCCACCGGGCAGCTTTCCAGCCATCTTCCCCAATCCATTCTTGTAAGATGATGTCTTCTTGGAGAAGTGGTTAATCCTGAGTTTGTGTGCCACACGAGAGGCCAACAGTTCCTCAGTAGCCAAATGTAATGATTCATGCTAAATCAAGTAAAGTATGGAGAAAGTAAAAGAAGTATGCATGGCATATGTAATGCATGGTAAAAGTAAATTAAGTTCAGGGCCAAACCCTGATGTCCTTGCTCAGATTCTGACTCACAAAACCCTAATGTGACATAAATCCCTGTCAGAAACAACTGAATGGGAGTGTCAGGATAAGGTGGAACAGAAATCATAGAGATTATTCCAGGCCAAGGCAGTGTGGGACAAGGATATCATGGCTGAGGCATTTATGAACTTCTGAGAACAGTAGATGAGTCCTTAGCCCAGCCCTGGTCCTGAGCCCAGCTCTTCCACTGTTCCTGTTTTGCCTGGACTTCCTAACAACCTGCCTGTTTTTACTATTCACTCCCTAGCATTTGGAGTGACGTTCTCAAAAACATATCAGTTCTGGCTGCAATACCAGATATCAATCAAAATCACTCTCTGCAGCAGTCACATACTAGTTTCCTCCCTTACCTTGAAATGGCAGACATAGCTCCCTGACAATAGGCAATGTTAGCATTGAGGGATTTGGGGGTCTTTGAGAAGTAGTTTATCAAATCTCTCCCTCTGGGGTGCCTATTCAAAACTTCACTCAGGTAGCTGGCTACCTGCCCTGTCCCCCTGGGAGCCTGAGTTCCCGTGCAAACAGTGCGGTACAGGCTAGGCAGCAGCTTGGTTGTCAAAGCATGAGCATATGTAAGCCTAGTCAAGTGCTTTACTTTCAAAGTACCGAGAAAATCACCTTGAAAAAATATTGTCTTGTAGAGATACTGCAGGCAGCTAAAGGTTTTAATTGATCTCAAATTGCTATGGCTTTGAGTGTGTTTTATGTCCGTATGAGTATAATTGCTCAACAGTTTTAGCTGCACAGATCCAGTGCTGGAAAATGGTTTCCCTGTGCAACTGGCACCACCGAGTGGAGAAAAGCATTTTTGCATTGGTTTCTTCCCATAAACCCATACAGGTTTGGAAACTGGTCTGAATAAAGGCGTTTCATTTACCCTTGGAATAAAAACTCCAGATAAGTTCCTTGTATTCTCAATTAAAACAGGCTGGACATCAGTGCTCTGGGTACCTGTATCTGTAGATTACTAATTATAGCATTTTTCACCCATAGGAAACTCTCCGTAAGGATATATACGATATAACAGATATAAGGATATCTGTTTTACAAAGCTATGTAATGACAAATTTCCTTATTTTACACCTAATGATAGTAAAATACAGTTTGCTCACATGGCAGCAGAAATGGATAGCTCTGAAATTCAACCATTTGTCCAGGAAAGGGTCCACAAAGTTTTACTTTTAAAATTTCTTCTTAACATAACTATTTTTTATTGTGGTACTTTGGAGCCCTACCTGATGACCCAGCTTTCTCTCTGCTCTCTTAGCTTCCAGGAAGGTCCTAACAAAAAATATGAGTATGTTTTGGACAAAAGCAGTGCTTGGAGTGGTGCATTAGGGCCTGGCATGCGCCTCTGCTCCACAAGCAGCACCCTGCCTGCATCTGGGAGCTCAGCACTCTGAGGGAGACAGGCAGTTTGGTGATGGCACCAGCCCCTGGTTTACAGCAACCAGGGAGCGTGGAGCGTGGCCAGTAACACTGAAAATCCCTGGAAAACTGTGGCCCCACAACCCCCCCAGCTTATATCCGCCCAAACGCTGGGAACAGAAATTTGTTGTGTTTGAGTATGTGTTAGTTGGCAATTCTTGCCAAGAAAACTCGCAAATTCCCATTTCGTTTTTAAGCAAATGAAGCTGTCTTTGCATTCATGCCATCCTGGTTTTTCACTTCCTTAAAATCACCTGTTGTCGCAAGCCACCGGGAAAGGTTAACCTCAGCTCTTGCCCTGCGGGAGGTGGATGCCTTGCATTGGCTCCTGCAGGAGTGCCCTTGGGTCAGCTGAGGTTGAGATAGAAAAATATTTCTATTAAGAATTTGTTTTACATTCAGAAATGGCTTTTTTTGTGTGTGTCCCAAGCCATTTGCAGAACCCACCCTTGACCAGCTTTTAACGCCAGATTTTTAATGGTGCTCACGATGGGTGTGAGTGAACTTTCAACACCAGGTTTTTAATGGCGCTCAAGGCAGAGTGAACCTTGATGGTTATTTATAAAAGCATCACCAGTGAGGAGTGAAAACTAGTATGGCAGCACGAGTCATTGCCGACACAAAAACTGGTGGCAGTTTTATTTACTTTTTGTACGAAAGGGGTGCCAGCTTCACTCAGATTTCAGCAGCCCTACGGAGGCCGCCCCCACCCCGGAGCGCCTGGGGCCGGGCCACTGCCCCGCGGGAAGGACCCAAGCGTCCGGCCCCGCCGTTCCGTTCCGCCCCGTTCCGTTCCGCCCCGCCCCGCCCCGCCCCGCCGCCGTTCCCCCTCCGCGGCGGCAGTGGGCGCTGCAGCCGGCCCGCCCCGCCGGTCTGAGGGCGGCCGCCGCCCCACTGCTTGCTGAGGAGAAGGCGGAAGTGGCGCCCGGGGAGCGGCCGGCGGTGAGTGCGGGCTGGACGGGCCGGCGGCGGGGGGGCGGCCGAGCCGGCGGCCGGGCGGAGGGGCCTGCCCGCGGCCTAGCGGGGGGACGGGCTCCGGTAAGCGAGGGGCCGGCCGGGGCTCCGCCGCCCGCCTCGGGCGTGGGGCCTGTGGCGGCGTTGCCAGCCGGGGCTGGGCGCGGAGCCCCGCGGCCTCAGCCCCGAGAGTGGGGGCTCGGCGCCGCTCCTGGCGGCCCTGCGGGCCCGGGGGCCGGCTGGCGAGGCGGGCCTGCCTTCGGGGAGGGCGGTCATCCGGGCTGGGACACGGCGGCCTGCGCCGCTCCGAAATGGAGACTATCCCGGGATCCGCGCGGCGGGCTCGGCAGCCCTGAGTCCAGCCGCGCCGGGGCTCCCAGTTACTCAGTCCCGCCGGTGTACTGGGCGGGCTGGGGTCCTGGCTGCAGCCACCTTCTCCTGCCTCCGAGCAGCCCTGGCTGTGCCCTCGGACGGCCGCGGGAGCGTTAGCTGCGGGCGGCCTCTGCGTTGTAACGAGTAGTTAGTTTCTCTGCAGCCTCGAGCATATCACCTCAAAAGTGGGCTCTGTTTTTTGCCAACTGTGAAATGGAGATACTCAATAAACTCTTCGGGAACGTGTTAAAGGCCTGTAAAGATAATTTGCAAGAGAGGCTACTGTTTTCTAAAGCTCTGTCTAGCTCTGTTACTAGAGTAGAAACTGGCAGTGCTTTCTATCGATGGTAAATTTATTAATATGAGTAATAAGCTACAACTTCAATAGTACTTTCCATCGAATTAATCTGCTTTAGATAGGTCACACTGACTCTTTTCATACTTAAACGGAAATCTCAGCTGTAGGTGGGAGGAAAACATTCTAATTATATCCCTTATACCCAGTACTTAAAGCTAGCCAAAAGTATTTCTCCATGTTTGCCTCTGACAAGTTCTGCATGCTGCAGAGCTTCCCATGAGCTATGTGGATTTTGTTGTGTCTTAGATACCATTGACAGAATGAAGAAGAAAGTATTGATTTGAAGCTTTCGATGAGGGAGAGGTAAGAAAAGGAACAGTGGGAGGAAAAGTTACTGACTGCACTAACAGCTTGCTTAACATGTCCAGTGCATTTGACCCTGTGTTCACCAACTGTCTTAACACTTGCAAGCAACCTGCTTTGTCTGTCCCTAGAACCAGTACCACCAGGATCAGAAGGAAAAAAGATCATGGAAGTATGCTGATAAAAGCACTTGGGTTACTTTCATGGCAGGTGTCACTTTAGGCATAATTCTTCTGCATGTTCCACATTACCTTCAGCTTTTCCCAAAAGAAGCTACAGATTTGCAGAGCTGAGTCAGGCTCCGTTGAATGAGTAGTTGTCAAGTCATAAATGGCTTTTTAAGTCTTGTAGTATTGCATCACTGCAATACTGCTCTCCCTTTAAAAATTGTGCTGCTATATTTAAAAAGACAACGCACACAATAGATACTTTTGCTGATAGAACTTCAGAATGAAAGAATGTCTGAGGTGAACATACTTTTTCTTCACTTGTTGAACTTCCGTGAGTTTAATATGTCAGGAAGAGTAACTTTTGTATCTCAGTAGCACAAATTAGCTAAACGAATATTAAAAAGTTTTAGATCCAGACTGTGAAAGCTAAGGCTAAATGATTCTGGGTATAAAGCATGTCAAAAAGAAAATAAAAGTAAATGTAAAGTGAAAGAAGAAATGTTTTAGTTGTTTCAGAATGTGTGCTCAATTCACTGTTTCTTTTCCCAGGATCTCAAATTGTTTTATTAATGCCAGATACAAGCTTAGTGTTTGTTGAGGTAGATGGTCATTAAATCTAGCCTGTAGACCGGCCATTGTGGAAATCACATTTGTAGTCATATTTCTCCCTGCCTCATTCTGAAGTACTTTCTGTCCTGGTGCTTACCTTGTCCCCATCAGGCAGCATCTTAAATTCTCTGCAGATCTACTGAGGGATATAGAAAGGCACCATGCATGTCTTGAAGCGTTCTCAGTGTGCAAAGGGAGAGCAGAACCTCTGGCAAAGTAATTAAAAGAATTGAATAGTATTGTTGTTCTCACTAACAGTGTTTTCCTTGTATTTGTTAATCTGAACAAAGTTTTTTCTGATAATGGAAAAACCCATGGAATATTTTGGTGTTAAATACAATATAGTGCACTTCGACTGCTCACTAAAATGCAATTTGTTTTGACATACTCAAGTGGGATAAAAATGTGAACGTAACTGGGACTATGCCACCATCTAGTCCCCTAAGTAACACTTAAGCATAAAAATGTGTATGTGAATAAAGCCTGAGGGCATTCTCTCTAAGCAAAGAGAAATCACCTGGAAGTCTTCAGAAACCCCCGAAGGCTGCTCGGCTCCAGTGGCAGGAGCTCTTGATACTGCCTAATGAGCTTTTAATATTGTTGTTCAATTTTATTTGCCTCAAACAGAATTTCTCATTTTAAGTCTTTAGGCTTACATGTTACAATGATAAGTATAGTGGTTATCCAGAAGGCTTGGAAGTCATAACAGTTACTGCTATCAGAAAAAAAAAAGTTGAGATATCAATAAAATGTTTGCAGCATGCTTGAAGGCTTTTACAAGAAACCAGAATTTGGTTTGTGCAATTATGATTTCTGCCCAAATCTCCTATTGCTTTGGCTTGTGTAGCCATTTGATAGCTTTGAAATGAAAGTGTTCTATAGGTATTAATTAAAAGGAACTTGCATCATTGTATATGTTCTGCCTGGATGAGGCCCCAGTGATGATAGTTACAAACCTCATAATGCAAACACACAGTGCTTATCAGTTTTCAGCAAACCATTGATTAATATGCCTGGGAATAAGTGTTGCAAGTATTGCTTTGTAAACAGATTATCCCAAGTCACTCCACTGGTCTGTCAGTCTCATGACCCAGAAATTTATGTACAAAACTATTCTCAGCGAGGCAGAAAAAGAAAAGAAAAAAGTTTGGCCAGTTTTTCTCTCCGTGTGGCATTGAAGGCATTTCCCAAGCTGGCTGTGTGCTGGCCAGACTGCAAACGGATTAATTATGTTTGTGAACTTAAAGTAAGAAAAGTGATTTGAAATAGTCTTCTGTATTGATTTCCTGATTTAGATGGCTACTCATTGAATTTCCAAAGAAAGGGCATGTGGAAACTGATTGTATTCGATACTTACTGATTAATATTCAAAATTTTCTATTTCATGGCAACTAATATGCTCTCTGTACAGTGTTCCTTCACCTTTGCCAAATGCTCAAAGGTGTTATTTCATATTTCAGTGTAAATAGGATACAATGCCTACTTTTATTTCCTTCCTGTTACTCTAATTATAGTGTAATTTTTCAGGCAATCTGAAGATATCTTTTGTTACCGGTAATATTTTTTTGATTTAGAGAAGTTTCTGAATTAATCCGGTGGCTCTTTGGAGCGTGAAAATCTGTAAAAGCCCTACCTAAGCTCCATTAGACTATGGGACTTTGCAAATCAGAGCACTGAGTCTTGTTGCCTGCATTAAGTTAAAATATGGGTGGGTTTTAATTCTGTTTTGAAATGGGTTTTGTCAGTCATAAGGTACATTATTCTCAGAGGAGTTTGGTCTTCTGGCCTGACTGTGCTCTCTCCAATGAACCTCTAAACACTTTGTAATGCAACAGTGTAATAGCAACGTAGCACATTACTTAAGAAAGCTTTTGTCAGGGTTTGATCTTAAGACTACAGGGAGTCCCCATGCTACTCTTCCAACTTTAACTCTGCCTTTTATGGGGCCCAAATGTTTGATCCTTAGGGCATTCCAGATTTCTGCAGCACAAGTAACGATCAGACAAATCCTGTCCATTACCATTTGCCTGGAAAGCACCTTCCTTTCTGTTGTTGAACAATACAGCTGTTGCCTTGGAATCAACCTTTGCTGGCCCAAGGACTTTGGGTACGCCGTGTGTGCAAGCTAAAACCCATTATCTGTCTACTCAGCAAGTCTGATAGGACTTCCTAGCTCTAGAAAAGAGCATTTCAGGTGCATTGCCAAACACAGTTTTAAGGCTTTCTTTGCCTGAGAAATGTCATGCTAGCAAAAACAAGACTTAATGGTCCAGTTTAATTTCAGTTGCTCCTCAATCTGAAGGCTGGATGTTGTCATGGAGCAGGCTACCAAAGTGTTTAATGTGTTAAACTATCAACGTCAAAAAAAAAAGGATAAATTCTAAAGGCTGCGGTGTAGACAAGGTATTATAAATTAATATTTGCATTTTGTTGGATTTGACTCAATTTTGTTCATCAGAGAGGAAGAATAACAACCATTATCAATAGGAAGAAAAACTGATGTGGTTTTGGGGGGTTGTTTTTTAGATTTTACTTCACTGGTAATCTAATTTCAAACAAAAGGAAAGGGTAGCAACTTGTGAATTTTGGGATATATACTCATTTGGATTTTGAAATCCACCCTCTTTTAGCCAAAAATTTTTTTAAATTCCCAGGGGAGGAACAATCAAAACTGCTACAGTAGGCTTACAAATATTCTGCTCTGTCTTCATCAGGGGAAAGACCTGTCATTGACATTCAAAGTATGCTTTTCTTTAGTTGGCTTTGCTCTAATGCTGCTCTGTTCTAGAAGATTGGGATCTATGTTCCTACTCCTGGAGGGTAAAATAAGTGCCATAAGAAACAGAACTAATTCCTACCACAGTAGTTACAACTTTTAGAGGAATTGTTTAAAATTATGGTGGAATAATCAGGCCTTGGTTAATGGTCCGAGTGACAGCAGTGTGGATTTTGATTTGGAAAATTGTGTCTTGCCCCACACCTATAAATAGGTGTGGAGAAAGGAGGGTTTTCCTCACAGATAAGATGAAATGGATAAGAGTAGTAGTAGGAATCTAATCTTATGTAAAGCATGAACAAAATTTAAAATCTGCCTCTTAATCAACTTAAGTTGCCTCTTTGTGCCTGAATTTACCTATTTAAAAAGAGGAGCCAATGATACTTGCGACTTTTTTTTAATTAAGCCTTTGGTCATATGCAGACAAAAAGCTCCATGTGGGAGTGGAGTACATCACTGAATAAGGGGATTTTTGTGTGAGACTGGGATGTTGACTGGTTGCAGTGACTCATTCATTAAAATGACTCTGGTGTAGGATTTTTGTTTCTGCAATCTGAATGCACATACCTGCTATGTCTGTAGAAACAGTTTAAATGGGCAAAGAGTACCACTTGCACAGCACTTAAATCTACAGACTGTTCAACTATTGAGATGATACTGAGTCAGATCCTGTTTTCTTCCTTATAAGAACAATATTTCAAATAGTATTTTTTTTTCCTAGGAGCAGCCCAAGGGAAGAGTTGCACACTTCTTTGCAATTAACGTGACAGCTGAATTTGGGTAAAGCTATGACATTTTCCTCCTTGCGACTTCCTGAATTCCTTTGTGACATTGCTAAAGGGGGATATATGTTCCTCTTCCCTTTCTTAGTCTCACTAAATATACCCTCGTGGCTTGGAAAAATGTGAAATTTTCAGTCCTGGGCTGGCCTGTGGATTCTAATATCCTGCATACCAACATTCCCACTCCAGTGGCCCAACTTAGTTCCTGTGATTTTTCATTAAGTATGGCCTGTGGACTAATCATCCTCTGCAGTGGCTGTTAAATGAAGGTTATGTTAGTTTAACAATGGAAACAAGTTGGGTTTTTTTCTCCAGAGAAGAGAGACCTACCAATGGCAGTCTAAAAAAATCTTTGTCACAGAGAATTTTTCTAAGCATTGATTCTTCTGCTTCTGTTCTAAGACACTGGGGAAGTTGCTCAGTTCCATGGGATTAAATTGATCGCTGTTGGACTGTGCCTGAAGAAAGTGCTGGGAATTTATATGGTCTTTAGTTTGTATTGCTGCTGTGTTTAGGAGCCTTGAATATACAGCCTGTTGTGGTAGATAATGTATAGGGATAATACATGGGGGCAGAGAACAAGAATAGAAGTAAACATACCTCCTTGGACGCAGTTCCAGACAGCTCTGCTGTAGAGTTATTTCTGCATTAAGTAAGCATTGCTCACCAGTTCAATACAACTCAAAACTGTCAAACTGTACTTTGAGACTCTGTACCTTAATGGTGTTTTGGAAATATCAGGTATGCTACTCTTCAGGTACCACTCTCATACCGCTGCGTACCTCAGCAAAATGGAAAGTCACATATTTGTACCATATCTGGTTTGATTCTAACTGTAACTGACCTAAATATGGTAACTTTGCCTGTTTGATTTTGTTTGGTAGATCTGCCTTTTCTTTTTTTTTTTTGTCTGGATAACCATAAAAAAAAATCTCATACAATGTTAGCATGGGCAGTATTGTTAGTTATTTATCATGCAGGTGGCCTATCTGTAATGTTGCATGTGTTCAAAATATATTTCCAGTAAATGCTAGTTGAGGCTTTGTGTGATTAGTATTTCTGTTGATATTCAGGTGTCATATAATAAGTACCCAAGTAAAACTACCTGTACATCCTCCTCCTATCCATGAACATTTTGTTAAAATGACTTGTGATGTTCAAATTCTGCTAAAGGCAGGGAAAAATTCGACTTTGTGAGCTTGAGGTCAAGGTAACCCTATACATTCAGCACTCCTCACTGCCCCCAGAGTCTGCATCAGTGATGCAGATCAACAATCCTTACAGTTCAGCTCCTGATTAATCCTTAGATTACATACCTAATATGCTTTAAATGATGTAATGGTATGACAGTGAATGCAGTAGGTGAACATTGCAAGAGACCTTTGCCTATGCTGCTGTACAAAAGGTGATCAAATCTGGGCTTAGTGGGTTTGTTTGACGGGCCTGGCTCTGTAACCCTCAGCCTAGTCAGACTGCCTTGCACCTGATGATAGCCTCTGTGTTTCAAAGAAATGTAATTTACAGAAAACTAACCAAATAGGATTCTAAGATGATGGTTGTAGCCATTAAAAAAATCTAGGGAGAGGAAAATTTCTTGGCCTTTTAGAATTTCTATTTGTTGTTTAGACCTTTCTTTAAAGTTCCCTCATTCAATGTAGAAACATTTGCAATCTCTTTGGGGATGCCAGCATTTTATTTATTTCTTACCTATGCGTTTAACCTGCTTTGTGAGTAGTATTTTAAAAGCAGGTTTTACCTTGCCATTCACTGTTCTTCAGGGGAATGTGACTTTTATCTTCTGTTCTTAGTCATGTCCCTTGTCCTCCCTGCCAGCTAGAGTGGAAGAGGGAAAGGAGAGCAAGAACTCTGAGTGGAGTAGATAGCTTTTGAGCTGTGGAAGTAGCCTTATCTCATGTGTAGCTTCTTACTCAATTTAAAGTCCTACTGGCAGTTTTAAAATGTTATCAGCAGTGCTGTGTATTTGAATTTCATTTGCAGCCCAGCATCTGCTTGGTTTGGGTACTTGGACTTGCATTTTATTTGTGGACATGTGCCTAAACTGATTTGAAACCTATACTGTGAATTGCTGTATACAGAAAATGTTAAATATCCTTTATTCACTGTAACAAAAATATGGAATCGAGCTGTTGTCATCCAATAAAACTTGGTTTTGTACAGCGTTTTTCATGCAAATTATATTTGAATTCTTTAGATGTAAATAATACTGAAGGGGTAAAGAGGCATTTTCATTAAACATAGCAAGGAGAAAGAATTTTTTTTTTGCATAGGTAGTCAGACGAAAGAGATTACAGAAAGGGGTGTGTGTGTGTGTGTTTGAACTAGGCTGACAGGATGCAGTGCTTTTTCCTATATATCACAAGATAAGTAAAAAAGATAGATAGCAAACTGGGACAAAGCAAAACCAGTGATTTTGAGTAGAACCAAATATGCATCACTGTTCCAGTGTTTCTGGTCAGAAATAAAATTTGTTGTTCACTGGAAGGGAAGGTGTTGGAATATTTTAAATTAACATACCTTTTTGTCATCTTGCAGACTGTTTCTGTGTAGCATTTGATTAGCTACTATGAGCTTGCTATATAGTGATAACAGTTGTGGAGCCCGAGACTTGGAGAGTGGCTGCTGTGCAGCCATGGCCAGTGCCTGCAGCGCTGGAGTGAAAGAAGACAGCGTAAGCGTCAGCAGTGGGACTGGAAACCCTCCAAGTTCTTTCACAGAGGAAACACAAGGTTATGATGTGGAGTTTGATCCACCCTTGGAAAGTAAATACGAATGTCCAATCTGTTTGATGGCTCTTCGGGAAGCAGTGCAGACACCATGTGGACACCGTTTCTGCAAAGGCTGCATTGTCAAATCAATAAGGTAACAGAAAATTTATAGAAGTTGCTTTTAAGAAGAAATTCACCTACCAAAGCAGAGCAGTTTAAGGGCAATGCAAACCGAATAGAACTGCTTAATGTGAGTTACCAGTGAGTGCTAATAGAACTCCAGGAATTTATAATGCATTAAAGATGCTTTCTAATAAACACTAGGTATGGCCAAAATGTCATGAGGAGGTTGCATGAGGCTTGGAGGTCTCATGAGCTTTAGATATTTTGCCATTGATACAAATGTACCCAGGTTATGAATCTAAATATTTGATTGAGTAAACATTAAATAATATTTTTTAAGTAGCAGTGGAATCCTCCAAATAAATTCCATTTTCAGTCCAGGATTATAAAACCTGTCTTTTCCCTATGGTTGTTTCTCTTGATAACTACAGGCAGCTACAGACAGCATGGTTTCTTGATGCAGATTCATGCGTTCAGTTCTTCACTCACAATCAGCCGCTTCCTTATTGAGCTGGAAGAGAGATTGTAATGAGGGAATGGTTTCGAACAAAGCACGTAGAGAAGAAACTAGGTGGCGTATGAGGGAGTGGGAATGAGATATGAAGGCAATAGTAGGCTGGGCTCATAAAAATGAATGATTGAAAGACCAAGGAAGGGCAGAATGTACATGGGTAGGGTGTAGTTCCCTCAAGCCTGGAACATAGTCATCAGTGTCCCCAGCATATTGGTGAGTATTGGAACACGTTGATAGAAGGCTGGATATTATGCTGTAGGGTTTTTCCTTCTCAGCATAGCCAGATTTTTTTCTTAACAATTGCCGACTTAGCTCAAATCTCACAGTACTTTGGTAGGAATCTAAATATTTAATTCTGTGTGACCCACATATAGAACTGGTTAATTTCCAACCTTACTTTGCACACCTTTGTGTAAAGCTCGTCAAACTCTCTTCAATATTACTGTACAATGTTGTTTTCCCCAGGCATTTATTTTTAGCATGCAAAATGGACAGTGCTTTCTTGATTGTGTTTCCATACCATTTATCCATAGTTCTGTTCCATTTCTTTTTTTCCATGGTCTGTCATTTATAGCTCACTAAACGCATAGTATGCCAGCAATGATGTTCTCTGAATAGAGTATTTGGGCTTTTTTGTGGGCTTCTCTGTAACTTCTGTGGCTGTTGTATCTGGTGCTACTGTATTTCTTCATGGTATCCCTTTTAGATCAAGGAGGAAAATATTGGAGCTGAGAAGACAAACTTAATTTTGTGTTCCCTATTTATGATAGCAAAAGAGCCAGGCTATTTTCGTTTCTAGCAAGTGCAGATATTTATTGTGTATGCTTGCAGCACAATTGTTGTTAACATCAGTTTCATCAATATTTCTGAGAAAAGGATGCAATTTAATTATCCAGAGAATGCAGAATACCACCAGTTTTCACCCATGAAAAAGGGGCCTCGCCTGTAGATTCTGCAGAGGAAGCTGAGAGATACTCAGTTCTCCACTAACCATACCACGAGATCACCCTGCTCCCTTAGTCCCTTGCCTTGTTCACTATGTTCCTACTTCTGCAAGAAAAGTACATCAGGCCTTACCCAACTGCATCACTCAATGGTATTTGCATCAGTAGAGTGCATGGAAGAAGGCAAAAAAAGCCCAAACCTGAACTTGTTAGCTTTGACTGTAATCCAGTTCCCTAGGTGCAAGCAGTTAGCTTCACTTTCTGGCCTTTGCTTTGCATGTTCCAACCTAAATTCTTTCATGAGGTACATAATTTCACACATGCTTGTAAGCATTGAATTAGATGCTTGTACTAATAAAGGCCATTAAATTTTGGAATTCCTTTCTTGCACTCTGATTCCTCTGTTTGTTGGCAGTAGCAGTTTTTATACCCTTCTCTAACTTGGGTATTTCTGGAAGAAAGAAAAGAAATCTTTAAACCTTCTCATGGGAGTACGATGTCTATAAATCCTGAAGGTAGATTAGTCAGTACTTAAATATACTGAGCTTTAGAAATGTCTACTCACTAATCATTCCAAAGACAACAGAATTCCTAGGTTTAAAACTGAGGGGGAAATGACTACACTTAAAATAACCAAAAATGGGAGTCTCATTTCCAGTCTTTCAGATCCTTAACAGCTAAGGTGATCTTGTTTTCTAATCCTTCTGCTTCTGCTGATGAGCTGCACAGTTACAGTCATTGGTTAGAATTTACCACAGGACTGAGTGAGGAACTGCATGCTCAGAACGCAACATCACATAGCAGGTAGAGAAACTTCCTTCTTAAACCCCAGCCATGGGAAATGGTTTCTCTTCCTTTTTAAATTAACAGAGCATTCGTTTTGCTCAAGGTTGTAGGTCTGCAAACAATTTCAGTGACCAGAAGCTTTTGCTTCTTTTACACCCTTTCCGTTACTTCATTTCTATAGATAGTGTTGACTGTTTCAGCAAATACTAAACACAGGTGGAAAGCGTTTTTCATCTTGGAGGCTATAGATCATCACTGTGATATTTCAGTCATCAATAGTAAATGTTTTCCCTCATTCCCCACTGAAATCTGTCTTTAGAGTGCAGGTTGAATGAATGCTTGTGAAAGCCGAGCAGAAAATTTGAAGTGCCAGAACCCTTTGAATCCCTGAAGGGCTGAATTGCATGCTTAACTGGCATCCATTGATCAGGCTATTGATTTGGAGTATGTAGTGTCTACAGTACAATATTGATTTGGAATCTGTAATGTCTGCAGTACCCTATTGATTGATGTCATTGAGAAGCTTCTACAGAACTAAAATGAAAATGGAAAGTGATTTTTACATTCTCTAAGTACTGGTTTTTTTCATTAAGTGATTGTCACAGCCTTTATTTGATCAGGAAAAAATTGCTTCTCTTTACTCCTCATTTCCCCACTGTCTAGCTCAAGAGAACACAGAGATTAGGGATTTTAAACGATAAAGGATGGAAAAGCAGTTTTTGAGTAATTGCTTCTTGTGACTTACACAGACAATAGTAGTTGTCTGTGTTGAAGAAATTGTGGCTGCAACCAGAAAGATTTTGTAAAAAGCTGTTAAAGACTGGAGTCTTACAGTGTGAGGGACATGATTAGACCAGATGGATTTGATTGCAGTAAATGTTTGCCTCCCAGAAAGTCTTGGCATCCTTTTAAATAAAGCTGTCTGAAGTGCTTTGAAGTGCTATGAGTCATGGTAATGAAGAAGCTTATCTACCAAAGTAACTACAAATAATAGTTTACAAATATTACTGCCTACAAAGTACTTGATTAGAAATTTCAGAAGAACTAAGTACAGAGACAGTTGCTAATTAAATTTCACTCTAGTCTTCTGTATCTTCGGTCAAAGCTCACTTAGGTCTGGTAGTAGAGCTCGCCAAATATCAGAACCGCTGTTTGTCAGAAAAGCAGAGTTATGAGCTGACAAGGGGCAGCAAAGAAATCTTTGGGTGCTAGCAGTTCACCAAACAGTGGGCATGGCTGCAGTTAAAGTGATGCCAACTGTTTCAGCTTCTAGGCTAAACTGCTTAGTTGCTAAAATCACAGAGGAGTCTTTTTTCAAACAAAATTATTCTGGCTTTACTCTTCACACATATATTTTCATTTCAAGGGAAATTATTGGTAGATTCATTGTACTTTGTAGAAGATGGTTATTGTTTCACAGTTACTGTCATGCACAGACTGCCTAATGTGAGAATAATTCTGGCATAGGAAAGCCTCCACTGTAATGTCAATTGGAACTGAGGTGCATAAACTGAGTTCTGTGAAAGGAAATGTATAGCAACATCTTTGTCTGTAGATGGATCTAAGCAGCCTTTTAAACACAATCCAAACACTTGCAGATGGTGTTTGAAGTCTGTTTAATATACTACAATAATTCACTGCTCTTTCCTTTCTGTAAACATCGGAAAATTGCCATTCATTCTTATTTTACCCTTTGTCTGCTAGTTAGTTAAACTGGGGATTTACTAATCATTATTTAAAATTAATCTGTTGTTGCCTGTTGTTAAATATGATTCGCTTTTTCTATGTAGAAATAAGGCTGCTGTCTTAGCAGGCCTACTGAACTAAACAGGGTATTTGTAACCAAGTTATACCTGTGAAAATTGATTTCCTGTAGGTTGCCTGCGAAGTGGGGGAACGTGACAAATATCAGCATGCTGATCATAGCTCAGGGAGCTATGAAACAAAACGGAGCACTGGGTATTTTCTTTTTTCCACTTGTTTAGGAGTATGACTATCAGACTTGTGGTGAACTAGCTCTTGCAAGCAAAACCTAGGAAAGGAAGTTCATTGTCTCTTTCTGAAGTCTCAACTTTACCCCCGCTTCCTCTAGCAGCTTTGCTGATGAAGGAGTTGCTGAGCAATTATTTCCTTTTCCAACAAAGAACCCAAATTCCCTCCTGGTCTCCACGGCCCACTAGGTTCTACTTCCCCTCATGCTTGCAAGCAGTGACAATGATCTGGCCGTTGATCTTTACACCACAAGTGCTCTCTGACATTTTTCCGTCCCGTGTATTTTTCCATTTTATCGCTGTTTCCATTAGCACTTCAGCTCCGGAGCTTTGATCCCTCATGCCTCTTTAACTGTATTACTTAATTGTGAAGAGATATGTTGATGTACTGTTTTCAGAAATGAGCTGATACTGGATATCTTTTTTAAAGGAAAATTTGGTGAAGGTGATCCCTTTTTTACTCCATTTCTAATGATTCCTGTATTGAAATGCAGGTAGACAGAACCTGACAAAGTGGAACAGGCTGTTAGTTCTCTTGTGCTTACACTCATGTTCCACAATCAGACTCCAAACTTTCATCAGTAAGCACTGACTTCCAGTCTTCAGTTAAAATGGCATCAGATAAAACAACCAGTTCCAAATCCAGTGTAATTTTCATAGTTATTAGTAAATTTTGTGTCTGGAGTTTTTTCAGCCTTCTTTGCTGTATAAATAAATAGATTGAAGGATGACCAACTGATGAACTGGTTGTACAACAAAACCAGGGAAATGGGCTATATGAAATGTAATGCCAAATAGATGAAGTATATCTGGAAAAAAACAAGATGTTTGCTTTTTCTCTCAGGTGTGATCACTGTGGCTATTTATAAAGTGGGGGGAAAAAAGGAGAGAAGGTCGAATAATCTTTAAAGGATTGTTTTGAAATAATATGTGAAATATTCTTCAATGTTTGAACTATGTGAAGTACTTACAGGAACGGAACCATAAATTTTTAGTTTCTTTACATCCTCCTCAAGTTTATTTCCAGAGTTTATTTCTATCATGGCATTTGTCCAAATAAAAACTACTGAGTTAGAAAAGTGCTGCGATCCCAGTCATGCTGCCTCTAGTGACACTTGAGTATTGCCAGTTTCTCTGATTTACATTGCATACTTTCTGGTAATTGCCACATAAATGCCATCATTTTCAAAGACTTTCTTAATGTGTTATAATTTGGCCACTAATGTCTTGCTAGTGTAAAAGTATTTTAAATGAAGGGCAAAGGAAACTTGGAATCTCTTTTTTCCTTTCTTTTCTGTATTGTAGAGATGCAGGTCACAAATGTCCAGTAGACAATGAAATTCTGCTTGAAAATCAACTTTTTCCTGACAACTTTGCTAAACGGGAAATCCTTTCATTAATGGTGAAGTGTCCCAACAAGGGCTGCAGTATGAAGATGGAGTTGAGGCATTTAGAGGTGAGAATTAGTTTTGAAAATATAGAACTTTGTTTTCATGGACAAGTAAAAATTCAGAATAACTTAACACAGATGGTCATACCTGATACCTGTTCATGCAGATTCAATGCATTGTTAATTCAAAACTATAGCTGTGTGCATTTGTTTTTTGATGAGTCTTTAATTGTAATTAGGTGATTCTCAAGCGAACATCATAGTGCATGAAAATTGTACTAATGCAGCTTTCTCTTTAGGATCATTCATGTTTGTCTTTTTATCAGCTGTATCTGTACTTCGCACAAGTTCCCTAAAGTCAATTTAACATTCTTTCAAAGCAGCTAGATATATTAGTTGAAATAATTGCTGTGGAAAATAACGTACAAAGTTAAAAGGATAACCGTAAAGCTGAATTTTTACCTGAGAACATTCTTAAAGCTCTGAATACATGAAGCCCTGATCTTGGTAATGGGGCAATAACAGGTCGTTGGTAAAGTTAGCATAAGTATATAAAAACTTGCTTGCATGAAGGAAAGATTGCAATTTGTTCCTCTTGTACTGGCTCTATCTTGAAAACAGGTGAGACGATAGTATCTGTTTGTAGTATCAAATCCCTCTTATGTTCTTGTTCAGGACCACCAGTTGCAGTGTGATTTTTCCACTGTGGAATGCCCACAGTGCCAAGGAGCCTTCCAGAAGAACCATCTGAAAGAGCACATGACACAGGAGTGTCCAAGGCGTCAAGTCTGTTGTCCATACTGTGCCACATCTATGGCCTATGAAGATAAAGAGGTACTTAGCAGAAGTCCCAGTTTTTCAACCTTCATTCACATGGGTTTGCTTGTAAACAGAATATCAGTTTAAAAAAAAAATTGGTCTAGAAGAGCTCTTTCTGCTGCACAGGTGAGAAGCTACAAACTCAGGACATTAGTCTAGAACAGGCGAAAGCTGGGGGGAGGAATGTGCTTAAATACAAAGTTCTTGGGAACCCTCTGGTGTGAAAAGACCTGTGTAATAACCATTGATTTTTGGCCTTACTATCAGAGAGGCTGGTATCTGCTGCCAAAATAACACTCAAAGAAATATTTAGATTGACAATTTTTTTATGCCTGGCAGAAAGGATGTGTCAGGAGATGCATATCTTAGGGATATCTGCTAACACACAAGACCAAGATAATTCCTGAATTCTTCTCCCGGCTCTGCATTTGTTACTCAGGTGATACTGAGGATAGTCCTTTCCTTTTTGAGCTTCCATTTCTTTACTTGTATATGGATGTGTCTTATCTCAAGGGCTATAAATTTTATGATATCATATCACGAATTGTCAAACAAAACCTTATATAATCCAACAATACAAAAGAAACCTTTAATATAGTTCCACTACAATTGAACATGAACAATTCCAGAATACATACAAATTAAATTAATGATGTCAGAAACTTCTGGATAAATTCAGACTCCTTTGGAGCATAATAGATTTAGGAAATAAAATATCTGGGTATCTGCAACTTTATGAATCTCTTGCATGAGCCCAGGACGGAACAGTAATTGTAGAAAACACACTATTCAGGGTAAGGGGATTGTGTTTGTTTCATCATTGCATACAGCTAAATGTAAAATTTGACAGGTAAATAAAAATGTAACATCTTATCAGAGGTGATTAGCACTCTCTTAAATTGTGTAACTTTATTGATTATTTCTTTCCTCTCTTTTTCTCTGTTTGATAACTAAGCTTCATGACCAAACCTGTCCACTCGCCAATGTCTTTTGTGAATATTGCAACACAATGCTCATCAGAGAGCAGGTAAGGGACTACCTTTCTCTGTGTTTAATCTGGGTCAGATGTTTTGTATTTACATTGCTTCCTTATTCTGAAATTAAACTTGAAGAAGCAGTTTGTCTGTTAGCTAATAGATCTCTGCATGTCTCTCTCTGAAAATGTTGCATCCAGTACAGGTGTAATACTCTCTTAAATGCTGCTGCAGCTTGCAGTTGCAGTCTGGTAAACCCCTAGGATTTTTGACTGCAAATCACATTGTTTACCTATACTGCTTCTTGACAGGGGCCATGCTGCATGGTTTTGATCTTGCATGGAGGTTAAAGAATACCAAGCAGCTGCCAGTGGTCATGGCTGACATTAGAAGACAAGGCTTTGATTTGGGCAGAGAGTATTGTTAATTGGAAAGCCACTGTTGTAAAGTAGCTATAAATAATTCATTCTCACACTGTAGATGCTGGCTGGAATTCTGCTCGTCCATTACTATTGTAATAGCCTTTATTTATTCTATTCAATAACTTCATTGACAGGAAAATGATAAATGTTATTCAATCTGCAGCCTACCCCTGTTTGCATGGCACGGCAACTATGTTAATGACTTGGTTTAAAATAAAGAATGATCTTGTCAAATTGGAGGAATACTCTGAAAACCAGGATGAGTTCAGTAATGACAAAGGCAAAAATCTGTTGTTAGGTAGAATAATGAGCTGCAAAAACAGTGAACGGAGAATGCTAAACGAGGTGTCCTGGTTTCAGCTGGGACAGAGTTAGTTTTCTTCCTAGTAGTTGATATAGTGCTGCGTTTTGCATTTAGGATGAGAATGATGTTGATAACACACTGATGTTTTAGTTGTTGCTAAGTAGTACTTACGCTAGTCAAGGACTTCTCAGTTTCTCATGCTCTGCCAGCAAGAAGCTGGGAGGGGGCACAGCCAGGACAGCTGACCCAAACTGGCCAAAGGGATATTCCATACCATATGACATCATGCTCAGTATATAAACTGGGGGGAGTTGGCCAGGGGGCAGCAACCGCTGCTCGGGGACTGGCTGGACATTGGTCAGCAGGTGGTGAGCAATTGCATTGTGCATCACTTATTTTACATATTCTTTTATCATTATTATTTTCCTTTCCTTTTGTCCTATTAAACTGTCTTCATCTCAACCCACAAATTGCCCCCCCCGCCATTCTCTATCCCATCCCACTGTGTGTGGGGAGTGAGCGGACGGCTGTGTGGTGTTAGCTGCCTGCCAGGTTAAACCACAGCAGTCCTTTTGGCACGAACATGGGGCACAAAGGGTTGAGATAACAACGGATCTGACCAGAGCGTGTTAAAATAAATTTCTTATAAGCATTCAACATATTGGTTTAATAGTCAATGGTCACAATGTTAATTTATTTGCTCTCAAAGTTGTCGTGCTTGCTCTCAAAGTTGTGTTATGGAACACCTTACCTGCAGAATATGTTCCCTGTTGTGCTGTTTATCACTGCTGGAAACTGGATCAAGGTTATTTTGCTGCACTGTGTAACACTGGCTTATGATATGATAAAATTATTGATCATGAGACTAATCTGGTGTTTGTACTCAGCATTGCCATAATCTCTGTGCCTTAGGAGCCACCTCTCAGAAACTATTAATTATTAATTGCCTTTTATCCTTGGAGAAGCAGTCTATGGGCGGGACACTTTCCCTCACTCCTCCATTTCGCCTTTCTCCTTCAGGATAGTTACAATAGGTCTTGAGAAGTTTGAATATCCTTGGGAGGTTCAAACCAGCGTGGTCCTATTGCTGTGTCCCCTGAATGTGTGTCAGATCTTGCTTAGGGTTAAACAACTATTTAACAATAGTGTGGCTACTCTAACCCCGGCGATGGGCACTGCAGCTGAATGAGAGAAACAACCCATGCCAGTATTGGTCACCCCTATACACATGAAGAAATACACAAGAAAATCAGCTCATTTAGTAAGGGATGAAGGTGAACCAGGGTCATCAACGAGAACAGGAGGAGGAAGAAGCAAAAGCTATAAATGAGATGGTAACCACCCAATCCCTATCCCTGAGTGAGCTGCTAGATATATGAAAAGATTTTAGTCATCATCCAGGTGAGCACATTGTCACCTGGCTGCTCTGATGCTGGGATAACGGGGCCAGTAGCCTTGAATTGGAGGGTAGGGAACCCAAACAGCTGGGATCCCTTTCTAAGGAAGGGGGCATTGACAAAGCAATTGGAAAAGGGGCACAAGCCCTCAGCCTCTGGAGGTGACTCCTGTCTAGTGTGAAGGAAAGGTATCCTTTTAAGGAAGATGATTATATGTCACCCAGGCAAGTGGACCACCACGGAGAGAGGTATCTAGTTCCTGAGGGAATTAGCCATGCTGGAGGTGATTTATGATGACCTGGACAATGAACAGTCACCCAAAGATCCAGATGAAGTCAGGTGCACACGACTCATGTGGCAGATGTTGGTATGGAGCGCTCCATCATCACATGTCAACTCATTGGCAGTACTGGCCTGGAAAGACAGCGAGGAACAGACAGTGGATGAATTGGCTGGCCAGCTCTGGCAATATGAAGAAAATATCTCTTCCTCCCAGTGGGCCTGCATCTTCGCTGTGGAGAAGCTGTCCAGGAGTTCCAGCAACTCAAAGAAGGTATGTCCTACTCCCCACCTGTATGGACCAGTATCTCGGCTATTAGGACTAAGCGTCCCTCTGCTCAACAGAGGGGATATAGTGGATACACACCATAGGCCACCATGTGGTTTTGCCTGCATGACCACGGAGAGGACATGAGGAAGTGGGATGGAAGATCTACCTTAACCCTAGAGGCATGGGTACATGAGTTGCAAAGAAGAACAATCACAAAAGGGGGTCCTTCCAGAGAAACTGCTGCTGCAGTTTCCAGTGGGCAGTTCACTACACAGAGTAGAAGGGTTGATTTTACTTCCAGTCTTAATAAAGGTACTTTTGATTTGCATTTACAAGAAGTAAGTAATTAATACTATGACCAGGACTAGAGAGGCCCTGCCTCCAGCCAGGTGGAGGAAAGGGACAACTGGGTTTACTGGACTGTGTGGATCTGATGGCCTGGTATGCCACAATTGATATTGCTAATGCGTTTTTCTCAATCCCTCTGGGAGGGGTGTTCAGTCCACCTGGAATTGACTGCCCCAGGAAACCCAGCCCTACTATTTGCCATGGACTGATCCATAATGCACTGGAACCGGGTGGAGGTCCAGAACACCTGCAGTACTTTTTGATGACATCATTGTGTGGGGCAACACAGCAGAAGTTTTTGAGAAAGACAAGAAAACAGTCCAAATCCTGCTGAAGGCTGGTTTTGCCATAAACCAAAGTAAGGTCAAGGGACCCACGCAAGAGATCCAGTTCTTAAGAATCAAATGGCAAGATGGATGTCGTCAGATCCCAATGGATGTGATCAACAAAATAGCAGCCATGTCTCTACCAACTAGCAAAAAGGGAACACAAGCTTCCTTAGGTGTTGTGAGGTTTTGGAGAATGCATATTCCAAATTACAGTCTGATCATAAGCCCTCTCTATCAGGTGATCTGGAAGAAGATGATTCCGGATGGGGCCCTGAGCAATGACAAGCCCATGAACAGATTAAAAAGGAGATAGTTCATGCAGCAGCTCTTGGGCCAGTCCAGGCAGGACAAGATGTAAAGAATGTGCTCTACACCACAGCCGGGGAGAATGGCCCTACCTGGAGCCTCTGGCAGAAAGCACGTGGGGAGACCCGAGGTCGACCCCTAGGGTTTTGGAGTCGGGGATACAGAGGGTCCAGAAGCCCGCTATACTCCAGCTGAGAAAGAGATGTTGGCAGCATATGAAGGGGTCTGAGCTATTTCAGAAGTGGTTGGTACTGAAGCACAGCTGCTCCTGGCACCCCAACTGCCAGTGCTGGGCTGGATGTTCAAAGGAAACGTCCCCTCTACACACCATGCAACTGATGCTACATGGAGTAAATGGGTTGCACCGATCACCCAGTGGGATTGGGTAGGAAACCCCAGTCGCCCAGGAATCTTGGAAGTAATCATGGACTAGCCAGAAGGCAAAGATTTCAGAATATTGCCAGAGGAGGAGGTGACACGTGCTGAAGAGCTAATGGCTGGTATGGTGTTTAGCTGCCTGCTGGGTTAAACCACAGCACTAGGCAGTAGTTTAGAATTAATTGCTGACCTATATTAAGCTTGTGTTCTACTTCATCATGATACTTAAACAAGGCAAACATACTAGTCATATAAACAGGTATTTTGCCTGTGAAACTCAGAATTGTCCTTTGCTCTGTTTAGGGCTTTTAAGGCCTCAGCTGAAGCTGTCTAGTTTTTGAAGTGGGGATGAATAGGGAGGATCCAGAGCAGTGAGGTAATTGGGTATGGAAAACACGGACCATAAGGAAAATAGAAGTAACTTGAGCTTTTTGAGGAAGAGGATAATGGAGAGACACAAATATATGCAAATATTGCTTCAGAAGGGAAGGAACTGGACTGTGATCTAGCTTGAGGATAGGCTAGAAGCAAAAGGCATTCATTCTGGCAAGAAAACCTGAATGCTTCCTAATGTCTAATGTAAGAACAAAGGCAATGGACTGTAAAAATACATACAAGGAGGATGTAGAATTTTTATCATCAGATAACATTTTTGTCAAAGCTTCTATACTTCTTTGAGAAATTATATAGTTTCTGATCTGACTTGAGGTACCTATTCAGAGTCCATCCAGCTGTGTTCTTTTAGCATATTATAAAATAATACTGTTGATGGAAAAATTAATTTCAAATCTAATTTGTTTTAGATGCCTAACCATTATGACAATGATTGTCCTACTGCCCCAGTGCCATGCTTTTACAGTGCCTTTGGGTGTCCTGAAAAGGTAAGCTGTTCGTCAGTCATGAATTGCAGACCTTCTGCACATTTTTGCTGTGTTTTTTTTTTCCATGTGTTTTCCTATTCTTGTCTCATTCACCAGCCCAAATCCTCAGTGATTTGTGTGTTTCTTTTTTCTGAGGTATCTTAACTCTAAAACACTACATGTTGTTACATTGCTTTCAAACTTAAAAAGATGCTGTGAATGATTTGCTTGATGAACTTGATTTTATTAATCCATGAGTGTTTTCTCAGCTTTCATGTCAATAGAGTAGCTTCTAGCATTTCTTCCAAAATTGCAGTTATGGCTTTTAGAATATAGTGAAGAAGACCTGATAGTGCTTTAAATTTTATTAAATTCTGGAATAATTTAATCTGGATACTCTTATGTCTAGTTGTTCAATATCTCGTTGGAAAAAATGGATCTTTTCGCTTCATCATTTCCACATCAGTTTTTGTATGCCTTTGTATTTGGTGCTATGGAGTATTTTAGCAAATCACTGAAAGGAATACAATGCTGATTTAGAACACACAAAAAAATTACAAAATGTGTGTTTATCACTAACACTTTTTCACCATGTCACTATTTTGAGTTGAACAGTATTTACCCACTGGCATTTGAACTCCTTTTTTCATTTGTCATAACAGTGACCTTAAATTTGGAGCCCACCACTGATGAAGTGCTGCTTTGTCACGTCACCTGTCCTTGATTCACATTGCAGTTTTTCTCATATAACAGAAGCAACTAATTGTTTGATTTTCTTCATAGCCACATTTAAGATGTGATTGCAGATAATGTGTGATATGTTCCTAATGCCACATCTCTTAAATTCTAGATGCAAAGGAATGAACTGGCACGACATATGCAGGAGTTCACTCAGGTTCACATGAGAATGATGGCTCAGAGTTTTCAAAATATCAGTGTTACTGCTGCAAATCCTGTACCCTTCATCAATGGCCTACCCTTTGACCCTGCCCTCTTCTCACAAGTGTCACATGCCACATATGATTGCAATCCAGAAGTTGAAAACTTCAAAGAAACTATTCAGCAGTTGGAAGGCCGTCTGGTAAGACAAGATCACCAAATCCGAGAACTCATTGCTAAAATGGAGACTCAGAACACTCACATGGCAGAACTCAAACGTACTATCAGAAATTTAGAGGGAAAGATTACTGAAATGGAGGCACAGCAATGTAATGGTATTTATATCTGGAAGATTGAGAACTTCAGCGGACTTCAGAAAGCCCAGGAAGAAGAGAGACCTGTTGTGATGCACAGTCCTGGCTTCTATACTGGAAGGCCTGGCTACAAGCTGTGTTTGCGGCTGCATATCCAATTACCAAATGCTCAGCGCTGTGCTAATTTTATATCTCTGTTTGTCCACACTATGCAAGGAGAATATGACAGCCATCTGCCTTGGCCTTTCCAAGGCACTATACGACTTTCTATTTTGGATCAGTCAGAAGGCCCTGAAAGGCAGAATCACGAAGAAGTAATGGAAGCCAAGCCAGAGTTATTAGCCTTCCAGAGACCAACAATTCACCGCAATCCAAAAGGTTTTGGTTATGTGACTTTCATGCACCTGCAAACCTTGAAACAAAGAACCTTTGTAAAGGATGATACCCTTCTGGTGCGCTGTGAAGTTCTAACGCGTCTAGATTTAAACAGTCTCCGCAGAGAAGGATTTCAAGCTCGCAGTGCTGATGGAGCTATGTAGCCTGTAAGTCTTAACCAGAGGAATGGAGCCACCTGTCATGTTCTTCCACCACAGATTACAAGCATGCTTCGTTTTCCATATAGGCTGCATCTGCAAAAGACCGTAGTTGCCAACATAGTAGATCTTCATCTGAATAGAACTTTGGTGGTGGTGGTATACTTTTTCTTCTGTATGAGGTTATATGTTCAAATATTTGGTATTGTTCTCTGTTAAAGTAATAAGCTACTTCTGTAGCAAGCTAACTAAATGAAGTGTTGTTAATCAAAACTTAACTGCCTACAGGAAAATCCTACTGAAGTACTTGTACATGTCAGTTTGGTAAAGCTTCAGTCATATCAGAAAAGACTGGTAAATCTTTTCACCTCAGTGCCTTGGAATAGATACTCTAGCAGGGTAATAGGTAAATTATTAAAGACTGGGGGGGTGGGGTATTTGTCTTTCACAGAGCTTGGAAAAGTTGAGACAGTTTCTATATTGACTAACCTAGAATTTTGAATTGGCTGTGCTTCTCTTGAAATCTGAAGTCCGGTTAAGACACTGGTCACATCACCTACACATGCTTTGATCCTTCCCTTGTGCGGAGTTAGCATCAGGAAGTTGCACGTCGATGTAGAGTTGGTACTATTATTTCTAAAAGACATGTGGTAGTGTTATGAAGGCTAAATGAGCTGAGTTCACTGAAGAAGTACTTGGAATGTGATCTGAAAGTGCTTCCCTAGTTCTCTTTATTTTGGTAAATCTTTTTGTAAGTGTATGCTCCAGGCCCAGGATGTCAGTCACCATCACCAGAGATGAAAGGGTAGCATTTGAATGAGATACTTCTGTGCTGGTGAGATGTCCTCCTAGTGCTGGATGTTTACTGTTGTTGAAACCTGAATTTGTACCAGAGCTGAACTTGTGACCTGCATCTGTTCGAGTGATCTCTTGGTGTTCTGGGTGACATATGACCTATGTCGTCTCCTATGAATTCTCAGCAGACAGCTGGCCATATCAACATCCAGCTGTCATGGGTATTTCCTGGTCCATTAGACAATAGGAGCTGGGCCACCCTCAGTGGTTTGGAGGAGAAGAAAAGCCTATTAATTAGACAGCATGAGGAAAAATTGCGGTCCTCTTTGCTCTTAGGAAAAAAAACCAAAATCCGGCTTCCATAGTTACTAATTTACCAAACACTAGATTCACTATGCCAAGAATTAATGAGCTTCCTAATGTTGCCTATATTGTTTTCTGTAGCGATTGTTTGTATGCCATATAAATGTTAGTTTTGACCAGTCAAAACTGAGTAGTTCAAGTTCATTGGTGCTAAAAATTTTAACTTATCGTGGTGCTGATAAAGTTCTGAATCTTGTCTTTAAAAGGAGGGAAGAAAAAAGTTTTGTTCACCCCGTAACTTAAGTAGACAGTCTGATAGCGAAGAAAGAGCTACGCCATACTTAAGCATATGTATATTATTTCTCCAAGCTAGTGAAACAACCTAAAGACTTGAGACACTGCAACTTAAAAGATATTCAAGAGTGTTCCAACTCTTTGATCTCATCAAAGCAATCCCGTGGGGATCATCAGTGGGGAAAGTGCATATGCTTAATATATACTAGCTAATGAAAGTCTACTATAGTATACTGATTTGGAAGGATAATCTGCCTGCCTGCATGAGATTAAAAGTTCCAGGACCAAACCTACCACTTTGTTCATCATATCCAGATGAGTAAAATTTACTTTGCAGATAGAGCCTGTTAGTTGAAGAGAGATTGTGTTCAATGGAGTATCATCACTACTGAAACATGAAGTTCCTGGGTAATGGTAAATGCAGCCAGTCATTGACTTTAGTGTATTCTGTGACTTTAGAGGACAGGTGAGCCTTATATTAGTCAAAATAGGAAAAGATCCATGCTTTAAAACTGCCTTTTTAAAGCTCTTAAGTAGTTTTTATACTGAATAGCCTCATCCTATTAGCTGAATTGTTTCAAGTGTCTTCAGTTAGAGCATTCCTAGTAGTTAAACCATTCTTAACCAGGAGCTTTTAATGTACGTGACAGTGCCCAGATGCACTATATACAGAAGGCACTGTACATTAGCTCTCCAGTCATTTTCAAGCTATGTTAGTTATCCATGTTTCTCCAAGATGCTCAAAGACTAGCATTCTCCTCTCCTTTTTGGGGGGAGGGGGGAAGAGGGGAGCTGGGGGAGGGAGCAGAAGAAACACTTGTAATTTGAGCTTCTTCCTGCCACAGTTTCTTTCTCAGCCCTAGTGATATTAACAGAAATGTCCTTAGTCTGTGTTCTAATAGTTTATACCCAAAACCCACTAAGTGCATTAATACTTTCTTTCATTTTGGAGCTCTGTATTATGAACCAAATTTTTGCTTTGAGCCTTATCTGCAGGATCTGATATACTTCTGCTTTGGGAGGAAACTGTTTGGTGGCAGGTTCAGGAGTTTAAGTGATTCAGGTTAATATTGTACAATAGCACAAACCAATAGGGAATAGAAAGCTACTTCATGTACAATACTGTATTGGCCACAGTAATATGAATGCTTTATTCACTGCTGCTATTCTACTGGTTTTGTATTTTACTATTACCAGGTAGAACTCTGAGTGATGCTGAATTACTGTAATGGCAGAGTTTTACACAAGAGACTTTCAGAGCTAATTTGCTAAGTATCAGTTAAATCTTGCTGTCCTGAAAAAGTATAAATGTTAATGAAATGTTTGTTTATCTACTCGTCTATTCATCTCTTCATCTACGTTTTCCTCCTCCTTCCCCCACCTTCCAAGCTACTCCTGATTTCAACTGCAGTTCCAGAGCTTTCTCTTACATCATCTTCAGCTAATAGGATAACTTACGAGCCTGCATTGTTACCATATCAGCGTATGGTCTTCATGACGATTATCTTTTATTCATACTTTTCCTAAGGTTAGCACAAACAGATTCAGTTTTTGTGTGAAAACATATTTTGACTGAAACACAGCCTCTTTCTGCCTTCCTCCAAATTTGATCATATCTTTTGAGAAGTTGGTTTACCATGCTGGATTGAGGTATAATTACTAGAACTACTTAAATGGAAGCAGAAAGGTATGCAGCATTGAGAGTTGTCTCTAAAACAAATGCAAAGAAATAGGGGGGCTTAAGCAGTTTCCTGTGTAATTTCTTCAGAAATGGGGTTCCTTAGTTCTGTAACTCTTGATGCTTTGCAGCATTACTGGATCTCAAGGTGGTTTAGAAAGTGGCTTAGCTTCTTCTATCTTCCAAATTTCTGTCGTCTTGAACATGTTTTAAGCCAGCCACCCTTAGTATGTGTATTTGCAAAGCTGCTATGGCACAAATTTTCCTATTATATGATATTGCAAATGTATTTTCATTTTGCCTCTGAATGTCTTCCCCTGCAGGGCAGGGAAAACTATTTTACTAAAAATGTCGGTATGTAATGTATATGTGGGAGCTCAGAGCATGTGAGATGTATAGACTTGTTTCTTAGTGGTCTCGTGATATGGCTCGTCATGTTTGCTAATGAACTAAAATCAGGATGGCCTTTCTGTTCTTATTTAGAGACACTTTCACATCAAACTTTGATGATGGATGCAAAGAGTATTCTAGGGTCAGTGTTAAAGGTTTGTATTGGTTTGCGTTTGAACAGAATGAAAGTACTGCTGTTCCCTTGGAAGTATCGATAGATTGTTTAATATATTTTGTAATTAATGCACAGCTATATTTCTGACAGGATTTTAAAAAAATAAACTAATTAAACTGTGTGCTGTATGTTGCATCTTTTTTTAATATGGAGGGCTATTCAGAAAGATTAACTGATACAGGACTTCTGTGGTAGTTTCTGTCTTGTGGGTTTCAGAGTTGGCTGGTTTTTAATGAGGGAGACCATCTATCATATAGCACCAAGAAGGCAAAGACTATATTTCAAGATGAAAAAACTTCCGTCATTTATAAAGGGTAGCAATAGTTTTATTCATTACTAGAAGACAGAGCTGGTGTAATTGATACTAAACTAAGTGTTCTCATGATCACCCTGTAAATTAAGATGCAGCTCTGAAAAATACTGCACACCGTCACCTCTCTGGCCACATCCTGCTTGCTTGTTACATTTGTCTCAAAAACAACTATGGGTTGAAGTTTTGTTTCAAGATACTCAGATCAGAAACCAAAGAGAGTTCCCCTACAAATAAGAGAAATAAGGGTTTGCTTCATGGCAATCTACTAACTTATCTCAAGCACAGAGGCATTCTGGATCTGTTTTTTAATAGCATCTGCAAGAAGGGAAGTCTTGATCTCAGACTCTGTACCCTGTAGAGTGTATGATGTTCAAGACCTTCAAGTTCTTCTAAGGAAATGTAGGGGGTTTTACCAGACATAATAGCTAAGGCAGTGCAGTTAATGTCAAGTTAATTATGACTTACTTTCATCCAAGTTGGTCCTAATAGCTTCCAGGACTTATGGATAGGAAAGCGTAGTAGCTGTTGTGTTAACCCATTTTTAATGGTCCATATTTTTAAGTGCACTAAAATCATCTTTTAATGAAATGAAGTAATAATGGCCTTTTTTTAAACAGGAAAAGTAGGCATATGCAGCTGCACCTATGAATGGAAAGTCAAGGTGCAGGAACAGAAGATGCTGGCAGTATAAAAGTATGTTCACACCCATGTAAACACAATTGTCTCATTTACCTGTACCTTTCTGAAAAAAGCTTGGCTAGATGTGGACCAGTATATTCTGACTAAATATTGTATTGGCCAAATACCAGTTCATTGCAGCAGCTTCACAAGAAGAATGTGTTTGTTTTAGCTAAAATCCTTACTAGTACAAAACCACTAGCTCTGCTGCCTTACTGGTCTCCAAAAAGCACTAGCCCATCACTAAGGCTGTTCCATCTGGAAAGAGAAAACTTGTGCAATTCCTTACTAACACTCTCTTGGGTGAGTACACACAGTGCTAGACTTCAGCTCGTATGTGCTGCATCTCATTTAGATGCTCTTCCAAGACAGCATATACAGAAGTCAACAAAACTTACTAAATTAGCCCCTGTGAGGGTTGGGTATTCTATTAACGTGCAATAAATACAAGGCAATAGAATGGGAGGTTAATGGAGCAAAAATGGTGGGTAGGGAAACAAGGCTTGTCTGGCTGAAGGGAGTAAGATGGCTGATGAATTCTGCCTGTTGCAAATTTTGGCTTTAAAAAAAAAAACTTCCAAAAACCAAAAAAATACAAACCACTGAACACCAACCCCGAACCATAAACCCTCTCCAACCATTGCTCATGCCACTGAAAGAGGAAATTGTTCCACTAGCAGGAAAAAATGAACAAAGGAAACACATTTCACTGTCACCGATGTCTCACCCTCATCATTCTCCCACCACTGAGCCTTTGTCTGCTCCATCTGGAAGGGGTGGCTTGACTAGGCTGGACTGAGTGGACCCTGGTGCCACCACCTCCCTTAGAGGATTGAGTCTTAGTGACCCAGAATACAAAATTTCAGGATCTGTAGCCTTCATGTCTTTTTTTCCTTTACTAGTTTTAATTTTTTTTTAATTAAACCTAACCTCCTTGATAAAAATACAAGTCTCTGAGCACAGAGGCAGCCATTGAGCAGTTATTCTGAGCCCTGACAAGCTTAAAATATGTGAAGAGTTTGTGCTACTGCTGCAGTCTGTTCCAGTTTGCAAACAAGGGGCGGGGGAGGGGAACCAACAACAAAACCCAACCCACAGACAGAACTGTCCTTGCTTCTCCTGTTCTCTCTTTTTTCGTTTCCTCTTGCCTGCAGGGAAGCAGAGATTCTGTAGCAGTAGTCATAGCCTGAGTCCACCCTCACTCATATTTTATTCCAAGCAGAACTGTTATCACCACTTCTCATCCCCTCTAAAAGACTGCAATTTTCTCTATTTCAAAAAAACCCTAAATGGTATTGTAAAAATGAATTTACCTTGCTATTTTATGATGGAGGAGGAGCAGATAAAGACTGAGATACAGCATCATGAAGTTAGTCTTTCTGCTCAAAACCTGGGGGCCTGCTTCATTGTCTAGTCTTTTGGCGATCATGTTCTTGCAGCCCATTTGTTCCACTGAAACAAGCACTCGGGTTTCACAGCTCTGAAAGGCTGTGTTTGTTTGGTTGTTTTTTTCCTCACAGGTGGAATAGGAAATCTTCTCAAACTGTCTGAGAGGAGGAGACTAAAACAGGAAAATAATTTCTTTATTAGCTGCAGTCCCAGGGTCGACCAATGAGCCTCCTTTTCCTTTTGGTTTGTGCTCCAACTGATCTTTACAGTGATACAGCCCACGAAGGTTCCTGAGGTTAGTGATTTCATCCTGCTCCTTTGTCCCAATCAGCTCTTGATTGCCTCTGGGAGCTACTCGCTCTCCCATGCGACTGTTGATGGTTATTCTGGCTGGCACACAGCTGCTGTGGAGCCAGTCGCCCAGTGCTGATGCAGGGGGAAAGCCCTGGTCTACTCGCAGTCCTGAAGACCCTAGCTGAGAGTTTCTCCCTGGGGTACCAGTGGGTTTCATTTGGCTCAGCCAGACCTGACAGGTGCCAGCCTGTAGCAAGATTAATTCATAGGCCATATATATGTTTTCTGGTGGCTTTTGTCCAGGCGACATACCCCACTCAACAATGAAGGGGCCAAAGTGTAAACAAAGCAGTGTTTTAGCAGCTGGGTACTGACAATTTTTTTTTTTTTTTTTTTTTGGGGGGGGGAGGTAACACCTCCTGCACTCTCTCAGCTTATTAAAAGCAGAAGCGACAGCTTGCTAAAAATCCTGTGATGAACTGTTCAAAAATGTGAATTTTCAGTTTCTTACCCCACTGAGACAGAACCTGATTTCCATAAAACTCAGCTGATAATTGACACACTGGCTGGAGGGGGAAGCAACAAGACAAACCTTACCTTATCTCACCTGATCTGCAAAGAAGATTGTTTTCTGTAGAGTCTTGACTCCTCTGCTACAGACAAGTGTTGGTCACTTGTTGGTTTTCCCTTCTGTCTTCAGCAGCAGACGCTCCTCTCGTTGACTGCTTGCACAGCAGCAGGGTGTCAGGCAAAGGTGTCACGTGAAGTCCACGAGTTTGGCTTGTCAAGTCCTACAACAGTATGCTCGAGCTTAGCACTTTTACTTCCATTTTTGTATTCATTCATGCATGCATAGATTTGTTTTGCTCCAAGATTTAACTTCACTTCTGTTGCCTGCCTTTAATGAAGTGGTAGTTTCAGCCAGGTATGGACTTGGACTCTGATAGCAGGGTGTTAAGGAATCAAGGCACTGCCAAGGAAAAGTGACACATACAAGTTTTCCTAGTTTCAGTATCACACCAGGGGTGATAAACTTCACACAGTGTGGAGTTTAGATGTACTAAGCAAGTGCCTCCAGTGTGCTTCATCTCCTAGAAACAGCTCCTTGAGCTAACACTTGGGTTTCTTTATGCTATAGGCATGTGCCTGTCCTCATCCTTTTAGTTAAATTTCAGAAAGTGAATCAATATTTAAAATTCAGCTCAGTAATCTCCTCTTCTAGTGTTGTTGTGCTTCAGCTATGGCACCTGGACTGTTTTGTAATTTAAAAAAAAGGCAGGTACAGAGAGTGGGTTAGACTTTATAAGGGTAGAAGACATAACAATCTTGAAAAGCAAATCAGTACTGTTGGGAAAGGGAAGGTCAGACCACCAAACACCATGACCAAACAATTAAATAGCAGGACAGAGATGAATGCCCCTGGCAGATTCCTTAGTTCCTTGCACACTGCTTTCAGACAGCAATGGAAGACAATGTGTGAATGTAAAGGAGATGTATTTTTAACCTCTGCCTATTTCTCACTCACATAATCTCAGTCCAGCTGTAGCAGTCCCAGATAAAGATAACAAAGTGATGATAAACGCAATACAAAAATAAAAATATATATACATATACAGTAGACATATGTAAAAATTGAATACATATTTAACAATTTTAAAAGTATGTAATGTAATATAATATTGCTACAGTGTATTAAATATATACAAGTATAACATATAGATATATACAAATATGCAAAATATAAAAACATATATAAAAATAAAAATCATAAACTTTAATAAATATGATCTCAGTCCAGTCTAACTGTCCCCAAGTTTTTGAGCCAGATCTGTGTGTCCGACACCTTTACATGTCCATATCAAAATCAGAAAGGATAAAAGCAAGGGTAAGGCCTTTGATTCACTTGTAACAGCTTCAGTAACATATGTTGTTGCAATACCTGTGCTAGACTGCTGGTGAGCAGCAAACTGCATTTAAAAGGTGCTGCACCTGAACATGCTCTCTCAATTTACTAGTAATCACTGTACAAGGCTTATTGCTCCTTGGAAATATGGCAGAATAGGGCCCACCAGACCACATGAAGTGAGGATGATGCCCTTTGAAGAGGCCACCACAAGGAATGGAAGAACGAAGAGACACGCACATGTATGGGGTGCCAGACCTCACCCTCTCGCTCAGTCCCTCCTTCAGTGAAAAGCTTCTGTCAGAGAACTGCCTTTACATTCGGTTTGGTCTAGGATTCCTATCACAAAGTTAAACTAAACTCCTGAAAGTCAATGAATTATAACAAAGTCAGAGCAGCGAGGTCTTCAGCAAGAAGACGTACTGCCCTGCACATTAGTGTAGCAAGCTCCTAGGGTTCACTTGCAACATACAGTTATTTGTAATAGGGCAAGGACATCCAGCTCATGAACTATTTTCTCCAGGATTAGACAGGACAGAACCCACAAGACTATAAGTGCAAACTAACATGCATGCCTCCATTTATTCATGCAGAAAGCATGGCAGAGCGCTCCTGCTGCTTCTGACTGAGTCAACAGTGCTTTTTTATATATTTTTTGCTGGGGGATGGGGCAGGGAGCCATTATTTTCAAACAAATTTATGGCTGGGGTCTTCCAAAGCACATTACCAGCCAAGTGTCCTACCCTCAGTGCTTTTTGACCACTGTAATTTGTACTGAGCATCTATCTCTTTGGAGGACTATTTATACAAGCCTAATTTAAGGATGCCTAAAACTTCCCTGTCTTAAGAGATCATTTTCTTGCAAGTCTTTTCCAAAAATTGAGGGGGTTTGACCCTTGCTTAAGTTGTTGAAAGCTCTCTTAATCACCCACAAAGATTGTTCTCCTTTTCATTTAGGCTTCAAACTCCATGTAAGGTCTTATATGTGGAGTTGTTTTATTTTGGTCTCAGCCTATTGCTGTTTGGGGCCCATCACAACAAAGCTCTATTTTCAGCTGAGACCTTCCATCCTGCTCTGCCTCAGCTAGCTGCACTGTTCCGCATCTGCTGTGGCTGCAATGCCACAGGCCGGGCCTTTATCACACGCTGCTTTTCCTGCCCCTCCTGCAAGCTGGCACCCAGTAGGGAGGGTCTCTTTTTGTCTTGGTAGAATTTCTTTACTGAGTCAAGGTTTTCCACAGACAAAACCCACAGATTTTCTCCCTACCTCTTTCAACAAGTTGTGTTGTTTTGGTCTGGAAAAGAAAAGCCACAAACTCAGGCATCGTTCCTGTCCCTTTTGGTCCATCTGAAGGTTGACATGGATGCACCTTCACAACTATGCTGTTAATCCCAGAGCTTGCAGCCACATACACATGTTCAAAATCTATCCTTCCCCCTAGCCTTTGAGCTCCCTGTACCCACAAAATCTGCGTCTCGGGGGGGGGAATGTTTATTCACCCAGACTTTCAGTAGATGACTTTACTAATTAATTTGCTTGACCAGTTTCCCAAACACCATTTCTCAGACCATGACCCCAGTGCCACAGCTCATCACTGAGTGATGGTAAGTAGCACAGAAATGAATGTCTCTGAACAAGCAATTCTGATACAAATCAAGATAGAAACAGGGGTTTTCCCCCCTTTGCAGTGTGACCTTCAACCATTAGAGCTATCTATGCCCACTGTTACACTCTATTCTTGGTCTTTCATGTATGCAAGTTGATCTGTTACAGTTCACTTAACCATCCTGTTTACTTGCTTCCCTTCACAGTCAGGAGATGAACTTGCATCCAGTTGCATCACTGAAAGGCCAATAGCTAGTTTTCCCACATAACATGGTCCCCTGCTGTCCAGTGACCTAAATAATTGACACACACACCCCCATCCAAGGCTTTAACAGTGCGTTTCTCATGGGCAACTGGCTAACAGAGCTGCAGGTTTTAGTATCTATTATCTGTGTTTGAAGTGAAAGAGGATTCCAGCGTTAATGGCAGGACCATGTTAGTCCCACTTCCACAGATGGCTACCCCCTTCACTAAAGGCTGCCCTGACTGTTAGGTACAAGCCTGCTTTGATGCTACAGAAGCCTCATCTGAGCCAGCAATTTTGAATGTTTATTTCATGTGTGTTTAATGAAGGGGTGATTGCAGAGCCTGCTGGTAGCATTTGATACCCATGATTTCTCACGATTTAAAGGCATACCCAAAAAACCTGAACTGGTTCGGGTCTCCCAGTTTGGACTTCACACACCCCTGTGGTTGGAGAAACTTTGCCTGTTGGCAGTGAGCCCTAGAGCAGCCTTGAACTTCTGTTCGTTGGTTTCACAGAATCACAGGTTGGAAGGGACCTCAGGGATCATCTAGTCCAACCTTTCTAGGACCAGCACAGTCTAGACAAGATGGCCCAGCACCCTGTCCAGCCGTATCTTAAAAGTGTCCAATGCAGCCAAGTCAACCACCTCCCTGGGGAGGTTATTCCAATGGTTGACTGTCCTCACTGTGAAAAATTTCCCTCTCGTGTCCAATCGGAATCTCCCCAAGAGCAACTTGTGTCCATTCCCCCTTGTCCTCTCCATGGGACTCCTTGTAAAAAGGGAGCCTCCATCTTCTTTGTAGCTGCCCCTTAAGTACTGGTACACGGTGATGAGCTCGCCTCTGAGCCTCCTGTTCTCCAGTCTGAACAAACCCAGTCCTCCCAGCCTACCCTCATATGGCCGGCTTCCTAGTCCTTTGATCATCTTGGTGGCCCTTCTCTGGAACCCTTCCAGCCTGTCCCCATCCTTTTTGTACAGCAGGGACCAGAACTGTACGCAGTACTCCAGGTGTGGCCTGATAAGCGCTGAGTAGAGCGGGATGATGACTTCTTTCTCTCTGATGGAGATGCCCTTTTTGATGCAGCCCAGCATCCTGTTGGCCTTCTTGGCTGCAGCAGCACACTGTTCGCTCATGTTGAGCTTTCTGTCCACCAGGACCCCCAGGTCCCTTTCCACAGAGCTGCTCTCCAGCCAGGTGGATCCCAGTCTGTGCTGCATTCCCGGATTATGTTTTCCCAGGTGCAAGACCTTACACTTTTCCTTGTTGAGCTTCATAAGTTTCTTGCTGGCCCACTCTTCCAGCCTATCCAGATCTCCCTGCAGACCAGCTCTCCCTTCTGGAATGTCTACTTCCCCACTCTGTTTGGTGTTGTCAGCAAACTTCATCAGGCTACACTTGATGCCGTTATCCAGATCACTTATAAAGGTGTTGAATAACATTGGGCCCAATAGCGATCCCTGGGGACCCCCACTAGTGACAGGTTGCCACTTGGAAAAGGAGCTATTTACCACCACCCTTTGGGTACGGCCTGTCAGCCAATTCCCCACCCACTGCAGAGACCACTTGTCTAGGCCATAACGCATTAATTTCTCCAGGAGGAGACTGTGGGGGACCGTATCAAAGGCCTTGGAGAAGTCCAGGTAGACAATGTCCACCGCCAGCCCCATGTCAACCAGGCAAGTCACTTTGTCAGAGAAGGCCACCAGGTTTGTCAAGCATGATCTGCCCTTAACGAAGCCATGTTGGCTTTTCCCAATCACGTGCTTCATTTGACTTGTGATGGCCCCCAGGAGGATTCGTTCCTTAACTTTCCCAGGGATTGAAGTAAGGCCGATGGGCCTATAGTTACCCGGATCCTCCCTTGAGCCCTTCTTGTAGATAAGGGTAACATTTGCCTTCCTCCAGTCCTCTGGGACATCCCCCATTCTCCTCAACTTCTCGAAGATTATGGAGAGTGGCTTTGCAATGATGTCAGCCAGCTCTCTCAACACCCTCGGGTGGATGGCGTCAGGGCCCATCAATTTGTGGGGGTCGAGCTCCTGTAGTAGTTCATATACTAACTCTTCCTTCACCGATGGTGAGTCGGTGTTTGGAGCAATCGGCAATTTTATTCCCAAAGCCTGGGACCCAACAGTGCTGGTAAAGACCAAGGTGAAGGAGGTGTGGAGGACCTCTGCCTTTTCAGCATCATTGGTGATTGATTCTCCTTTTCCATTTAACAGTGGGCCTATGTTTTCCTTCTTTTTCTGCTTATGGGTGACATGTCTGAAGAACCCTTTCTTGTTATTTTTTTATGTCTACATCCAGTTTCAATTAAAATTGGGCTTTTGCTTTTCTAATTGCATCTCTGCATGCTCTGGCAATGCCCTTGTCACTCTCAACGGATAATCCTCCACTTCTCCATCTCTGGTATGCCTCCCTTTTGGATTTGAGTAGACCCAGGAGGTCATGGTTGAGCCATGGGGACCTCTTGCTCTGCTTACTTCCCTTTCCTTTGTAGGGGATAAATTGGCTTTGTGCTTCCAATAGAGAGTTCTTGAAGAACCCCCAGCACTCACTAGCTCCTTTGTATTCCATCGAATCCCTCCCAACTGAGCCCTGAGTGAACTGAAGTTTGCTCTTCTGAAATCCAGAACCCTTGCCTTAGAGCTGACCTTTAGCACACTCAGCAGGATCCTGAACTCACAATATTGTGGTCACTGCAGCCAAGGCTATCACTAACTGAGATATTACAAAGCAGGCTTTCTCGGTTTGTAAATAGCAAGTCCAGCAGCGCCTCCTTCCTCGTTGGCACATCTAACATTTGTATCAGGAACCAGGCCTCTACACATTCCAGGAACTTGGTGGATGACACGTGAGCTGCTGTATTGTTCTTCCAGCAGATGTCTGGGTAGTTGAAGTCACCCATAAGGACCAGGTTCTGTTGGCCAGAAGCTTGCTTTAGTGCCCCAAATATTGCTTCGTCAGCTTCGTCATCATGGTTAGGAGGTCAATAGCAGATGCCCACTGTGAGGTCCTGCTTGGAGATGACCCCTTTGACTTTAACCCAGAGACATTCGATAGAGCAGTCACAATCACCATAGTTGACTTCAATACATTCAAGGTGTTCCTTGATGTAGAGTGCAACTCCTCCACCTCTTCTACCTTGCCTGTCCTTAGGGAAGAGCTTGTAACCGTCCATTGTGATCCCCCAGTTGTTTGAGTTGTCCCACCATGTTTCAGTTACTCCTATGATGTCATACCCTTCTGAGTGGGCACGGAGCTCCAGTTCCTCCTGTTTGTTTCCTAGACTGCATGCATTCGTGTATATACACTTGAGGTGATTACTCTTCTGTTTCACCTCTTGGGAGACAGCTAAGGAACATTTGTCACCACACTGCTTGGTCTGACTTACTCCCCTGTTGGACGTGCTGGTGTGAGCATTTTTGCAATGGATCCCACCCCCAAGTCTTTCAGTTTAAAGCCCACCTCACCAAATTAGGCAGCCTACTGCTGAAGATTCCCTTACCCCTTCTAAATGGATTCCGTCCCTCCCTAGCATGTTGTCATCATTGAAGAACAACCCATTGTCATAAAAGCCAAACCCCTCATGGTGGCACCAGCCACATAGCCAGGAGTTGATATACATTATGCGCCTGTTTCTGGCTGCTCCCTCAAACTGGCAAAATGGAAGAGAAGATCACCTGGGTGACAACGTTTTTCACTTGCTTACTGGTTTCCACTGGTTACGTTTACAGACACTTTGCTGGTGAGAGCAGATCTGCAGCACTGAGGTAAACGTGGCTTTATCAACCTCAGAGAGAAAAAGGACACCTAGTAACAGTCTCAGGAAGGTGGAGGATAGGAGACAGGTTGAAGGGATATCCTGAGTGCAGGCATGGCTGTTGCTAACCCAAAAGCTTCATCTCCTGTGCAGACACCTTGCTTTCACCACAGCAGTGTCAGAGGCTGTTTGTGGTGCTAAGCACCTAGACCCCTGTCAGGCTTGGCCCGTGGGTTCTGCCCTCCTCCTCCCCAAACCCACATTTTCTGCAGTAATACCCTGTACGCCTTCTCCAGCATTAACAAAATTAACTTACCTGCTTTCAGAGCCACTTTGCATCGCTATGCACAGCACAGGCTGGGCACAGCTCCTGAGCTAGCTGCACCGCAACACACCAACACACACGGGGGGTACTCGCAGGACGTGGGGGCTGCCAGCTGTCCCAGGCACAGGGGAAGGCTGAGTGGAAGGGAATGCTGGTTTGCAAATGGGGCAAGTGACAAAAGACAAATCTGCTTTCCTGTAAGACTCTCAAAAACCTGTTTGACCTTCCCCCACTCAGGGCAACGCCGAACATGCTATGTAGGAACAACACATCTGCAAAGTGACTATCCACTCCCTCAGAGGCCTAAATCTGCGCCACTTGCCACTCCACAACTCCTACAGATAGAATTGCCTGCTGCTGAATGCACCCTCACATTATTTTATAGAGAGCTGAGCATTCATAACCACTGCCAAGCCAGAGGCGCTGTAGGATAGAGGCCTGCTGCTGCCCTCTGAAGGCATCACCGGCTCTGCAGGTGAATCAGCTAATCATGACAATTAATAAGGAAAAAAAATAAAAATGGGAGGGATGCAGACAGATCTTAACCAATTTCCGCTCCACATTGTAAACCCGGAGCAGCGGAGGATGGCAATAATGATGCAGCCAGCCAGTGGATTAGATTAAGCATTGGGGAAAGTCAAAGAAATAAGCTTTTGAAGATGGGCTTTTTTTGTTTGTTCGGGTGACAAGTGTGGGTGCCTTGTTCAACCAGCTTATACATTTTAATAAGCTAGGGGGGGGCCCATGGCAAATGCTGTCAAGACTCATTTACTTTGGCATTTATTTTCATTTCAAAGAGACTAGGGGACACACTTTGATGAGGGAATGACTAGACAGTGGCAGCCACTTTTTCCTGCAGTGCTGTTAAGGATGAGCCACTGCTTTCAACGAGAACTATGGGTGCAGTGGGCAGCACACCTCCAGTCTGTCGCAGGGCTTTCAGGGAAGAAAAAAGTCTAACATCTAAAAGCCAGAAAAGAGACTGATGATCTCCAGTGCCAGGCTGAACGGAGGAGCTCCATCTGCACTACCAGATGCAGTGATGCTCAGCATTTAATAGCTGCCCACTGCTGTATTCTGAAAAAAAACAAAATGAGGATGGGGGGAAAATTCACAAGAAATCCCCTCCTCTCTTCCTTCCCCAACACTCACTCAAACTTGTAAAGGAGAGTCATTCTGAATCCCTGAGATTCAAAGTCCCAAATGCACATTGGAGCTCCCCTCCCATCCCCACCAAAGGGAAAAAAAAATTTAAAGCAGGGTGTTTCTTGTAAATATAGTGTGTATATCACCTAGCAGGGACTTTTCACACATACCATCAGTCCCCTCCTTCAGAACAGCCTCTCTCACCCTCTCACCTCTTATCTGCAACCACACAGCAAATAAATGATTATTCATTGACCCTAGATGAGCCCAAAGAAAGACAGCAGGTTTAGCAGTTGTAATAGGGAAGCTGCCCCTTAGAGACAGATATGCAGGAGACGAGACAAGGGAGGTCTTGTTTCTGCTCCAAGAACCATTGATAAATGTTAGTCAATAAGTGTTTAGTGTGAAGTGGATTAAAAATCCACAGTGGAAAAGCCTTGCTTACCAATAACATGCGTAAATCATTCTGAGACCTACACGGTAGGTGATGTATGGCACAAATTCTGTAGTTTCTCACTGATATTTAATGTTTATAAATACTGTTATCTTCCAGATAGTCCTGGTGCAGTACTTGAACCCTGAGCATCTCATAACCAGCCTGTCTGGTCTTTGAGGAGCCCAAGTAATTCTTTCATGCTTAAAAAAAAAAGGTTAAAAAAAAAAAAAAAAGGAAAATAAAATAATTTTCAGTGATGATAGCCACTGCAGAAAACTCCTGGGTGTGAGCCAATGCAGCTGTCTTCATAAATTTCAAGATCAGCAAGAATGATTCTGTGACTCCAATCTATTTTCCAGTGTAACAGAGGTTGTTACTGCACAGTCTATAATAATTATGCCACAAGAATGTTGAGCTAGCTCTTGGTATAAGTGGGAGTTAGCTCTGAAGCCTAATGACAGACGCTTCAAACAGCGACTCCCTGAATATTGCTGGAATTTATAGCTACTGCAAAGCTGCTCTGTGCTAGGGTAGAGTTTAGGGCAAGTGAGACCCTTCAAGCCATTGTATTTTTGGTTTGGTGGGTTTTTTGTTTTGGGGTTTTGGTTTGGTTTTTTTGTTGTTTTTTTTTTTTTTTTTACAGAGTTTGATTCCCTTGTACTTACTGAAAAGTCTGATGACTAAGCTATAATTAAGCCTCTACCTCACCTTCTGTTATACCAATTATCTAGGAAAAGATTAATCTAGTCAGCTATTTCCTTTACCTGCATACATTTCTTCTTTGTTGCCCTCTCCCATATGTTCTCCCTTACAGATGTGTCTCCTACATGCACACACATATCTGTGACCCACAGAGTGTGTTGGCCGTATACAACTAGCAACTACTGACTAATAATGACATTTTTCAGTTCACTTATTTTCTCACTGGAATTGCTCTTTCTTTTTATCATTTGGGCTGGAGAAATGCAGCCCAGACTACTAATACACCCCAAGCTGCCACCGCTTGTCTACTTAGGACAGCTTTCACTAGACCTGGAGAAGTGCTTGAGGCAGGATTCATCCACTGGAAGGGATAAACTTAACACATTGGGGAGACATGAACTGGCACAATTATACAGCACTTGCTCTCCTTGGTGGGAATAATGGTTGGATATAACTAACACAGGTACTCGAGGTATCTTCAGGTACAAGTAACAAATGAAGGGCAGCCAATTATCAGGTAGAAAGTGGCAGCTATTTTACTGCATGCAATTTTGAGCACTGTATTAATGAGAACATGCTGTTCCTTTGCTGCTAAGCTGCTTTAAAAACTGGCATTTCTGTTTGGAAGCTTTTGTTTAGTTAAGTGCTTGGTGCCCTCACTGCAAGCTGTTGGGGAGCAAAGGGGACAGTAAGCACTCTCCAAATGGGTGGATAAGTAACAAAATCCCATTTAAGCTGTTGTCCTGCTGCCAAATCTGCCTTCCACATCTGAAAAATGAATAGGACAGCTAATTATCTTATCTTTGCTCACGGAGATACCAAATACTAGCCATGCTCTTCCCACTTTGAATTAAGAGGAAAATTTGCTGCAATGTTCTTACAGAGCTGGAGTGTTTGTGAGCAAGAAACAAGCTGACTGTGGGCTGAATTTGCAGCTCACATCCCCATGGGAAACTTGGGCACTGTTGGGCATCCATGTAAGTCTTGCTTTCTCACCTGCTTTCCTGAGCTCTGCCGCCAGACAGCCCCAAATGGGAAGTGGTGCTGGCTCTGCAGAGACCCATCCTGCACAGGGAAGGGGGCAGCCAGCAAATGCAGCCAGGCTGGCCCCCCACCTCTTTCGGGAGTTTAGATGCCTGATTCATGGCTCGATATAGCGCGCACGTTTCCTTCAGGAGTGGGCGGTTTACCACAGTGGGCAGACTAACAGGAGGATGCGGTCTCCCAGCCTCCTCCACAGCCCACTGAAGACTGCACAGGAGATTCACAGGGCTGTGGAAACGGCCTGACTCTGGCTCAGTGAGGAGGGGCCCCGGCCTCATGGCATGGGTAGATACCTGCTGCACTAAAATCACTGGATAAAACACACTCACTCACTTCTGGTGGCTGCAATTTCCACAACTGAATAGATCTTTATCTGTCTCTAAACTTCAGCTGTGAATGAGGAGAAGAGCTCACTTTCACTTGTATAGCACCAATACATAAAAATCACCCTTCTTCAGCCTTTCCTCAATATGAGAAAGACCCACAGAGAGTGCACGTCACGGCAGGGCCCTGCCTGCAGCCCTCTGCACAGGCAGCATCTTTTGCTCTTAGCACAGAACTTGCAATTCTGGCTCTGGCAACTCGATGCAAGTCAGTGTCATCAACTTCGGCTGAGTTTCTATACTGCTCAACTCCCCTTTTTCTTGCTGGAAATGCCCACACACAATACAAGGTGTGTGCCTGGCCCAGGAGCCCTGCTACTGGCATGGGGAAGGAGCCAGGTTGGGAAGGAATCCAGTTAGGAAAACTGGCTACTGGGTCTACAGCAGAATTAAGAAGTTTATGTAAGTACACCATAAACGCCACAATTTGCCCCTCACTAGTCACTGAGTTTCTGCTCTCTGGGACACAAGACTGCCTGTAAGAGCCAAGCATTCTCAGTCTGTTGACTCAGGGATGTCAGGACCATTCCTTCCAGGGGAATCCATTGCCATTTGGACCTAAAAAGAAAGGGCAATACCCTACCTCAGCGTCAAACCCTGCAGTGCTCCCCTGCTGCCACCAGTGCCAGCACCAAGATTTACTTCAGATAGGAAAAAAAAACAAACCAGGTTGCTGCCCACCCAGCTGGGGACTGAAGAAGCTCTGCTTGCTGGCAATAAAAACATGCTGCTTGCCTATGGGGGATGTCATGAAAAAGGCCAGTTGTACTAAGAATAACTTTCTGCTGAGGCACCCCTCAGTAAGTTTATGACAGAATTGTACAGACACAGAGAATAAATCACTTTTACCTTAAGAAGAAGAGACAGAGTGAAAGAAGACTGATTCGGTGAGATGGGAAGTGACTCAAATCAAGGTAATTATCCAGTTAGAAGGTAACAGACTTTGGGATGTGGTGGGAGAAATCCCTTCTTTCCATTCTGACAGCCCTTCCAGAAAGTCTTCTCAAGTGGATCACCATGAGGGTAGAAAAGACCTGCCCTGTGACCCTGTAATGGGTGTGTGACATGGTGCGCAGTGAAGAAGTGTAACCCCAGACCAGAACCCTGTATCCAAAATGCAAGTGTTTCTTACACCGCAGCTCTGGCCCAGGTACGAAGTCTTTGCTCTTTGCTTCCAGGGGACTGAGCCTCTGCAGGCTGAAAGCATCAGCAGCAGAGAGTGGCCACTCAGCACCACTCCCCAGGTCTGCCCCCATCGCCCTTCGGTGCCAGCGCCATGCTGCCATCATGACAGCCTCGGGGTGCAGCTTTCCAACCACTTCCAGGTTCACCCACTCTGCCTGTAACAGGGATGGGCTTGCAGAGGCTTGTGCATCTCACACAGCTGTAAAAGTGGTGCTCATGACCAGACCCTCAGTGTGGTTTACAGAACAAGTTTTGTTTACTTCAGTTTACAAAGTGAAGCCACCAGCTTTAATTCTCCCTAAAAACAAAAACAACTGGGAAGTTCATGATTTAGAGTGGCTTGGTGCAAAGTTTTGCAAAGTAACAGACACAAAATCAAAATAGTTCCAATTATACAGACACGTAAAACAAGAAATTCAAGTTAAAACCAGGACTGGATTCCTATTAGCCCTAGAGATGATCCAAGAATATGTCAGGAAATAAATAAAACATTCTAATTTTCACCATAAAAGAGGGCACTGCTCACTAATCCAAATGGTTTAGGTATTTACAGAAGGCAAATGGGTGAGAGGAGAAAGAGAAGAAGAAAAGCATTCATAAGAGTGAACTGAAATGCTGCAGGGTATCAGCTTCTCCACATGCCCCACTGTAACTAAGAGAAGGCTTTAAATCACTGCAAGGGGCCAAAGAAATTCCTTTTGAGCAGGATCAATCTGCCCCATGCTGGGGGGGACCGTGCCAAGGTAACACCAGCATGGTCTGCTTGGTTTGGCTGTCACCACAGAGATTCTGAAGCTCCACCACAATCCATGGCCACGCTGGGGCAGATGACAACAAATAAGTTGGCTTGGTCAGTCCAATTTATGAATAGGAGGGCAATTTATCCTAGAATCCACCTGAAGGGAAGACTGCTTAAATCCACATCTTCCTGGCCTCCGCTGGACTGTGCGTGCTCTGAGGAGGCGGCAGCTGGCACAACTAAATCTCTGTTCTTCAACATGTAAGCACAGCTGATGATCAAAACACTTGGCATTTCCACAAAGGCCAATAGCTAGGGTGCCTTAGGTGACTGCAAGAAAAAGCAGGCCCTTTCAAGTATCTTCTTCAACATTTGCAAACCACAGGAGACAAAGCAACACCCTCATTTACAAAGGCAGTGTGACTTGTGCTCATCACTGGTATTTCTGACGCTTTGTTACAAAATAATACTCTGCTTTCTTTTTGCTGCACATGCTACTAAGGCCAAACCCTGACAGCTCAGAGCTATACTTTCAGTGCAGCCAGTGCAGCAGAAGATGCCTAATGCCCAACAGAAGCACGGCAAATTCCGCTGTTAATTTCATAGCATGCAAAAACCATCCTGAAGGCTCATCCCAACCTTCTGTTTCCTTGTCAAGGAAGATTTATTTACAGTCAGTACCACAGGGACTAGATTTGAGTGGCAGTAGTGTTATATCCACATTTTTAATGGGATTTGACATTTAAGGCAGCATTTCAGTTTACCTCTAAGCCTGTAATTACACTTGCAAATCTGCTTAGCAAGACATCAGCAGAGTATCCTAGGGGACTGCTTGAACAGATTGGTTCTGTTCCCATAGGAGCAGCATTTGAGTACCAAGTGATGCTACAAAGCAAACACTGCAGACTGCAGTGCCTGACACAGACGCTTGCAAACTGGACCCACTCCTAATCTTCAAAATAAAAACAAAAATAAAGACTGCAAAAAGCCCTCGCTTTGCCTTAAAAGCAACACTGTGCTGAGTCAGATACCACTGGAGGTCAGGAGCACTTCATAAATACACTACCAAGACAGGACTCCTTTCTACACCCCACTGGTTATCTTTGGTGTCATGAAATCTGCAAGTACAAAAACTACCAGAACAGCCCAAGGATGAAATCCTGTTTGTCACCTCCTGGTCTGGCATCAGTATAGCCCAGTGCTGAGAAGCACCTTTAAATCTCCCACACAAGTGCAGACTCTGCCCACCATCTCCTTCCCAGAGGAATCCATTTAGATTTCCCCTTTCACTGTAGCCCTGCCACTTCCAAAATTTCGGGAGCAAATTGATGCCAAATGCCAGGATGCTCGGGACTGTGTTTTGCCCCCAGTTTACACACCCACCCCACCTTTGCACCCAGTTTACACCACCACCCCCAAAGATATGACTGGAACCAAATAAAGTACATATGAAGTACTCAGCTGGGACTCCATGTATACTCAGTTCTCTTCAGGTCTGTGGGGGGGAAAAAAAAAAAAAGTCTGATTTGTTTGGATTTGGACTTTTCATCCATGCCCATGGGAGGCAAAGTGAAGGATCTTCTTCTCTTACAAGCCACCTGAGCAGCTCCTTCTGCAGGATGTAAATCCCTGAGTTCAACTTCAAAAGAGAAAAATGCAGTCCTCAGCCATCACCACCCTAGTGCCAGAAGCAAAGAGAACATTTAGCACATAGCTCTCTGCTGCAGGAACAAAAAGCAGGCAACCAGCACAAAGCTAAGAAAGATGGAGAAAAGCATTGAGGCTAATTTGCATCATACCAAAGAAACAGAAGGAAACCTAAGGCCAAAGGGTCTGGACTAGTAAAGGAAGAAAGCTTACAGAAGGTAGACTGTGCTGTTCAACAGCAAAACCTTTGCAGCCCTCAGTCTCATTTGGGAGCAGCCTGGTACCTCCATCAACAATGAACAGGCAAAAAAAAAACCTAGGGTGCATTCCCAAAGAGACATAAGACCCCTCAAGGCCGTCTCAATGACATGAGCAAAACTTGAATTTTTCTTTTTTTCCCAGCAGGGATGACACGACACTTTGTCCATCTTAGTGCATTACAGTTCTCCTTTCCTCAGCAAGACTTTGTCTAGCTGACCGATGTGCAGTTCAGCTCTGCAGGGTCCTGCCTACCTTCTGCTATGACTCCTTCTGGCCCATCAGCAATACTGGGCTCACTGGAGCACTGCCTGTGGCTAAAACTGGGCTGCAGGCGGAGGCATTTGTCAGTACTGTCTGACTCCTCAATCACCATTCCTGTGTGCATCATGGAGGCCATTGCCAGGATTTGAATATCTGAGTGAGCATTGGCAATGGTGTGGCGACGGATGCTACCACATTTCTCCAGGTAAGCTTCACCCTCCTGCTCTGTCAGTGGGGTCAGGGCCATCTCGCTGGGCTGCCGGCTCGTCACCACATGAGATGAATAATTCAGTACACCAGTCTTAGGGTGGGATCTGGAGTACCGTCTCTCTGGAAGAGAAAAAGGAAGCAGGAACAGTCAATAGGGCATAGAAAAGCATCACCTGAACTGTTAGGCTGGCCTCAGGAAACAGAGAGGACTCAGCATGCAGCCACAGAGTGTCCCAACTCGTTACCACCAGGGAACAGTTGGGTGCTCATTAGTTCATACTGGAAAGGACGTCTGCCTACCCCCCGATAAGGAGACATCTCCCATCCTGCAGTGAGGCAACAGTACTGATGCCTGCAAAAGAAGTGAGCCAAAAAGTAATGAGTAAAAGCAGCAAAGGGATTTTCCTCAGCATCCTGATGGTCTCTTCTCTTAGCCAGCAGGGTGAGGATTGAGTAGGAGCTCTCACATGCAGGTTCACTAAAATCAGTGACAGTGGCACAAGTCCCCAAAGAAACATTCAGTGAGGACTTGAGTTGCCATCCCTTTCTCTGGAAAATTTCTCTCAGGAGATGCCAGTAGTTGGTGTCAACATGAAATTCCTGATGCTACACTGCACTGCCTCTCCAGCTGCTTAGGGAAAGGTGGTTCTGCTAGCATTATCCCACTGTATTCTTTACAGATTATACAAGAAAAATACCATTTGATCCACTTTAAAATATATCTGGTTTTGGGGCTAGACACTGAAAACACCTAACACTGCACACCAACAGCCCACAATAGCTCAAGGGGAAAGGCGCAGAAGAGGAAGAGTACTTGCAGAGCACAGGTGAAGGCAGTGACACAGAATTGATGGGTGCAGGGTCTACAATCTGCTCAGCAAAAACATTAAGAGGGAAAAAAAGCCTGGTTTAGAACTCAAATCCAAGGCACAGTCCCCAGCCCCGTATCATGAAGCACCATTTCCATTCTGACACTAAAAGCTTTAAGAAAAGCAGAGGTCTGAGTTTGTGCCTTGGCTCACTGTGATTCACTCCCCTAGCAGGTTGAATCAGACAGTATTACTTTTCACCTGCTGTTTTCCACCGCCGTGCAGCACTGTCATGTCGTGTTAAACACCTCATGCGGTCTGTCCCCGAAGCTGATAAAGCTGTTCCCTACCCATCTCTCTGTCTCTCACCAACTTCCTTGAAGTGCAGGGTCTCATTTCATAGAGTTGGAAGCCTTTAAACCATATAAAATACTGCCACCAAGACTACAGAGCATAAGAGATAGAGTAACAAAATGCAAAGCAAAGTACTTGTCACCAAAGGTTATAAAAAAGTTTTGGAAGCTTGCATCAGGAAGAGAAGCAGAAAACAAATCCTATATTGTTGCAGGGAGGAACGGGTGAGCAGCCAAAACTCCACTGCTGGCAGCAGCCGAGCTATGACAGCACTTCACCCCGCTGCTGCCAGTAATACATTCATTCCAAACAGTTCATTTCATGCTTAAGAGTGTGTGTAAGTGATTTTTGTGGCTGGTTACGTTAAATACACTGTTTAGGTGTTATCTGCAACTCAAGCCAGAGGAAGCTGCAGTGTTGGAGGGCATTGGGAAAAAGTAATTTAAGGGGGGAGCTACACAAGCATCCTTCTGCCCTGCACCCCTCCTTGCAGCTCCAGCAGCAGCAGCAGCAGGCAGGGCAGCAGCAGGCAAGCATCCTCGCACAACACTGGCATCACTGAACCCCGAGCACTGTGTTAACATTCTGCTGCTGCCTGTGCCTGGGTCTTGGAAAGTTATCCTGGCATAGACAAGACCAACATAACACTGGTGTCACTAGCAGTAGCTGCTTCTCCACCTTGACCAGGGCTTCGTCATTTCTGACCTTTGTGAACAAAGTAAAGTATTGATACCGAAAGAGAGAAGCCAATGGTAGGGGCAGTTATATACTTGCAATGTGACCAACCCAGGGTGGGATCTTAAAACGCTTTTAGGTGCCCATCTCCTGCCTACATTAGGAAGTCAGACACCTTCAAGAGCTGTTCAGCCCTTGGACTGAGAGGAGAAAGAGAGCTCAGTAGCCTCTTGAGGTAATGGTTCGTTGCACTCCCCCATCCCATGATTTATTATTTACATGATGTCTAACTTGCAGTGGCTTCAGCTATGCAGAGGTGTCTTAGCTAATTAGAGAGGTCTGAAGAGACTAAACTGAACTGAGCTGTGCAAAACACTGTCAATTTTTCAGATTCCACAGCTGCAGGTTTTGTAGGCAAGGGCTGAGTCTTTGTTCTTCCCTGTTCCTATACAACACATTTAAAATTAACACATGTTTCATTTAAACAGGGACAGCTTGCAGCCCTTCCCAAAAAGCCAGGATACACAGGAAAAAGAAAAATCATGGCCATGGACACTTAATAGATAAATAGAAATATTCCCATGAGAAAAAAGTGCCAGTTTCATGTGTAAACTTTTAGTGCTGCTGAAAGAGCCAAGCCTGATGACCTGAGAGATTAAAGTCCACTAAGAGCAAGCATAATATAGGAAGCAATAACATAAAATTATTCCTGCCCAGTCTGGTGACCCTGCTTTCACATGAAGTTGCAAAGAGATCCTTTTCTATCACATCCTTGGCTGCTGTGGTAAAATGGTCCACTAGTAGTTGGTATTTACATCAACTACCATGGTAGTTTGCAGTCCAGCCAGTCTGTGTTCATCATTCCACAGCCTTATACACGATGTATGTACTTGGGTATATTTTTGCATGGATGGAAAATTATTAGAGTTGAGATTGTAAAACCTGCTGGTATCAAAGGAAACAGTAATTCAGAAGACCACCCTCAGACCTATATCAGCATGGAAACAGGAGCATTGCACCACCTGCAGCATGCAAAAATAAAGCAAAGGGCCCAAGTTTGACTATACTGAAGTAATTGCTGTAACCCAGGCACCCTGCAGTGAGTTGAGCCCAGAACTGAGCAGAGGTTGCAAGCCCACCCCAGAATTTGGACAGACGTGCAGGCACTGTGTGCTGGGACTTGGGCTGCCAAAGCACAGCTGCTGTTCGCCTAAACCACACAGCTGGTTACCAGCTCGAGCATATTTATACTAAAATTAGACCCACATTTAGTCAGCATTCACATGGCATGTTTTGTAAGTAGGCAAACAATCGATAGCAGTTTATCCCCAGCGTATATTTTAGTTTGGTGAAACCAGACTTTAACTCTTCTCCTCCCATCTATTCTGTTATAGTTAAACTGCTACTTTCTGTCCCAGAAACAGCAGCACTTTACTATACTCTTCTTGCCACCATGATCTTCTGAGATGATTTGCTTGATGCTGAAACAGACACTGTGCTTCAGATACAGCTGAATGTGAAACACTGTAATAGACAGCAGAAGAATTAACCAAGCGACAGAAAAGGCCAGTTTTAAAAATTACCGAAACTCTACTGCAACTCCTCTTGCAGCAGTCTTACCCACCAACCAGGCCAACGCTAGCACTTTACTGGTTGACTTAGAGACCTAACTGTTTAAGTATCTGAGTGCCTTTTATAACCTAGACCTTCATGTGTGTGAATCCCCGACCATAAAATTTCAGAGAATTTGCGACAGAGAAGGGAGGATGAAGGTGGTGGTGGTGCAAAATAAACTGAAGAGATTAAAGAACAAAGTGCTCAGATTTTATCTGATTTGCCACAGAAATTATCCAGCTTCACGGGAGCACAGGAATAGTCCAGTATCCTGCTGTCACAGCAAAACGGGTAGGACTCCAGTGAAATATGTGTTGGAAGCACATGTAACAGAGCTGGTGGCATTCAGTGGAAGACGATAGAATTCTTCATCCTCCCCCACCAGCAAGCATTTCTCCTGAAGTTGTAGCTCTAAGCACTAGGACTGGAGATGCTCGCGTGGGCAGTTACAGGAGGCCAGGTGTTGTAAAACTAACACAAGAAGAGGAAAGGCAGTTTGGTTGCCACCTATTAAGGCTACTCAGTCTTCAGCTTGACTGAGGAAACAGGCCTGGCTTTTGACTTCTGAATTTGCTAATGCTGTTAAGACTTCATAGTCTCTGCTCTTATTTTCTCCCCACAACAGTAGCGACGACATTCTAAAGATGTTAAGACAATGCTTTCTAATGCCAAGGGTGAGGGCTGCAAGAAACTGCACAGACGAGCTGAGGTGCTTCCCTCCATGGAAGTTTTAAAGAAATGGCTTGCATATGACTGACCAGGTAGTGAACAAGACAGATGGACAGTGAGGAATTTCTTAATGTTTATTCTCTTTCAAGGGAGGGATGACCTGAGCCTTTTGAAGAAAAAATATCCACAGATTATTTTTGTGCAACAAAACTAAAGTCTTTTATGATAAGAATAAGTTAAAATTAGATTAAACTCTGAACATTCATTCATTGCTTTACTTTTCTCCCTTTATTTTCTTGGCCACAAAAGGCAGTCTCTTAACTGCATAGTTTAACTAGAAATTTTATTTTATTTCTGTTTTGGTGTGTTATGGCCAGGAACATAAACTGGGAGGAGTTTCTAAGGGATTTTTTGCAAGCAAACTCAAATCAGCAGTGATGTTGGGTTAAATACACAGTGGGAATAGGGCGAGTGGTTTATCTTCTTCCCTATTTTAGGGAAAAAATTTAAACATTGTTTCTTAGACAACTGGATCCCTCCAGCATACTCCATCCTTACAATGCAGGTTATGACTGATTTACATGGGCAAAATAAGAAGGGTGGTAACAGAAGAGCAGGTGGGGATGCTGCCCTCTACAAAACCCCTCTGTGAGCTGTCCTGTCCTCTTTCACACCTGTCCCTGTTGCACTTCTCTCTCACTTAAAAACAATTTTAAGACACAGCAGCCTGGCAGGCTGAAGCCTTATGTGTATTCACAGCTGTGATCAGACACCTTCAGTTGCATTTCTCAACAATCGTTCGTCTTGAAGGCTCCAGTCCAGAGCGCAGTTTGGCCTCCACAGCATCTGCTGAGAATGCAAGCGTACCCAAAGCCCAACAATTCATTTCCAAAAAGCTACTACAGGAAACCTACTGGGCTTCATCATCATTACGGGCTGCCCAGTGAGAGAAGAAACTGGTTCTGAGAAAGCAAAAAGGTGACAGAAAGAGGGACAGAGGAAAAGAAAGATTGATTAGAAGTGGGAGTTAAGGAAAAGAAGCCACCACCACAGCAGCACTTTGCAAATACCAAGATTATCTGCAGAAAAGCACTGCTGTGCTGTCAATGTTGCATAATGCAAACTCAAGTCCTTTCTTCCCTCCCACTCAGCACAGGGTGGAGCAGGGGCAAAAGGCCACCCTGGAAATACACACAAATAAATGACAGCTGAAATCAAAGTAATACTATGATTTTAAAGCATGTAAACTTTACAAGGCCAGTTTGTGTGAAAAATTTTTTAAATGACACTCCCATGTTCAACTGGCTGAAATCCAGGATGGCTAGAAACTTCAGTATGGGTCAGGCAGCTACCTTTCAAAGTATCCCAGCAGCATGCAAAACAATCAAGTTCATCAAAACTCAGCTTTTATGGGGGAATGTGGTCTACATTTAGCCTCAGGATCAGGTCTGCAAATCAATGCTGAACTGTATAACCATGTTCACTTGCATAAAAGGCATTTAACTGCCCAATAACCACAGGAACAAAAACCCTGAGCCATAGTTTGCCTGAAGTGATGCCGTGACTTTGTTACAGGCGCAATTGTCTAAGTCCCAACAAGTCCTTCTACGGCAAGACCATTTTTTTCCCTGTGCTGCTAAGGTGTAGTACAAGACAGGTTGTATGTCTCCAGCTTGCTACAATTTGCATTAAAGCGAAGGCTAAAGCTTATAAAAACAGAGGGATACGGGAGCTTGCTTCACTTGTTCTATTTAAATCTTCTTGACAATCAAATCAGTACCCCTATGCCATTTCTTAGCCAGCCAATCTCTTCTGTCTGGCCATGTGTACAAGCAGAGCTCCTGGATTATGTGTGAAGAAGTTTTCCTCTATAAGCATCCTCTTCCTGCAGTGCAATGCCAGTTCTCTCACCTAGACCATTTATCCACAATTTAAATACAGATTTTTTTTAAAATTTTTTTTTTTTTTTAAACAGAGCCCTCAGAGGGAAGACTCCATGCAAAAAAACTCTGTAATCCCTCAGAATGAGCATCTGATGGTTTTGCTGTTTGCAAAGGCTGGCTGATGCATCAGTGAGTGTGGGAATCCAGGCAGCAGAAGCGGGCTAGCAAGAAGGGACAGAGAGCAGGCAGAAAGGACCAGGTGCAGTCTCTCACCGGGCTGAGAGCAGTATGTCAGGCATGGACCATAGAGTTTTAAAAAACATCCCATCTCCAGAGAGAGGGGGGATATCTGTGTGAGTGTGTGTGCATGCAGTGGTGGGCAGTAATAATTCACTCAGTCATGGAAAATAAAAAGCATGTCACAAAAAAACTACATTCATGAACATATTAATCAGGACCTTCTCAAGGGTGTTTTAGCCTTTGCCTTCTGTCTCTTGGAGTTATGCACTGTCTCCTTTTCTAGCATAGACGTGCACTGCTTCATGTTAACCAACCTGTGTAACCCAACAGGAGTTTCTATACAATGCACATGTCTTACCAAGCAAGCAGGTGCTGCCAGAGAAGCTGTGATCCTCACACAAACCCAAGTATGGCGATATCACCTGCTTCACCAGTTCTTCCAGCTGCAGGTAGCCCTCACTGGGGCCAGTAGGCTCATGGACACTCTGAAATTCAAACATAAAAAGTCAACGTTACCCTTACATAGTTTTGAGTAAGATTTTTGAGTAAAGCCTGGGTCTGTCAAATATCTCTGAATTGGAATATCCCAACCATATACCAGTAGACCATTTGGAGGAGCACAGCTGATAAGCCCAAATGGAGGTTTGGGTGCTGCTCAGGTCAATCCCCTTGTTCAAGTCATAGCCATAACCCTACAGACACTGAGCAGCCAGCTGTCCTTTTTTCTGATCAAGAGATAGGAAGGTACAAGGTACACTCACACTGAGGATTTGCACGGTGTAAGTACAGCAATGTAATTATACCAGGGCAGTTTAACCAGGAAGCGCCTCTTTGTAGAAAACCCTTAATACACCTTGGGCAAAGCACTGCTCTTTTCCTAGGCAGGACTGCAGGAAAAGCACCCTCTGTAGTTCAGCTCACAGCTGTAAAGATGGTAGATAACACTACCAATTTAAAGTAATTTCAGAAACCGTTCACAGACTTAACTTCTTGCAAAGCCTCAATAAACTTTTTTTTTTCTGAAGTGCATCACTTCGAGGCCCTCAAGATTCTTTATTAAAATATTTCAGGGAGATCAAACTAGCACTTTAGTATCTCCTACTATTACAGTCTGGGTCACTGGGAACATCAGAACAGTGAGAACTCGTATAGAAATACCAACTTAGCTACTTAGGAATTTTGATTGTACTTCTGAAAGTTTCATTCCATGCCACTCACTATTATAAGGTATATTGATGAAGAAATAAAAGTGAGGGGAACCCAAACAACCACCTGTGATGTGGTATTTTGCAGGACTGTCAGGTTGGGCAATATAAAAAGATAAAACAGCTGGTATAATTGGCTGTATTTGGCATGCTTGGAAAATATTCTCTGGAGGTCTGGATAAACAGAATAGTCCTCACAGAAGATCTGGGTTTCTTGGGAAAGGCCTTTGCAAGATATATAGCATTTTGCCTGAAAAAGCAGTATTTAAAGTAAATACTTCAAATATAAGAGGCATTCCTCCTCTCATGGGCGCTACTCAGCATCCCAACCAACAGCTACAGCTCGTTCATATTCCACAATCTGCTGTGATGGATACGCAACCTGTCATTGCAAAGCTGAGAAACCAGGAGAACTAGAGCGCAAAGAGGCATTCAGAGAAGCTGGGAGATTAAAATTTACGTGAAAAAAGAGTCCTGAGACTCGTTCCTAGCTGGGGATGAGAGGTAACAAGAAAAATACAAACACCAAAGAGCAGAACCTGGCCCTTTCACAGCAACATCCTTACCTGTTCCTGGGAAAGCTCAGGACATTCAAATTCAGCTCCCATTTCTACATTTACCACTCCCAAATAAGCACACATCACTTCCCCTTCATCATACCCTCTTCCCTCCTCACTCTCCTTTCCAGGGTTTGTTCAATGAGGTTGAGATACCCAAGTGGAGTCAGATGAAGAAGAACAGAGGCTCCCCACCTGCAGAATTAACAGCATCTGGATAATGGAAGCTGGGAGCTTTGTCTGGACCAGAGGAAGAATTTCTTCCAACTTTACTTTTAGCAAGACCAAGTCTCTGAAGCCAAGAAGAGCAATCTGACGGATAGTCAACTCCTGACCCTAAAAACCACAGAAGGCAAAATCCAAAAGTTGGTAAAGGGACATGTGAGCATCACAACGACACATGTACGCACAGTGACAGAAAGGTCTATCCTGCCCATTGCTGCCATGGCAAAGCACCCCCAGCTGCTCAGGTTGAGGATTCATGGTACTCTTTGGTCACTTCCCTGTTGGTCTCTGTCCCACAAAAATGATGACATGAGTAACACCTCATCTGAGGTGCCACTAGCTTTAGAGTGAAGCCAAAACTGGGCCTGTATTTCACCAAAAGACTATGCATTCATGAAAATCAACTGCCATAAAATTTGGTCACAAACATCCAAAGCCCAGGATAGACGCAGCTTGTGCTTTTGCCACTCATAGCTGAGAAGCCAAAGAAAGTTTGGTAGGGAAAGAGGTTGGTACAGAATATTCCTTAACTAAGCCTACCTCTGGTCTGTGTTGGATCCTCTTTTTGCTCAACATCTGCACTTTAGACCTTGCTGATATGACAATAATCCACAATTCAGTTCATTACAGATTTTAGGATTTAAACTAGAGCAAAGCTAGTGAGGCTGCTGGTACCAAACGCCATTTTAAAAAGCAACAGCTTGATTTCCACCACAAGGCGCTCTATGTCCGCCCAGTTACTTTTTTACATCAACAGCACAAATGAGCAGACTTAACAGATGAAGATGTTGTAATATTTCTCAGCACATGTAAATACAGTTGGACTCCATTTGGAATCCTGGTGTTGCTGCCTTTCCCTCTGCTATACTTAACGTCCACACGAGTTTCTCTTGCCCCACTGCAGCTTAACAGCAAAAATCTTCCTCCCAGCCCTGCCCAGCACATTCCAGCCAGAAGAGTTTCCCTTGTTCTTCCCAGCACGTTAATCTCTGCCCCAGGGTCTGTTTGGGAACCATTTTATGGTCTCCATAACACGCTCAACATGGCAAATATTTAGCTGGAAGGAATTAACAGCAGTTAATCATTAATTAATAATAGGTTTAATGTCATAATTCACAGCATCATCAATATGTAAATACAAATTAAAGCCAGTAGGCTGGAGGGCAGCTTGGCCATAATGAAAACACTTTGCTGTTTTAAACCATCGCTGCGTGTTTAGAAACATGGAGGTGTAAAAAAGACCAGTACATATCTCTGAACTGTATTTCAGCAGTTGCACATTTTTTATATATATCATGCAGTTTAGTCCCATTAACTTCATACCCCATTTCAAAATGCAAATATTTGGCGTGCCAAACAAAACAAGATTTACTATTCTTTTTCCACACCAAGTAGTTACATCAACAGCTGCAACTATACAAAAGCCAGTGACCTGTTTACATAGTTTCCCTCTGTACAGCAATTTAACCAACTTGGCTGCTTAAAGGTCATATTTCTGCAACAGCTATTAGCCTCGGGTTTAAACTGAGCTGAGATAGGAAGTTACTTCTAGTTACTACCTTCAGAAACATACGCTCACACATTTGGCTGGCTGACTTTCATTCTGACTGAATGGGCAGTTGCTGGGACCAGAGAAGAACACAACTAAATAATCATGGTGACATTTGCAGCAAAGGATGGGGAACCAACAACAAATCGACTTTCCCATCTACCAGAGTAGCACATGAAGAACTGTGACTTGGGGAAAGAGATTTGCTGGACGAACTCTCTTCCCATGTGGTGTGGTACACACCATATAAATAGGTACATACAGTTCCCTGACTGTGGGAAGAGCCCAGTCTCGTTATTAGGGCACTGGCCTGGGATTAGAGCAATTTCTTATTTCTTACTGCACCGGCAACTCTTTCTGTTGTAGCCTAGGGCAGCTTACTCAGAGTAATATTCTTGGATGTACTTAGGCGGTTTAAATCCATACATCTGTGTAGGTCTCAGGTACCTACAAAGCTTTAAATATGCTGTGTGTTACCTTTCAGTTCCTCATCCATAAAATGGGAATACTTCCCTAACTTCACAGCTTCTATGAAATATTTTTCAGTGGCTCAGATATTGTGACAAATACAGTAAGAAAGTTAGGCTTTCAAAGAATCTCAACATCCCATAGTCATGCTTTCACTGCTACCACCAAGTTACTTCCAAAAGCTGCACCCACTGTGCAATAACTTTTGTTCAGTTTCTCATTAGAGACATTTAATAGCAGGGGAGTAGATTTTTCTGATAAGTGGCAGAATTATTAGCATCAGTGGGTATGACACACAGTTAGCTCAGTTGCTCTACAGTGCACAGAGAGCTGCAGTCCAGACAAACCCCTGCTTAAATACATTAGGTCACTCCCTGACTGAGAATTAGTTGCAAAAGGAGAGAAAGGGAGGATATTAGAATTGCAGTTTTACCTGCCAAACACCTACCTTTAAGCATCTGTAGCAAGGAAAGAATAAAAATAAACACAGTAGAAAGGTTAGTGTCTGTCTTTACAGAAGTCCTTTCTCTTTTAGGAAATGCCAGCTTTAATAGGATTAGAGGAAAAGGGCAACCTTTGAGATTTACCTGCTGCCTTTCAAACAATACAAGGGAAAAATAATTTTAAAAGGCTCTGGAAAGTATGCCTTGTGGAAGGGGCAAAAGTCAAGAGGAGGAGGCTAGCATTTCCAAGAACATCAGTTTCCTCATGAAGTACAGTCTTCTTTTCCTATGATGGAAGAGAAGATCAAAATAGGCTGGGGAGGTAATTAGACTGCTCATATGGAAACCCTGAATAACTACATTAAAAAAATGATACAGCTCAACAATTCTGATGGGGTACTCAGCTTTCAACATACACGGTGTAAACAGGCCTTGTATAGAGTTGTTCATTCATCCTCTATCCATAGATTTACTTATCCCCTTATCAAAGCTTAAAAAAACCCAACAGAAGATTTTCCAAAGGCTCAACTGGGACATAAGCCCTCCAAAAGTAGTTAGGGCAAGTTGAAGGCATTTGGTCCTGATCTAGTCTTCAGGTTTGTCCCTCTGAAGACAAGTTATCAGTGTTGTCATCTGCACCAACAGAGTCCCAGGTATTTAGAAATGGAAAAATTAGAAATACAAATGGCCCAGAGCTTCAGTCTACACAAGGTGTGGTCCATAGTTTCAGTGTTCAAGCTTAGCTAAGAGCAGACAGAGGGTAGACAAATGGGAATAAATTCAGCCTAAAACACTGTGCTTGCCCAGTAGATTTTAGCAATCCCTCTTACACAGTTCATGCTGACTGGGGCAAACTCTACGTCCTCCCAGATTTAGTTTAAAGGTTTTGAGACCTGTTTAGCCACTGGCCAAACAGTGCTGCGGAAACAGAAGAGAAGTTTCCGTGTGCCGTTAGCAGATATTGCTGTTGTATTGCCTCCCCTGACTGAAGAATGAATTGTAATGAGGATTACCTGGACTGGGTAAAATATTGCCTGGAGTGTAGGAAGAGTCTCTGTAAAATAGTGATCCCAGATTTCAGACAGGACATCAATGCGATCCTCACCTATGAAAACAGAGATTGGGAGCAAGAGTTTTAGAGACAGGGACACTAAATGAAGTTGGATTTTCCCACTACTCTCCAATTCCCCAAGTAAGAGATACAAACCCACCCTTCACATTCATTTTCCATCCAAAGCTGGACATAACTCAGCTAAGCTTCACCTTAACTGACAGAGACACAAGGCTGTGACCATAGATTGCTCTGTCACTTACTGCAAAGACGACAGCTCTGTGCAAAACGTGAGACCAATTCCAACAAAAGAGTGAAGCCCCTTTTCAACCAGCGGCTTTAACTCCACAGCAAAGGATTGTGCAATCTCACAGTTCACAGTTAGCATGCTCGACTAGTGTGGGAGCACAGCCGCACATGAGCAGCCGAATCTGAAAACCAGCAGGTCCCAGCCAACATCAGCTGTTCTGCAGCAGCTCAGGAAGGGAGAGCATGTACAAGAGCTGAGCCCCCTCCAGCATCCCCCCACTCCCAAGCACAGACACATTCCAGACCCTGATAAGCCACAAAGCCAGTGCTCTTCTCAAATGTGGCACTTGGGAAAGTTCCTAAATGAAATCCACTTGTGGCTACCCCTCATATGACTCGGACTCAAACAAATATCCCCAAATGTAAGTGAGTATTTAAAATGAAGGCAGACTAAGTTATGCAATTTGTGATTCCCATAACAGGAATACAACTGTGGTCAAAAGCCTGTTATTAACAAAAAATGCTTTACTGAACATAATCATTTGAATAGACATTCTAAATTATGCTCACAGACTTGACTTACAGACCTGTGTGTTCCTCAGCATTTGGGCCCAAAGCATCTAAGTTTTTTAGAAGATTTTTCCCATCCCAAAGGTCAAAGGTTTGCAATGTTTTTTCAAGTTTTAGATATATTCCTCAGAAATTTCAGGTGCAAATACAGACCCAGTTTTAGCAACACAAGTTTCTGACAAAAGTGTTTTCCAGGATACCTTCCACGGAGCCTCAGCTGGAGCTCACAAGCAGTCAAGACTCAAGGAACAATAATGGAAGGCAGTTGCTTGAGACAGTTTTGAAGGCTTAGCCTCAATGTGACTAAAGGCCCTACACGAGGAACTGGAACACATGTAAAATTGCAACTCAAAGGAGCTTTATCACTGTGTACTGAAGGGCTTTCCCCATCTGGAGACTTCCACATGGGCTTTCACTGTGTTTGCCCATAGGCTGTGCTGCTTAGGACAAGGCCAGAGAGCAGAAAGCCAGCAGGACCAGACCCTGCAGATGCTTCCTTTTGGGCAGAGAGCCCACCAACAACTGTAGGAGGGTTTAGAGGGAGGCTTTATCGTGTCTGGTATGACACCAGCTTCAAAACTGGGACTGCAGGCAGACGAGCACCTACCTAACACCCTCATAACAGCTATCCATTACCAGAAACTCCCAACTGTAACTGAAAAAGACAACAAGAAACAGACTAATTGAATGTTTAAAATTTTCCCTCCTCTACCTCCTCCCCAGGACTGCAACGCTTCAGTGTGTGGAGCCAGAATGAAATGTCATAGATCAATTCTCCTTCTGAAGGGGAAGGAGGAATGGTTTATTTCTTCAAAAAGGCATTGAAAGATATTCTGACAGACTGTGTGAAGAAAAATCACGTTAAAATAAGAGGCTGTGATTTGAAAAACAGACATAGTAAAACACTGCCGTGCCCTGCAGCAGGAACATTATTCCATCTCTGAGTACTGGGACAGTAGAAATTTTCCAGGAAGATAGAGCTAACTGAGAAATGTGTACAAGAAGTTCTTGTTGCTGTGACCACAAGACCTGCAACAAGTCTACACATTATGAAAGATGCCCATAAGTCACTTTCTGCAGAGATGCCAGCCTGCACAGGCAAAGTGGCTCCAGTGTCACAGCTGCAAACAACACCCAGGCAGCTCTCAGCTTATTACAGACTGGAACTCAATTTTCATAATGCTGAAACACACATTGGAATAGTTTTGTATGAATACAGGAAACAAAACCAATGATAAGCTGCACAGCACTCGTTCTGAAGAGCTGGCAGCAGCAGGGCAGGTACTCACATTTGGAAAAATGCATGAGTCTGCCTTTTTTCCTCCCTTACAGGGCCAGTGCTGAAAAAGCAGGCACCAAGCAGGAGGCTGGCAACTGCACAGCCCCTTCAGGGTCCTATTCCTACAGCCTGCTGACTGGGTGGACAAGTGACTTGGTGAAAAACAGTGCAGAGGAATCCAACACCAACAATGATGCGAGATTGTGTCTATTGGCATTTAACGACCCAGATACAGCAGGTTGGTGACTAGCAAGGGATCTTCTCTACAGGCTACAAAACTGGGTCAAATCAAACAGCAGCCTAGTTTTGAATAAAGACGTGTGCTCTAGATAGCTCGCTCTGCTTGAGCAAGCTGTTAATAAATGTGACTAACTCCCCACACATCCAACACTGAGTCGCTGTGCCACGCTGGCCTTCGTCCACAGGCTCTGTGGTAGCAAGCGTCTGTACCCCATGGTTTGAGCAGAACTTCATGTGTGATCAACTTCTTTCCTGAAGGATTTCATTCCCACCCAAGTGACTGTTTTTACTTTAAATTTACACAAACCTTTTCTTTAAATTTACACCAAGCCTATTAGTTTAGCTCTCAAAAGCATGATACAGTAACCAAAATCTTGCTTAAGTGGAGCTGCAAATCACATGGGGAAATAAAAGGCAGAAGGCAGCTCTCAGCAGTTTTGCAACAGGATCCATGTCCAGCCCAGAACAGCTTTGAGCCCAGGTTCAACTGCTACACAAGACCCAGACTCCTGCTCTCCCAATGAAGATGTGGCTGGTGGGAGTGCTGCAGCTACATGGCTATTCAAACAGCCCGCCATCCCTTAAGCCTCACCAATGCAACCTGGCTCCTGAGAGGTTGTGTGACACCCTAACCCTAAGACAGTACCAGCAAGGGCTGTACACTTTCCAGGAATGCAAATCATCTTGTGTGACCTAACATCAAAGCCCAACTCCCTTCCAAAAGGGGTTTCTTGCTATACTTGCCTTCACAGAGCTTAACCTTCTCCTCTATAAACAGCAATCCTTTCGCAAGGAGCTGGTTCTGCCAAGAGAGAAAAGAGAGACACATGCATTTGCCTTTTCTGAGATTTAAAATAAACATGGAAGAATAATATTTTTTTTTAGATGTTAACCACTTTGCATGCAGTTATCTAAAGATTAGTCATATCATGGTACTTTCTCCCGGCACTGCCACCAGACCTGGTGTCACTGTGAGTGCTGAACATTCATTAACCCTGTCTTGTTCAGCCAGATATAAGAACACAACTGACACAGCAGAGAGTCGAGACACTTGCCAGAAGTGGGAAGGAAGGACCTGTCCCAGGTCACAGGGAGAAAGTAAAGAAAATAAAACGGTTCTTAACATAAGAGCGCAGCCACATAAGCTATACCTCAGCCATATGGTGGAGGTAATCAAAGGGCCAAATGCTACCAAAACATTCCACTCCCTTCTTCCTTTGCACTAGCTCAGTGCTTGCCTGACTGCACAGTAAGCCAGTTCAGATCCCTAACCCTTACTTCTCTGTGCCCACCTATCCTTTTTCTATGAGGCTATCTTTTTTGCTATATTGAGCAGTTGGATAATCTCAATATGCAGTCTCAAGCTGCAGAAGAAGCGGCAGGACCTAGTCTTTCTAGATAAAATTAACTATTATGGGCCAGACAGATCAAGACATTGATGTGCCTGTTTGCAATTCAGGACACCTAAATATCTAGTAAGTTTTTTGTTCCCATTTCCCCAAACATAAAAATGGTGCAAAAACACCACCTACCTTTTTGTTCTCCCAATAGCACTAGGAAAACCAGAATCCCAGATAAAGGAGCAGCTGTCACCACATAACACGCTATTACTGCACCCTAAAAGGTTCAGTCCTACCACAGAGATCATGTTGATAGGGAATAAAGCCTTCTGTCCCACTGAAAGGATTCAATATCAGGGTAGTGCACAATATTCAGAGACTTCTCTCTCTCAAGGTCATCTCCAGCTTTTGTTTTTAACAGGTAACTGGGTCAAAGTTGCACCTTTCAACCTTCCATCAGCTGAAGACAAAGGCACCTCATCTGAAGTGGCTCATCTGAATCTGACCAAAAAAAGCATCCCAATGGACACTGCCGGTACACTGCTGCCTGGACGCCACCATGGCCCCCTGAAGAGCTACCATACCACACACCTGCCCTCACGCTGCTGCTCCGGACGATAGCCCTGCCTCCTGTAACCATATACCAGGCTGGCTCGTTCATGACACACACAAGCAGGTAACCATGTAAGCTACCCCAAGCAAAGAAAGCAGCACACCTCTGCATCCTCCCTACAACAGGAAGCAGTACTAATCTGGGGTGCTGTTGAAGGGAATAAAAAGAAGGAAACATTGCTCTGACATTCTTCGCTTATACTTGAACTTCATTTTCCAGAACAAAAGAAAAACTTGCCACTCGAGAGTCCTACTTGTTAGCATTAGACATCATTGAAACATGTAGAAAAGGAAGGGCTCTTCCTTAAGTAGTGTCTAATCAAACAGACTCCAGAAGTCTTTTGCAAGTAGGTTGAGGCTGAGGGACTGAAGAGACCACCATATATCCTATCAATAAGGAAACATCTCTGGATGCATTGTCCTGGTGGAGAATTTATATTCCAAAAGATGTCAGGTAGGAAAATACTGAAATTAATAAAATCAGGGTCTGAATTCAAGAAACTCCTTTTGCTTTGGAATCTCACTTTATGCAAGGTGAGCTCTGAGACCCTTTGGGGCTGGGAGGCACTGCAATACCAGAGAGAAATTTTTCCATTGGCATCTTTGTCAAGATTTCAGCAAAAGGGCCTGGAAGAAAGAACAAGCCATACAAGCTCACCAGTCACCTCCCATGCTATGGGTAGTAGGGGGAACTTCCATGAAAAAGCTTCATCTCAAGTCAAGATGAGACTGCATGGGCATTGTCTTCTTCATGGTGTGAAAGTGTGGTGGTGTACAACAGAGAGGAATTGGGTACCTTTGCTTGGCTGTTGTCCCATCTCGTGGCTGCTTCACCCACATTAAAACATTAACTCATGTTTTGCTACAATGGCTTACTTGTCTTAAGTGAGCCAGATGTAAGTACTTTTGAGACACTGCTTTAAAAAAAACAAAACCAAAAACCCCAAAACGAAAAAACAAACAAACCAACAAAAAGAAACCCAAAACCTGCATCCCCTAATGTGTATCCAGAGTTCAGTCATGACATAAGGAGGAATGGCCATGCAATTCACCAGTGGTAAGCTCTGTTAGTGGCAATAACAGTTAAATATTGTACAGTGCATACAAGGGAAAAATAATTAATGGTCATGCTTGTAATTAAGGTAACCTGGCCCTGCTAGCAGGTGGCTTTTTTTCAGAATACAACCCAAAAAATATTTAGTATGGTCTTATTCACAGAATAATGTAGCATTTATGTTCCTTTTAAATTATTTACACAACAAAACCAGAGCATTTTAGGAGTGACACATGGGATGACACTGTATTATTTGAACCACCCATCCAAGTGACAAGGCTTTGACCTTTACTAGTTCTAGCAGGGTGCAAAAGCAATCCTATCCATACAGTACAGTCAAGCTATAAACAAATTTCAACACACTGCTATTAACCCATCCTAGGAATTTCAGTACAGGAATCAGAGCTGACTTCAAGAGTCCTGTTTGCCAAAGGAACATGCTAAAATTGCTATTCCGCACACAGGTGACTCTGCGGAGACAGGAACCCAAAGCATTTTTGCATGTGACCTTCTGAACCCACTCAGCATTCAAATAACTCTCATTAACTGCAGTTGAAAAGCTGTGGATGCCAACAGGTAAAAAGCTGAGCTCTGACAATACTGCAGTCAGCAAAGCAGCTGCTTCCAGGCCTCACACAGTGCACAGCTGCCCAGTTTAGGAGGGTATGCTTTGGTCCTTGCTGACTCCTTCCATGACACTGGTGCCCACCTGGGTTAGCAGGGGTGGAGGAACCTCCAGCAGGACATGCACTGCCAAAGGCCTGGTGACTCATGCCACTTCCATTACCTGTGGTATCTCACCCTGCTTACAACAGCTTACTCAGTTTTAGCCAAAAAGTCACACATTTATTCTGAAAAAGGGTGCACTTTCTGCAGTTTTTTGGACTCTGGAATTCCCCCTAATAAAACAATTTAATATTTTTTCCTGCAGAAGCCTATTTTGTGATTTATTCATCATCACCAACATGACGAAGGGCTGCCAAAAGAAGCTGCAGGGAGCAAAGGGAACTTGTCAGTGAGAAATTTTTAATGGCTGGGGGGCTTTGTCTAGGGCTCACTCCTCAGTTAGGGTGAGTGTTAAGGTTGAGAGAAAGAGAAAGCCAGAGTTCCCAGCAGAGCACAGGAGGAACAGGGTTGCCAAAGGATGGGTAAGCTGCAAAGAGAATGTGCCTGGGAGACACTTTTCACCTGGGCAACAACAGCGGCAATAAGCAAGTTGGATAAGTATGTTCACATGATGTAAAAAAGCCACGATGTTTCCAAGTGCTGTTATCACCTAATGGAAGGCGACTCTTTTGCAACAATTCTCCAGCAGTAATATAGGCTTTGGATGGAAATATTAAATTGTTGGGATCTCCATGCAAATTTTAGATTTGTTCAGCAGAAATAAATGACTACACATGGCAGGCTCTGGACAACAACAAAAAAACCACTTTCCAGGAAAAGGCAAACTGTGAAAAAGGAGGGAGGAAGAAATCTGGAATGGAAAAAATTATGAGGGGGAAAAAAGTGAAATGCACTTACACTGTAAATATTTTACTGCCTGAACAATAAGATGAAGTTTGGAGTGTTATTGCTCTTTAATATGTCCAAATACTTTCAGTTTATTAATAAAGTACTTCAATCCCTTATTTTTTTACCTCAGCTCAAGGTAATTACCTCTCTCATATTGCAAGGAAAATTTACAGCTGGTCTTTAATACTGTGTCATTTTAAACTACTATATAATTAAAAAAGCATACACACACACATATATATGAGGGTCACTCATTTTCTTGTGTTTCTCAAGAAATATGAATTCCTCCTCTATCTGCGCTAGAACATTAGGTTTCAATTTACACACATTTCCTAGTACTGTGGATACAGTTTTCCAGCTACTTTGCTTGTAAGTTAGTATTATTGAAGCTTTCTACTTTCAGAGATTTTTTTTATTTTACAGCTATGTCAGCCCCCAAAAATATGCATTTGTACACCTTTATGGGAGGCACAGTTATATCTATTAAAAAGAGGTATATTAATCATTACTCTGTACTAAAGAATTTATAATGTTCTTATTAATGTATTATCAGTAATTCCATGTGCTAAATAGATTGCATCATAACATTCTTTAAAAAAAAGCAAAAGCAAAAAGCAAAAGCTTAGCTCCATATAGTTACTGCAGATGTCTCAATTATCCTCTCAAATTTTCCCTTTTTGTTTTAAAAACAAAACAAAACCTAACAACACCCCCCAAAAAAAAAACCAAAACAACCACCCCTCCCCTTCATTTCATTTCTCCCCATCTTAAAAACGTTAAAGAATTTTACTTATCTCTTTTCTGCTAAAGTCACAGGCTTAGAAATGGATTCAATCTGAACATTAGCCCCTCATATCAAGCCAGACAGGTAAATTTTTGTTTAAAAACCCTACAGTTTGTTGAAAAATCAATACAATCTAATAAATGCAGCCACAGCAGGGGTCTATATCAGACCTTGTCTAGATTACAAGTCTCCTTTTACTGATTTATCCCTGGATGCCAGAGGCAAGACAGAGGGACAGAGAGAGGAGGAAAAATAAACCTCTCATTTGCAAGCAAGACCAAAGGAAGACTCACACCAAGTGAGCTTGCAGGGCGCATTTATTTGAAAAAGTTTAACTGCCACCTTCTGCCTCCTTGCTACTACAGCTGAACTGGGTGCTTGGGGAGGTAGTTATTCCCTCCCCTTCCCAAATCACCTGGGTGTAGCCCTCACCTTGCTGCTGGGACACCACAGGCTGCTATATGCTCACTGAGGGTGCTGCAAGCCTGCCCTTACTCTCACTACGGTGAAGCATGCACTGCAGAGAAACAAAGCCCCAAGTTAACCCCCGACACGTACGTGCAGTCAAGAAATTTGGAGAGAGATGTTTTGCAGCAGATACGAGTGAGCTTGTGAAATCTCGCAGCTTGAAACCCCACTACTTTTCTCAGTGCAGAAAACCACAATAGCTGTTTCAGGTATAGCACCAAGAAGTGCAGCTAAGAGAAAGGCTTCAAGTAACTTTTCAAATGCCCTGAGTTTTGGAAGACAGGACTCAAAGCTCCAGAAAAATCACTTTTCAGCGAAGACCCTCCCACAACGTGCCTGTGCTCACTACTCTTGTGAAGTAAGCTGCACTGAAATAATTGGGAATTTAAAAGAAAAAATAAAAATCAGGAAGCAGTCACACACCATGCTGTAAAATGTAGACACTTTCCAGGCAATTCCTTCTTTTTCCGGGTACAGATATGTTCCCCTTCCCCCCACCTATTAGAGAAATTGAGGTGCGTTTCTCCATCCGTACCCAGAGGAGCAATTCCACTTCCCCGATCACAGTAACTGAAGATGGAGGCTGTCCCAGCCGTAACAGCTGGGGCTTCTCTTTCAAATCAGCAGTGCCAGCAGCGACGGGCACATTCTCCCTCCCTCCACCTTGCCAGGAGCTGGTAATCCCCAACTGGGGCCATGGAGGCCCTTCCTGTGCGGGATCCCACTACGCTCCAGGCAAAACAGTACCCATCTGACTTTGCCAAAGGCAAATTATGTTGCCTGTCAGGAGCACTCTGCCAGCAGCCTGGCCACGGTGACAGCCTCCAGGCAGAACCAACAGGAAGGATTTTGGGGCAATAGCCCTGCCACTAGCACGCCTTGCTCTACTCTGGGTGGTAGATTCAAGCAGAAGGGTGGCAAACAGCAGCTAAGTAGTTTTGGCAGCAGTTCCACAGAAAACATCAAGGAGGCTCAAGCCATCACAGGTGACTTCACACCTTGTCTGAAAGCCATGTCTCTGTAGAGCAGCGAGGCACAAAAAAATTCTCCTGCTAATCAAAAAATATTACTATTTCCCAATAAGCCACTACTCTTGGGGGGTAAAAAACACTTATATGAACATCCATTTAATTATGGACAAATTTTGTTTTCCTTTCATGTCTCCAAGCCAAACATGGCCAGTATGCCTTTAAAAAGCCATGTTAAAATTGAGAAACTAATACTAGTTCATGAAACAGAAACATAAGCTGCGAACAGGAGTAAACTGATTCAGAGCAAACTCAAAATAATTGACCCTATTTTGCTGGGTGAAAAAAAAAAAAATCAATTTTTCTTCTACATATTACAGTATTTCTTAAATACAGCCCCCTCTTCTAGCCAACTGAGGTTTTGTGTTCTAGTGTTAAACCACATTTTACAGGCTCTGCGAGTGCATAACCACTGTTTCTTGGATAATCTGATGTTAATTTGAGGAAAAAAGCATCACCCAAACTTACTTGGCAAGTAATTTTTACAAAGTTATTGCCAGTTGCACACAAATACCTACATACTTCTAGGCAGTGTATTGCAAGACACAAATGTGTGAGCTGCAGCATCTCATGCCTGGAGCATCCCCCCATCCTTTTTTTTTTTTTTCCCCTCCTTAGAAAGAGAGGAAATAGCGACAGAAGCACAGAGAACATTTCATTCCTACATAGAAAACAAATTGCAAGATAAATATGAAATAACATCCTAAAATGACTCTTCTAGAGGCAGCTTTGTTCCAAACTGATTAAAAAGATAGTCCACTTCAAGAGAGACAGTAAGGCTGGGAAAGTAAGAAGGAGGGCAGACCAGGCAGACTGAGTAGGCAGCACTGCTATGACCCAGACCACAACGCGCCAGCAAGGCTGCAGCTATGGGAAAATCCCGTGGCTGGGCCCCCCAGCTCTGCACCAGCGAGTCACCGCTCCAGGCGGGAGCTCTGCTCAGCCGGGGCATGGCACGCCATCCCACACTACGCTTTCAGCGGTAGCAACCAGGCACCATTGCAAGTGAATCATGCACATGTACGGAGCTGATGCACACGGGGCCTGAAAGCAGGCGTCCCTGCTGCCGCTGCCACACAGGACTTGGTCCTCTGCTCGCTCACAGTATGGGGCTGATGCCGGCTGACCCCGTCCATGATAACAAAGCTAGGCTGTTGCTATGGAGTCTCTGGAGCTGCTCCGTGAAAGCTCAGTCCTAGAAAGTGCCAAATGAAGCAGAAATAATTATCAGACCTGCATGAACGGAGGTTCCCAGCTAGGAAGGAGAGAAATACAATAATAAAGATCAGTTTGACCCAAAAGAGGATTGCAGACATATGGCTGAGCTCTGCAAATCACACAAGTGTGAATTCTCTCCCCTTGTGCAGTGGCCAAGTTGCTGCAGCCCCTGGCAGCAGACAGCACTTGGCCAGAGAAGAGCTAGCACTGCCTTTATCCAGCAATAACCATCACTCCAATAACCTACACAACTATTTCCTTGCCTTACTGTGAAACACGTAAAAATAGAAACCTGGCACCAAGGAAAGAAATGTCACACACACCAGGTTTTTCTTTTTGACTAAGCAGGAGAGAGGGAAACATGGCATTTTCAGCTGTTAGCACAGCTTTACAAAGCAGTCTTTCAAAGGAGAGCAAGCATCACAAGAGGTGCTGGATAGGCTGGAGTCCCAGAAAGACATGCAGCAGAGACTTAAGCAAAAGCTTTATGGTGCTACAGTAGAGGAAGGAGTGCATGTTTCCCGCTACCACTGCAGCCGCCTTGCACAGCCAGCTCACCTACACCACAGGAAGGTTCACCAGTCCCACTTCAGACTGCTCTGAAGAGAGAGGACAAAACTCAGTTTTGGCTTGGATCTGGGTTGCCTCGTTGCTGCTGCTTACTTTCGCAGCTATCCATTACCACCTTGTTATTTTGACTTTGCTTGACACCCCAACAACATGGGTGCTTGCACGTTGCGGTTTCTATGGTTTTGCATACAAACAGAAAGCTGGGCCTAATTTTGAGTCAGGACTTGTCACCTCCCACGGCTCTCCACTGCAGCAGGCTGGAAATTATGTAACAGCTTCACTTCTGGTTTTAAGACATCAAAACTTTCATTGGATTAAATGAGGAAATGCAGTCCACTTGCCATCCGTCACCTTCCAGCTCTGCCAGTGCAGGCAGTGGATGTCAGGCTGGAGAGGCATCATCTCTGGGCATCTGACTTTCATTCATTTGCAGCCCGTGGGTGCTGGGAGAGGCTACAGTGCCTGGGAAAGGATCAGGTCTCTCCACCCTCAGGGGGAGACGGTTTGGAGTTAATATGCATAAACCGGGCAGTTCTGCTAAAGTGGTTAGCTGTGAAATAACTGGTATTTCCATTTTCCCCCATGAGTTTCAAGATTAACAAGCCCCCAGAGAGTGAAAAGAAACAGTTCATCCTTTCCAAAGGTTTTGTTTCAGGCTGTTTGCAGAATCAGGAAGACGATGCATCAATTTATGAACACGCACTAGCTTTATATTTCAAAAATTTTCTCCACAACCGTGAGGGTCAGACAGCATGAAAACGAAGGGAGCTTACCTGAAAAATCTTACAGCTGCCCCAGAGAAATCCCAAATGGCGATACACCCTGTTCCTCCAAGTCCCAGCCTCTTACCTTCCATGGTCATAGGATTCCTCCCTGTTGAAGTTCAGCTGACCACCAGAGAACTAACCCAACAGTGAGAGGAGATGGTGCCCTGCTGGGTTACCAAGCAGAGGGGTGGGTACAAAGTGCCTCTTTTCAGCAGCAGGAAATTATTGGATCAGTTCACGGGCAAAGCCAGTACTGGAAAACCTGGAGCATGAAGCGTTGCTTTAAAGCAGATCTGCAGCAGATATGAGAGTCCTGACTAATCTGGCATTTACCCCCGACTCTGATCCAAGAAGCTGGCTTGTATACATAATAGGGTTGCTAAAAAGGCAGATTTATAAACACAAATCTCCTTCAGAATGAAACATCTGAGTTCCCATTGAAACCCTTACAGGAATTAAATTTCTCTTTCAAACACAGAACAGACTCAGTAACTCTGGTATGATGATGGTTTGGTAGCAGAGAAGGACGGCCTAAACCCTATCCATTTCCTAAACCCTATCTGTTTCCTAAACATTCTTTTAGCAACTTCAGGAGCTAGAAAATTGTAATTTGCATGAGTGTGGGTGAAAAGGACTTGCAAGTAATCAAGTCAAGTTGATCACAAAGGTAGATTTGTCTCACTATAAAAGTGGTTAGAAAGTGGTTAGAAAAACCTCTGTGTGTGTATGCAAAATATACATAATGTAAGAGCTAGAACTTTTAAAACAATGGAAAATGTGATTTTTAAAATTATCTTATGGCTCATATTACAAGTGCTGTGGCATATTTAAGTCAATTTGTCACATCTAAATATTACATAATCCAGTTAGTTGCTCTAATTGCTGCTAGGATATTTAAAACTGCCTGGTTACACATGAGAGCAGATCCTTCATGGTCCACTTCAATCTAAGAGAACAGCAAACTTAGTTCTCAGGACAGCTTTTTAGTGGGCTTTAACAGGTGGAGGCAGAAGTCACTGCCAAAAGATGCACTTCCACTCCTCATCGTGGTGACCCACTCCCATCACTCCCCCCCCGCCATGTCAGAGGTGATGAGCACAACAAGTCAAAGGAAGTAGGTAACTTGATTTTTTCTTTCAAGGTTATTTTTCAGCCAAACCAGCAGCCTGATTCAACTCTGCTCATTTTGGTGGCAGCAGTATTGCTGTAAATCAGCTGGCATCAGCAGTGAAACTGAACCCACAGACGGATTAAATAATGTTGTCAGCCCTTCTTTGGCACATGAATAGTCCTTCCCCGCTCCACGGCCCGAGGTTTTTTGAGTAAAGACATTCAGGAGGGAGTGGTAACTTATCACTGCCACATGCTGTCAGCCTAGAATCTGAAATAAGTCTGCATCTTTACTCACAGCGGGGGAAAAGCTCATTTCCTAGAATAGCCTTTATCTCACAGTTTGTCTCATGGCTTGCCAATGAAGCCACCAAGAGTTTTACTTCAGGCTAAGTCTGACAGATGCCAAGTCACTCCTCTCAACACTCAGCAAAAAAAAAACCATCCCAGAAATTAAATTTGAGTCCCAGTGGTTTCAGCAGGAGTACAGCAGCTGCAGGTTAACCATATATAGGCTGAGGTATTTGCACAAGTGTGAACAGGCTGACAGCAAAAACACACTCAGAGGTGCGCGCAGCCAAGCCCTTGCACTGCGTGCTCCCCGAGGCAAAGGCCACAACTCTGTCAGCAGGACTGCAGCGCTAAGTACCTGCATCGCGACCATGGCCTGTGGCTGAAGACCTGCCATTAGGGTGAAGGAGCAGTTTTTGCTCCTGCTTTTGCAGAAAACATTGCTGGTGATCAGATCCTCCTCCAGGACAAGATCAGATGCCCTCAGCCTGCTAAGAGGGATGCAACACAGTTATCCAGCCTCCAGCAGTGAGCAGGCTATAATCTAAACAGTCTCTTCCATTGTCAGCTCTACTTCTAAGAGATCTAAGGAGTCTCAGCTAATGCCACTAGCCCCGGCACAACTATGACAGGCTTGAGGTTTACAGTCTGAAGGAAGAGAACAACACATCCAAACCCCAGCACTGGGAGCCATCCGGTCCCCAGCAGTCGTTGGCTCCTCTTGCACAGCGACACGATGCAGCTGTGTCTTACTCAGCGCTGGAACCCACCGAGGCCTCTTTCAGTACCCTCTGAATTTTCAAAACCAGATAACAGTCATACATCAGCACCTCACATCCCTTGAGACCATGCTCAATTCAGGCTTACGGGTGCATGAAGTTGCCTCTGGACACTTTCTGTTTATTCCAGCCTTGCACACCATGCCTAACGCTGTAGTGCCTGGGTACCTGATCAAGACCTTTCAAAATTCAATTCACCACATATATTTAGTCACAAACTTTCATTTGCCTGTTTTTAAATGGCAGAAGCAGTAGCAGATTTCCACTTAAGGCAGGCATTTTGCAGTACAGGTTCACAGCCTCTCCACCAGGCTGCCACCAGACCCCTGCTCACAGTCCAGGAAACATTCTGTCATTCGACGCCAGCAGCCACCTCTTTCCAGTAAATGACTTGTGCAGATAGGGTCTAAAAGAAGTGAAACATAACTGCCCTAGGGGCAGGAGTTTGCTTTTCACTTTATAGCACAGCGGGGGGGATTTTTTTAAGTCATGTAATCTAATACTGATAGGAAACAACACTAGTCTTTTTCCCCTTTCTAAGCACAGTACACGGCAGCATCACCCACTTTAGAAAGTACTGAAATTTTCTCTCTCCCTCTCTTACTCCAAGGGAAGAAAACACTTTTGTTTTCAGCACTCTCCTTTTTTTAATCAACACTACACTGAACAACTTACAACACTGAAAGCCATCAGCGCTCTCTCAAAATCATCCAACACACTTTCATGTGGTTACATTTGAACCTCTGTCTATCTGGACAGTATCAGTGAAAGGCAATAACACTTATCCACAGTTGTGATTGGTCAGGTCTTCCCTCATCCTTCATCTTTCGCTTTTTCTCAGGTTGCATTTATATTTGTGGGACTAAAAGGCAAACAGTACCCAGGTTGATTTCCTGCTGATAGGGACTTCCTTCTCTGCCCCCCCGTCCCCATACCAGTCAGCCGTTATCTTTTTTCTTCCCCTTTGCTGGCCCCTGTTGCAGAAAATCTACTCCTGAATTCTCTATACTAGAGAATTAGAGTGAAAAAAATGATTAAACTCTTCAAGTGAATTCCTTCTTGACCTTGGCAGGCTATTAGTAGCCTTCCTTAAGCACAAAGGAAGATTATCCTTAATTTAGTACATACACCCATAAATATAATTACTCCCAAGGCTATATGGTCCAACTTAAAAAAGTCCAGTACCTCCATCATCTTCCGTAGCAAAACAAAAATGAAATTTGTAGGCTATGTGCATGTAAAAGGGGATCCTAATTTTTTTATAGGCTAAAGAGCTGAAGAGAGCAAACCTCAAAAGAAAGCAAGCAAATCATGTAATACCTGAAAGTAATCTGTGATGAAGGATCCAAGTTCACTCTTCAGCAGCCGTCTGTAGACAGAAGGAATGCAGCCATGAAGTAACAGCCATTGCTGGTCATTTCTTACACATATATCTGCACTTCACTACCAGTCATACCAAAGATACATGAGTATACGTGAATGTGTCATTTTGGCTGCAGTTATTAGATTTCTTTTACATTTAAATATATATTCTACAAATGCCCACAAAGAGTATTCTCAAATTATGAAGGAATGAAACAGTTTTCCTGAAGTCTTCTATTTATTAGCCATACATCTAGAACAAGCAAAGAAAAAAAACCAAAAAACCCACAAACCATTTACCCCACTGAATGCCCAGAAAGTCAGAAAGTTGGGAAGATGATTTAAAGTTATTTAGTTTTAAATTCATCATTTTTTCTGCCTTTTGTTTAAACAAAGATGCCTTTCATTTAACTGAAAATAGCATATCTCCCTAATGCTGTACTTCCTTTTTTCTTGGAAGTAGAAGGTGGGAGGATAAGGAGAGGAGCAACGAAGTAAACACAGAAGCAGAAGCTGTGGCTTCCCCATGACTACTGCATTTAAAGGAAAAAAAAAAAAAGGCATATTTTTCAAGAAATAAATTCTAGAAATTTAACAAGAGGCGTTTTAAATACATGCAGACAGAAGCTACTCTAAACAAATATTTCTGATTAAATCTGTGGGATTTTAAATCAGGATGTGATTAAAGTTTAAAACTCTAATACATATCTGTATTTCAAAGCACCAGTATAAAAATCAGGATTGTTTTACATCAGGAAAAGCACCAGGGGAACAAAAAAAATACCAAACCACCACTAAAAGTTCAGAGCATTTGCACTTTCAGTGGCTGTGAGCATAAATCCTGTAGCAGTAAATTCTGCAGCAGTAAATTCTGCCTAAAATTTAAAAAGCACCCAACACTTTCCACTGCAAAACACTGCATTTTTATGCTGTTTTAAGAGTTTTGCTTTTCACCAATATGAAGTATAATCAAGAGCGCTCAAAAATGGCATTTGAATCAGGGACCATCCAGTTCTCAGGCTGGGTTCTTACTAACGAAGTACACCATTTTTCCCTAATCTTTGATGAAAGTTGATTTTGAAAGCAACGTTCCTCCCTGACTGTTTTGTAACACTTCTACGTTTATTCGCATGCCAACATGCCTTTACTCTTTCTCTCTTAGAGTGGTTATATTCATCCTGCCCATCTCAAAGCACATTTCTATCAGATGGATAAACCAGATAAGTCTTTGGGGGGCCATTTGCCAGAAGCTTTTCCACCAGCTTCAGCAGAACCCAGGGGGCTCTCCACCAGCTGACTGACAGGCCCATGGCAGGACTTCACCTCATGCAGGTAGACCAGCAACCAGAGGCTTGCACCTGAGAGAGAACCCAAGCTGGGGGTCTCCTCCGAATCATGGCCAGGTCACCTCCTCCTTCCTGAAATCCCATCTCGCAGTGGCATTTTTTACATCTCCTCTTACTGTGACAACTGACTGGCAGAGCAGTTAAAAAAAAAGTTTCCAGTGAGATGATATCAAATCACAGCAAGATAAAAATTTGGTGGCAGCAATCCAGAGCAAAATGTTGCCACTGGCTCATTTCCTTGTCCTGTCATTACTGTCCTAGTTTAAAACTCTCCTGCGTTTCCCATTCCTGTCAAATAACTTAGTGCTGCGCAGAATCTGTGAGTCTCCTAAAGCACTGCATTTGCTAACTTCCACCAAGGAGCTGAATGGAGAACTACAAACATGGAAAACACACCAGCTCAGCCTAATGGCACACAAGAGTTGGCTGTCCAACAGGTCTGGCTTTTTGCCCAGTGTCAAGCTAGATATTCACCTCGTGCACACAGAGCTAACACTGTGTGGGGAGCTACATCAAGAGTCACAGGTGTCAGGCTGCAGGTGTGCATACAAACATACATGCGGATGCATGTCCTTTGCTCCTCAGATGGACGTTAATGAGCTACTTGAATGTTGAAACAGCCTATTTAAGGAATGACATTTGGAGATGTAACCAATGCTCAGGGCACCTGCAGGAACATTAATCACGTATTTCAAGGTGATTGCTTCCAAGTGCTGTCTGGGAGTGCGCGTCCATGGAAGAGGGCATTTCCCCTCCTACCATCAGCACTGCTTACAAAGCATACACAGTTCACAAAGAATTTCCTGTTCTGCACCCAGCTCTTGACAGTCTAGATCCACTTCAGAAACTCCAGAAGCCTCTGGGGCCAAGCCCAGGCCACACAGCTATCCTGCCTGGTGTAGTGCCTCCCTGCAATGGTGGGAAGGAGGACCTGCTTGCACTGGGGAGAGAAAGCAGGCTACAGCCACCACGGCAGGCAAGTCACAAAACAGAAAGCTGGTCCCCAAGTCGGCCACCAGGCTGTTGGTTAGGGTATTTCCGAAGTCTTATGACTTTTGTTTTTCTTTTCATGTACAGAAATACTCAACCCATGAAGAGTTAAGACTGCTCCAAGTACTTTAACATAACTTGAGGACTTCCGACATGAGCATACTAAAATCCCATTAAAGCATGCAACACTGCCCTCACTCAGCTCTCAAAAGGAATTATGTTAAACTTTCACCTTTGGGACCAGATCAAGTAGGACAGAGTCTCATGCCCTGCAAGCTGCATTTATTTTGAAAGTAGGGGAAGGGGTAGTTTAGGTTGTTACTTAGTACGTGCTTAGACCAAATTGCCATTTGAACCTTGGCGCTCAGGAAAAATGCAATGGGAGGGGGGCGGGGAGCACATAAAAAAGGAGAAGCAGAGACCTATATGACAGCATTCACGATGAATTAATATGGATGTAATGGGAAAGAGAAAGGGAGGAGGAACTACATCCATGAGCTCTGACAATAGTCCTCTTAGCAGCACCTGGAAGCAAGGCAAGAATAAATTGTTCTTTGTTTACTCTACAGTCCCATCCATTGCCAACCAAACTTTCCAAATAATCAGAGTGAAACCACAGATAATCATGAAACCTGCTTAAAAAAAACCAGAGTAATTATATTTTTAATCATCACTAGCATCAGTGTTAGAAAATGTTTGTTAGGCTTCTAGATGTTTTTATCTTTAGGGTTTGTATTTTCAGGTCTTGCTCTGCAATTATCATGTGAAGATTAAGCTTTTAAATGAAATGCTGTGTTTTGCTTTCATTTTAAACACTCCATGGTTCTGAGAAGCTTGAGTTTAAAAAAAGATATATTACTACCATCATTAATGCCCTGGTGATAAAGTGTAAAAAAACAGCCAGAAGAGGTAAACTCCCTAGGAGGGGACAGAATTCTTGTAATCCAAGCCAATACGCATCCCATCCTTGTCAAAGCTACACATCCACACAAGTCAGAGAAACATTGTGCAAGTGCCCCATGCTATTCACTCCACCCAACAGCAAAATAGAATTTAGCCTGAAACCCCAAAGCTGTGCTAAAGTTCGCTTCGATCCCTGCTCCTCCCACCAATATCCTCAAAACCAAGCAACCACCAAACAAGCAGCAACAAAAATCACTTTTCATGCATTTCAGCGACCTACCTGATATTTTCATTGAGGGTGTAAAGTTCATTGTTCTGCAAGCCTCCCCCTTTGAACACATTTATCACTGCTGTTTGAACACTGCCAAAAAAGAAATGAGACAGTACAACATCCATAAACAACAGCCACCGGTATGATTTAACACAGTGCAATGTCAGCTAGCCACCAAAAGCTGAGTGGTTAGAATGGGGTGGGGGAAGGTTAACTGCACTTAGATACTTCCACTCTTTGTCCCCTGGAAATCATCACTTTAATTTGTCTATATCTCTCATGGGAAACAGAGCAGAACCTACCTCAAGTTGTGCCTAGAGTAAGCAAGGGACAGTTGTTACAGGGACACTGTTCACAAAAAACAATTTCATACCAGATATATCTTTAACATGACTGTTTAGGGGATCTCTGCTGTGTGCTGCAGGCTAGTTGCTATGAGGAGACATAGATTTTGGGCAATATCTGCCAAACACATAGCATCCCATTATCTAGTGACGTTAGCAGGAACCACCCAACCTGCAGCATCTGGCAGGACCCTGGCTGCGCTTGGAGACGTTCTGCAGCCAGCATCACCTCAGACCCAACTTTAAGCCCTGATAATACTTGTAAGATGATGTTGGAGGATCTTCTAACTCATACTTTTCTCACCAGCACAGAGGAAGTCATAAAGTGACAGCATACAAGATGGTTTAGCAGGTCTAACAGCTTGCTCTGGCTAACAAGAGGAGGTGTCTTTCCCTTCTGTGGGCCAGTTACAGCATTTGCACACTTCACAGACCTCGGCTCACTAACCTGGCATAAAACTGCAATGTTTTTGCTGGGCTACTTTTGTGCGACATTAGTAAGCTAAGCTAAGTCAGAAAGAGAGAGGGTCCTGCCGAGTGTAGAGCTGGCATAAGGTGGCAGAAGGGAAGGTGGGAACACCTGCTTTTGGTAGCAGCAGACCATTAGATCAGATCAGGACATCTCACTCTTCACCCTACACATCGTTTTTCCAGTTGCCATTGCTGCATGACACGTACTACAGGCAGGATTTGGCTGTCAATAGGAAATGCTGGTAGAAGCCACAAGCTTAGTACTTGTCAGAGGAACTTGGCTGCGGTCAAAGCTTCATAATATGCAAATAAATGCCTGTTGTACATTAAGAAACTGGCCTTTATTACAGTACTAGGAATGTGTTTTCCTAAATGGTACTTAAAACATGCAACTGTTTACAAAGAGTAATTTTGTTTTACTTCAAGACAGTACATCTGAACAATGTTGGCCAAAAACAAGGCTGAACACTATTAGGTCTAATTTTTTCACCTCCACAGAGGCTTTCAATGCCAGCAAAGCTTGTACATGCCAAAAATTCATGCATGCTTATAAAAAGACAAGCTTAGCCATAAATTATCTGAAGCACAAAGATCAGACACACATGGCCCTTATCGTGGGGCTGCTGCAGGGCAAGACCTCAGGTTGGGTGGGTCCTGCTCACCTGTTCCAGGCAGAGTTGGAGCTGAGATGCAGAGCCTGCCGGGCTGCCTGGAACCGCGGCAGGTCACTGAGGACTGGAGAGCTCATGAAGCGAGGTCGAGGCCTTCTGAACGAACCCATCTTGTACAACTGGAGAGCAAAGGATGGAGCTACAGTGAACCCTCCAGTCATAGGGTCAAGAGGAGTGGAGCAGGGCTGTCAGAAAGTGTCTTCTCTTCAAGGTCTAAGCATCAATCTCGATGATGTCAACGAGTCTTCAAACCTAAGGACTCAGCCTGCAGCAGAAGCAAAGAGTCAGCCTTGGACTAGCAGTTCCCCACAGCGTCAGGTTGTGACAGGGACATGCACTGCAAGATGATGAAGGAATTGAAGCAGTCCTGCAGAGAAGAGAAAGGAAAAGAGCAAGACAGAAGGGAGGGGTAAAAATCTCCTATCCCATTAACAGCAAATTTGGGCAAATCTTCCAGAGTTCTTCAACAGCCACCTTCTTTCCCATCTTGCCCCTTAAATAATGACCCAACACAGCCAGCCAGAAACATAAGCACGGTCTCTCTTTCCATTTCAGTTAGCAGAGATGCAAGAATAGAGGTGCCTAAACTCTTCTACCAGAGGCACTTTACAAATATCTTTAAATACAGTAAGCCATTCAGCCTATATAAAATAGTAGAGACTAGAGAAAGAAGGAAGAAAACAATTGCACCAGAAAGGAACAGAAGATGAACAATGGAAGAAAGGATGAACAAACACAATGCTATTTTTGTTGAGAAGTGTTGTGCAAGGGAATAAACCTGCTTGTTATCAGTCCATTACAAAAAGGATACAATAGGGAACTTCTGCAAAAGAGGTCTGACAACCAGATATTTTGAGAGTAAGCAGGACTTTAATGTTTGTTTTGTTTTCTACAGAATGAGAAGTAATTGCTAGGTCAAATACAAACCACCTGTATTTTCCAATCTGATCATCATCTCCATATAGATGAATTTGTAGCCCCAAGTATACCCCAGAGATAGAAGTTAGCTTGGATAAAAAACACAAAACAACTTTGGAAAAGCTTCTGTAATTCGAAATCTGCCCACTTCAGACAAATAGAAGCAGTAGATGTAGTTGGCAGTTTGGAGAACGGAGATGTAGGAGAAAGGAGAGAGAAGGGGGGGGGGGGAAACAAACAACAAATTTGTGTGACTGAACTGCACACAAACAATGTAAAGCAAAATCTTCTCTTTCCACTATATCTTCAGCATGAGGTGGCAAGAGAGATGATCAGCTAAAGAAATGTGTATCTGCACAGTACTTCTAATTTGACTAGTGCTCAGCTTCAGGAAACTCTTTCCACTCCCCAAACCATAATTAAATCTTTTACATATAAAAGAACAGATTTCTGGCCAGCCCCGTTTCACGCTCACTGACTTTGCTGCCCTGCCTCCACATGGCCCTCTCAGATTCTGATCAACCACCATGAAGCCCTTGCAAGCCCTTGCTGTGCCACGGACACCACATGCCAGGCCACCGAGGAAGCTGAAGGAGAAAACACTGAGAAGACACCTAATTTTTTAGGCACTGAAATGTGTGGTACTATCATTCTTGGTGCTATTCATGAAATAAACAGTTGTTATTCCTCCATATGCTAGATTCCCCCACATGCCAGCTTGCCAGATCTTTGTGGAATTGGAACATGGCTACAAGTGCAACTTTTTCCTGTCTTTAGACAACTCCTGGCTGTCTTTAGAGATGACAAAGCCGAGCCAGTCTTTCATGCCATGAGCTTAGCCTTGACTGTCTTTGCTTGAAAAGGCAGCAATCTGTTGATACTGTGGCTGCTCTGTTCTAATATTAAAAAAAAAAAATCAAGTCATAACTTTTACACATTAAAAGTAAATGTAAACTAATACAACCAAATCAACAAGGTCTTCTCTGTGCTTTTTGAAATAACAGTTCATTTGACATTGGCCACACATTTTCAATCTGCCAGCAATTTCTCTATTGGCAATTGTAACCACATCAGAAATCAGAGGGAAAAAGCTACAGCATCTTGGAGAGCCAAGGGCAAGCTCCTCTTACAATATACCAAAAGGTGTCTGGGAGGCAAAGCATAACGGATGTTTCTGTTGCAAAACAAGTGCTTGTGCCAATGTTTGTCATCTCCAAGTTCCAAAGCTGACAGCGTGAGGAACTGAATGAGTGACAGCTCCCTTCTCCCAGCAGTGGAATAAAATTTTACACAGGGAAAACAGCATATATTTTTCAGAGCTATAAAATGCAAATGTTACTTTAGATGAGTTGTAGGCATTTAACAGGGCTAGAAAGCAGTGGTTAAGATGCCTGTGCTAGCCCACAAGCCTCCTCCTATGCCAGGTGCCGTAAATGCATACAAGTATCTCTCTCCCCTGCAATGAAATCATTGTATAAAGCTGCATTTATGTTAATTGGAGTTAGACTAAGTTGCAAGCGGAAAGCTTAAATTCAGAAATGTAAATCGGGAGAACAACCTCTGTGCCTTAATATACATATATTTAAAGTTTGTGTAGGAAATTCTTTGGCCCATTCTGTGTAAGCAATAAAACACCACAATCAGGAAGGTCTCTCCTGAGCTTGGCCTTTTTAAGACTGATTCCACAGCAGCAGGACCGTGGCATTATAGAGGGCCCCACAACAAATTTCCTGAACATTTCTTACCAAGGGAACGTGCTCACAGAAACATACATGTTGTCTTCCTTAATCTCTGTTAAAGTCATCCAGACAGATAATAAAAAGCTCTTGTCTGTGAAGAGCAGATAAGATACCCCTCTTCCCCCAATCCCAGCCAGCAATCCCATGTTAATGTCAAGTCAACTTTACTTTAGGTTCTCATCAGGAGTTAAGGCAAGATCTTCAGCTTTAGGACCAGATTCAGTCTCTTATTTTCATTTCTTCAGTATTCAAAGATACAAATCTCTCCTACCTTGTCTAAACCAGTAACTGTGAAATGGCAGACACAGCAAACTGTTACTCTGAAGGCAGGCTAGCCACCAAATGGTATCCAAACATAACTGACCCTCATGTTATCAGAACTGAAAATACCAAAGTCTGTGAGCAAGACCACCCTCTCCCCATTCCCACAGGCTATTTAAACTATTTTCAGAGTTTAATAAAGCTCAAAGTAATGGACCATTTATTAGAAAGCAGACTTTTGGCACAAGTAGTTTACAAATCCTGTGCAGGATCTGAAGGTACAACAAAGCACCCAAACCCAACCATCACTTCCATCAGACCAGATTTTCCTTTCACAGCAACTAGTTTCCACTGAAAGTTTTCCCCAGAGCAAGGCAGCCTTGTAAATACTGCTTCATTTTCACAGGGAAGTTGCATTAGTGGTTTGTTGGCAATGCTCATGCTGTGCATTCTGCAGTTTTCAATTTTTTGGCTTTTTACTGAGACGAACTACCCTTGTGGCAAGAAAGGCATTAACTTAGTTATAGGTTAGTAAGAAGCCCTCATGGTATTCAGGCTATTTTAGCTATGGGGAATGAACAGCGTTTACAAAAATGCTGAGTAAAGCAAGGAACAAATTTCCTCTTCAGTTTGCTGTGAAAACTCTCATAGAATTATACAGAAATATTCAGAAACACATATTGTCCTCCTAGAGGCCTTCAGTTCAAACACCCTCAGTATCTATACTCTCCTCTGACTAAGATTAAAGTGTTTTAGAAGACTACAAAATAAAACCTACTTCTCATAATCATAGTCCTATTATTTATTGACCACAGAAAAGTTTTACAGAGACGCAATTATTATTTTTCCACTTTTATACTGAGTGAAGGGAGACACCAGGGTGCAGCTTGTCCTAGCCACCAAGCAACACTCTCACCATTGATTACAGAAGGCACGAAGGCATGGGGACTGAAGCGCAGTGACTGCATAAGAGATACAGCTACACCAAGCTAACCTCTCACTGCCATGTGCTCCAGCTGCTGGGGCAATGCTTTACATGGCATCAGAGCATTTCAAACTGCTTGCCAGCTGATATATCCTAAAACATTCCCCACTCTCCTCATCTCGCTTAATGACCCTGCACGTCTGTTTTGACTAGAAGGTTGTCATAAGTCAGTCAGAGAGATAGGTGTTGCTCTTCCTTCCCTTCCAGTCATCCTACCCCGCTCTTTTTTTTTTTTTCCCCCTCTTATCCTTGATTTTCATCTCAAAACCCAGCTATCAAAACTCTCTAGATCTCTAACAACAGAGATACGTTATCTGTGTAAAACCCAGGTCTTTGAGCGAGGAAACTTCAGTGCTGGAAGTCAGTGTTCTCAACTGGGGGAGCAAAGCAGGACGATGAGTCAATCTGACAAAAATGTAATTTCATTGACTTGTAATTCATCACATCTGAGTAAACACTTTTTGGGTTAATCTGAGTCTTTAAAGAGAAGAATCAAGCATAGAGACAAATCCTTTTCCAACACACATAGATACAGGCATTTATAAAAACATTACAGTCACCGAGCTAGGAATTTTTAATCGTTTGTTTTCTGTTAGCTATGAAAACCAAAAGAGAAATCATTATAAAATTATTTAATGAGAAGACCTTCCCTCCCAACAGACCATAATATATCTGACTGTCTGGAGGAAAAGCAAGATCAGGCAATATACCTAGATCTCTCCCTCTACTAAAGAAAGAATAACCCAAAGAAAAAGTTGGCAGCAATTCCTCCAAATTATGAATCTTCATCTTGGGCCAAACAAAAAGGCCACAGTAACTGACATTTAACAAAAGAACAGACCATTTTAAGTTCCTCTGATGCCTTCTCTGGAAGACTTAGAGCAACAACCACTAATGCAAGCAATGGGACAGCAGAAAACTATAACTGGTTTTGCTTCTTAGAGGAAAACTTGCACCAGCACTACTTTACACCAAATTCACACCAAAAAGCCACAAGTCAAAAAGTCAGTTTAAACCAGATTGGGGGGGGGGGGGGGGGGGGGGGGGGGGAGGGAGTGGAGAAATCACAGGATCTCAATTCATCCAAACAAGCATTTCCCAGGTCTGAAAACAGAGCAACAGAGAATGAGGGGTTATCCAGATATAAGCAATGTTTTGCCATTTAAATTTTTTTAGTGGTAAAAAACCAGCTCCTTCATGAGAAAGATATCAACTTGCCCATCTTCTCTCCTTTATATGCTTTGTGCAATTGTGATGTTGATGATCTATGACCATAAAATGCTCAAACTGTAAACTGCAACATGCACCACAATTTTTTGTGATGATTTTGGGTGTGGAAGAAGCATAATCTTAAGAAAAATTCCCCACCATACTAGGCCTACACAGACCCATAATGAGCTGTTTCATCCCACCTCAGTCACAAAAAATACGCAGAAAACCATCCAGGTTCTTGTTAGCTGATTCTCCTTCCAGCCCAGTAAATCCTTAACAAAGTATGTGACTGACAAACTCTTGATTTGAGTTCAACTGACAAGATCTGAAGACACTATTTCTGATAAAAAACCCCTCATTTTGCCTTGCAGCCATACTGAGAAGCAGAAAAGCAGCCCAGAATCTGTAACTCCAAGTCTTTTATGTCATCACAATGACAGGTGCATGCACAAACTTAGTTTATATTCTAGGAAAACACAGACAGCATTTACCACCGTTAAGTTTAGAATACATTCAGTTCCTCTTATAGGCCCCAGTTGCTCAGTTTCTTAAAAACAAACAAGGTCTGCTTTTCAGAAGGAGAAAAGATGATCAAATTGAGATTTATTCAATAATTAACATAGGTCCTTTCCAGTTAACACTGATCAGAAGCTGTGTCTTAGATGTATGTCAGAAGTTACCAAAAGCAAGAGTGTAAAAAATTTTGGAGGCAGTCTGGGGCCCAGACTCAAGGCACAGTCCTTCCTATATCCTTATCCTTTCATGCCTTCACACCTTTGAAGTCCAGCTCATGAAAATTTTAGCACTTAAACCACAGCCCATCAAAAACAATAGGAATCTAAATATTGGTCTTAATATGGTTTGAGTCAAGCCCTGAAACAGCAAGGAAAAGTACAGATACTTTCCTTTGTGAGCAGCCCCTCACATAAGGAACAGTAAATCTTCAGGTGTGCTCATGCTAACACCAGGAACACAGCCCATGCTAAGAGTCATTCCCAGTTCATGAAGGTAAATGGAAGAGTGCAAGACTGGCCTTCAGGTCTGACAATCTTGTACGTAGGATTGATTCAAGTTGCAGAATTTAAACGACAGCTTCTTCCACCCATATATTACGCCACTTGTTTCTGAAATCCCAGCTCAGACAAAACCAGCTCAGAAATTTTACCAGGGGAAACTCCAGTGAGGCTGTGATCAGGGACTGCAGGCCACAGGCACGCTCAGGGCCAGGATCCGGGTGGGAAGAAGGACAGTGCCTCACCAGCACCTCATTCGGCGGTGCCCCAGATGCTGTCCCACAGAGGAACACAAGGTCATTCCTCAAGCTTTCTGTGCAGGTTACATGCCAGCTGGCAAATGCAGGAATCTAGCCAGCCAAAGCGCATTACCTGCAGTCCCATCACACACCTCCTGCCAGCCCCTGGCCAGCCCCAGCGTGTGCAGTGCCCAAGCACTGCCGGGGTTGCCTGCCTGCCCGCCCCACACCTCTGGCCTGCACCATGGAAATCCCTGAGGCATCCCAGGCAGGCTCAGCCGCAGGTGGATGAGCAACTCAGTCCTGCAAAATGCTCCCTTCATCAAGGAGGATTACTAATAAGGGTAAAAATAATTATCACCATTTTCTGGCTGAGGAAATGAAGTTGCAAAGCCAGTGAAGTGACTTACCCAGGTCTTCTACCTCCCAAGCCAGGATCCTATTCACCAGACAAAAATATCCCCCTAAGCTCCTTTAATGAGGCTTTTCACATTATTCCATGGACGTGGAGAGAAGGAGGACTCATCTGCTCTACTGCTCCTTTCCAAACCTGACTCAATACCAAAAGGTGTAAATTTTTTGAAATTATTATTCTTTTGCTGGGCTACCTCACTGTGAAGGTAGCAACTTGGTGCTCCATAAATAGTCTGGAGGTGTTCTACTGGCCTCACCTATCCTTAATTAAACTTGATAGATTTTAACTATCGAGATGAAGTATGTAAAAGAAGTGACATCAACAGAATACAGGAAAACAGCCCTCTCAATACAAAACGTTGACACTCTGGTATGCACCTACATATCCAACAGTTTTACTGCTACTCTTTGACTACCCAAAGCAAGATTTCACCTTCCCTACCTGCCTAGCACACACCCATCTCCACAAACGAGACCCCAGCACCCCACCTCCCCCCATCTTTTGCATATTCCCTCTTCAAATTGAACCCACATTGTGCATTTACACATAATACATCTCAAACAAATTCACAAACAGATCTAACTTGGCTTTGATAGCAGACCCATGTAACATTTGAAAAGAAATTCAGTGGTTTCCACTTAGTTATGCTTTGAGTTCCTGAGGTTAAAGCAAACCTGAAACTCAAAGTGAAACTCTGCTTAGAGCAAGAGGAAATATAGGAGAAGAGGAGGCGGAAAAAACCTTTGCTTATATCCCACCATGGTCTGAGAATCTTCTCTGTAATTCAGAGACCACTTCAACCCCTTTGGAGTTGATGGCTGGTTAGAAGTAAGACTGCTACTTCACTTCTATGTACATGATAGTACAATTCCTCATTTAAAAAAAAAAAAAAAGAGTAAGAAATCAGTAACAGCACAAAGCAAGCCAGTTCAATGTGAAATAAAGAGATTGGGTCATACTAAAGAACATATGGAAAAATAAATGTTTTGTAATACAGGAGTAACATCTGAGACAATAAAGTTATTTATTTTGTTCTCTACCACAGGTTTTCTGTTATTTCAAAACATTACTTAATTTTTTGGACTCTTATCATTCTCAAATGGAGAAAATTGTTATAGCTATTAAAAGGCACCACAGGTTTGCAAAACACCCTGAAATGCTTTGGAAGAGAACAGAAGAAAACACCTCATTGGAATCACTTAGCTGATCAGTATGAAGCTAGAGACAAATTTGAATAAGGGACTGATTTAATCTGGTTGAAACAAATTGTATTCCCTGTATAAGCAACTACTACACCAAAAGCCTAGCTATAAAAGGCAAGAAGCAAAAATTTGGCAGAGTTTCAGAATCATAAAACTGATGGACTGGATTGGAACTGAAAAGAAAAAACCACACTTACCTCTTTGGTTAAATAAGAGCCCTGTCCAAGAGAGAGGAGGAAGGGGTAAGAGGGAAACAGTGGAGATATATCACCATTCTGATTAACAGATAGTGTCAGGGTTTTTTAGGCATTCCACAAAGTTGTATCCATGACAGCTACAGCAGCCATCCTTTCAAAATGATCTCTCTGCAGTGCTGTCCTAATCCAGGGCAGCTAGCACAGAATTTTTAAGCAGCAAGTTTATCTGCATCCCTCTTTTGTGTTTCACCCACCAAGACGTAGCTCGCTTCAGACAGCAGAGTTAAAATCACCACTGCTTTGTCTCTAGCTCTATAGCAAGGCTTTACTCAAGCTGTTACACTCTAAAATACACAACTGATTTCATAGCAAAGTAGTACTCCAAGGAGCTCACACCCCCAGTTCAGTGGCCTGTTATTCCCAGGCCTACCAGTCTTAAACTCCGCTGATTACCAGAATGACTTGCAATCAGTACAGCTATAGGGGAACAAGCCATAGCATGAAAACAAGAAAAAGAGATGGCATGCACATAAATAGTTATTTCCTTCCACTGTCGGGAACAGCACTTAATACATGCACTAGTAAGTGCATCCCTACAGGAGCAAAACAGGCCAGGAATGTATCACTTGAATGACACAAATATGAGCAAGCTATCAAACTTTTTGCTGTAGAAAAGGCCTTTGGATTGAATTGACAAATGTGTTTTCAAACCCAGGAACTAACCTAGCAGCTGCAACCTGTTTCCAATAACTCCCAAACAGCATCTGCTGCAAAATTCAGGAAATACATGTATTAACTCATTCAAAACAAAGCGCATTGAACAGTCTGTAGAGATCACGGCAGTTTTGCTTAGCATACGGAGAAGCTACTGCCTTGTATTTAAAGGGAATAAAAGCCAAAGCTGCTTAACAAGTAAACTGTTCATATTCGGTAGTTACATGAGCAGCAGATCTAAAACAGCCCTGCTCTCCCACGTCATACTCCCTTCTGAATTCCACACGTGCAGGAGGGGATAACCCCCACCAAGAGCCCTTCCTTCTGCATGGGCTCTAGAAACATTTTCACAAAGCTCAGAGAAACTTTATCCTTTTAGACCTTTCCTTACTTGGTCAAATATGGTGAAATTCACAAACTAATCATAAAGAGGGGAACAGAAAAGCCACAGGGATGTTTTCTTAAAGATGCCAGGCAGAAGCGGGGGGGTGGGGGGGGAGGAACCACAGTTTCACAAGCAAAAAAGTTACATCAGTCTAAATGTAATGGCGTGCTTAATTTTCTAGGAATGTTAATCAGAAAGCATGCAGGGTACATCTCATCAAAATCAAATAAAAAGTCAGCAACTGCAATTATTTTAGAAACTACCTCTGCGGCAACTAGAATGACGATCTATCATCCTTGCACTTTCTTGTACTTCATACTTATTTATTTTTGGGTTTTTGTTTTCATATTTCTGTTGTTGTTATTAAAAACATAAGTATAGCCCACATTTTTAACCCTAGGGCTACAAAACACAGCAGTTATGTAGCCTGCTTATGCATCACAGCCCATCCTCAGTGAGCTCTAGCATAACCAGATGTTTGCTAAAATACTCGGCACAATCTTCCATCCTCTAAGGTGCACTTAGCCCCATCTCATGTAGTAAGAACGGGCTGTTATGCCCTACTGAATAAGCCCTGGAACCCAGCACGTACTTAGTGCATATTTATGCTTGAATTCACATCAACAGAAACAATGAGTACAAAAGGCCATATATTATAGGGAAAAAACCCACAAATACTCAAGGCGCCTAGAAAAATAACATATGAAATCTGAACTAATTGAAAATTAGTTACAAAGAGGATACAATTCTAGTACTTATTTGCCTGTGACTTCTAAGCCCTTGATGATGGATTCAAGTCCCATTCCTCTACCCATTCCATAAGAATGGAAACTACATATACTTATTTCTAAAGTAAAAGGTTAAATATCTCACCTATTCTGTGCCTTTGGTTGCTGGAAATTTAAGGAATTTAAACTCTTCCAAAGGAATCGAGGAGTCAGTAAACACTACCTGCGTTCCAGCTGAACTTTGAAAGTGAACGTTGGAAGTCTTATCAGAGTCTCAGCTGACATCAGACAGCCCATAAACACACTGCATGAAAATAATTACAAAGAATTTTATCTTGAAGGCTGAAGGCAAATGCGAAACCGTCACCTTAACTCTGCTGTAAAACCGCCAAAAGGAAATATTGCTATTAAACTGACATAGGAAAGAAGACTCCCATATGGGCTTGAGTGCACTTGAACTTCCCTGCCCACCCTTGGCACTGCCAACTTGCAGGTACCATCCACCCAGAACCCAGTGCAACACACCGTATGTGACCTGACAGCTATTTCAATCAGAGATTCAGGACAACCCCATCAAGGGCAAATATGGAATAACCTACCTCTGGAAAAGTGTCCTTCTAGCTTCACCAAAAAGCAGCTATTTTTTGACCCAAGTCCAAGAATTTTCCTCCCTCCAATATGTTATAGAAGTCCATGGCACTAAAATCTTAGCAAGAATGCCATATGCAGTCTATGAAACGCGTATCAAGACAGTACATTGTCTTAGATTACTGTGAAATTTGCGTTCGTTTGTGAAATGAAGTCTGCTTTTTCCTGTGTTTCAGAACACAAGAGAATCATATTTTCTTTTTTTCAGTTCAGTACTTCGGTAGCACTTTTATGTTCATTAATCTCTTACATGTTACAGCTAAAAGAAAAGTCACAAACCTCCTGTGGGAGTCTCTCGGCACCCTGCGCTGGTGTGACAGGTCAACCAACCAAGTGCTTTTACAACACGATTCTCCACTTACCTACCTAGAAATGCCATTTGATTTGAGTTGCTACCACAGATCGTGTTCTCAAACCTAACATCCTTCACGTGGCTGTAAAATAGCTGGCATAACTTACTGCAGATATTTTTGGCTACAGGTCATTATCGCCAAAATGCTAACAAAGTTCTTCGCTGGGGTCAGAGGACAGGATTTTACCCCTAGCTAGTTGGTTTCCCAGTTTCAGGAAAGCCTAGTCTCCGCTGATCTATCTATACCATCGGGGACTACTGCACAGTTGGACTGCGGCATCCGTTTTAGAAAAAATCTATGTAGCCTACACACCAGCTTCTGTGCCTTCTGCATGCTGCTCCACCGTGAAATAAGATCTAGGGGCATATACACTAAATATGCATGCACATACAGCACTACATGCAAGACGTAAACAGCTTTTGCACACTGATCCAGGAGTTCTGCATAACTGCAACTGTTGCACGGTTCCAGGACTTCTGCATAACTGAAACCTTTCATACTACAAAATTGCAGCATTGCCTATAAATACACTCAGCACTTGTTGCTGACAAACAAGAAATCCCTCTAGTCGAGACAGCCCACTTAGGTGAACAAATCATCATATGACTGGAAAAGGCAGAAGAAAAATAGCTGTGCTTTGAACTATCCTTTTCAGCACAGACAGCCAGGATCTGCATTGACTGGGGTTGCTGCTGGCATGACAGGCGGCTGTAGCCAATGTCCCGCAGAGAAGAAGGTGGCAGGAGAACGGGTTTGGCAGTTGAAGGAACAGAAGAGTAGATTATGTCCACAAAATGCAGATATTCCTAGGGCAGAGAGGCTTTGGGGGCTTGTCAGGGAAACACAGGTGGCATCACCATGCGGGAGAGGCCCGAGGGAAGGTAGCAAGGGATGCAGCTAAACTACTTTTTCAAGGAGGCGGCCCGCTACGCACGGCTTCTGGCTCCTCTTGCAGCAGCGACGTGCTAATTCAATTTATTTAGAGAAAGAGGGGAGAAAAATCTCTTTCTCTTCACCCCAGTTTCAGAATAATTGTGTCTCCTGGGGTGAGGGGCGTGGGGTTAGACCAAGATATTCGGTTTGGAAATGACTCACTTGCAGCGCTGTGGAGCTGGAAGGTTTATTTTTAATATTTTTCTTTTCTAAATTGAGAATTTAGCCAGGTTTTTAATCCCTGCGCTTGGCTTCAGAGGCAGCGACGGGCAAGGGGAGCCGGCTCAAGCCGCTCCCTCCCGGGAGCCAGCCGCCCGCCGGTAAAGACCCCCTTCGCACCCCAAAGGGCGCCCTTTCGGGGGCGGCATCCCCCCCCTTACCGGTACCGCACCCACCACCACCCCCGCGGAGCCCCCGCCGGGCGGGGGAGGCCGAGCGGGGGGTACCGAGGGGAGGCCGGCGCCTCTCGCACTCACCCCCGCCGAGCTGCAGCCCTCCTCCTCCGCGCCCCGCCGACGGACGGACGGACGGACGTGCTCCCTCTTCGCCCCGATCCGGCGAAACTTGCCACCAGCCGGCCAGGATTTTACAACTTCCTGGCTGCCGGCCAGCCTTTTTTTTTTTTTTCTTTCGCCTTTTTTTTTTTTTTTTGTTTGTTTTAAAAAAAGTCTGCCTCTTGCTGGCTCCTCCCAGTAAAGACAAAAGGCGGCCGGGCCGGGCCGGGCCGGGCGGAGAGGGGCAGCCCCCCCGGCCCTCCCACCCCACCGCGGGGTGGGGGAAGCCCGACCCGCCCCGCCCCGGCAAAGTCAGGAAGTCTAAATTCCTCTGACCTTTAGCAAAAGCAAAAGAAGGGAAAGGATGGAGGAGGTGTGGGGCCCTTCCCGGGGCAGGGCGGCGGGCCCGGGACCCTCCCCTCGCTCCGAGGCCGGGTTCCCCGCGGGGGTCTCGGAGGTGCCGCCGGCTCCTGGCAGACCTTGCTGCGGGGGGAAGGCGGAATTTGCCTCCACACCGAGCTCCAGATAAAGAAACGGGTCGTTAAGGCCAATAAAAGGCGCACCACGGGAGAAGGGGATGTGCCGTGTAAAGATAGGGCTTGTTTTATTTTGTTCTCACGGTTCAAGGCCCCCCGGCAGCTGCAGCCCCTGCAGTTTGCTCTGTGGCACGGTCCGCGGCGGGTACGAGACAGGAAACTGCTGAAACACAAATCACGTGTAATTCGGGGTCCTTAAGGAGATGAAAATGCCGCAACTAGTTGTAATCGGCGGGAGATCGCGTGGAACGTGTAACTCAAACAGTGACGGCGACTTTTGGAGAGCTGCTCGTTAAATCATAAAGCGCTGAGATTCTTAAGTGTTTAAAGGAGTCGGACCGAATTTGTAAAATAGTGTCTTTTTTTTTTCTCTAACAGCCTAAGAGGCTTTAGTGCCTGACTTTATGCACGGTGCTGCTGATGCTTGGTAATCCAATGCACTGCTTGTTAAGAGAATTCAAATCGTAAATGGCATCTGGTCCTAAAATGAGAAGAGCTGATGCTGCTCTAGAACCAGCATGTAAACCCCTCAGCCCAGCTGGGATCCTCTGACACTTTTAAGTTGTCCTGTAGATAGCCATAGCGAGCTTAGATGAGAACAGTTGCCCTATGTGTTCGTAGGAGAGATATTCTCGTGTCTCTCTTCCTCCTTTTCTATCTCTAGATGTGTTAAACAAAGGTTCGCTGAGGTACTGTGAACCTTACCTGCCGCCCACTGCCACTGCTGGCTATACAAATAGGATTCACTGTTATTAACATGAAATTGGTACCTGGGACTTGCAGACGGGACTTTACTGCCAGCCATATAAACACATACAAAAGCACGTTTCCTATCCCAGACTGATGTGGCGTACAATGAGAGTTGATACCTATCCAGCACATACATTTTAGTCCATCTGTTAATCTACTAACAATTAAAATCGCATATTGTCATTCACTCTGCGCCTGCTTTTCAAGCCAACAGTTGCCAGTTTTTCAGAGGCGGCGTTGCTGGAGTGGAGTTGGAGTGGTGGTTTCAATCTGTGGCTCGTAACATACCCGGGAAGTGACCACCACTATGGGTGGATTGACTGCAGAAGCAAGGATGTGATTTATCATAGTTGAACTGTTCTCCATGGGCCGGCAAAGATCATAAGGAATTTGCAGGTGAAAAAAATGGTGACCTGACAGACCTGGTCAGGTGACGTGTTCCATCTGAAAGAAATTCTCAGGTTTTCTAAAAAAAAACCCAGCACATAGCTGGCATCTTTCCCTGAATTTTAACTCACGTGGTTACGAATCAAAACCTGGCAATATACTTCAGACACATGCAGGGTTGTGAACTCCGGGTTTATGAGGGGAAAGATGTTCACCACACCCGTGTGGTTCTAGCTTCAGGACTACCACCAAGGGACATCACTGCCACAACACAGACTTACCACGACCATCCCGATGTGTGGCTGGACTCCTGCTTGTGGGAGAAGAGGGAGGAAAGAGCTGAAAAGATCCCCACCACTACACTGGGAGGAAGAGGGGAGGTGCTCTTTGATTTCCGCATTAGGAAGAAGTGAGGCTTCTGTGGAGAGGAAGGAGTCCTTGCCAATGGGAGTGAGGGCCCCCAGTTATCTTATGCGGGAGCATAGGTACTGGGAAGACTTTAATATAAAGCAAAGGCAGAGGAGAAAGACAATTACAAACATTAGCCCAGCAGAGAGAGATAAAAGACTTATGTGGGATTCATTTTACCTAAATTCACCTATCTGAAATTATGCAAAACACACCTAGCTTTCTTAGGTAAGGTAAATCCTGCCCTAAAGCTTAACTGAGTGGAATAGGGTTGCAGTGAAAGGGATCTGAAAAGAGTTATGTTTAGATTGACAGATGAGAAAAACAATCTTTAATAGCTCCTTTTTCCCTTTTAGCTTTGGTTAGAGAAAAAAAAAAAAAGAGAAGAATATGGTTTCCAAAGAAAGCTCCTTGCCTTGCACAGACAAGTGATAATTTACAGACATCTGCTCTCAGCACCGAAGCCAATACACGGTGCAAATGGACTGCTGTGCGCTTTGTGTGAGAGGAAGCAACTCTTCTGTGGCCTTGTCCAAGTCTACAGCATCATCTCAGAGAACTAAAAAGCAAGCAAATTGACATCAGCAACGTTGCTACAGACATTTGTATGAAGAACGGATATGTGAAAAATAGCTACAGCCTTAATTTTGTTTTTGACACTCTGCCTCAACACCACACATCCTCTCTGCAGCTCGCTCTATAGTGAGGCAGCCCTGAGCACACACACGTCCTGCTCTCATGCAGCCCGGTGTTCAATAAGAGCCAAACCACAAGAGTTGTGACTAAGAGATGTGACCTTTTATTGGTTTGCTTTATAATGCAGTTGATGATGGGATGAACCCACAACACATCGCCTTTGCTTTAGCTGTGTGATCCAAGAGGTTTTCAGCATCATGTGCTTCCCAGAAAGGAGTTCTGGGAAAAGACCCACAGTGTGATCTACGAGGAGGGCAATGAGGAGAGTCATCATTTCTGAAGAGCATTCCTAATGCTGGCACTAATTCTCAAAGAGTTGAGGGTTGCAGCTGAACCAGGTTAAGAGATCACTGTCCTTCAGTTTATTCCTATCCTACCCACCAAAGATCTCTTTCCTGTTCCCTCTGCTGGGATAGCATGTATTTGCTCTAGCTGTCTAGTGAGAGAGAGAGAGGGCACACAAGCAAATGAGAAAACATTTTCAACTAGGGTGGATGATTTTGACAGCAAAGGATTAGGCAGTAGCTATGCTTGAAGTTACCTTGCAGATGCTAGCAAGGAGTGTGGGGCAGAGAGCTGGGGATAAGCTGGGAGCAGCAACCTCCCATCCCAGCTCAGGCAGCGAGGGCAAGACGTCTGGCAGTCCTCAATGACATTGTGCAAATTATTTAGCAATGCAATCCACCTTTCTTTTGGGGCTGTAGTGAGAAAAATCCACATGTCAGTGACGCCATGAAGCTTAAACAACTCCTGCAAAGAGAGCAAAAAAAACCCATTAATTTTTTCTTTAGTTTCTTTTAATATTAATATTTATGGTTTCAAGCTTAGGGACAGGAAGGGCGGGAAACACCTCCAAGCTGTGGGGTTGAGGATACTTTTATTCTGTTACTTTTACAAGACAAAGCTCTGGCACAAATGATGTTCAGGACACAAAACGTAATTCCCTAAAAAACGGGAAAATACAGCTATACTACATCTGGCAGAAAATAACTCATATCACAGCTATTCATTGGGAAGAAGGATTCTCAGAAGCTGTAACGCTGAAAGAGACCTAAAATAGCAGGAGAGCAGACAGTAAATTGGACATGCCTGTAATTTGAGATGACGGGAGGAGGAAAAAAAAAAAAACAGAAAAAACAATGGGATAGTAGCATTCATAAACAGAAACTGTAACAAAGGCCTCTGTTAGTGATATTGTAGTGTAAACCCCCTGGAATACTGCATTCAGTCCTGAACATCTTCCAACCAAAAAGATGCCAGCAAACATAAAGGAAGTAATTTTTTTAAAAAGTAGAAGTGATGAGGATTGATTTAAAGATGCTGTCATATGAGTTGAAAGAGCTAAATACAGCTGTGCACAGGGTGTAGGACACAAAGCTACAAAAAGTAGGTACCATGGGAGAACAACGATTTAGGTTTGCAGAAGTGAGAGCATTTTTATTGTGAGGAAGGAGAAACTAGGGTGAAATAAGGCAAAAAGGTTAGGATGAGTGGTGTTACAATGGCTTGGCTGTCAGATCCACTGTCTGGTGGAGCAGTTGCTCTGGTAGACTTCTTGTGGTATTTTAAATAAGCACAACGCCAGTGTTCATCCCTTGGCCTACCAAGCACAGTGGGCTAGCTGATCTTTTACAGAGGAATTTTCCGTCTCTAATTTCTGTGTTTCTAAAGCTTCCTCCTCTGTAGAGAGCACTGTTTGTCATGTCAGTGGCAAACCTCTGAGGAGAAGACAAACTAGCCCACAGGGAGGGATGATCTAAATGAAGAAAAGAATTAAGGCATGTTTGTGTGTTATACTTTACAGTCACACCACAGATCGTAGCCAGGCAAAGGCAGTGGCAACCAGTCTTCTTTATATTGACCTCTGCTAGAAACCATAATACACATTTCCAAAGGACACAAGCAATCAGAAAAGACCCTTGTTTCCAACCTCCTGCTTTAATATTTCTCATCCCACTCCTGACTTCATTTGTCTTTCCAGCATCTCGATCCACTCCATTTCCCTCTCACCTTTCATTCACAAGGTCAGTAAACTGAATGTTTAAATTCATTTCTTGGAATCCTAGACATCCAACCTAGTTTCTATACCTTAGGCATCAGAATGGTATGTCACATTTTCTAAATACCACATTTCAGTCAATTCTTAGAGCAGTTATCATCTTCTCTGACCTGTCAGTCATTTCTGAAACACAATACTGTCCTTTGGCCTTTTGTTTTCCCTGATGGACCTCTTGTGGTTTCTTCTACCTCCTTAATTTCTTCATCATTGTATCCTCCTTCAGCTTCCAAATGGAGGGCTTTTTCTTTTGGTCACTTTTCTTCTCCATCATCTTGTCTCCAGGTAATTTTACATACACAAAAACGGTTTCACTACCAGTGCATGGTTGTACTCCCTACTCCAGTCCGGTCTGTTCCTTTTCCAGCCTATACACATTTATTTGGGCGTTGTTTTTAACTGAGACCTTTCTTTCTCTAGGTTCTCATATTCTGGCAATGTCTACATTTTGCAGTTACTTTCTGTGTGTCTTCTTCCAAATAATGTCTATATTTATTCAGCGAGCAATATATCTCAGCCTGACTTTAGTCACTTCATATGAAAATTACTGTGATATCTTCTCCTCCAGCTTTCAAAAATATAATCTTCACTCATATCTATGCAGAACAGTGCTACAAATGTCATTGACCTCACTTCTCACATTTAAAGCAATACCTTTTAGTTTCTATCCCTTTCTTGGCCCATCCTTCTCTATGTATCACTACAGCTCTCAGCTTGTCTTTGTGTTACTGCAGTTTCTCACATCACCGTTTCACTGAAATTAGCTGTGATTACCACTGAAAAAGGCCATCCTGCACTCACACTGGCTTTGGCCATTAGCTCTGCCCAGCACTGTCCCTCCCTCATACCACCAAGTATCTATTTGACTGCACATTGGATCAGGAAGATGAACTGGGTTACAAAAATGACACTGCCCTCGCTCCCCACAGAGAGCTTGACCTGACTCTGTTCTGTTGGTGGCATTGGAAAAAGGCAATTGGACCCTTTGCTGTGTGAGTCACACAGTGATACCAGCCTAAGAGCCCAGGAGAACCTCAGTGTGTGCACTTAGGGTGAGGAAAGCCCTGAAATCACCACTGCAGTCTTTTCTGCCATGTGTGCTACCTTGCTGTGAGCCTGTTCCATCACTTTCAGATCATTTAGGATCTGCAGGCTGTGCTAGTAAAGAGGTCACTGCAGTAGGTAATTTTGGCAAGGTGATCAACGGCTCAGTTACCAGCCGTGGAGAGGTCTGATATTTCATGTATCACCTGTCTGCTGGCAAAAGCTTTGGGTAATATTGTCTTTCAAAGCTGCACATCCAAAAGAGTATGCACGTGGTATAAGACATCTTTCTTATGGCAAACCAAGTGAATCACTAGGTGTTAGATGACTGTTACTGGTGAATGGATGCCAAATCATGCTGTTCTAATCACAGGAGGTTTCTAAGGTGCCTTCCTTTATTCAGCCCTGACTTGCTGTGGTTCATCTGTTGGTTTTCAGTCTGTCTTTTTTTCACTTCCTACACCTCACTTGCTGACCATGCTATGCTCTGCGGGACAGAAGCACTTCTATGTGGTGAAAGTCACTACTGGGGGTAGAGCTCTTTAGTGAGAGAAAACAGGTTTTTCTCCTTAAAACACCTAAATGCATTCAGCATTGTCACTTTGATGTAGCTCTCTGAGCCAGATGAAGTCAACAACTCTGTGTGGGCGCAGCAGGAGGACACGTTCACCTCCTGAGCTGACTGGCACAAGAAACAGTTTAGTCAGGGGCCAAGAAGAAATCATGTATCACACCAGAAGAGATCACAATGCCTCTGCCTATATTTATATTCAGAAAGAATGCGGGAGAGACTTGAACCCTCCCAGCCGTCCCACATTTGTGGGATGATGAGCAGACATGCCTCCTCCCCTTGGAGCAGGTTTCTCATTTGTTGTTGTATGGCATATGCCACTGATTTGGCTCAGTCGCTGACAACATAGCCTCACCTCCCAGAGGTGACCCTGCCTTCCTTGTTAAAGGGAGGAACAACAGAATGCAGCCAGGTGCCATAGTCTGAAGTTATGTGTTTACACCTCAGTGCTTATTTACTCATCTGCTCTTGACTCCTGCTATAATTGTCAGGTCATTTCTTCCAGATGTAGCAGTGCTGAGGTTGAGCCAAACTGGAAGATACCTTTAGGTGTTAGGATAGGATTAAACTAGAGAGGCAGAGAAGGCTTGGTGGACAAATAGGGGCATTTGAATATTCAGAGTAAGAGTAAGATGCAGATACCCACAATATGCACAGCTTCTGGTAGTTATGAGGATTGTAAAGTGAAGGACAGCTTCATGGAGTATTCCTTCATGTTATCTGATCCTAAATTATCTATTGTTATCAGATAGAGCCTTTGTACCACAAAGGCACCATAAAGTGGAAGGATGTAAGATGCTAAAAGTGATGCTTAAATGAAGGTGCAGACCGTGTATCAATCGTCTGCAAAGGGTGAGCCTCTGCAAGCCAGTAGGGCCTGTGCACTTGGGGGATTCAGCTTGTGATTGCCAGAATAAATATATTTAACTGGAGAATCCCGTATGGACGTGTTCATATTGCTTACGAGCAATACTGTATGGTGGCCAAATGCTGTGTGTACAGACATACTCTCCTCCAGAGTCCTAACATGGGTGTTTGCACACCAGCTGTGGAATCTGTGTCTAGGGCTCTATGTTTGCATGGAAGAGTCATATCCTGACTGTGCCAATATGAAGCTGGACAAATCGGTTTGACACATCTCCAGTTCTCAGATTTTTTCTCAGTCTCCCAGCTTTTTGATTTATTTTCAAAAACTCTCCACAGAGACTGTTCTTTGTGTGGAACTTACCCTTCTGCTAGGCAAGAGTGGAATTCCAGCCATTCATAAAGGAAATCTGAGATTCTGTGTGTGTGTGTGTACTGCCAACTCACTAGAACAGACACAGGGCCAACACTTCAGCTTTCCAACCAAAAAAATTCAACAAATAAACCAGCCTACCTCTTTTCCTTCCCTCCCTCCCCCACCATTTTCACACCTTGCTGAAACATGTGAAATCAAACCAGCAAAAACATTCCAAGTAAACAGTAATTTACTCTGGATTATTACTCACTGGATCCACACACACTATGCCCTGGGCCGGCATCCTCTCTCACATCCTAGGTCATGGCTAAGGAACGGCACAGTCCTGAACTGTGGGAAAAATTAGCTTTAATGAGACCTCAGTAAAGCAATGCCTGGGCTAGCACTGCATTACAACATGGACTGGGAGATTAACCACATGAGGTACACATGCAAAGAGCAAGAGACTCCTCTGGTGCTCACCTGCAGCTAGGGAACGCACCTTATGAAGGGACTCTGTATTAGGCTGCACCTAGTGCATGGGGTTGCTCAGTGAGGGAGAGGTGATGCTCAGGCCTATGCAGGGGATTTTGGAAGTGAGAAGCAAAAGCAAGTGCAGCTACATGTTCTCTGACAGATCCATTTTCACCACTAATGATCAACCTGTTTAAAAATTAGTAGTTCTACCACTGAAAGACATTTGCTTAGTCTAATTGTACAACTGTTACGGCAACTGGAAGTAGGGAAACTGTCCGACTGCAGAGATCTCAGCTTAGGCAGGTTAGCAGGGATCCCAGCCAGCTTGCTTTTGGTTAGGCTGTGTAACATATTAATGGCCAGAATGGGTGCTTTAGCTCAGTTTTCTGCCTCCAAGAGTAGCCAAAAGTAGATGCCTTGGACGGACCATTGGAACAGGAAAAGCATATGGAAAGATGACTTCTCTCAGTCATCTCCACCACTATTTTCACCTGTATTAGCTAAGTTAAAGCTAGCAAGAGGTGCTCCCTGCACTTCAACCACTTCTTCTCTACAACTGCAGACGTGTTTGAATTTATTTTCATTTCTATGTCTTCCAACATCTAATAAGGGCAGATGTCCTGCTGAGGAAAACTCCATGGCACAAGGATGGCACACGTTCCTGGGAGGAGGGAAAGAGAAATAACTGGGTTAACATGAGTGAAGCTATGTTGCTGCCAAATATGTAGCCACAGCCTGAACTTCAAAGTCAATGAAGTAAATTCTAACTAGCCATAATCTGATTCCATATTGCGCCCTTCTCTACACACAGTGGTCATAACATTAACCAAAAAAAAGTCTTTCTATGTTATAAACATGAGAATTTAAGCAATGAAATCTTTTGTCACCTCCATTACCCTTGAAAAAGACATTTTGCTGACATAAACATATTTTTTTTCTTTGGATGAAAGTTGCAGTATGCAGCAGTGCTCAGGGGAATGACAGTCTGTGTGCACAGGATACAGAGTACCTGCACCTACCTTCTTGCATGAGCCTGGCAGCAGGGAAAAGAGGGTAGAAAGATTCAAGATTAGCAGCTGACCCAGGAAGATGTGGATTCTTGTAGCTGCAATGCATTATCACCACTATGATGAGCTTCCAGTGTTTACTGTACATGTACAGATTGGTATGCAAGGAGATGGGCTGTCTGAATAAATAAACAGAAAAGGCCAGGGGCCAAGTCTGACTGAACAATAGACTGGGGAGAATGCGATCCTCCTCTTTAGCTGGACTTCCCTCCAGGAAACCCAACTTGTAATAAAATCCTCCTGTATCCTGTGCTTTAGTCTGGGGGTGTTGACTCAGTTCCAGCTAATCATGTAGATTGTATTTGCAGAAGGAGGTGAGCGCAGGTTGCTGGATGCAGCCAAGAAAGTATTCTGAAAGAAACCTCTCTGCTCTAGATGGGAGGAGAGTTGGCCTCAGCATTTTGAGAGAGGCTCATCTATTCAAGTCTCTCCAAACATGACTGCTTCTTTAGTCAAGTTGCAGGCCACGCATCAGAGCTGAAAAACTCAAGCCTCCTCTGCTGCCTCCTTATCTTGAGAAATGGGAATAGTTGTTCAAACACAGCAATTCTCATGACTCCTGCAGACGAGATTTTTAGACTCCGACACTCCCACTTCAAGATGCCTAGGCTTTGAACTGCACAGTATTTGAGGCTTACCTATTTAGACTAGTGAGTCTTCTGAACATGAAGCCTCTCTTCAACATATGAAAAACCAAGGCATCCATTTTTCAAACTGTGGCTTTAAGCTGACCAAGAAAAAGCGAGAGTTGGGACAGGAATTTTCTAACTTAGAATCAATATACAAACCCAAACCTGGGCTGTAAGAAAAGTGGTTCTCAACCTTTTGTAATTAACAAGCCAAATAGTCTTCTGGGGAAAAGGAAAAAAGAAAAACTGGGGAGTCTCTGGAACATTTTATATTCTACTAGTGTTCGTCAATTAGAGCTTAATAAATATAGCACCTGACATCTAGTTGATACAATGCTGTGATTTCAGAAAAAATCAAATTACATGTTATAATCACAGCCATTTTAACTGGAGAGTTTAACTGGAGTACTGATACTGCTTACTGGCTTCCAACAGTCAGAAGTCAGCAAGTGTTCTGTTGCCTGTACTCTTAAATTTTATAGATCAATGGTGGTTCATAGTTCACATATTGCTTAAATTGATTGACACTGTTTTGGAGCTTGTGACAGTGGTCTTGAAAAACAAGGAAGTTAGGATTTCTGTATGCTTTAGTGTTCTGAATGTCACTTCAGAAAGAGCTTTTTTTAATATGCTGCATATTCATATCTGAAACTGGTTAGGTCATTATACTTGCCTTTTAAAAACCAAGGTAGAGCCCTTTTTTTTTTTTTTTGGCAAAGAAATTAGGTATTTTCACCTCTTTTAGCAGGATTTGGAAGTAGACTATTCCTATTTTTACATTTCCTGTTCCAGGAAGGAAAGAGGTTTTTTAATTATTTTTTTAACTACAGACTTTTCTTTCCTAGTTGAATCAAATCTGAATCAGTGGCAATACTGAGAGAGTTGTTTCCTGTTTGCTTCTGCTTAAGAAAAAAAGCTCTAGTATGAACTGTTGGAAATACAGCATATTTTTCTGTAACTAACTAACATCCCACTTTCTCCAAAGACTGTTTAAGATTTACTTATCAATGTAAGTCCTTACATTAAACAGTATCTCAGATGCCTTTCCTTTTAGAAATGCAGTCAGGAAAATATCAAGGATGCTCTGAGTACTCTCTTTACTCTACTATAGAAACAATTTTTCCCTAGAACTTCTGCCCCTGCCTCAGTTTACTGAGTTAGAGCATTTCCAGACTATATTTCCCAATGAAATATAGCTGAGAGGATCCTGAGTGCTTAAAAATCACATTGGATCTTATCATAAAAGCAGAGGCAAATGTTAGTCCAAATCCAATTAAGGTTGCAATATGCTGCTTTTTTTTACCTAGAACATGGGTTTCTTTATGCAATTCCCCCCATTTTTCCCCTCTTCCTGTAGTTATATTGTAATTTTGTGTGCTGACTCAGCTGACACATTACACTCTAGAAGTGGCTGCATTTTCAGCAACAACTGAAGTATTTGCCGGTTATATAAATTGTGAAATATTTTAGAAGCTATAGAATAAAATAACATAGTTTCCTCACAATTTTCAGTACATTTACAGCAATGACATGTCACTTGCGGTGATACTGTGTAAGCACTAATTCACTAATGATCATAGTCTATGGAGGAGCAGAATTTTCACTCGGCCCATTTAATATATGGGGAAGGGGAAAGAAAACCTTAGAAGCCTGATTTTCTGTAGGTCTTCTCAACTCCTCTTAACAATCAGGTAGGGTTACATCTGCATGGTAATGTCAAGTAGGCCAAGCATCTGTAGAGGAGATGTTCTACACACACAGCTGATGCTGAGAATCTGACATGCACACTATGCATGTTCCAGTTATTTTCAATTCAAACCACCTTCGGTTGGGTCCCCTGGACTGAATGCCTGTTGAGGTCTGAGCACGTTAGGTGCACTTCTGGAGAACACTTTCCAGTTTAATTTCATTCAACAGAATCTAGTCCCTGTACTCCAAAATCAGCCCCCGATGCTAAATTAAACACAGGCTATAGAGATGATTGGGAGATTTGCATCAAAAATACACTTATCTGAACTAAAACACTAGCGGAGACACATTGTAAGTATTGCTGGCAGAACTGCTGTAGTGGTTATATTCTGTCCCACATTCACCTTACTTCACTGCATATTACAATCACAATGCAGAGAAAAGGCATAACAAACTGACACATGGTTCAGCTGTTTCCAGATTGGTATAGGAGGTCCTACTTTTAGATACATCCCCTGAGGTATAAACTAACTATACTTGTCCAAACAATAACTTTGTATCTGAAGATATAAGAATTCATTCTGCTTCATTTCCAGACATGCTGATTCCCAATAATTGGTGACACAAGGCCCCCTTACTACCAAAAACCTGTGTTTGTGTTGATTTAAGCATTTTTTTTACTACTGAAAGCAATTTTTCTTGGAAGCAGTGCTTCATCTCCATGGTATTTGTGTCACTGCATAATGAAGCTGCATAACGTTACATCACTGTATATTGGCAAGACATCACAACATGAGGATTCAGGCAGCAACACTCCCATGTAGCATTGGCATGGAGAGTTACAGGTGAAAGCGGAGAATCCTTTAAGGCATGGTTTACGCCACTGTATTTTCATTGCCTTTTGTAATCACAGGGTTGTACAGTATGTGGATACACTGAAACGATAAAGTCAGCCACCAATGTCCAGCCTTTGTTCCACACATAAATTCTCTTCCTGAGCTGACACAAATCCTCAGCAAACATATGGTTGCCAGAGGAACACTCTACCAATAAAACCATGTCTGCAATCGTCTTCCTTGAGCTCCTATTCCCCAGGTTGTGGCTCTTCCTCAGATACAATCTGTCACAGTGAAAATGCACAGCCTGGGGGAAAGCACCCAAGTACTCCAGTGACAGGGCAACAGCAGTAGCTGTAAGCCAAGGAATGATTTCCTGGGGTTGATGTTAGACTCGTGGTCATTGGTTAGGCGCCCTTCAACTAAGGTAACTTTATAACCCTGTCAAAGATGTTTTTAACAGAGAAATACTGGGGAGCCTGGTTTAAACAACAGATATCAAAACAAAATGAGACAAAACAAAACAAATTCTAGGTTCGGCCACATAATTTTTTTAAGGCTGTGACACTCCTCAGTAGCCCTTTGATTCAGTCTCTGGTACCATGAGGTGCCATGCATCAGTTGATGCTGATCTGTGGCATTGTATAATGCTGTCATTGTGGGGACAAGGAATGAAGTCGGATTGTTTGCCGGATGTACCAGTGAGCAGGAAACAAAACAACAAGCACACCAAAGCTTAGGTGCTCTTCTCAGCATGGCAAAAGGTTCAGATAACACATCAAACTACATACCTTGGGTGCCAGAATTAAATACAGCATGTCCTAGGTGGCTGGGGTTTTTGCAAGCTCCATTCTGCAGTTTACTGAGAGGAAAAGATCGTAAATCACCATAGCCATAAAATGTTCTGAATTTAAAAAAAAAAAAATCAATTAAATTAAATTACTAAGAACCAATGGGGTACTTAGTATATAAACACAAGAATGTTATGCTTTCAGAAGCAAGCAACTGATGCAGAGGACAGTTCCTGTCACTGCTGGCTGCCCCTGTCCCCCTTGCCCAGGGAGGTGGCCTGCCACCCCTTGCCTGCAGCGCCCCTGCCTGATGTCACCATGCCCTCCTCATGTGCTGCACATGAGAGCCAGACCACTGCCAGCCCCCTCCTGCAACACCACAGCTCGGTTCGCACCTCGCATGCTCATGGTGTCACAGCTCCTGCTCTGCATCCCTTGCAGAAGCAGAGCTGCTGGGCACAGCACACCATAGCTGTGTGTCTCAGGACAGCGCTGCCTGCAGCACCATGAAAGGACATATGCAAAATGTTTTGTTTGTTTTCAACCCCCAACACCACCTCTCAACTGCTCCGTGCCTGTCGCCACTACAGAGTTAGGTGCCCCACAGCTCTGGAAATAATTTTATGATTTTATCTTGGTGTACTTCGTTGTTCCTGGGCTGTTCCATTTCTTAATCAGGAGGGAACTTGTGCTGACTCCTGCAGAAGAATAGCAACACGGACATCAAAGGCTGTCAGAGCCTGAATTGAAATTAAATATTTAAGTTTTGGCTAAATCTGGCTTTGGGCTTTCTTACTGAAAGCATAGTTCCCCTGAGCCTTGTAGGCTCAGGGAAAAGAAACCTTGGCTATCATATCCATACAAAACCAAAATGCTTAGGCAGTAGAGACAGGGATATACATCCTGGAGAGGTTACAGGGATATGGCCTGGGAGTGCAGGACCTTGGCTAGGGACATAAAAAATAAGAAGGATTTCTTCAACAAAGGACGATGAAAGAAAGTGTACCTCCCCAATGAGCAAAATGGGAGACCTGGCTACAACCAACATGGAGAAGGTTGAGGTACTCAACAAATTTTTTTGCCTTGGTATTCACCAGCAAGTGCTTAAGCCACACTGCTCACCTCACAGAATCCAAAGGCAGGGACTGGGAGGATGAAGTACTGCCCACCATAGGAGATGATCAGGTTTGACACCATCTAAGGAACCTGAAGGTGCACAAGTCCATGGGGCCTGATGAGATGCATCCAAGGGTCCTGAGGGAACTGGCAGATGAAGTTGCCAGAGAGGTGGGCCTGTGTGAACCCCATAAAATGTGACATGGCCAAGTGCAAGGCCTGCACCCGGGTCAGGGCAATCCCCAATATCAGTACAGGCGTGAGCCAGCAATGTGCACTTGCAGCCCAGAAAGCCAACTGCATCCTGGGCTGCATTAGAAGAAGAGTGGCCAGCAGGTTGAAGGAGGTGGTTCTGCCCCTCTACTCTACTCCACTCTTGTCAGACCCCAACCGGAGTGCTGCGTTGAGCATGGGTCCCCCAGCATAAGACACGGACCTGTTGGAATGGGTCCAGAAAAGGACCATGAAGACGACTAGGGGCTGGAGCACCTCTCCTATGACAGGCTGAGAGAGTCGGAATTGCTTAGCCTGGAGAAGAGAAGGTTCCAGGGAGACCTTATAGCAGCCTTCCAGTACTTATAGGGGGCCTAGAGGGAAGATGCGGAGGAGCTCTTTATCAGGGAGTGTTGTGATACAATGAGGAGTAACGGTTTTAAACTGAAAAAGGGTAGATTTAAATTAGCTATTAGGAAGAAATTCTTTACTGTGAAGGTGGTGAGACACTGGAGCAGGTTGCCCAGAGAAGCTGTGGATGTCCCCTCCCTGGAAGTGTTCAAGGACAGGTTGGATGGTGCTTTGAGCAACCTGGTCTGTCCCTGCCCATGGCAGGGGGGTTGGAATTAGATGGTCTTTAACATCCCTTCCAACCCAAACTATTCCATGATTCTATGATTTTTCTGCCTGCTACTAGGGTCCTGTACAGCCCAGGGCAAGTCAACAGAGGTATTTCTGCCTTGGGCACCCTGACCGTGGTCCCACACCCCTGTCCTGCACTGCAAAAGCCAGTTCATGCTCCTTCCTCATGCTGTGCTCACCTGGGCAGAGATCACGGACCAGCTGGCACCTGGGCATACTCACCCTGTATATATATATTCATATATATGTATGAATGCTGCTGGCAGGTTTTTCTGTTTGGTGCTTCCTGCTGCAAGAGGGCTTCCCGTAAATCCCAGCCTGTTTCTGACTGAAATAGTCCCAATGCTGGCAAAAGAAATGCAAGTTTCAGGGCTCCACTTCTTTCAAATGAAGTTCATTATGTTTCCATCCAAACCACACCTTTGGGAATGAGAACTGAGAGATACAATAAATGCACACACAATGATTACAGGTATTTCTTCTAGAGCAAGTTGGTATTAATTTCTGTTAAACATGCTGCATTTACTATGTAATAGATGACATGCATTGGGGATGAAGACTCCTTCCATATATCTTGCATAATCTGCTCGAAGAGATTTCCTTAATAGAAAGGCAATTAATTTGTACTATTTCATATTTCATTCTTATGCTATTGGTAAGAGGCCAAAGAGAGCTAGGTGGATTCAATTTGTGGCATAATGTTTCACATAAACATAATCTGAAGTCTTAACATAATTAGATAATTTCTGCTGTTCTGAGGTGAACAGAAATGCAAGCATAAAATTAAGCAGTTCTCACAGCAGACAATGCGTTCTTAGTTTATGATAGACATCAAGTAAGGAAATTGCATTATTCCCACTTTAGAAAGGACTAAATCTATGTGAAAGTGATGGCTGTCTCAGGCCAGCTTGTTTTGTACTGACACAGTCATAGGAGTACTCATCAAAGCCCTTATTCTCTGCATGTGCATGCAAACACACACGCATGCACAGACGCACACACACAGAGGCTGTAGACACAACTGGCTGGCCACGGCAGGTTCAAGACACTGAATGACACCTCTTGACTCCAAATAATTTGAGATAGGAATTTCCACAACAGAGCAAATCAGTAGTCTACAGCAATTGTCACCTTACACAGCCCGGTCACTGATATTGGATATGTTACAAAACTCTGCAGAAGACAGTAAAGTAGAGGCTGCCAACAGGAAGGTTCTTTGAGAGGCTGGCTCATGTCCTGGAATTATAGAGGCACAAATACACCTGCATTTGCACTATTTCTAAAAAGCCAGAAGCAAAGCATCTAATATACATTTATATAGATATGAAACACCCCTCTGGGGATTTACTACTTACACCCGAGGAAGTGAACAGTGGCAACAGAAGATAAATAATGAAAAATCAATCTTGTTTTAAAGAGCCCTTTAATTTTAATAGCTCACGGTGATGTAAATAATACAGGAAGGACATTTTAAAAGCATTTTTATTGACATTTACCCTTATGATGAGCATGTGGTTGTGATGAGGCAAAGCTTTAGCAGAAGAAAGAGGGATATAATTTATATTCCAGTTTCTTAGTTTTTACAATTCTGCTCTTCTGTTTTGAGGCACTACTAGAGGCTTTTCTGAGTGTATGGGGTATACTTCATCTTTTCTGAGTTTTAAGCCACCCAAAACAATCAGAGAAAGAAGCTACTTTTTGATTGTTTTCTGCTGCAATTATTTGCATGATCAAGGCATTGTTGAAATAAATTGAGGCTTTGTGATTTTATTACTATTTCCTAGCACTTAAACCCGGACTTCTTTAAACTAGCCAGCATATTAACACAGAATGAAGAGACAATCCTAGCTAGTAAGGCAGAAATAAGCCCTTCATAATTGTAATTTCAAACCTATAAAAGGCAGCAACTGTAACAAAAGGGGCCTGAATGACGGCAGCTTTTACTTGATAACAGGATATGAATCCTTTTGCTTACTGATATGTAATTTAAACTAATGGTGACTGTTTTCTCACCTGTTCTCATACAAAATGAGCTGATGGGGTTCTTGTTGCAGTTCTGGGCCACGGTCATAACTTTACAGCTGTCATTACGTCCCAACTCTGTGGGCAGCCTGAGCTGCAGGACCAGCGACAGGATATGGATGTGGACATGCAATTTCTTGAAGTACATAAGCACCTGAGGCCAGCTTGATCTACCACTGCCCAGGGTGCACCTCACAGCCCAGCATATTTCACACATCTGCCCTTATCACAAATTCAAAATGAGCACAAGCACAGCTAGGTGAAGTGGTTGAACACTGGCCTCTTGACACATTTTGTGTGATGCCCTGCAAATCTACAAGCGATTCACGTTACAGAAGCCAGCAGATCAGTGTGCTCTACACTCACACCCTATGCCTTGCTTTGGAGAACATCACACTGGTTTATTCACAAGCCTTTGCATGTCTGCAGGCAGCATTCCCATCACAGGAGGATGAGCCGGTGCATGAGTGGCTTCCTGCTGGGAGGCCCCTGGCACCCAGTGGTTAAAGCCAGGCAGTGCAGAGGGTTTTAGTGATCAAGCGGGGTTTAGGCTCTGGAAAAGTGAAAGAGAAGCGAGAAACTTCAGCAGACTAAAAACGGTTAAGCAGAGATTATAGGTTGTGTCACAGTGACCTTGGATTGTGTCTGCAGCTGACTACAATGGGCTGTGGTGTAGCAAGACTTTGTAATGAATACAGAATATTAAACTGATGAAATGTTTCTACAGCTGGTTTGTTGATACTGGCATCACTGCACTCTCAGAATTGGTCCTTGATGTTTCACTCAGTTCTAAAGCCTAAACTGGCCAGAGGTCACCAAGATGGCCTGGGGCCCCACCAACATGCAGAAACTGCTCTCCTGCCAGTAATGGTTCCCAGTAATAGATCTGATTATTTGCTGCTGAAGAAAAGTTCCTTTGTTGGAATAAAGAAACCATGCAACTGAAACGTGCATGCTTGAGGCTTGCTGTTTTACATACTGTGTCTTGAAGGAGCCCTTTCTGGCAGCTGTTGTCAACCGCAGTTAACCAAAGAACTTCAGCATGTTTAAGCTTTCCCTTGCTGCCTTCGCCTCCATACTGTTGCTTGCTTAGTGTGGCAGTTGTCTTTGGTGGCTGAAAGGGAGAGCTGGGAGACCCTGCTGGCGTTGTCTCTGCTTCATTGTCTAGCCTCAGCATGGCTGAGTCATGCTGAGGGACACTGACATTCAAAGGAGAGAGGGGAGGAAAAAAATGTCCCCCTGAATGAGTTTTAAACTTTATATTTATCCTTTGCCAACTCTACAGCTTGTTTACTTTTTTGCTTTTATAAGAGAGATTAAATGTCTTGCTTTTGTCCCTGGTGGCTTGCTCCTTCTGTCTTGCCAGAACTATCTCTGCTATGGTGTCAGGGTTGCAAATACTTCAAGGAAAATGTTTCAAAGCATGCTCTAATTAGCTTTAAAAAAAGTGGATACAGTTCCATTGAATTGAGATATGTTACACAGAATTTTCTCACAGGATTTTTGTGAGCACCAGTGAATGGTTGTTACCTCTGGATGAGACCTTGGATAAAGAAAGTTGTATTGGTATTATGCTTAGGCTAAATGCTTTCTGCTGGAGAATACCTAGCTTCTTTTTGTCCCAATGACATTTTGCAGTTTGCACACATTCATAATCTCATGAACTGGGGCAGTCTGACCTGTCTATCAAATTTTATAGGGACTGTCTTGCAGCAGGAGGGGAAGAAAATTACCTTACATGAACTGTTAATGTGTGCTGCCTTCTTCACAACAGTGTTAGGCTGCTCACTTCCCAGTTTTAACACCGACAAGCATCCACAGACTTACACAGCACACAATACCTGTTAGTGCAAAGCCTTACAGATCACATCTGTCAGCAGTGGTCTCACCCTCTGATTTGCAGTCCCATTTGAAGAGTCTCAAGTATCAGCAATTCAAACTGAAAAGGTGCTAGCTGCTTCAGCTGAGAGGCCAGGGAGGAAGGAATAGTTATCTGAAAGATGATTGAGAACAGGCACTGAAGAGTACAAACCTGAGTATTAACCACAAGGTTTTGCTTCATTCTTTAAAAAATCATAACAATAAAAACCTGCCAGGATGACAGCTGTTTAGTGAGTAGGGATGGGGCCAAATGCCACATAAGTGCAAACAGGAAAGATCTTGATTCTACATTACCTGCATCTTACTTAGCCAGTGCAACAGACAACAGACTGACAATGCACGGGGTGCACAGCCATGTAGTCAGGCCAACATTGCTAATCATGCCCATGATGTACCCCAGATGGTCTTACCCTACTCTCATTCTCACAAAATTAATGGGTTTCACCAAGAGAAATAAATGGTGGAAATTTTAAGCCTAAAAGAGTCTAACACAGACAAGTCCTTAAGCCAAGGATTACCTGTCATGTCCCGTGATTGATACACAAACTTGCCCTAGCCATGCAGACCAATCAATTGGTCTGAACTACAGTGAGAAGAAGTATGTGTCAAAATGCTAAAAGCAAGAGGCTTGTTTTCATGCCTGCAAAGGTGTCTAAATCAATGCACATTCAAAGATTGCTGTCAAGTAGTCACATTTGTATAGCTTTTCAATAGTTTTTAACTGTTTGGTGCTTTATTTCAAAAAGACAAACACAGTGCTTGTCTAATGCTTTCTGTCTGTACATCTCAAACTTCTTCACAGAAGTAGATGTAAGTAACCTTGCCCATCTTTTATCTAGGAGAAATCTAAGGGCTTTGATGGGCAAGCTGTAACAAACCTTGCTTTAGCGTCCAGACAAATTATAACTCCAATTCTCCCTCCCTCTACAGGATACAGCTGTCTCCGCAGCAGGATTGCTAGAAGGAAAGGTATGCCTGATGCTTTAACATGCCAGTGTCATGTCTCCTGACTAACTGGCTGAAGAAAAAGATGCTTTGAAGCTAAGGCATCAGCCTGCGCCACAGTGGATGCTGCACAAGCAGGCTTTTCTCCTGCTGACTCTCCTGTGGTGTTGGTAAGTGCTCGCAGGCAGATTGGTGACCATTTGGGAATCTTGTACCCTGCAACTCCACAGGTCTTACCCGCAGCCTGGCTGGGGCAGAGAGCTTTTGGTCACTACACAGTCTACATCCAGCTCGATCAACGTATACTTGATGTTGTATCTCTGCTGCATTAATTTAGGAGCTAAGTTCTGCATCTTCTAATTTGGAAAACTATCAGCAAATTTATTGCTAGGAATTTGCTTTTTCTTATGAGCGTTAGGATACTGTTGAAATTGTATCAGCTTCTCGCCTTGTGGCATGAACATATGGAAGTAAAGGAAAGAGGTACAAGCAAAGCTTCCTGTTTATTATTTTTTTAAATGCAAGACAAGGACAAATTACTATTTCTTTTTTGGAAAATGGAAAAAAATCTGCTTTGATATTAAATGTTTTCACTCACAATGTGGAGAAATTTTAGAGTGAATTTTAAAATTACATTATTATTGTTACACTACAGGCTTTTAGAATTCTTCCTAGTAGCTATTCCAAATAAAGACAGCACATTGTAAAATTGCTGGTACTGGGCAATTACAGTTCTCACATAGTGGATGCCAGATTTATTTCCAGTCTAAATTAAATATACCATAATGCTATAGTGTATTCAATCACAGTGCAATGAAAACACATAGGAATGTCATGGTTATTCTCCAAGCTCTCTAAAAATGAGTTCCTTCTCTATCTGCATTATAATATCAGTTTTAATTTATATATTATTTCTCGGCCCTACGGCTATGACTTCCCATTTTATTTACAAGTCCACAATATTAATGTTTTGCATTGTGAAAGATATCCCTCCATTTTAGAGGTATCAACAGGAAAAAGAGACAATAAATAGCCCCATGGTAGTAGGATTCCACCTCTAGTAAATAGGTATGTGAATAGCTACTTAGAAGTGAAGAATTGGTACAGTGCTATGCCGTAAATATTCTCAGCAGAAATCTCTGCGTGCAAGCTGTGTTGGTAACTATACATATCTCATTCCTAAAGTAGTAAATAGTTTTGTTCCTGTATGTATATATTTAAAACAAAAATTTTGATTTTTGACAGAATTTCCAGAAGTTTTCTGGTATGAAAAAAAAAAAAAAACAAAAGGAAAAATGTAAAACATAGAGGCGTTTCCTTGCCTTTTTGTTTGTTTGTTTGTTTCCAGAATTGCCAGACATTTTCCATCTCTGTCCCCCAGTGGTTTAACACCAAACATTGTAATGGATGAGCTCTTTCAGCGTACAGCAGGAGAACTTCTGGCACAAGGATTTCTGCTGCTGGTTGTGCAATGCTCTCTTATAAGTTTTGTATGCATTTTTCTTACCTTACCTAATAAGAAACAAAAAGAGAGAGAACACGAAGTTCCTAACTTCTAACTGGTAATCTTTTATAAGCAAGTCTCAAAGCACATAGACTACCCACTAGTATTTTTTTCCATTCTGGTATGAACTGTGAAAACCTTGGCTGTACCCATAACATAAATAATGAGAACCAATGTATTATTTTACATTTGGGGTATTTCACTTGTATTGCCTTCACTAGCAACCCTGAAAATAACCACTAATACCTAGAAAACACTACAGCAACTCAGTGCTTTTTCCTTCTGTCCAGTTGTTATAGCTGGACAATATTGAAAAGATTTGTCCCCACAGCCCTTCTTCAGGACATTTGCATGTGGGATGTTTGAGTTATAGGTCCACATGACTCCTGGCTTACAGTGCTGGTATCTAACCACAGATACCTCATGTCTGGCACCTGCATTTAATAAGCACGAAAGGGCCGAAGGAGGCATCAGAAGCATCTGAAACAGATACCGTTTAGAAACAGAGCTTTATGGTCTAAAAGACTCTATACTTTTGAGATTGTGTTAAAGCAGCTAAATTAGCACAAAGGCTTTCTCACAGCATCTAGTAATTTTTTCAACTTCCATTAATCACTCATGTTCCTGAGCATCTTAACCAGCAAAATACTTTTCTTTTTATGCAGCTGGCTCTACTTCAAGAGTTTTGCCAGTAAAGCTAAACTGGTTAGAGAGCATTGTGTCTGCTTATATAGCCAACATTTTTATGCTGGCAACATTTCACATTTCAAGCCAGTTCAATCTTCCTGGTTAAGACTATTATGGTTTCTCAAAGATCATCAGTACTTTTATGACTAATAAGTTGATAGGAATCTACATTTCCTATTGAAGTCAGAGGCTTTCTGCATCCTAATAAAGGATGAACTGGCAGTTGAAGCAGCGTGCATTTTACTCATTGTTCATTTTTTACTCCATCCATTTCGCAAGCATTTTTCACCCACACTTTGAAAGGAAAGCAAATCCATCTTGCTTGCTGCTTAGTTTCTACATTGGTCATCACCTCAAGGCCAATCAGGACATGCTTGCTTCTCGCTTTTTGAGTCAAGGTGCCAAGAAAATTGCTATTGTCTTATGCTCCTGGGCAGTTTTTAATCATATTTAAAATTGAAGGCCGCTCCCTTACTAGATATGGGAAGCGTCAGAATTGTCTACAAAGTTTTGTCAACACAGTGATGCTAGCTAGAAATAAGAAGAAAAAAAAATCATAGCTCTACTGGAAGCACCTCCAGCATGGATGAGAGTCTGCCCCTATCTGAGTGACGCAGGCAGCCCGCAGGCAGGTAACACGTGGGCAGGAAAAACACCTCTGGCCTGGGTACTCTGCACCTCCCCTACAGAGTTCTGCCAACATACCTAAAAGAACCCATGTTTTGTAGCCTGAGGAGTAAAATCCTGGATTTTAAGCTTTTATGCTTGCTCATGAACAGCAGCCTCTCTCTGCCCTTAGGCACAAAAGCTGAGGAGGACTGTGGTAACCTCTAGTGACTGATGTCTATGTAGGTTAGGTGGAGCAGAGAGACCATGGCTGCTGGAAAGCTCATTTTAACTGGAGTGAAAGGATTGAGGACAAGAATGTGAAAGTTAGATTCACGCTAGTAAATTAAACATGCTCTGAAGTGTTTTCCAGCCCAGAAACCAATGCGCATAGAATTGCAGAATCATAGAAAGGTAGGGGTTGGAAGGGACCTCTGGAGATCACCTCATCCAGCCATGCTGCTTGAGCAGGGACACCTAGAGCAGGGGGCACAGGAACGCATCCAGGTGGGTTTTGAATGTCTCCATGGAAGGAGACTCCACACCCTCCCTGGGCAGCCTGTGCCACTGCTCTGTCACCCTCACAGGAGAGAACTTTTTTCTCATATTGAGGTGGAACCTACTGTCTTCCAACTTGTGCCCAGTGCCCCTTGTCCTGTCGCTGGGCACCACTGAAAAGAGTCCAGCCCCATCCTCCTGACACCAGCCCTTCAGATATTTATAAGTATTGATGAGATCCCCCCTTAGTCTTCTCTTCTCCAGGCTGAACAAACCCAGGTCTCTCAGCCTTTCCTTATAAGGGAGATGCTCCAGCCCCCTGATCATCTCGGAAGCTCTCCGCTGGACTTGCTCAAGCAGTTTCCTGTCCTTCTTAAACTGGGGGGCCCAGAACTGGACACAGTACATCAGACGGTTTGCAAGAGGTGCTCAGCTCTTGGCCTCTTGGCCAGGGTGGGCACATGCACACTGCTTGTTGGGGTTGCTTCCTAGTCCATGCCAACTCCTGACCCGTACCCTGGAGCTTCTTGGGAGAGTAAGTCAGTATGAGTGGAAACCATGCCAAGAACAGCACTGGCAATTTAACAGTAAAGGCCTCAGGAATGTTCTCTGTCACTGTTTAGTTTACTAGTGCCGATGCAGCTGGACATCTAGGGGGAAATTTGCCCTCCTGGTAAAATATCTAAGCATGATTCCTGGCAACAACAAGAAGAAACTTCTGCCCTAGCCCTGGCATGGAAACACTGACTTATCCATTGAAATACAAGACAGTATAAATGGGACTTTAGAAAGTTGGAGACATTTCAGGAAAGTCCTGGTTGGAGAATATGACTCCAAGTACACAGCTAGTACTAGTAAACCCAGTCTTGCTTGCCTGCTCTGTGAAGATTTCTTTCCTATTATTTGCTCTTTGTGGCTACAGAAACACCATTAGAAAACAAATAATGCAAAAGTAACTGAAGAAAAGATGTCTCTCATACTTTATCTTGCTTGATCTCTAAACCAGGATCACCTAGTATGGAGTTCTTTTCTTCGGGGCAAAAGAACAGCTTCACTTTCCTTGCAGCAGGGTAATTGCACAAACCCAGCAGGGTGCGGTTACAGAGTGCAGCCCTGCCTCGCAGCAGAAAGCCTGTCAGGAAGAGACCACTGCTTTGCAACACATGCTCCAGTGAATACAGGCTACAATTCAGGGAAAAACTTAATAGTTCTTCACATCAAATCCTTAATATCCCAAGGATTTCTCTCCCAGGGATTCTCGAACAACCAAAGTGAGCCAGAACTGTGCGCTTCTTTCCCTGGAGTGTAAAATGTTACAGTTCTCCAGCCAAAAATTGTAGTGAAGCTACATTTATTCCTTTCCTTCTCAACAGAAAAAAAAAAAAAAAAAAAGAAAAAAAAAAAGGACTGCCTGGAATGGGTTTTGTCAAGTCATTTACTTGCTTTTTATGCTTATTTTTTTACCTTGAATATATTAGGAACAGCAAGACTGACTTTTCCGCACAACACAGTCCCTCTCAGATACATTTATTTTGTGCTTTCACTTTAGTTCATGTAGTATAACAAAGATGACATTTTTGCAAAGTGTTTTTCTGTCACTGGAGTTATATAGCTATGTATAAAAACACCGAGTGTATTTTACACTGACTTACTAAAATTCTTCCATTCAGCTTTTCATCTCTTGATTTTTGCCTTGCGGTATCACAGCCTGTCATGATAGCCGACTTCTGTTGAAGATAAATACTTTTTATGTGAAATGCACACAGTTCTTTCAATGCCTCATATATGAAGTAGACACAGTTCTTCCACTTGCCTCCCTCTCCTTTTTTTTCCCCCTTTTTTTTGTTAAAAAATAAAGCGTTGGCTGTCGCTCTCCGTCAAAAAAGGCAAGGGGCACACAGGCAAACTCCTGGTATTTTCCAGCAGGAAAAAGTTTACATCACTCAGAGGCCAGCAGAGTGAGCTGTATATATACCTGACAAATGGGAATTCAACGTGGCTATTCCTTGCCAAGTACCAGTAGATACAGAAAACTAGGACTACTTGCTATTTTAAGTGAAAAGGCAAATGAAGATCTATTCTCCTACTGCAGGCACAGGAGGTCCCCAACTCCCAGGAGAAACCTCCCACCTAGCCCTCAGAAGTCAGCCCTTCTTACCTCACCTCTCTTCTCATTCAAGTGATTCCCAGCCAGGGTCCCTGATCCTCTCTCCCTGCATGAAATACCAATTCTGGAGGCTTTTTCATATGGCTGGGAGTAGAGGCCACAGATGAGAACAACAGATGGCAGGTAAGTATACATACCCGTACACACACGTCCCCATGTCCAGGAGATCCTGAATTTAGGAAGTTATGAATAGTATTTAAGAGCCTTATAGTCTGAAAACTTACCCAGAGTCCGAAGAGCTTACCCAGCTCCTTACTGGGTAATAGCATGTGCTATTGCCCACATGCTTTTTACATAGACATACCTGCACTACTTCGGGAAGGACAATTTGTGGATACCCCAGGCTGGCTCAACCAAGAGAGAGAGCCAAATCAGTCAGTACTATAGCTGTTTTACCCAGGCCTGGGTGCAGGCAAATTTGCCCAACTAGGAAGCAGAGTTCAGTCTTCAGACTGAACTACTGGACTAACAGCAGTTTAGCTCTTGAGATCCAAGCCAATTCCTGCACATAGTGCTGTGCAGGTCCATCTGCAGGCTCAGACCTCACAGCCGAGTCCCATTGGGTGATACAGACATGAAACCATAGAAAAAAAGGGCTGTGAGAAGACCTAAGGAAGTCATCCAATCCATCTCATTCCTCCTAAGTGATTTTTTTTCATAAAAGACATTCAGGAGAGAATTGCCTCTGGCACAGCAGATAATTGAACTGGTGTTTCTCAAAACTTCATGATAACCACACTGATCACAGGGCCAGCCTTCCTCACGCCATGCAGTCTCACCATTCACCCCTTATAATCTGATTTTGGAGGTCTGGACTTGAAGACAGCTACAGACAGTACCAAAGAGAAGGAAAGAAAAAGAATCTATTCACCCTCAGATAAAGCATTTTACTAAGCACTTCTCTTGGCATCTGACCATGAGCTACAAACTACATTTCAATTTTGATATTAAATCAAAGCTGTCTTTATTTCCTCATAATTAGAAGGCTCCCAGAGTGAGGAAACAGCAACAATAGTAGGTGGACTGGAGAGCAAATTCAGTATGATGCCAGTTGTGCTTACTGGCAGACAGCATCTTTGTTTTGAGTATGTGACTCAGGTAAATATTCTCTCTTGCCACATACTCCTGTGATAGCAATGACAGTTATCTACCTCTCCCCCGCCCTTTGCATCTCTCCACCCACATGTCTGACAAAGTTATTCTGTACAATTAAGTCCTTAACCCAGGCATGGATCAATCTGATTTTGCACATGCCTTGTAAAGATATTGCTTTAGAAAAGCCCTGAGAAAAAAGTGACCCTCTTCCCCAGTTGGATATGGCATTTCAGGAGTTTTACTGCTTAGAAAAATTCTACTTACCTCTGACTGTAGAAAGTGCTAGTTTTATTGGTTTGGGAATAAGACAAGCAGGCAGCTTATGAGATCAATGATACAATTACAATATTAAGTGATATCCTGTGAACAAGCCCTACGCTTCCTTTAGGCTTACTTGTCCAGATTGTAACACAGTGTTGTTTTGTCATACTGCCTTTATTCTGTTTATCCTTTAACAACCTCTAAGCTTACTGCTGATGTTAATGAATGCCCACAGGATTCCAGTCTCATAGCTATTAAACCCTGACCTCTAACCGCTACTCCCCATTTTATATTTTTCCTCTGGGATGCTATTGTTTAGCCCACTAACTTTGCAAACCTTTCATTTTGCAAACAAAAATTAGGATCCCACTTTCCTTCCCTTTACCTTCTGGTCTATTCCAGCAGGTAGTTTAAAGATACTGCCATATTTGTGTAGGTGGAAAATGAGCGCTGTGGCACCAGTAGAAAAGAGACCATACCAAATCTTTCAGATACTTCCTCTCAGGAAGGAATAGACAATCATAGAATCATAGAATCCATTAAGGTTGGAAAAGACCTCTAAGATCATCAAGCCCAACCGCCAACCCAACACCACCATGTCCCTAAGTACCATGCCTACATGTTTTCTGAACATCTCCAGGAATGGTGACTCCACCACCTCTCTGGGCAGCCTGTTCCAATACTTGACAACTCTTTCAGAAAGAAATTTCATAATCTCCAACCTAAACATCCCCTGGCACAACTTGAGGCTGTTTCCTCTTCTCCTATTGCTTGTCACTTGGGAGAAAAGACCAACACCCACCTCACTACAACCTCCTGTAAGGTAGTTGTAAAGAGCAATAAGGTCTCCCCTCAGCCTCCTCTTCTCCAGATTAAACAACCCCAGCTCCCTCAGCTGCTCCTCATAAGACTTGTGCTTTAGACCCTTGCCCACCTTCATTGCCCTTCTCTGGACACACTCCAGCACCTCAATGTCCTTTCTGTACTGAGGGGCCCAAAACTGAACACAGTAATGGAGGTGTGGCCTCACCACTGCTGAGTACAGGGACATGATCACTTCCCTGCTCCTGCTGGCCACACTATTCCTGATACAAGCCCGGATGCTGTTGGCCTTGGCCACCTGGGCATACGGCTGCCTCATGTTCAGCTGGCTATTGACCGACACCCACAGATCCTTCTCTGCTAGGTAGCTTTCCAGCCCTGTTCCCCAAGTCTGTAGCATTGCATGGGTTTGTTTGACCCAAGAGCAGGACCCAGTGCTTGGCCTGTTAAGCCTTATACAGTTGACCTCGGCCCATCGATCCAGCCTGTCCAGATCCCTCTGCAGAGCCTTCCTACCCTCGAGCAGATCAACACTCCCGCCCGACTTGGTGTCATCTGCAAACTTACTGAGGGTGGTCTAAGTCCCCTCATCCATTTATCATTTGTAAAGGTATTAAACAAGACTGGCCCCAATGTTGTCTGTGTAGCTCATTTTCCTTTTCTGATCAGAGTATTGAGTTGTCTAGTACAGTCACCTGGATAAACAATTGCTGTCTGCAAGATCAGTCCTGCCACCTAAACTCAGCAGCACGCCAGCTCTCCCTGGAAGGGCCCACCATGAAGATGACTCCACATGGCAGCCCCTCAGCTTTATTTAACGTGGTGCCTGCACCAGGTTAGATTTGTTGGTAAGACAGTGCCAGATAAAGCAGCACAAATACATGGCAGCTCTCCGAACTGATCAATCGTACTAATTTCAGGAGGCCACAGATGGTAAACTCATACTACAAAACAGTTCCCCCAGAGCCTTGTTTCCTGTTGCTCATGAAAAATGGTGGAAAATAAAATCTCTCCCTTCTCTCTTTGGATTCTTCTGTCCTTTGAAGGTCTCCCAGCATGAGAGAAGTAAACCAGTTCCTTTGCAAGAGGAGGACCTTTCCCTTGCCAAGCTTGTGAAGCCTAATGCATACAGTATTTACATATTTGCATTTCTTACGGAGTGTTATTCCGCTTACAGAACAATGCACATAGAAATGAGGATGGGGATACTGCCACAGCCCTACCGGGCTCCAGCCGCAGGCCCCGCTCGCGCGGAGCACGAGCCCCCAAGGTGGCGCCGGGGTCTGGTACGGCAATAACGCCAAAAAATCCCCCGCCGCGGCGGGACCGCAGCGCCCGGCCGCGCCGCCCTCCGCCCCTCCCCGCCCGCCCTCAGCTGACAGCGCCAAGATGGCGGCGGCGCCGCAGGGGAAGCCGGGCGCCCGACTCAGCTGACAGCGCCAAGATGGCGGCGGTGCAGGAGGGCGAGTTCGCCGCCCTGCAGAGCCTGCTGAAGGTAAGCGGTGCTGGGGGACGGGGCGCCCGGCCCGGCCCGGCGCGGCGGGGGCGGCTGCCTCTCCCGGGCAGCGCCTGAGCGCCCCGCTTTCCTCCCCGCCAGGCGCCGTCGAGGGACGCCGTGCGGCAGCTGTGCCAGGAGTGTTTCTCCAGCTCGCCCGCCGGCCTGGGCCCGCTGGCGCAGCGCGCCTGCCCCGGCCTTGCCGCCAGCCCCGAGGAAGCGGAGCAGGTAGGGCCGGACGGGAGAGCCACCGGCGCGGCGGGGAGCCTGCGGGAGGACGGGACCCGGGCTCAATAAAAGCGATCCGCTCCCGGAGGCACGCCCCGAAGGGGCCTCACGGGGAGGCAAAAGGGAAGGGCGGGAGGCGTGCTAGGGGACAGTGAGGACCTCAGCTCCTGACCTGTTATGGCAGTACTTGGATGTCCAAGGTGGTGTTGGTCTCACTGCAGAAGCCGTGTCTCCACTGGCTGCTGAAGGCCTGTCCCATGCTGTATATAATGCTTTTTGACCCAGCAGAGTTCTTTCTCCTCTTCCTACAGCTGGTATCTGCTTTGCACAACCTCACCCGGCACGTCGTATACCACAGCCTGACAAGGGCAGAAGATATCCTCTCTCTCTTTCCAGAAAACTTCCACCAAAATCTGAAAAACCTTTTGACTAAGATAATCTTGGAGAATATGTGAGTGCTGCCCACCTGCCATTTACTTTCAGCTTTAAAGTTAGAATCATAGAATGTCTTGAGTTGGAAGGGAACCACAAGGATCATCAAGTCCAACTCCTGTCCCTACACAAGGACAACCCCAAATTCACACCATGTCTCTGAGGGCGTTGTCCAAGTGCTTGTTGAATATCATCAGGCTTGACACCTTGACTGCCTCCCTGGGGAGCCTGTTCCAGTGCTCCACCACCCTCTGGGTGAAGAACCTTTTCCTAATATCCAACCTAAACCTCCCCTGGCACATCTTCCTGCCATTCCCTCGGGTCCTGTCACTGGTCACCAGAGAGGAGAGATCAGTGCCTGTGCCTGCCCCTCCTCTTTGCCTGAAGTTAAAGGCTATGTATCTGGTTTGATACATGGATAGCTGTCAGAATGCAAAGCCTTGTTTCAATGAATTTTGTGCATGACTTCAACATAATCACACAGGCTGGGATGAGCAGAGTTGAATTAAATGTGTCATGAGTGTAATGGCAAACAAAACACAGCCATAGGCATGGGGAGTTCTCCCAAGATTTTTGGAATGGGTATTGGCCTTATTCACATTATGCAAAGTCCCTTTTGTCCTAACAACTCACCTGTGTGGTGGAAAAGTGCTACAGATGATGATAAAACTTAGAGGGCTAGATTTCAGCACTTCAAAATCCGATTGGGAAGCATCTAGATGCCTGACAACTACCACCTTGGCTTAGGTGTAGAGGCACTGTATGCAGTAGAGGATGCACGAGGTGGTGGCAGGGGATGGCAGTTCCACGTGCTTGTACATCTCACTGCTTAGTAGCCTGTTGCTTTGATAAAACCAGGGAGAAAGGTACATGCCAAAGTGAGCCACACCTATAGAAGAACCAATAGTTGGTCACCAGTTTGTGTACCATTGCCCAGCTATGACAGCCTTTCCTCTGCACTCAGCAGCATAAGCAGCCTCTCTCCCCTGCTTACTGCTGCAGCCCTGCTGACCCTTCTGTAAGGGATAAGCCACTCTGAATGCTTTCCCTACCTTTTTTCTTTTTCCCTTGTGTTTTTTTGGTGGTGGTGGGTTTTTTTTTTCCCAAAGCACTGCTGATATTGTATTTTCTTCTCTACTTTTTTACAGCCCTGCTTGGAGGAATGAAGCACAAGCAAATCAGAGTAAGTGGTAGTTCACATCTTGATGCAGTTAATGTTTCCTGAGCTCACTGGAGCTAGGAGTTTAGAACAGTGCATTGCAAAGTGTTTTTGTAATGTAGCACAGGGATTCCTCCGTTTACCTTAGATGAAGCTGTATGATTGTGGCATCACAGAGCTTAGCAGAGGCCAACAAGCTTGTATTCAGATCTGCGCTGCTGTGCTAAATTGGTTCTAGTCCTCAAGCAATTCCATTTAACGCTCAGTCTGTTTCTGCTTGCACAGTGTGGTCTATGGCAAGTATTTGCAAAACTTTTCAAAGTGAAGTGGTGTGATCTCCCCATTCAGATCATTAAGCGATGTCTGTATTCAATAACTGTGCACTGTAAAGGATATGTCTATACTGGGGAATACCTCATCGTTGCAAGTCTAGTCAATTCTATGCATTATTTCTTTTCCACACATAAGGAAGTACACTGCATATATTCATAACTTTGCTTTTTCTTCACCTTGTGAAACAGCGCTGTAATTAAGGAACGCAAACTTTAATATACAAACATTCATCATGTAGAATGAGTTACGTCCCAGTTACGTGTTCCATGCAGGTACAACACTTTGTTTTCTCTCCAAGAGGTTTTCTTTACACTTAGCACTTAGAGGCTCACAAATGAGAACTGATACATGAGTACTTTGAGGTCTGCATGGATCCTCTTTACCCTTTTCTTTGCCTCCAAAGGAGATAACGTCCAACAGTTAAATGGCATGGCAAGACCTGGAAATACACTGTCCCTCTAAGTTCTAATGGAGTATAAATAGGGAGAGGGAAGAAACTGTTGCATAATGCTAATACATTAAATGCAGCGGTTGCTTACACTAAACAATGTTCTAGTGTTACCAAGAAACATAACGCTTTTTCCTGTATCCGTAACACTATCATACATTAGAGGAGATGAGATCAAGCATGACACACCAGCATGACATGCTAGCTAGGTCTTCGTAATGCAGAAGCAAGGCTGGGCCCGTGGCTCTTGGAGCACCACCCAGGAGCTCTGCTCTGATGCTCGTTTCCTTGTATTCATTACAAGAATATTTTATCCTGTTGGAAGAAGATTGTCTTTTAGGAAACGGTGAATTATTTTCGTATCATATTAATGAAGTGTCTGGCATATATTATATAAGGACCAAGGCAGTGATTTAAAGAACAGACATTCCAACTGATTGATCTATGTTAACATAAAAACGTGGATGGTTTCCTGCCCCTCCCAAGCCACCAGCAATCAATCTTTGCAAATTAACATACAAGGCTAAACAGATGCATGTTGTTGCAAGTGCTGCCAAGTGCTGGCCCTGCCATACAGTGAACTGGAATTTGTCCCAAAAGCCGGAGCAAGGCAGCCAGCTCTCCACTGCCCCCTGGAGCTCTGCTCAGGGGAGCAGGAGGAGGAGGGAGGGCCGTTCACCAGAGAGAAATAGAAATTTCTGTAACCACTGTTAGGAAGCAACATGAGCATCTGGAGTCAGGAGGAAGGCTAGCGATCAACCATTGTGGAGGAAACTAGGCATCTTATGATAGGCAGAATCCAGACAGGCTATTGAGAAGGCTCTTTCCTTAGCACTCAACAGAGATTCAGTCTTTGCCTCTTCATCCTTCTCTGGTACCCTTCAATAGATGTCAAATAACTGGTGACCACCAGGTCCGATGAGGCTTCACAAGGACACTCAAACCTACCAAGCACCACAGCTGAGATTTTAAATTGAGTTTGAGAATAAATGGTCACCTCCCTGCAGGTCTTTTACAGGGTTGGTCCTATGTTTTATTTGGACATCTTTGAAAATCCCTAGCTGTCATAAACAGCAACAATGTTTCTCCAGGCACCTTGTAGCCATTTATTCTGACATAGTTACAGCAGTTAAGCCTCTTAGCTGCAAATGCTCTTTGCAAACTGAAAGGGTTTGTCTTTGTTTCCATGTACTTCGTGTGGACTTGCTTCTAGTGAGAACTTACTGTTTTTCCCAGGAAACGGTGGTGCACTTTTGAACATAGTAAGTACAGCTTAGCTCTTACCAGAAAATGGAGTTGAAAAAGGCGCAAGTGGTGGTCCGAGTCTTATAAATGTGGCAGTACCAAAGTGGAAATGACTTTAAGTATGCCCTGTAAAACTGCACCTTACAACTTGATTTCTTTAAATATATTTTAGACAAGGAATTTACCGTACAGACATTTTCCAAATTTCTGGATTCTGGTGGAAAATTGCACTTTACCACTGGGCAGTCAAGGGTTCAAACTACTCCTTTTAACACTTGCTGTTGTTACCTGATTGGATAAATAATTATGCTTTCCTCTGGTTTGCAGTTTGTGTGAGAAAACACTTGTAAATCTGAGATGAAAACGTCAATACTGTTTCTTTTTCTGGGCTAAAATGTATTTTGTTTAATAAAAATAGGAAACTTTGTTTTGTTCAAACAATGGGGAAAGATATCTGCATGCCGCTCGTCTAAATACCTGCTTCAGTTTTGCTTGAATATATTCTTCAAACGTTCCTTATATTTATTACTGGCAGCTGAAAGATGCTGTTAAAAAACATTATGCTCCCAGGAACTGTCAAAGACCACTTGCAGCAAACCTGTTGGTGCCAGAGTCTTTTTAGAAGAACCTTAATCTCAGCTTTTATGCCAGTTTGTGTGGTGCTTAGGGACTCTTTGGGGTTCATAGTGCAGTGAGCTCCTTTAAGTACACACCATCATGAGATAACGTCCCCATCTCCTCTCTGCCAGAGATAGCTGCACAAATTTCTTGGCAGGGCAGCCAAGTCAGACCTGTCCTCCTCTCCTTGGAAGACTCATGGGGTCTCCAGCCCTGAACTACTGATGTCAGAATTGCACCAGACTAGGCTGTTGAATCAGTTCTGTTAGGCTACGTCTAATTAGGATTTCTTCAATATTTTCAGCAAATTGGCAGGATGCATGGAGGTTGCAGTTTACCAAGATATATATGCTGCACTGCAGGATGCTTTGGATCACAGGTTGGGGAGCTTGAAATAACTCATTTTATACTGCTGGATTTTAAGAGCATTGCTGTGTGCTTTCTTACTGGTTACAACAGCAATAAGCGTATAGGTCCCAGAGCAACTCATGATGAAATACTACTTGAGTGTTGCAGGCAGCAAGGCAGGGGATGAAGAGGTGGAGAAGAAATCTTACTGCTCCCCTTCTCCCAACTGCTTTGTGAATTTATCTCTGCTTGTCTTGCATGTGATGATGGGAGAACCCTGTTTGTCCTTCCAGTGTCATGAGGAGGCCTTCAGAGACTGGCTTATTGTAGAGTAAAAATGATGTGTAACTGTGTAGTAGCACTAAAGTTGTACACTTCCCAGGGCCAGAAGTGGAGCAGCACATGTGGGGTGGTAGTCCCAGGTTCCAGAGTCTGGTGTCATGATGTCCTGCTGGGCCTAACAGACCCATTTTTTTAACCCTTCAGTCTCCCTGCCTCGGCTGGTTGACATGGACTGGAGGGTGGACATCAAGACATCTTCAGACAGCATCAGCAGAATGGCCGTCCCTACTTGCCTGCTTCAGTTAAAGGTAACGTGGCTGTAAAAGTCAAAATAATCAAGTGGTAGTGCAAAACAGTTCACATAAGCATCTGGTGCTTGCCTTTGGCCTAGTGGGCAGTTAACACTTTCTCAGAGATTGTCTTTGAAATACCACAGAGCCTGGGAATAATGTCTCTGATGAAAGCCCTCCTTTTCTTGCAAAGGAGAGTTTTCTTCGCATGCAGATGTGAGGAGGGAGCATATTTGTTCCTGGTCACCATTGCTCTCTGCAGAAAGAAAATAAAATATGAACTCATAGCCCTTTAATTCTAAGCCACTCATCAGCCTGTCTAGCTGACTGCATTAGTTGGGAAATGACCTTTGATGACTAATAACTTCCTTCACTGGCCACATCTATCATTTGGGGAGTATAGCTAAACTTACTGCTTATATTCTGCAGAGTTTTGGATCCTCCCCAACCAGTAGAAATGGGATGGGTTGGTTTCAGAGCAGGAGAAAAATCTAATTTCTGTTTGTGGGATGGGGTTAAGTATCCTGTGCGGTATCTGCTAAGACGCTTTTGATATGGATGTGGCTTCCTGCCACAAGTCTCTTCAGAATTTCCCTGTACTCACGGCAGTATATGCTTACTTGCGCTTTGTCAATGGCAGCATACTTCACTGTTGAGGCACATGGCTTAGAAAATGTGCCATGGTTCTTCAGGATGGAGCTGCATATGAAATTTAAAGCATTTTTCTTAACCTGTATGTTAAACACTGACTTCCATAGTAGCAGTTGAAAAACACGCAACTGAGTTATTCATACAGCTAACATCTGCATTCCTGTTTTCAGATTCAGGAAGATGTTGCCTTATGTGGACACAGTCCTGTTGTTTCTGCGCTGACTGTGGAACTGAGCAAAGAAACCCTGGACACTATGTTAGAAGGTCTAGGAAGGATCCGGGACCAACTTTCTGCCATTGCAAACAAATGAATACTCAAGGGCATGGATTCCAGCAGCGAGGAAGGGAAGTACTCTACCTACAGCTCTCAGAAGTTGCAGCCTAGTGTAACATGTTTTCTGTTTTAACAAAACAAACTTAAAGAGATTTCTTTATTGAGTTAATAAGACAGCTTTTCAAAAGCTAACACTTAAACATTCCTTTGGTCTGATGCCAAAAAGTGTATTCCTAATACGTTGTTGAACAAAAGCTGGTCTCTATTTCAGAAAAGGATGTGAGGGCTCATAGGTTGGCTTAATCACAAGGGTCATAACTGGAAATGGCAAATAGATGTGGCCAATGAAGCAAATGCTGTCTCTCGGCCCTGAAATTAGGATCTAAAAGACTCAAGCTGGTTAACAGGCTGCCTTCCAGCATTAGCAGACAAGGAAGGTGCTGCTTTTGGGAATGTGCATGTACTGAGGTGCATGCTGGATGCAGCACTCACTCCCTCTCGATGAAGCACAGCCATGCTGCAGATTATTATTACAGAGTGATGCTTTGAAATGGGGCAATTATGCTACATGTTCCTTTCTGATCAGCTTCATAGCACCATTTGCAAAATGACTAGACTGACCATCTTTAGCAGCAAGTAATTTGCTCCTCCTGTTTGAGAAGAAAAAACGAGTTCAGGTAATTCATGTTTGGGTTTATTGGACTCAGCTTTGCCTTTGCTGCACTAAAAACAGACTGTGAAAGAATTGATGGCCGTTGCCTGTACTGTAGGAAACCCTTCTGTGGCAATATGTGCCTACACATCCCCAAAGTGTTCTGTTGTTTCTTTGTATAAATCTTCACATAATTAAAAATTGAACTGCTAATTGATTTTTTTTGTGAATCCTTTTCAGCATAGAAGAGATGTTGTCCTGAGTTACCTCAGCGTCTTTGTGATGCTGCCTTGTTTCTAGGCTGGTTTAATGGCTGTTCATGTTTGCTGCTGAAGAGGGATCTTTTGGTTCCTGTTCAAGTAGATTAATCTTGTAAATTGTCTTCTTTTCATTATAATATGGTTTCAGGGCACCTTCTTCCACGGGCACCACCTGTAACATTGCAGAGAAACTGATGACCCTGACCTAAAAGTTTATAAATATACGTGCATTGAAAGTGTGGAGGAGTAAGTGCAGAAAATGAACAAAATTCAGACTCTTCTTTCCAATGAGCTTCAATAATGCTCCAAATTGGAAGACTGGATTCAAATGCTTTGTTTATGATAAAGTCCCACCTTTCATAAAACATTTGGCTCTCCTTCAAGATACAAAATATTGTCTCTTGTGTTTGGAAACACAAAATCATTCAAGAAGTGTGCGTAAACCACAGAGCTTTGTCAATTAATTTTATATATCCCCACAGAGCGCAGGCTAGAGCGTACGTGTAAATGAAGCCCGTGCCCTTAAAAGATACTGGTGTAACAAAGCTTGTGCATCAAGATGAGATGTATGACAAGTCACTTGTTATCTTGTCTACTTTGAGCAAAGATTGTAATGCTAGAACATATCAAGGTAAACTGATAAATTTCATATATAATAGGGAAATCAAAGGAGAAGATGGATATTCAAGAACGTTCTATAAGATTCAAGCTGTGACATTAGTAGTGGACGACTTCAGTTTGAGGAAGTTTTGTTGCCTTTGCAGCCTAGCCTTAAACAAAAATCTCAGTTTATATTGTACTGTTTATTTTAGAAGGTAAGAATCACTGAGAAAGTAAATAATGTACGATGAAGTACTTGTAGTGTTAGCGGAGCTGAGGAAGTCAATACACAGAGGAAATCCTTGAGGTAAATACTGGAGTTTAGTCAAAATGTTGTAGGGCCTAATGAAATGATGAACTGACATTTGCATGGCGTTCTCATACAAAACCATTCAACAACCACAGAATAGTCAGAAAGAAAAGGAGGACTTAAAACTGAAAATGCTTTCCCAGTGTCAGAGTGGCACTATCTGCAGGTAGTTAAAAGTTGTTCATGAGGTCTTAATAAAGGGGGCTGTCCACTGGTTCAGAGGTGTGACAAATATCTGATGACTCGCAAGTCATTCTGCAAGAAGATACTGGTATTTTCTAGCCCACGATTTAGGAGGCTATGAGAGCTTTTGCCTTCAAATCTTTGCCTAAATGTGGTGTTTTCTTATTGGCTCTTATCACCTTTGCCAGAAAAGCCGAGACTACTTAGGAAAAGGTATATAAAGCAAGAGAGGCTGAGTAGGGCTGTCATTACCCGACCAGCGAGAGTACTCTACATTAAAGTACTGCTTACAGAGACTGCTACACAGAGGGAGACTAATATGCCTGCTATTGCAGGCAATCATATGTGATTTTTTTTAATAAAATGATTGCTCTCTTAAAATCAGTTAGATTTTTATCCTTCCTCCACATATTGCTGCTATTTGGTAGGCTAGCCTAAATGTATTCAGCACTACTTTATTATCAGCTTATTCCTGTACCAACACTGTCCTCTTTAGCTTACTTTTCTCCTTCCTTTCCGTTTTCCCCCTCATACTTCAGAAGCAGTGAAATCCCCCTCCACTTTTCACAGCTAAGCCTACCAAGCTCTATATTCCGTGCCTTTCAGCATCATAGTCACCGTTCTTCATTCACAGTTTGCATCCCCCTTGAATAAGGTCACCACAATCATTCATTTCTGGAGAACAACAGTCCAAGGACATTAATAAAGAATAGAGCTGTCATAGTATGTGAATCACCTGACTGAACTCCCCCTCCCACAAGCCTTCATTGTGAAGTAGAACTCAAAAATTCCATTCCAGTATTTGAGAAATAGAAAATGCACGTCCTACATGTACACTGTTTAGCAAGTGATAACTCAATTACACCAAGCAAAACAGTGCTACATTTAGTTGTAAAAGCATGCAAGCATGCAAGTTAAATTCAAATTGTAATTTCACAATTCAGACATTGCGTTGGATCTGACCGCGTCAAAGTGTTGAAAAAACATTTAAAACATTAAATCCTACTTTGTATTATTCAAAACAAAATTTTGCTTCCTCTTACTGCAAGACAATACATACTGTAGGATGTTCAGGCTAAATGTTGTGTAGATTTGATTGAGAGCAAGAACAACTCAGGAAGAAAATGCCTTTATGCTTCTTAGCTTCCACTTCAATTAATGATCTTTAAACATTGGTTTAAAACAGTAGAAGACTTCACAAGACATGCAGTGGTTTGGTAAAGGTATAATAGTTACTCTATGTTAAGTTTTAGGTTTGATGTGTGAAATTTACATATTCAAGCTTGTCCAAAACTATAATCTATACAAAGATTCTGCTTTGTTTATAACTGAGGTGTTATTATTTCCCTTCAAGTTATTTCATTAGGAGTAATCTGGTTTAGAACTGTTTTGATCTAATAAAAAATGTTAGTTTCAATCTGTTTGGTATCTAATTTTCACTGGAGATAAGAGAGTTTATATTTAACAATATGTATGGGACCCCCCAGATTAGGAGTGAAAAAGGCTTTTTTCAGTAACAAATCTGTGATAGATCTCTTTTTAACTGAACAACACGTCTCTCAAAGATCACAACAGCCCGGCTTAATCTCAGTTCTCGGTACTAGGAACAACATACCTATCAGTGTAATTTCCTCAGATGCTTTGTAACTGTAGTTATTCTGAGTCGTAATGACCCCTATAGAAGTAACCAATTTAATGAATTCACCGATCTTTCTCACATACCCTGTAAAAGAGGCATCTCACTAAGCTGTAGGGAGGTAAAGTAGGTGCTCGCTGTTGTAATAGATCAGTGGCAGCACTGGGAGTTGAGGAATCCCACCTGCCCAGACCCTTTGGTCGGAAACTATTCCATGACTCAGTAATTACACTGTCATATACTTTTTCCCCAACTACATGGACGCTGTGCAGGTAGTTGCTGTTTTTTTCACTCTAGTTTTAATATAAGGGGTTAATAATGCTTGGGACATTCGGGCCTTGCTTACTGAATAACTGTCACCTCGAGGGTGTAACTTGATTAACATCATGTAATTTAGTCTCCGGTCGGTTTACCGCTTTCCAATAACCGTGTCGGGAATATGACTGCACTAGCACAGCGCTGTAGCATTACGTGCAACGCTGGCTTACTCACCATCAGGATCTGGTAATCCTGCCCAGCATTTTCAGACAGCTCTCACAGTTCACATTCATCTGGCCACTGCTTGAAAGCACTACAGCTGTGTTACAAACGCTGGTGAATTAAACCCCACAAACTACAACAGGCGGACTTCTGTAGCAAGCCTGATGAGAAAGTGCAAAAGGTCCTGAATTGTTTAGTTGCATTAAAAAATCCATAGGTGTCCGTAGCAGCCCCACTGGAGGCACCAGTTTTTGAAGTGACATATAACTATCTATGAAAACTAACGTTTATGCTGTGACTAGTCAGTAACTAGATCATGTGCTACAGCTTTCGTGGTGTCCCTACCCTCCACAGGGCATACATGGCATCGTGAAAGAGTCCTTGCCATTTTAAATAGGTAAGAACCTGACTGTTCCTGCATCTGCTCAACACTCTATAAACCTCTTCTTTAGGGTTATTAATGCACACCTGTCTTGCTGCTGACATGGCTGCTGCTGAAGGACTTACAAAGTATATAACAAAAATACCATCAGCATACTCACCCTGTCACACACAATCACTGCCATATTTTACTGATGCTCGCAGAAAGAAGAGGGACCACGGTAGGGTCAGAGCTGGCACTGCAAGCTGGTGAGCTTCCTGAGCCTTCTCCTACGACCTTGGTCTTTCACAAAGAAAGAAGAGTGAGAAGAAAGGAATGAAATAAACTTCCCTGGAAGCAGAAATGCCTTTTCCCCAGGAGATGGCGAGCTTGGACTCCTATTTCCTCAGAAGTTCCTCGGCAGGAGGCAGCAGTCTGGGCTGACCTTAGCAGAAGCTGGGAGGAATCGAGCGCCTGCAACAGCCCAAACAGGACGGGTCACTTTAGCAGCAAAAGGGAAAGGGGGACGTTATTCACTGGTTAGCAAAAGGTCTCTCATCCGCCAACACATTTGTGGGTTGAGGCAGCTGAGCACATTTTAGGGGAAGCTGGCAGAGATGGTGGTAGCGGGTTCTCTGCAGTGTGCCAGTCATTTTCATCACAAAGAAGTAGGAACCCTTCCTTTTGTTTTGCCAGGTTAGATGCAAATTCCTCCGGGGACAGCCTTGGCACCTGCAAGGGAAAGAACAGCATTGTATTTAAAGGGATGCCAGACAACTGGGAATGCTTCCAAAGTGGCCCATCTCAGACAATGCAAGTTTTGCGTAGATTTGTCTTTAAATAGTGGTGAGCAGTATAAAAATAATCTCTGGAGAAGGAAGAAAGATGTAGGGAGAGAGAGTTCCTTCTCTCCCAAGCATGTTACAAGCCAATTTTAAACAGTGCACTAAGCACAACGGCATCCTATATATTTGATCTCTGACTTTGTATATACAACTTCTATTGCTTTTTTGCTCGCTTTGCTGCTGCTGTTTATATAAGGCCCCAGATAAAAGCATCCCCTCTCCTCACTGACCCTTCTGCACCCGCACCTCCCAGGAGGCATCATCTGGCCCGTCTGAGAGAAGTGCCGATGCACACCAGCAACACTGACATGCCACAAAGTGCTGTCAAATATGCAAAGCAAACACACTGAACAGAGACAGTTAAATAGCAGCCCATTCGCATCCTTAGTCTCTTCTAGTTACTGCTGTTGTAAAAGGCTGGTTTGGAACAATAGCAGGTATGGCTTTTTTTTCTTTTTCCCCTCTAAGGAAGACAGCATTTTTCAAGTTGACAGCATCCCTTTATGCTGATGAGATGGTGAAGGTTGAGTGCCAACTAACAGCAGAAATATAATAGCATCCATTAGAGCTGTTAGCCAGAGCCTGCCAGTGCTTCTGTTAGTAATTTAGAGGGTTATAACTCAGCCATGCAAAGAAGATGCAGGAGAAACTTTACATTGAATATCTGGACCTGGCAGTAGGCTTTTTAGTTTCGTACAAAAAAGTAAATGTCAAGTTTGGTTTGACACTCTGGACCATGCTGCACGGAAGAGAGAAACCTAGATGAGAGGACTGCAGTATACGAATGCCTGGCCTTTGCACTGACAGGGAACTGGGCTAATTGGAAACGCTGACATCTTTACAACTGTGTCAGTGACTGTAGGCCCAGGGGTGTCCAAACCCCTGTTCTGTATCAGCAAGTCTTGAGGCAAATGTCACCGTCACTTCCAAACAAAGCACTATACAAGTCAGCAAGGCTCCCTGAGCTGTCTCTCTGCTCCAAGCAGCAGCAGGGCTTAGCCCCACGTAGAGTTCACCGGAGGTTCATGACCAGAATCAGTAAGTTACACACAGTCCGAAGTATTTTGGTTCCTTAGTGCTTTGTGGCACTGGTGCCTTATTCCCCAGCCTGTTTCTACGTTTATCTTATTTATATGCCCACAGAGACACATGACCTTTTTTATTACTTTTTTTTTTTTTTTAATCCAGTAATAACAGTCCGTATTACTCCATGCTTTATCAAATCAGAATGGCAGAAAGTCATGGATAATCTAGAAAATTTGAACTGGATGTCAACAGACAGCTGATATGCTTTTGTAAAGACTTGTCTAGTGACAATCTGAAGATCAGAATGAAATCAAAGGAACACAAAAGCACGACTGAGTGCTCTGCATAACTGAAAGTTATGAGAAGTGCATTTACAGAAAACTTTTTTTTCCCCCACTCGGAAAAGGACAGCATGAAAGTGTACTTGGCCCTCTGTGTCTCAGGATGTTTTCCTGAGCGCAGGTGGTAAACTTCAAACACCCTTATCACTCTCATCTACCACACCAGCCCTGTAAGCAAGCTTATTTACAATTTCTACCCATTGCTTTCCAGTGACCTCATTTCTCCCTTTGGTGCTGTCTTAAAAGTTCTGGCTAATATTAAAGGCACTAAAATAGACATGTTCAAAGCAACCCTTGTGGGTGTGGTAACGTAGTTCTCAATAAAACAAAGACCCTTTAAATGAAACAAAAGCTGGACACATTTTTGCCCTGTCCTCAGGCAAGAAACAAATTTAAAACTTTTCCTATGCTTTCAAAAAAATAAAATAAAATGGCTAAGCGAAAAAAATCTAACCAAGGTGCACCTGTAGTTCCCTCTTCTGTCCTAGTTTGTGTACTACCTCTCTAGACTGCATGTTCTCTGAGGCAGGGACCTTGTCCTCATAGCCTCATGTAGGGGCTGATGCTGCCACCGGTACTCTCATCAATAACAACACAGATCCTGTCCCTTGGTTGTAATGCATCACCAAGGTAGTTTAGTTAGTTCGGGATCCAACTTCAGGATTTCTGGTTGCTTGACAGAGCAGTGGTCTTTTCCTCAGTAAATAAGGCTGACCTATGCAGTTTAATGGGAGGATTGTGTCCCCAGTGACAGCTCACAGAGAAACGGTCCAATTTTTAGAGGTGTGGAGTAGTTTCTTTGGAATTTCAGACACTTCTGATAACCTTCCCTTTGGCCCATCCAATCTGCAGTACCAGAAGAGATGCCAGTACAATTTTCCCCAAGAGAAATTATTTCTGTGGCATTTTTGGTTAAAATTTCTTCTTCCTCTACTTCCCTTTTTACAGAAATCATTCTGTATCACACACGCAGTCATCCTCCACTCCAGAGCAGACTGCACTCTGGCAGTGAAAGAACACTGTCCTATTTCAAGAATAATAACAAATGAAAAGTAACAAATTTTTTAAAAATTTACACAGATGGTCTGCCTCTGTTGAAACAACGAAGAGAGCTATGTATTCTGCTAGTAACTGAAAATTAACTCGACTTACAGGTGATGAAATTCAATTCACTGGTAATTCTCTAGAGAGGGGGAAAAAGCTTTAGGGATGATCACGCATACACAATAAATATCCTGGTCACTAATTATATTTATTCTTAAGAACAGGGAGCTTATTCTCATTAGCAGGCTCTGGGGAAGGAGTGCCTAAGAGTATGCACTGGTGCAACTCTGGACCACAGCCTGGTTTTCCTTAGACCTCTGCATGCCCTACAAGAAATCAAACCTCTCACACCACCTTCATTGCAGAAAAAAAGAGAGGGCCCAGGAGAGCACCTGCAGTTCTCCAGGCTCATCAGTGATGTCTGATACCGGGCAGTGGGATGGGGTTTGTCCTTTATAGCAGAACTGGAGGCTTTGATGTCATCTCTGGGACCCCAGTAAAACTGAAGCTGGTTGCCGGTGTGGGGGTGAGAGTGAGGCCTGGAAACGCAGACTTCTGAGCTCCATCCTTGCCTCTGCTGTGATTCCTGAGCGTCTCACTTTGCCTCTGTCTTCTGCCTAGCAGGTGGAAAGCTAGGTTACACCTGTTTTGGGGGAGATAGGATAATTAACCGATACACTTGGTATTTAGCCTCCTGAAGTGTGTAGGCAAAGGAACTTAAAAGTGTACTGAGCATATTGGCAACTAAAAGATGTCAATGCCAGAGTATTGTGTTCCCTATGACAGCACAGGCTGAAATTATTTTCTGCTGCCTACAAAGGAAAGTGTTTTGCAGAATTTATCACTCCCTCCAGTTCCTCAGGAGCACAGTACCACACAGCTTTGAAAATACAACAGGGTTCAACTCTTGAACTAAAACCTGATTCACTATGACAATGCTCTTCAAAGGGACTGCATCCTGCTGGGCTTTATAGCTGAGAGCAAGTCTTCACCTCTCCCTGACCCACTTTAAAAGTTTGTCCTTCTACCTCATTCATATGAAAGGCTTCAGAAGGAAACTGTGAATGGAGGCCACAATGAAAAAGCAGCTCATCTGTTTCGGAAGAACCCCCTTTGCTTTGTCTCAATTTTAGACCTTCTGTGTAAACCGGCAACTATTGAGACGATTCCCCTGCACACGTCCCCCTCTCTTCTCCCCCTCTCCAGCAGCACCTTGTCCTTCAGCCTTGCCTCACCTTTCGTATAGCTGTGACTGGGGAGATTAATTTGCTGGGCACAGGAAAGAAATTCCATGTATTTAAATTCCCTGCTGTCTGTGCAATGCACATGCAGAGCAAGGAAGGGAGTGTGGCACTTCCAAATGAATCAAGCCTGGATGATTCTGATCGACTCACTGACATGAATTTCATTTTCACAGCTAGCTCCCTGTTGCCTAGGGTGTTTTGGTTTTGTCAGAGTTGCCTGGTTTCTGGTCATTTGCTGTAGGATTTGCTACAGAATAAATGTGTCCTGGAGGGCAACGTAGCCTCTGCAGGCCTTTAGGAGGGTCTGCAAAGCTTACAGATACCAGCAATGTCTCATGGGTGGAGTGATGTATCGCTCAAATAAACCTGAGATGAAGCAAATGCAGGGGACAGGGAAGGGGCCTAATAAGGCTTCAGCTAGCCTAAGTGCAATATAAATACAGGTTTTGGGGTTTTTTTAGCTGAAATCAACCAGGGACTTCTTCATTGCTATTTATTGTCTTGTTAACCCACTTTCATTATAGCATTTATGATGTTTGGACATCCCACACCTGACAGAGAAATGCCTGCAATGAACTAGTTATGGTCAGGTGCTGTCCTTTATTAAGGCTGGCCCACAAAGAGGTTTATGGGTCTATTACTATTCCCTTGAGATTTACAGTATGCTGACTTATGAAAAAAATGTCATGAGCTCTTTTATAATTGTAAAACAGCCCCTCAGCCAGTGTTTCTGCCTCTCTTCCTCCCCTCACACCCCTCAGGAGCCCTCAGAATGCACCACCGAAAAGATCCCTCATCTCTAGAGTGCCGGTCATTACATGCAGCTATCACGTTATCTTGCAGTCCTACTGCGCTTCTGAAAATAAAACGAAAGTTAACGCAAGCCATCTCCACAGATTTTCCCCCCCATCCCCTTACGTCCCAGCTCTTTTTAATGCCTTGTTAGCACCTTTGTGTTCAATTTGGAGCACAGACTGAAGGGCAGGTCTGCTGCTAGGACCCAGGACTGGGGCTCTCTCTGGTGTTAATCCTGGCTTTGCACGTCTGTGACATGACTGCAGGCAGCACAGGGCTCTCTAACCAGCCGGGAGCTGTTAGGAAGGCAATGACAGCATCAATACCGCTCCAATGACTACAGCTTGCCTTTTTTATTTGGCACTAGGAGCATAGCAGAAAAAAAAGAGAGGGAGTGAAGCAGGGAGGGAAGGATTAATTTTACTATGCTCTTTGCAAGAAACAAGAATGAAAATGTTCACCAGTCAGCCTAGTGATGAGAAATGACAGACTGAGATTGACCTACACCATGGAGGGCTCCTGGTGGAGGGCTCCCGAGGGGCGCGAGGCGAGGAAGAGAGGCAGAATTTTAGTTTTAACACATATTAACTGATTGCTTACTAAAGATTAAACTTAGCAGAACCTTTGATTTAGAAGATCAATACCTAAATTCACCTGAAAAAACAGCTTGTATTAAAAATATATCTACTAATTCTGGCCTGACCCAGAAAGGCTAGATTCCCCACAAAACATGCAGTTTAGAGCATGTAGCGGGTGCACCTGGTCCTGTGGATTGCAGTGCCAAGTCCAGTTGTTCAGTGAGCCCGGTGGGTACAGCAGTAGGGATCCAGGTAGCGGTTCGGAAGGGAGATCTGAAAATAGGCAGTGCTTTAAACAGCCAATTGTCAGTCACTATTTGCAATTTAGTGGGAAGCAAGCAGGAAAGCCTCCAAATAAGAGAACTGACTGCTACATAAGGGCTTTGTGCTCTAGCTACTAGCTGGCAACAAAATTTTTGCTGATTCTGATGCTGCAAGCTTTAATCCTGCTGTTATCGACACTGTATATTTCCAGGTTTAAACACTCCCAGTAGATAAAATGTCCTTGAAAACTCAGTGTCTCTTTAATTCCCAACACTTTACTTGAAAACATAATCTTAAATACCACATTAACCAATGACCACAGCATCTTTCATCTCTCTGGGACTCTTTTCTATTTGATATCTACACAATCCACTGAAGTAGCCTCAGAAGTGCTGTTAAGAGACCTAGTGCAACACCGCTGAAGTCAGATGGCAGATCGCCCTAAAACTACATATCCTGACATTCAAGGAGACAACTGAAGAAGAAATAGCTCACGAAAGGCAAAGCCTTTCAGAGTAGCAGAAAGATGGACAGGGCACAGTAAAGTCATTGTCACACACCTTCATCTGATTGTGAATGAATCCTTAGAGAGTAATTTCGTTTTATGGTTTTAAACTCGCAAATATCAGGGTTCAGCCACACAATCAGCCTACCGCCACTGAAGAGACATTGCATGTCAGCTGGGCCATGCTAACTCACTAGTGCCTTCTGCTTCCAGTGCCTGAGAGCGCACACACAACTTCACTAACTTAAACTGCAGCAAGAGGCAGGTTCACACCTTTCACCTTACACTTACCTCGTTCAGGCAGGACATGGTCAGGTTGGAAATGCCAAGTTAAGGCCATATTGTATCCCCTTCTGAATGTTTGGGGCTAGTCTGCCTCATCGTGTGCTAGGTTTAAATGTGGTTTGCTAGCAAAGGATTCACAGGAGATGAACCCCCTCAAGCATCCATTCACCTGCTCTGCAAGTTTTCTGAACTCAACCCCTGAACCAATTTTTGCGACATGTGTCTACACCAATGGCCAACTTGGCTCAGAGCTCTGCAGTGCTCAAGGGAAGAGATGGAGTGTAATTTTCCAGTGTGAGCCACCCAGGCCCTGTTGCAACAGAGAATCCTTGGCTTGCACAGACAAGCTCTTTGACAATGAGTCAGGGGCGCAGCTCTCATGCCAACATTTCACCTTGCACACTCTGTCCCCCTCTGAAGATTTGCAGCTCTGCGAGTCTCTGCTATGATTCTTGCCTCGCAGGCAGGCAGGATAACTGGGGGTCATACTCTCAGCAAGCAGACCCCTGTGGCTTCTGTCTCTGGCTGTTGCACCTCTAGCATTATCAGAAGGAGTCAGAGAAAATCAAACATGATGGCATAAGCATTTAGGGCAGTGGGCAGGAAAGGGCAGGGAACACAGAAAAGTTTTTGGGAATCTGGTTTGGGGATGTCACTGTTTCGTATTTAAATAATAAGGTTTGGTATTTAAAAAATAAGGTTTGGTATTTAAATAATGAGGCTACCAATTTCAAGATAAACTCTCACAGGTTGCAAAAGGCCTCAAATTAATTCTAACACTCCTCTCGGTCTCATCAGCTTTTTTTCTTGCCTGCTCCTTCACCCGAATGCTTAGGAACCCCAGCGGGAAGGCTGGAGGAGGGAGGTCTGTTCCCCTCACACAACTTTTACTGACAGGGAGAGCATCCGAGCTGAAGGAGACATGGGGCCTAGCTGTAAATAAGTGTTCAAACCAACCACTTCCAGCTTTGTATATAAATTATATGTTACTGCACTTGCAGATCTTGGATTCACAGCCCTGCAGAAAAAGGCTGAGCACAGTCAACTTTAGCAACAAAGCAGAAGAAACACATGCTTATGAAGAGATCAGCAGGAGGGACTCACCGATGCTGGGATTTTCAGCTCTGTCTGCAGGAGCTCCCACCAGTCAGACAGACAAACAGGACCCTGTCATCTAGTAATCCAAACAGCATGTTCTGTCAGCCTGAAAGGGGCCAATGTTTCCCTCCTTGTTCCATCTCACTCTGAATTGCTCATTTGTATGTGCTTGACAGTGAAAGGGTTAACTTGGAGAGAATTCCTCAATATCCTCTTCTGAACATGATGGAAATGTCAAGTGACCCCTGTGGTCCAGCACGTTCACTCAGACCAGAGGCTGCTTCCTCATTAGCAACAATAAATTCAAAGCAGATGGAAAAACTGTGCCCCATTCTCTGATCCAGCTTTCAAAGCCCTTTGATTTCAGAATCCCTTGGCTGCTCTTTGACTTTTCTCACCTGTCAAATTCCCTGGAAAGATTGATAGGGTCTGGACAGGAGGACATCAGTGCAAATTCCGGTACCAGTCCCCTCCCCTGCTGAACTTCCCACATCTGACCATGTTAATTGCAGCTTCTTTCTCTGCCTTTGATGTAAAGACCCTTTGATTTTTTTTGCTCCTACCCTTCCTCCATCACCAGTTTATTACAACACTTTGCAAGGGTCAGTGGCTAACTCCTCACCACGTCTGCATTACTTCTGTCTTACACAAACTGGCATGTTACCAGGCCAGGCTAGAAACCACTGAAAACTATGATAAGTTTCTTTAGAGAGCATCTGGGTCTTCCACGCCACAAGCTGAATGCCACAAAGTAAGACGCAGTATGGAAAGGACAGCAAGATAACAACCTAAGTCTAATGCCTGGAGAAGACACCACAGCAAAGGCAACACCAGGACAGGGTTAGTGATTGAGCAAGATTCCCCCATACCGTGACTTGCAGAAGGTGAGGCAGGAGGGTGCTACCGAGTGACTCAGGCAGGAGACAGGTGCACCACTACTTCTGATGACTCTTTCCCTCAGCTGGCACAAGACCTTTCCTGCAGCACCTTTCCTTGTTCCTTGGAAACCAAGTTTCCCTGCTGCCTTTTTAAGAAACATATTTGTCCCAGTCCCCAGCCTGGATGTGAATTTTCAGTTGACTGCGTCTCGTTACACCCAGGTGGTGGGAGACAGAGGGACCCTCTTCCCCCACCTTGCTGCCATTGAAGTCTTCTTTCACATCCCCTCATGCAGCTCCTAACAGTGATTTACCCAAGGTTACCCTGGGGAGCAACCCTCACCCTGAGGCCCTGACACTTCTACACCCTTCTGGAGGCTCAGAGCCATCTGCCTTCCCCCTGCCCCTCACAAAAGGCCCATTTTAGCTGCTGCTGCCCTGCCCAGCTTCATCCCATGTGCCTCCTGCCCCACTAAAATCCCCTGCACACGTACTACCTCTGTGAAAGGAGCCATTTCTACAGGCAGAAACACTGGGGAGCCCCAAAAGTAGGTAGGGGTCCTTCTCTTCTTCCCTTTCTCCCCTCAAAGCTCAGCTTGAACAAGACAACACTGGCTGATGAGGCTTGGTAGATACCCCATCCACCATCCCAGTCCCATTGTGGACAGAAACCAGCTCTGCCAGTTAAGCCAGCTACTATACTCCAGTACACCATTTCTACCTTTGATAAGCAAACCTGTGTTTCCCTGTGGATCTGTGATCTTGGTGGCAGAGGTTTGTGTCTGTTCCCCACTCCTCCTTAGTGCTGCAGGCGCTGCTCCTCACTCGCAATCCAGGACAGGAGGTCATATGCCATTGTAGACTGTGAAGAACCATTCCTAAAAACTGAGCAGGTCCTAGCCATCCTGGAGCTGTCCTGGCCCTTCAGGAAGACCACAGAAAAGTTTGCCTAAGCAAGGCGTGCTGAAATGAGGTTCAAAGGCTGTTGCATTACACACAAACCTCTAGGAAAACCTAAGTCATAAAACCAGCCCCAAATCACGTTAGCCTGAGGTTTTTGACCTCTCCCAGAGCTGCCGACCCAACAGTCTTCCAAAGTAAGGCAAAATTCACTTTTATACATCACTGTGATGACTCCCTACTTCTTGCAAAAACATAGCAACACGTATTGCTGGAACTAATGAATGGTTACCGGGATGCCTCAGCTGTCACGGCATGTGCCAGGCTGGGAGAGCAGGGGTAAGACACAGAAATGTTTCCTTTGCTAAAAGCAGCTCTCTAGCCACTGTCACCAGGATTGAGCTTACGATGCACAGACCAGCAAAAAGATGATTCCATGTAATAAAAAACAACCACGTGTTAATCAGGTTTTTGAATAGACACTTACTTATGCCTGGTGCTTTATAATCCACCCTTTGCCCCCAAAACTGTTGTGGGCAGTGTATGCTTTTCACACCCTGTAGCACCACAGGATTGCACTGGCACAGAGCTGTGCCAGTGGTGTATTCAACATGCACGAGGCGATACATTTTGTAAAACATGTTGCACTACCAAATCCCTCAGGTGCTTTCAAAGATCTCCCCATTGTCATCCCTTTTTGCTGAGGCCAGTTCATACAACTCAGTTGTTGGAAGAGCAAGCCAGGATCCAGGGGTCCCGTCCTAACTCACACAGCAAGCCTTGTGCTCAGGCTGTTTCACCTCTTTCTGCCTGCGAGGTACACCAGTATAAAGGCCAGATCACAATTTCTTCCTAGGTTACACACAGAAGCTTAAGAGCTTTAGTTCTCTGTAAGGGTCTGTGTAATAGCCTGCGTAAGGCTTTTGAGCCAGGACTGGGTGATGGTTGTTTCAGTTCTCTCCAGAGAGACGGCAGCGGGTGCATGCACACAGAACTGATGCGTGTCTCCATGAGAGGAATCTGCTCTTGCGTAAGTTACATATTTATTATTCATTAAACCTCGTAAAAGGGCACAAAGTGATGCTAAAACCTCTCTCAGATCGAGCAGCTGTCACGGTTGTTTTGGCACAAAACTGAGCAGCAGTGAGCTGGGCCAACAGGGCACCTACGACTCCTACTTGTTTCTGCTGATCATAACAATTTTAATGTTAATGTTAACAATTTAATGTTAACAATTTTAATGATCGGAGAGAAGGGTGGTGCAGGAAGGAACCAGGGAACTTGCCATACAGCAAGGGGAGGTACAAGATGATGCCTATAGGCTGCAAAACAGTCATTTGATGATTATGGAGAGACTGAAGGCTGCTTTGCCTTCCACCTCCTTTCAGGGTGCAATCACAGGCACAGCAGAAACAAGGAAGTATTTTGTTCACAGCAAACAAAACTGATTTCTAGTTCAGCAAGTTGGAGAAGAGAAACACTTGGCTGTGTGTTAATGAGGCTGCTGCGGAGACTTTGGCGGACGGAAGAGTACAATTAATTTTTACTGGAAGGACAGTCAGCCATTGGAATAGTCTCCCCAGGGAGGTGGTTGACTCGGCCGCATTGGACACCTTCAAAAGTCGTCTGGACAGGGTGCTGGGCCATCTTGTCTAGACTGCACTCTTCCCAGAAAGGTTGAACTAGATGATCCCTGAGGTCCCTTCCAACCTGTCATTCTATGATTCTGTGTGATTCTGTGAATGTCAGTCACTGAAATCCCAAAGCTTTGGAGATGCGTGTGTCTTCGATATTGATTCGCTTGTTACCTCCGTGTACTCAAGTGCAGATGGGGGGGTGGTTACTCTATAGCTAAGTGTATGTCTAAAACTCACTCCTTTCCTCCCAGCTTTGGTAGTGGGGCCTGAACAAAGGTGTCACCTCCCCTTTTCCCACCTTGATGGATGACTTCTTTGTTTAAGTGAATCACTTGTAACTTCACAAAGTGCTCAACGCCTGGGTAACTGCTTTCAGTGCCATGGCAGAGGCCAGCAAAGCAGGCTGCAACAAATTAGAACAGGGAAAGGGTGTAAACAAAAGACGATCCATTGCTCTGGCAGCAGAAGCCTTGGGAAGAACCGCAATAAAATCAGTTTAGGGTGTTTTCTCAGCCTGCAGTCTTGGGGTAGATTCCAGTACCTATTTTACTTTGGACTTGAAATAATAAAATTATTTGGTTTTGTCATTCTCTCTCCTCACAGCAGCTTATAAATCTTACGTCACAGTGTTTGTAAAGAGAGAAAGTACTGCTGAAAGGCCAGCTAGCAGCATCAGCCAGATGGCTGCCATGGAGCACAAGACAGCCCAGAGACAGTGCAGAGGAAGTAGAAAGAGGGGAGTGATGAGGCAGCCAGCCCAAGGGCCATCCTTCCCCAGCCCCTTTCCTGACTGAGGGAGAAGATACTCAGCTTGCCACAACACAGTCTAATATTGAGAAGGTCACAGTTTCAACTTTTGCCTCAGGCCTTCCAGGCTCTCTGGCACAGCACTTCAAATTGCATTAGTTTGGGAAAGAGGCAAACAAAAAGTTATATTTTTTTTCCCAGGCATTGCTTAAAATAGAAAGCAAACAAATGTCATTGCTGACACATGCAGCCCCAGAGACAGCAGTGAGATGCACAGACACAGGCAGATGCACGCGACTGGCCCCTGTGCTTGATCAAGGCTACAACCCCCTATCATCCCCAGGATTCTCAGGATAGAAAATGTGGGGGGTTTTGTTTGGTTGGTTTTTAATATCAGATTATGGGAGATAATTAAACACCTTTACACTCACACACTGGGTCATTTGGTGAGTAGCATGAATACTGTGGTGGTTTGTTCTCAGTTTTCCCCCACTTTTCCCCAGTCTCCTGTGTGGCTATTTCAAAGCACACCTTTATGACATCCTTTTACTCTATTCAAATCACCACCTGTTTGTTTCGTTAGCAGTCTCACTTGGGGGACAGGGTGTATTTAGGAGGGCATTCGACATTCAAAAATTAAAAGTCTTGGAACTAACATTATTCCATTGGAAAATTATGAAGTGCAGCTCTTTAGCATTTTTCAGAAGCTCGTCTAAAAGTAGCCCAGTGCCAATTTCTTGATACTTTCCCCTTCGCTTTTGCCTTTAACTGAGAATCACTGGTTTACTTGCAGGCTAAAGGGGACTAAATGCTTCATGCATTTCAAAGACAGGTTGTTAAATAACCAGGCTAACACTCAATGGGTTCCCTTATTTATCTGAGTACATGGCTCTCAGCAAAGAAACGTGATGTTACTGGACTCAACTCCAGTCCCCCCAGAACCTTCTACCCAGCCTTCAGTGGGTCAAATCTAACACAGATTGCTCTAGGCTAGCAGTTCACAGGCCAGCAACACATCTGATTAATGAGAGGACTGCCACACAGCTTATCTAGAAAAATGCACAATGCCATAAAACAAGCAGGCATAAAAAGGGGAGCGTTTGTCACCCTCAGTGCCAGCGCCACATGGAAGACAAAGGATCATTTTTCACGTCTCTACCAGGGAGTGCAAGGTGGTTGGGACACAATGAGAACTCACTGATCTAGGAAAAAATCTGAGTAATTTCTTGCTGAACCAGAGGGGGAGCAATGAATTCAGCGTCATGTCTGCATGCCCCCCTTGTTCTGTAGCACGGGATGAAAAATAAGCCCAGCTGGAGAAGGAAAAGGAGACTGTTGCATGGTATTGATTATAGTGCATTGCATTTGTTTTTTATGTGATGAGGGTAGCTTGGCTGCAGGGGGAATATGGAGATCAGGCAGACTAGAAGCATGAAGGGTCACACAGTGATTTGTTTCTTCACTGGGCCGTTAACTCAGCAGTAACCATCCCAGATGTTTTACTGGTTTAGATCCTAGATTTGAAAGGTTCTTCCTTAAGTTGTGACTCCTAGACTCACAAAACTACAGCTGAAGCTATAATTTCTGACTAGAAAAAACCAAGACACTTGAAAAAACACAAACACATCATAACAAATGTACTGCTAACCTGCCTGAATCTGGGGTCCTGCTTACAGAGAAGTGTGCTACCACTTCTAACTGTACCGGCTGCTGACTGAAAATATGTCTGCATTAGAAAAGGATAAGTGGTGCCTCAGATGCCAGGGATGTCTGGTGCTATCAAGCCATTACTGGTGTACTGCTAGGGAATGACTCCAACCTGCTGCCTCAGAAGAGGGACACTTACTCGCATCTTCCCACAGGCTGCCTAAAGTGGAGATCCAAGCAGTTAGTCAAGCCACAGCAGTGCAGCCAGACCTGGTCTGTGCTGGCAAGTGTTGGGATAAAACTATCAGAAATAGTGTCAGAAATGGTATGGCCAGCAGGAGCAGGGAAGTGATCGTGCCCCTGTACTCAGCACTGGTGAGGCCACGCCTTGAATATTATGTGCAGTTTTGGGCCCCTCACTACAAGGACATGAAGTTACTGGAGTGAGTCCAGAGAAGGGCAATGAAGGTGGTGAAGGGTCTGAAGGGCAGGTCTTATGAGAAGAGGTTGAGGGAGCTGGGAGTGTTTAGGCTGGAGAAGAGGAGGCTGAGGGGAGACCTTATTGCTCTCTACAACTACCTGAAAGGAGGTTGTAGTGAGGTGGGGGTTGGTCTCTTCTCCCAAATGACAAGCGATAGGACAAGAGGAAACAGCCTCAAGTTGTGCCAGAGGAGGTTTAGATTGGGTGTTAGGAAAAATTTCTTTCTGAAAGAGTTGTCAAGTATTGGAACAGGCTGCCTAGGGAAGTGGTTGAGTCACCGTGCCTGGAGGTATTTAAAACACATGTAGATGTGGTGCTTAGGGACATGGTTTAGTGGTGGACTTGGCAGTGTTGGGTTAACGGTTGGACTTGATGATCTTAAGGGTCTTTTCCAACCTAAATGATTCTGTGATTCTAAAACCCTTCATACAAGAGGGTACATGCCCATACGAGATGGCTTCATCCCAAATTGCGATAGGAACCGTTGGCAGATGTTGGGCTGTAAACATATCCCAGAAAAGTTCAGAGATGACCTTTAATTGCTTGAATTACTTTCCATCAGCAGGGCACCTTAAAGCAGTCATGTAAGATGCAGAGAAATCAAGGGCAGAAGACAGTCCTCAGACTGAGCATGCACAGAAGCATCAGACCTTCACCAAAGGGACATATAACATGAAGCTGACAGAGGAGATCTAACTACAGGCACAGATAAAACAACAAATTCTTCAGGGCATCTTAATAAACTCTCAGAATGAACAGAGATGAGCGCAGACAGACCGACCCACTGGTGCTTTCTTATCATCTGAGTGTGGTGGGGGAACCCCCCCCACCCCAAAGCCTCAGGGATCCTTCATAGGCCCCTGCTTGGCTGACGGTGTCAAGTCAGACACTCTCCAAAGAGCACAGAAGCAGCTCATTTCCAGATGACATTTCATGTTCTTATCCTTCCCTCCCCTTTGTTTCCCCCCTTTGCCTTTGGACCTGTCACAGTCTATTTGGTAAAGACGAACTGTGTTGCTTCAGTTTAAGGGGATGCTTGGATCCCATAATATGGTTTAAGGGCTTTCAGACAAACTTACTCCTGGGCTGCTGTGCAGGCTCAGCTACCATCTTCAGTCACTGGAAGAAGGCTGAAGCCCAAAGCCCTCATCTTGAGGATATCTAGAAATCCAAGATCTCCCCTCACATGGGATCTAGCCTCAGTGACATGAAGAACAAAAATCCTAGGAATTATTAATTCCTTAAAGGCTCTCTTACTTCAGAAGTAGGAGAGCCACCATCAAAAGTCACAGAATTACAGAATGGTAGGGGTTGGAAGGGACCTCTGGAGATCATCTTGTCCAACCCCACTGCTTGAGCAGGGACACCCAGAGCAGGGGGCACAGGAATGCGTCCGGGTGGGTTTTGAATGTCTTCAGGGAAGGAGACTCCACAGCCTCCCTGGGCAGCCACTCAGTCCACTCAGCATAGCTCAGCAGGACAAGAGGTGAACCAAGGGCTACATGTGATTGTAGAAGCTCAGATGAGACTCTGCTTCCACTGAAGTAAACACCTGTTTCTTCAAAAGAACGTGAAACCCTGAGGTGTGCCTGTGCAAGTTCCGTGTCACTGAGAAATGACGGATGACCCTTGAAGCCACTGGTGCTACCCAGCACACCGTGCAGCAGTACTAACCTCTGCACGGGGGTTATGAGCCTCGTTACCCAGCAGCTTAATAGAGGCCCACTCTGACACAACCGTATTGATTTCAGCTCCCACACTAGCTGGGATCTCACCACGCATGTGGTGTATGCACCCCCTGAGGAAAAAAAACAAGAGGGAAGGCAATTTCTGTCTTGATGCAATTAGCCAGCAACAAAGCTACTAGCTCTTCAGCTCCCTGCCTCGCTCTTCCTCCCCAACCAGGGCCTTGTCCTCCTGGGATTTTGCATTCAGTCCTCTGTCTTAGTGTCACATCACACCTTTCCCTTACAGACCAAAGCATACACTCAAAGCCCATCTTGCTGCGCACAGCAAGCGCTTTCTACGCTGCACCTAGCCTATGCTGAAAACAGCTCCTCTGCTTACTTTATCATATTAGAAAAAAAAAAAAATGCTATCAGCATAGTGGCAGGCTCTTAATAGTGATTAATAGTTGCAACTTCGGCGTGATTAATGAAGGGAAGGGTTAATGTCAGCGCTTGTGTGACTGAGGCTGTCAGTGAGGATTAAGGGAAACACCCATCATATCTCCAAGTTCTTGTCTGCTTCCACTTCCTTTTAAACAGAAAATATTTTGGACATTATTAAAGTAATTGGGCTCATCAATTTTTTATGTTTTTCATTTGTCTTTTGCAGACCATGATTTTTGGGTTGGTTTTTTTTTCCTTCCTCCGGTCATCATCACCATGGGAAATTAGCTCCTAAAGTCTTACTAATTCTTTGCTGGCAGTGTTTAATGGCCTCGGATCTCACAAGGCATTTCATTCATCTGTCGACCGCCAGGCTGCGAGAGCGCTGGGGTGCTCTCCCTCCCACACCCCCTTCCTCGAAGCAGAGATAAGAGCGCAGCTATTTTAAAAGCAGGAGGTGAGATGAAAGTGCCTGCTTCAGATCAGATGCTGCTGCCATTCCATAATTAACTTCACCTAAATTTTTAAAGAAAGAAAAAAAAACAACATCCAAAAATCATTTCAAGCCACACTCTCCCCCACACGTTTGTCATCTCATTCTTCATACTGATATCAAGAAAAGAGAGGACTTTTTTTTTTTAATAATATTACCAAGCCACCCTTCAAAGCACTATCTTGAGCTCATTTTTCAAATGCCAGCAAAAAAGGCAGCCAGGCTTCTCTCTGTAGTTCCCTGTATCACTTTGGGCTACCTATGCGCTGCTCAGGGTCAAAATGACATTTCTCCCTCCCACTTCTTCCCCCCTCCTTTCCCAGTTGCACAGAGCAAAATATGTTGGTGACGGCCATCTGACACAGCCTTCCTACAGCCCCTGTAGTAACCTGTGCCCCTGCCCTCCACACACTGCATCTGCAGTTTGCATCTTTAAACCAGCATTATTTACGACAAACCACTTTCAATACACCCTAGCTCCCTTCTGAGAGACATTCATAGTCCACATATTTGTTAGCCTGTGGAAACCCAGAAATACCTACCTTAGGTTAAGTCCCAGCCCTGAAACTTATTCTAGAGCAGAATCCTCCTCCACACAGAGCTATACAGAATAACTGTTTCAGTAAGTCTGCAAATATAAATAAGGCATACAAGTACCTAGAGGTTAGAAGAAAATAGGGAATTCAAATATTTGTTTCTGTTTTTTAATCACTGCCCATAGTTTTGCAAAAAAGGAAGAGAACCTGAAGCAGCTACCTGCAGGTCCAAACTTACCTCCTCTTTTTTTTTTTAATTTCCTCAAATCTTCTGTTAAATCGAATGGATTTAAGAGATTACAAATGGATGGATAAGACAGCACTACCCAGTGGTCAGCAGGCTGGATCTTGGAAGGTGCAGGTTCTGTTGTTCCTGAAACTCGTCTTGATGTGTCTCCCTGCCTCAGGTGTCCCCGTTTAAAAGAGTGCAAATCTTCCTCCCATCCCTGCAACTAATAAAAAGGAAGAGAGAGAGTAACTAGAGTAGCTAGTTGCTTGAAAACATGACTTCCACAAAGCAGCCAGAGGATTTCTATCTAGCTTTCTGAAGGAAGGCGACAATTGGTCTAGAACGATTTTCATGTATTTCAGACATCAGATACCAGACAGACCAACTCGTGCTACCAAAACTGTAACAGCTATTGCACTTTCAACTGTCAGTGCTGCATCCACATCAGCTCCACACGGGATCACGGCATAGGAACGTCTAACCCTGACCTGCAGCCAGCTCCTGGAGAGTGGCTTTGCTAACGAAGATCTGCTGCATCTCTCTGATGTACAGGGATGTTGCGCGTTTTTCCTGTAGAAGCTCAGGCGTGGTTTTATCTTGTGTAATCCACGTCTTAAGCAGCATATCTAATGCGACACCTTGAAAGTGGATATTTAAGCCAGCTCCATTATTTCTGAAGCAGAGCACTCTCCAGATCCACTTGGATAATTCACTGGTTCTGCTAACTCCTCTGCTCTGCCAGACTGCCAAGGGAGAACAATAAATACAGCAACAGATGCATGGAGAGTTTTTGCTCTTGACTTTGCATCGTATTTGAGTAAACAGAAAGTAGCAAAAGAGCAGCCAAATATCAACCATGTTTCCTCAGTCTGCAAATGAACTTACTGTGCAGCATTTAAATACTTCTTATTCAGGTATAACAGCTGGAACACTTAAGAAACCTCCAAAGGGGTTATATCTGTATCAAACAGCCAATGTTACTGTCCTCCCCTTACCCTGCACTGCTGCAAGCTAGTACGACTTTGGATAGAGTGTTGGCCGAAGAGCATTTCCTAAGACAACTCTGTCACAAACAAATGAGAAGAAAAATCTACTCTGTCAAATGAAACATCATACTTCATCACCGTGCTGCAACATGACTCTCATTTGTCAAAGAAATAGCAAGTATTCCAAATAAAGGCAATAGACCATTCATTCATTCAATCACATTGATGCTGCCAGGGCACTCCTCTAGAAGCGAGCTGGTTTTGGTCAAGCTGAGCTATTACTCTGATTGTTCTTACACAGATGAAGGCTCTTGTACTTTTGTGCTGAGAAATGACCATGGTTTAAATTTGAAGGAGTTACAATCTGTGGTATCAAGTAATGAGATATTAAATTTTCTCCCTCAGGGTAACTGGTAGGAATTAACCTTAGGTGAGAGCTACTAAAAAAAAAAAAGTAGTTACCTGGACAGCGGCTGTTGGGAAGTGTATAGGAAATGATGGTAGCAGATCAGTTCTCGGTGAAAAGGGACCTTCTGCATGGTATCCAGCACCAAAGCAACTGCACTACTGAACCACTTTGCGCCCATTCCCACAGAAATGCTAAGGACCAGACCAGCTGCAAAACTGCTCTACCTTTTGCATCTGCAGCAGTCCCCTCAGTAAGGCTGTCAGGAATACTGTTCGGATTTTGGGAATCGGAGAATCATGTTTCGGTTTATCTATTCATAGTATGTTTGGCAGATAAACAGAAAAGTTAATTCCCTAGAGAGATCAATCCAGTACTTTTCCGAAGTGCTTTATGCAATATGCATCCTCTCAACATGCTTTGAAAAGCAAAGAGCAGCTGTGAATTTCCACATGAAGATGCCTTTACTTCAATTAACAGCACATCGTTTTGGACTACAGGTCCCCCAAAAGTGAAAAGTTGCTCAGCTCTCTCACTAATAGATAACTGAGGCCGAATAATTAGGAGACCGCTTGCAAATCAGGGAGAAAAGATCCTGCACTCAGAAATCACTGCTGAAATAAACTGTGTATTTAATTTTTAAGGTGTAAAAATTAAGATCTTTAAACAAATTGAAGCAGAGAGGATAAAAATGATTAACCAGGGAGCTTAGCTGGAGAGTATTCTATTTATTTTCATAAGCAGCTGCCTCCTGAATCAACATTTCTCAAGCACAGCTCTTGCTGGGACATGACTGAATGAGCCAGATCCAAGACCCCAGTGTTCCCTCCCCTGCGGAGAGCCCATTGTGGCAGCCTCAACAGCTCCGACTCCCTCGTGCCACTGCTGTGAATTCTGCATCCACAGCTATTTATTCTGGGGCAGTTTGCCAGTGTCGAACAAAGATTACCATCTGAGAATTTTGGTGAGGCTATGCGACTTAATTAACTAAGATAATGATAAAAATGACATGCCTTTGCGAAGGTAGCAAGGGGAGATGAGTCATGGAAGTGAAATATGTCAACCTCTATATACTTATATAGATTGAAATATTTTAGACATACCATTCGAACCCGTTCTCCTTAGTCTGTGAAATAACTTCATAACATAAGGGGTACTTCTAGTCCTTTGCATGACAGGACTGTCTCTAGTGAAGCACCTTGACCAGAAGAGTGGCTAACAGATGTCAAGTGGGTCTGGACTTCGTGGGGCTGGATGGTTCCCATGATAGCGGTGGTGCCTGCACAGGGCATCTGCGGGGGAAAGAGCCTTGACGTGAGACTTCAGCCAGACACGCAGCCTCCACAGAGCATCTTAACTTGAATCTGGCTCACACATCTGGCAAATGGATCACAGACCTGGAGATAAACAGGGACATTTTGCTGGCAACGTAAGTGGTAGGAAAGCGGCAGGCAGGAAGGGGGAAGTAGAAGCTAATGCTACAGGCCCCTTAGCTCTGCTAGTAAATCTGTGCAGCAACTAGCACAGAGCACCAATCTCTGCTGAAGCCTCTAGAGCTTTGCTACAAAGCAGACAAGAATGAAACATGACTGCTTCAGATGCCTCATCTTTGATACTACAAACAGAATGGCAAAATGAGAACAAGAAATTATGTAATTAAGCAGCTTTCATTTGTATAAACATGGAGACATATGTATCAGTATGTTTTTATACACACATGTACACGTGGGTTTCCAATATCATTTCCTTTTAAAAATACATTTAAAACCCACAAAGATTTAACAAAACTTAACATTGGATCCAAAAGAAGTTGGAAGAAGCCTCATGCAGGAGGCTATAAATCTAAAGCAACTGAGACTTTATGAGACGGGACATCTTCACTTGTGAACATTATTAAAACACCAACTTTATTCAGGAATACAGAATACATTTTTGAAGATTTCCAGTTTACAAAAGTTTAAGACAGGATTGTGTTTCAACATACAATCTCCCTTAAAGCTCTTATGTAACATTTCCATTTCAAGTTGACAAAACCCTTCAAATCAGAAAAAAGAAGAAAAAAAGACACATGAAGGCCACAGTCCTGTACTGGGATACATTCAGGCAGAACCCAGCACAGAATTGAAATTCTTTCTGCAGTCACATATTTTAGGCCACAGGTGCAATACAGACTTGCATTAATAAAAAAAAAAATTTCAGAACTCGTACGAGCTGCAAGAAGAGCACTTGTCTTACCATTTTAGTTCCAGGCACTATATGCAAAGTAGCTTCTGATGAGAAACAGTTAAAAACAGTACTTGCCATCTGACCACCACGTTAAAAATACAGCATTAAATTCTTCCTTTGTTTATACAATTTTAAATATTCATTAAAAATTAAATTCAGAACCCCTCTATCCTTTTCATCGTTAATAGTTTTTCTTATCTACTAAAACCATTTGTCTTTCCTAAGATGTCTAAAAGTAAAGCTCATAAGATTAACAAGCTGCATCATTAATTAAAATGAGAGTCATCATCTCTTTCCTCCACCCAGCTTCTAAATCTATCACAGGGGCCCTATTAGCTGCGTCAAAGTGAAGTGGTGTAAATAAAACTGATTTGACTTAAAAGGAGAGGAAGAATGAATGCAGTTATTTAAAAATCGCAATGCAGTCAGTGTTGTCATGTATGTCACTGTAGACAAGAGACAAGAAAATTATTCACAGGCTTTCTTTTAAACACATTTCTGCCAGTTTTCCATTAGCACAATACCAGAGAGGTGAATTGTAATTTGCCTTACAAGGAACTTTAGACTATTGTATCAAAAGGATTCACTAATGGCCTAATTTTAAATACACTGCACTATGACTTCAGCAGAGGTTACAGACACTCAGAACTCCTGAAATGTATTTATTTGTTTATTTTAAAATAACCCAAAACTCATTTCCAACAGGCTAATCCACATTCCTTCATTTACTTCAAGTAGTCACTTCTTCAAATTGTTTTGTTGGAATCAAATATATTAATACACCGAGGAGAACTACTCATTACAGTGGTCACCACTCAATTCAGATGTAGACTCAGAATTTGGCTCTGGAAGAAAACTTTTATCGGTTTTACTTTTGTAAGCATTGGTCTTTCAAATAACATCCATTTGTTTAAATATTAAGTATAAAGGAAAGCTCCTGGAGGACTAACTTCAATCTAAAAGGGTAAGAGCAATTACAAACAATAGAATACCAATTTTACTGGCTACTGAAAAGAAATCCTACCACGTAGTATTTCATGAACACTTAACTTCAGCCTCACAAGCTGCAGGATTTTCAATGAAATATTTAATTTCATCAGCGCAGTTGTTGCTACCATGCTTTCCCAAAGATTCCACTGAATAATGCAGCGTACCGCTGTATTAACACTACTAGAAGTGACACATTAGAAACAATTTTTGTGTGATACTACAGCAATTTCCAAAAAAAACAGCTAGCAAATCTGTTCTACAAACCAAAAAGCTCGAGTAAGATGAAACCCTTCCTTAAAGTTTTAGCATGCCTTTTCGGAACAAGATACTGAACTGCTGTACTCCTCAAAGTTCAGTAGTCCCCGTAAGTAACAACAAGAGGAAGACAAGACTTGTTTCTCTTTTTGGATCTCTAGACAATGATATGTAACAACACCCAGAAATGTAGTTAACAGCCTCCCATATCAACAATCAATCAGAAAGGCACAATCTATCTCCTTTTGTAACTTGTGTTCTCAAAAACTAAAAGATTCCTATACAAAGATAAATTCACCCTTAGCTGGAAGGGAAAATGCCACACCATTTAGAATGTTTGTTCTTTCTTCTTTTTGTCAAGTCCAAATGGATTATATTAATGCAAAAGTTACATGAATATATACAACCTGAAAGAGTATTTTTTTAATATATATATATACACACACACATATGACAGTGACTAACACAGAAGGCAGAAGCAGCAGGCTATGTCCACTCTTTTCCTACTTCTTAACAACGCAAGGCAATGATTTTCCAGATGCCATAGGCAAACAATATTTGGTTTGCACACACGCTGGTGTCTTAGAATATACATGGTGAAATGCAGTCGCCCATGGAAGGCTTGAATGAGGGATACGTGCCATGGAAATTACACTGGACACAATGAGTTAGGCAACTTCTAAATTAAGATGATGTTTAATTCTAATGAAAATACTGCAAACTCTTCAACAGTATGTTTTAAAGTCCAACATAATGTTTTAAAAACTGCAACAGAAAAATGTCAAGGCTAATTCTGAAACAGCATTATGTAGCTCTCTTACAGAGGCTGAGCAGAACCTAACGAAAGGCAAGAGGGACAGCAGGACCCAGTGCTCACAGGAGACATCCCTGCACCCTCCTTTACTGTTAACTCAGCTATGTACCTGAGTTTAACCTACCTGTAAAATAAAGAATAACTGTCTGCTATATGACAATGACAACATTCTGCCTATCAAGTTGGATGGAAACATTAATCAGCCAAGTCCTGCTTTGTGAAGGACAGCGTAATTACATTGCTTGAGCTCCAAGCAAGGATGAAATCTGACCCAATCTTGTACATTGCTTTACAAGGACCTAGGAGCATCTTTACCAACACGCTTAAGACAAGCTGCCTAAGCCTGTAATGAAAGGTGGCCATTAATCTGCTTGCGAAGTCAGCCAAGCCCATCAGCATTAGAATTCTCCAGTGCTCCCCACTGTGTCATCTCAGTCCTGGAATGACCTGTGCTTGTAAATCCATCAGGGCCCTGCCTCTTACATACTATGGCAGTAGTCTCCAGAGCTGGAAATGAAAAAACAAAAACAAACAAACAAAAACCCACCACCACCCAAACAAACAAACAAAAACCAACCAACCAAACGCAAAAAAGAATTCAGGTGGATGTGTGGGAACTGAGACTGAACCTGACTCGTTCCCCTACCTACACAAACTCAAAAATTCTTGGGTTCTGAGCATATAACCTTTGGGCAAGAGAAGTTACCTTAGAAAGATGGGGAGGAAGAAAGCAGAAGGTGTGGGCAGTCAGCTTGCTTTATTTCCATTAAACAGCAAAGACTGTGCAATGTCACTGTTCATTACACAGAAGGAATGGGAAATGTGCCTGATAGACAAATATAAATAATTTTTCAAGGTGAATTTCCCTCTGGACAAGAGGAAGACACTGCACTGTTTTCTGTATACTGAGCACAAGTGCAGCACTGCAGTGTCATTTAAATTCACATATTACCTTCCCTTTAGCCACTCTAAATACCTCTACCTCTGAGATGCGATTCAACACTGTGCACTGAAAGAGTGAGCACTCTTCACAGGACACCATTCCAAGAGTTAGGACAAAACAGACACATATAATTCTGTTTTTCTTAGAAGCTAGAATTTCAACCAAATGAACACAATTAACGGCAAGCTCCATAAAAAAAACCAATGACAATATTATAAGTGAAACTTTGACATTTTAGAGTTCTACTGGTGCAGTAGAACTAAACCTATACAATATACTACTAACAGAGATACACGTTTAATACTATGTGTATCCACGCATGTACATATACACACAGTAGAGAGGGCCGATAAGCCCAACACCTTTGACTACATGACCTGCTTTCAGTTATTTTACAAATATAACAAACTAGTTATTCACACTAAAGCTTTCCATGCTGGGTGTTTGCCTCAGGCTGGTTTTGATGTTCAAGGTTTAGCTGAAACAGTTTGGGGTTTTTTTGTTGTTTTGTTGTGTTTTGGGTTTTTTTTGTTTGTTTGGTTGGTTGGTTTTTTTCCCCAAGAAAGAATGCATGGAGTAATGTTGCTTTGTCACGTTTGAAAAGAAGTCTTGCACTGGTTTGCTGAGAAGCTTCAGTGCCTCTGTGCTTAGCCTTGAAGTTTGACAGATAAGCCAGCCTTTGTGGTGTTCCTGAGAAAACCCATGCAAATTTGGCCTAGATATTAGCATCTGGGGAAAAAAACCTTGTTTGCTCAGTTAGAAAGTTGTTGCATCCTCACAATCTTAGACTTTGAAAATTACATTCACAGTGAGAATGTTCCAGGCCATGAAGAAAAGGGTCAAGTAGGACATTTTCTGCAATTTGAGCTCTGCCAGTGGGCTAGCCTTGGGCACCGGACCTCTAAGCAGAGAAAGTGCCTCTCATGTGCTTCAGTGACCACCAGCTGGCACCAGGCAGTAAGAAGAAACAGCTCACATGTCGACAGGACAGGAGGCACTTTGAAAACAAGAGTCCGTCTGGCACGGTTTGTGTGCAACATCTGTAAATATATACATTAATATATATACACATTAATATACAGTAAATAGTCCAAGAAATACATCACATCAGTTCTTTGACACAGCACTGATGTTTCTCTTACTAGTCTGAACCGGAACTTGCTTGCAGATATATTGTGGGGAGCTGATGCAACTCTAGGTTTAGCTCTCTCAGCTCTGTCTTTGATAAGCCCAAATATTAACTTAGTGTGTATTCAAATCAAGTTATCATTCAGGCACATGTCCCCCTGAAACCTATTAGCCACAGCAGATTAACCCATACAGACTTGAAAAAGTAAACGCCTTCCTGCCCATCCCAAATACTGGAGCAGTTACACTTCTCTTTCAGCAGTGTGGTTGACCAGAGAATCGCTTTGATCTGCTGTCCTCTCAAGAAGAGTTCTGTGGCCATCCATGCTGTCACGGATGTCTCTTGTCCAACTGCTGGGCGTGCCCAGAGGGCTTCCTGCCATGGGGGTGTCTGTGCTCACCAAGCTTCCTGTCCGAGATCGGTAAGGAGGAAGGTCTGGCTGATTAGGGGATTCCGATTCAGAACAATAAGGTGGTGGAGGAAGGTCAAACCAAGGTGGTCTGCTGTAAGGTACACAACATAGTAAGAGGTTACCAAAAACGGTAGTACAGAAGAAAGCACATGGTTTCCCAATTATAAAAATAACAAGCAGTATTTTACTTTATTAGTAGCTTTTTTTGTTATTTTACTTTTTAAAAAAATTTACTTTATTAGTAACTTTTCCAGGATGACACCTATTAGGAGATCTCAGACCGACCTGCCTACATTATTCAGGTCATTCCAAAACAACCACACCACCACTAGGTACCAAGGTTTCTGATCAAGGTGCAACATAGCTAATTACATACTGCTTAACACTCTACATTCTGTTTTTCATGGGTATGCACTTCCAACAAATCTCAGCTTGCCCTCAGACAGCCATTTTTCCTGTATAACATTTACACAACCTGAGAAAGTGCTTTACGAGAAATAAGGTAAGTAGTGGATTTACGCCTATAGATAATGATGTGAACACAAGAAAGCTCAGAGGAAACCTCCATCAAGAGATTAATGGCTTACAGCCCACAAATAAAAAACAAACTGAATTTTTCACATGACAAACTGCTTCTGGTGTCGTGATATCACATGCAGAGCAACTGCTAAGTAGGCAGAGACAAGATGAGTACTGGATTCAGGAAAACTGCTTTTTCATTCTGAGAGTAAACAAGTAAAGGGATTGAAGGGTTTAGCAGATTGATATAGGTCTTGGGAGCAATTAGCTCTGAAATTGCTGATGGTTTGTATCAGCACAGGTGAGAAGTGATTACAATCTGGACAGCTGCTCATTTTGTTATCCTTACTAATGAAAAGATACCATTATTATGAATGTCAACATTAAGATAAGGGACCTACTGCCAAATGCAGCAGAGAACAGGAATGTAAATGATTATACTATCGTTCTTAGTTCCCAGAGTTTGTAATAAAAAATACCAACAGGATGACACTGAACAATTGGGATCACTAAAGTTCATACCATGCCTTTTCACGTACAGAGGATGCAGTCTAGGGGTTTTGTTTGGAAAGACTTTACAGACAGAGGTTAAAACGAAGGTTAATTATCTACAAATAAAACCAGTGTCATAACTACAAAAACATCATAACCCAAACCAGACCCACCCACAAAACTTCAAAGCACTTTCAGCTATCTAAAATGAGAACAGTGCTCTCCATTTCAGAGTTCTGTTCTTTTCTTCTGTTGGTAAAGGGCAAGTTGTGCAGAGCAGAGGGACTATACAATTTCTTTATGGAAGAATTGAAGACCTCTTACCTTTATGTACTTACCACATATGACCAGAGTATTTTTTTTTTTTTTAATACATAGTATGACCTACAGCCTAGCTGTTTTTTGGTAAAACTCCAAATTCAATTTTCATGTTTTGATTCCATACTGGCACAGGATATCACTACTAGACAAGTGATACATTTCTTTGCATTCTCTTGCTATCCTCAAAATCTTTACTATCAACCGCACATGCTAAGAGGGCATGACTTAAGTTTACCTTAAAACCCTTTAATACCAGTAACAGTAAGGGGAACTGTGGAATTTTTCATATGCAGGAGAAGCTCAAATTTGCCAAAATTTGGCCCTATGTGTGTGACAATTGCAATGCTGTGCTTCTGTCAAAAGCAGTAATCAGGATAAATGGGAAGCAGAAGCATAGATTAACAGGGCTGCAAACAATAATGTGAAACTATGGTGAGCACAGCATTAGCTGCTGTACATACCTTTGGTCGAGCACAGCCTCTGAATAGGATGGTGGAGAGTCCATGTCCACTGGCCTGTGGTATGCCTGGTTAGACATGTACTGGATCCCATTGTTGACATTGTAGGTGACGCTGCAGTGGTGCGGGTGATCAAGGACCACCAGCCGGGACAGCAAGACAGGGTGCTGCAGTCGATGAACTGGCAGAGTCATGAGATTGTTGCGTTTCCGTTGGTGATGCAGGACTAAGGCAAGAAAGGCCACCACAAGCACAAAAATGACAGAGCTACCAATGATAGCATAGGTAATACTAGGGTAGTAAAGTAGCTGATTTTCTGAGGTCACATAATCTTGGCCGCTGCCTGCCTCTGCAAGACAAAAGGAAAAGGAAGCCTGAGATTTCTTTCAGCATAAAACTGCTCTTAACCTGTGCTGTCTTTTCTGCTAACTCACTGTGTGACAAAAGCAGGGTTTCCCTTTTTCTCTGAGTTGTGGAAAATTAGCTTATTAAAAGCATATGCATACAAATCAGAGATTGGCTGACTATCACCCAGTCCATCCTCACCCACAACAATTGCCAGCAGATAAACTACTACGGAGACACAAACTGAGAAAGAGTAAATTACACACCATAGTAGGAAGCACGTACACTGTCACGGGAGTAACTCCCCCATCCCTACCTATCTGTCATAACTTTTTGTTTCCAGAGGTGAGATACCCAATTCTGAGGTATAAGCACAGCACCTCAGCTGTACTTGGCAAAGCACACTAGAATCAGAGATGTAAAAGGCTTGATCTTTACTTTTAACAATAACTGGCAGTGCAAAGTTTACCAAAAAAAGACAGCAAGTACGTCCTGTGCTCCACAGATATAACAGTCCAAAATAAGTATGGGAGAAAATACAGAGAGCTGCTCAGTTAAGGGCGGTTATTGGGATGTTTGTGATCAGAAGACCTCCTGCTGAAAAAAACTCTAAAGAAGAAAGGGTGTTGGAACAGAAAAACCAGCAATGTAAGCCTGGTAGATGTGATACCAGTAAGAGACGTGAAAGAAGAGTGTAGTGAAAGAATTGATTGGTAAAACAAAAACAAAACCCACAAACCAGGTGAAAAACCCAGGTTAGGAAAGAACAAGATGAGGAAAAGAAAAACATCAGCTGCGCTGAGGCCATGAAAGATCACACAAGTAATCTTCAGTTTGAGATGGAAAAGGTGAAGGGAATGGTTGGAAACGGTAACTGAGTGGCAGGGAGCAGGAGCAGAAGCACAACCCTAAACAGCAGTATTAGAGAGATGAGAAGAAGGGACGAGAAGACTTGATCATAAGAGGTACTTCACATAGCATATACTATGTCTTTTATTTGCAGGAGGCACTGAGGAATTTACAAAGTTACCAACACTTGCAAGAGAAGTTACAGCTGGATTTGTTCAGAGTCATGACAGAGCAGGAATTGCTACCTGGGCTCTGGGCCCAGAGAAGCAAAAAGGTAACAGAATAATGACTTTGGACAACATCTGAATAGATCTTGAACTGCATGCAAATCTTATGAGAAAACACTATAAGAGGCAACACAACACAAAGGAGGAAAGAGGTTCAGAAAGCAAAATGGCATAAACACGCTGGTGTGACTGCCACACATGAGGTCAGTGCCAGCACCACAGAACTGCGTTCCCCCAATTCCATTTCAGCCCCCTCTTCACAAGTTCATACAGCCTTTGAGTACTATTCTCTTTTTTGGGGGGAAAACTTCTATTTCTGTGCATGCTGTAACTCCTTATAACCACAACAAGAAAAAGACATTAATCTGCCTCAAGAAAAAATAAGAGGCTGAGTAAAAAACAAACAAAACAAACTGAACTCCTTGACCTCCAACATCCCCACAATTACAAGAGGACTATCCATCCAAATTCTTAATTTCTTACTGCAGAAGGCTGAGACAGTAAATCTTAACATGCCATTTTCCTTTCTTTTGCCTATCAACTAAAACTGCTTTTTGGTCACTCAAAATTACAACTGAGCCACTTACACATTTCTCTAGCAACAAAATAATGAAATATATACCAACTGTGTCTGGCATAATAGAAGAGCTTTCCTCAAGCACCCATTGTTCTGCACCAAGACGCTTTGGGTATTTCCCTCAAAATGTGATTTTGGTAGTTCACTTCCATGGTTAAACATTAAATCACACTTTTCAGCACCACTAAAAGTAACTTATGCATTAGTTATGTAAGATAATACAACATAAAATGACTATCTCTTAAACATCTCCATTTTCAATCATAGATATTTTAGAAAGAAGGGATGGGAAAGAAAGACTGTACCAGAACTGAGAGAACATGATTATTGGTCCTGCTACCAACTAAGAAAACTACCACTCTTAAATAGATCCATTTTACTGATGATGCCACTACAACCACAGACCAGAGCTTTGCAGGCCAGCTGCAAGCCACACAAATTTATTGACACCTAGTGTCACACCTCAGTGAGGAACCTTACTAAATTTATTTCCCTGTGCAACTGTGCTGGAGAGAAAGTAGAAATCACTGTTACACTCGACACTAGGTCTCTGGCTCACTCAAAGTGAACAAAGTCTGCATGAAGAATGTAACCCAAAGCAGAAGGGAGGAAAGGAATTTACATGCATTAGTAATTTTAATTACAGCCATCATATATTGCTGTGGCTTCTTGAATACACTCCCTAAATTCACCAGCTGAGAAATTAATTCATGTCACATATCACAGTCAAGGGCCAGCATTAGGAGTATAGTGACAAGCAGATCATTTTAATGCAACATCAACAAGTTTATTTGCAATGAATGATGCATGGATGAATACCACCATCTGCAATTCTTCAGTGCAAGGAAGGTAAATATATTATGACATCCAAGTAAAATACCAAAGACTTTCATTCAACTTGGCTCACTGGTTATAGAGCACCGACATATGACTGAGAACAGAATGCCTTTGCAGACCTAATGAGTCCTAATTAGTTACCATGGGATTGTTCTGCAGCAGCACAGTCCTTTCTCTTTATAATCTCCATCTTATTAAAAGGGAAGAAAAATAAGAGAAGTCAATTATATGTGAACTTCTTTTCGAAACTTCTAAGGTTATCCATCTGTTTAGGACAGCATCTTCTAAGTCCTGCATGAAAAGCCTCCATAAATCTGAACCGATTAACCAGATTGCTAAAAAAAAATAATACTTTGTCAAAAGTCAGATGGGATCTGATGACCAGCTCTAGGACAGTCTGAAACAAATAATCTATTTTATCAGGTTTTATGATCCTTTTCACAAAACAGCCACCACATATCTTGCAGAGAGTTTGGGTAAATTTGCAGTTAACATGCTGTTTTGGAGCTCTGGGATTACTGTGGCTAATGAAACATCATTTGTTTACCAGTAACTCTCTACTCCTTTTCAGGTGTTTAGATCTAGATCTATTGCTTGTATTCCAATTTCGTTCACCATAACTCTGAGAACAAGAGCAATCTAAGGTTATGCTTACACTAGGGACTACGGGTCCAGGTAGACATCTCTGAACCAGAAGTATAGCTGTGAAGGCACTGTTTTGAACAGTGCTATCTGGTACAGCCTTCGAACCAGCCAACTTGGCAATATTGCTTTTGGGATCTGAATTAGCATCTCCATCAGTTTGGCTAGTTCTAGCCTGCATGTCTCTAAAATGGAGCTGCACTGAGGAGTACAGATATATCCTGTGAAGAGGGAAGAATCTGGTTTACCTGTTAAGTGCACTTTCTTGTGCCCTGGGTAGTGCTGAGTAGTTTGCATGGAGACACTCTCACTCCCCATGCAAAGACTCCAGCTCCCTAAACACACACAGTCTTTATACCTTTGCAGGAACAGAGAGAGTGCACCAATCTCTGAGGCGGAGTTCTGGCCAGGAAGATTCAGCTATCATCAAAACAAAGTCTTCTTCCACCACCATAACAACCTTATTCTTGCCTTATAGGTGGATTTTCTGGGCCAAGGTGACACTATCTTAAGGTCCCTTTGCAAAACACACATGAGAAGTCCAGTGGTATTTTGCTTCTGCTGCGGTGTAGCTTAAACCACGAAAGCCCAACCTGCATCTAACCTCTCTTTTCCAGCAAAGTCAGTAAATCCAAACCTGCAAAAGATGAAAGTCTCTGCTGAGCCTATCAGCACTGCTTGGCTTGTAGCCACAGAGAGAGCACTTCCCATTCAAGGAAAAGAAGTGAACTGCCCTTTATGGTCCTCCAAAGAATGCTCTGGCAAGGAAACTGCTCTATAGCACAGCTAAAACAAAAGTAGCAGAATTATAAGACAGTTTTGCATATGAGAGGCTTTTATATTGAGCTTTTTCTTTGTCTTACCATGTATCTGATCATGTTGAAATTAATAACATCTTGGTGATTCCTTGGCAACATTCTGGGTTTTTTTTGTAGAGCCAGGTGAGTATACAGAGCTGTGGAAGGGAATGACAGGTACCTAGCTGGGACTGCCTGATGAATCCCTATCCATTTTGTACACATTGTAATAGGGAGAAGGTGAAATATAAGAACACCTTAAAAATCTTAGCTGGACATGCACAACTACTTTAGAAAGAAAAAGCCACGACTCTTCCATTCTGCTCTAGCAACTTTCAGAAAATGTTTACACATCACAGACGTCATTGAACTGAATTTCTTGATAATTCTGACATTTTCTCCCAGAATTAGTAGATATTATCCAGGCAGGTTTAATAAGTTCTGTCTGCTCTGTTAAATGCAAATTCACAAGAAAGGTGAGTGGGCAAGCTAATTTAGCTTAAATTCATGGAGTATTTATTCTTTTGTGCCTTTTTTTTCCCCTTTAAGAAGATCTATGTGTTTTAATCATGCCACATATGAACAGTCTATCAATGCCACTTATGCCTATTAAACCTTATTATCTGGGAAATGCTGAATTTGCAGATTAGAGATTTTTGGAGTGTAAAGAGCTTTGTGAATAATTTAGGAAAATACTGATAAAGGAAACATAACGGGTTGTGCTCAGAGGGCTATCTTATTGACTATGAACAAATTTGCTGTCTCAAAGGTTTTAAAAAAGATCTGAGAGTAACTGCATTAAGTCAGCCAGACACAGGGATGAGGGGCTATTATTTTATCTTTCACAATCCTCTGCTCAAGCCTGGCTTTTCATAGTTCATCAGAGAAAAGCTTTTGAAATACATAATCTGAGCAGACATCTGTAGCCTTAATGAGCACGAGTCACGGTCCATCTCCAACAAAGACGCTACTGTAACAACACATTTAAATTCCAGCTGGTTAAAGAGCAGAGCTGCAGCTTGGAAGGTTAAAGACGACAAAAATCAAATACAGACAGGCAGAGTCTCTGCACACTATTTACTTTTTGTGCTAGAAGCTCCTGCGGCATCTAGCTAAGTCTCAAAAAGCTCTTAAATTTCTCATCCTTGATCATTTTATGCCCCACTAAAACAAGTCTTATGTAGATTTTTTGCACTGGACTTTCAGTATAGTCTTTACTCTAGAGATGTCTTTTCTAAACCACTTAGCTTTTTTCCCTACTGCCCTTTTGCAAGCTGCAAACACGACCTAGCCTAGACAGCACAGCACCTTGACTTCATGGAGTTTCATACTCAGTTACCATTTGTTCCCCTCCCCAGGCAGCTTCATATTCCCCATAGACACTCAAGACAAGGATCTGTTTTCAACTGCATTCAAAATGTGTTTCTGCCCTGCTTTGGCTGCCTCCAGTTCAGGCACAGAAGATACATTTGTTAATAGAGGTGTTACACACACTCAACAGACCTTATCCACGGGAATTGGCCAAAGTAATACGATATGATCACATGTTTGCTTACCAGGTACTTGGTAAATGGATCAGATTTCTTACCAAGCTCCTTTCAGGTACGTCCACAACAGCAATGGCTTCACATCCAGACCACACTGATCTGCACAGATGTCCTGGCTTGAAATGGCACCAAGTTATCCCATGTTTCAGCCTGTGCTGATCACAAGTGTCCCTAATACCCACAGACCAGAACCACAGCAGCCAGTACACCCCTTGAGCTAAGAAGCTGGAGCAGAGGGTGGCTCTATTCCCAGCTCCTCAAGTTGCCCATCAGGTAATTTTGCTCCACCTCTGCCTGTCTCCCTACCCTGCTATCCCCACCTGAAAACTAGATAATGATGTTCTTGGGCTCTCTGGACATTCTCCCAACCTCTTCTGTACTGACAAGAACTCTATTTTCCTCAAAAGCATAAGTGTTTCAAATATTAATCAGAAGTCTAAATACCACTGGATGCTCTGTCTTTGCCTATTCTTTCAGACGACTGAGAAGACGTTCATGACCTTGCCTGCATAAACAGAGTAGGACATCTCAGTATGGAGAACTTGTTATCTATCCATACAATTTTTTAAAATAATTATTGGTATTAAGTGTAGGACCTTGGAGTTCTAGTAATGAAATAGGATTTCACTGTATAATGTACTCTAGAGGCTCTGAGCAAGATGATGGCCATTGTTCCAAAGAATTTAAAGCTAAGTGTAAGAGTTGGAACTATACATTGTTGTAAGTCTTTACAAGTAGCCAGCAAGACACATATAAACCTCAAGATAGTGTTAGTCAGCAGAATTTGCAGCAGGCTCAGCACGTCTCATTCGGTGCCTCAGAATGGGTGAGTTACCTGTGCCTTCCTCCCCAGACTTAAACCCCTCATATCCTGACCACGCATTACAAGAGCAGTGCTTTCAAGTCTTTGCAGCTGCTGAGAGAGCAGCTGAGTCATCAGACTGAAGATAAAAGCCTCACCTCTCACATGCTGCCCTCCTTTTTATCTTCTGCAGGGTAGGATAATTATTCCATGCACTTCACACATCACAGTTTAAACATAGGAAAAAAAAAAAAAAGAAAAAAGGAAAGCAGCAAACTGAGCAAATAAGTAGAGAACTAAGAAATACTTAGCAGTAGCCATGGCAACTAAAGTTCTAAAATTAACTTGGCAGCAATGTAAAAACCTGCAAAGCCAAAATCTGCCATCAAGCATGGAAACAAAAGGTCCAGACTTGGCAGCTGGATGGAGGCCAAGAAGGAAATTAAAGTGTTACTCAAATGCAATTCAGGATCGCTCTGACATTGACGTAAGCAGCATTTCCTGAACACGATAGCCCAAAAGGCTAGTAGTGTAATTTCATTAATTCACAGCCAGTACAGAAACTATGCCCAGAAGCAGGGGCAAAACATAAAAAGGATGAACTTTCTCTTAATAAAGTCCTCTTCTCTATACAGAGGGGTTCAGTTACTTCTGCTTGTCGTCTTTGAAAATGGAGGGTGTCACCATCAAGGAGACTGGCAGAACTTACCATATTAACCATTCTCATAATATTTTATGACAGGAAGATACCACTCAGCAAGAGCCTGATGCACTGAAAGCTCTAGGGGATTCTATTACTATCATCCTCCTCCCAGTCACCAAATTAAACCTGTTCTGCAGAATTAAAATCTCAAATAGCAGCATCACTAAAAGTCTCTTCGGTGGGCCAAGCTTCATTGATCTTGTACCACAGCTTGCTCCTTCCCCCTAATCTCCCAAGAGATATCCCTGTCCACCTTGTTCATATAACTAACAGTATTTCCCAACTGCAGAAAAAGTCCAGATTTTGGGTCTCTGGTTGCTGTGTAATCCATTGTTTACAGTTAAGTAGTACTATTGTACAGTCTTGAAAGTTATAACAAAATAATCTTTTAATGGAAAAGTTAACAGAACTGTGAAATTCAACCAGCGAGACCCAAGCAGACTCACAGTTAGTCTCCAGCATCAGCTTTATCTTAACTTCTTTAACTAATGGCTTAACAAGTGTATTTTCTACCACAGCATACCCTTGGGAACACTGGCAAATTTAATGTGCAAGTGCACTGTCCTGTCTTCTGCAAAGGTTAATTGGAATAACAGAGCTCTAAGGTAGGTAAGAGCCTGGATGTTGTATCAGCTCCCTGCCAGTGCAGAAGCATGTTCTACCTTAATTAATGTTGAAAGTTCTTCAGCAGTTTCAAGTCAAAAGTATGAAGGACAATAGATTTGTCAAAAGCCATGGGTGGCTTTGCCTTTCCTATTCCAGTCTGACTCTAAGAGTTTAGAATCCAGGGTTCCATGACATGCTCCGCCAACATTCCTTGGAATCATTTAAATATCTAGGAAGAAAAAAAACAACTCAAACCAAAAAGTAAATTAATTAGAATGAAAATCAGTAGATGAAATGCTTGTGGTTTTATCATCTATCAACCCTGAAACTAAATCACACCATGTTGCAAAGACTGTTACCAGTTTATCTTGAGGGATCTACATGCCTGCAAAAAATGCGTGTTATTTCTATAGCATGTCTGGAAAAAGCTGAATGTGGGATGCTGTACAGGACGCACAGATGAGTTGCATTTTTACAGTGTTTATTCTGGAGGTTGGTAAGAAGAGACACATACTGTTCAGCTAGAATGTGCACATTAACTTTTTCCTAGATGCCGCATAGTGGTACGGACAGCTGGTGCATAAGAAGGATAATAAGGCTTGAAGAGATACAGTGCAGGTTTTATGGAGCCTGCAGAGTCAGCTATACTTGGCAAGAAATACTGCTTAAGTGTGATTTAGATATACTGAAAAGTAAGTTTTTAATCAGCTTTTAAGTTTAGTCATTTAAGGACTGTATTTTAATGGCTGTGCTTTTTAAAAGTGTTAGTACAAAGTCCATGCCCTGTCTTATACATTACTATTATCAATCCTATTTATTCTTAGAATTGTGATGAGGAAGAGATCTTGTCAGAAACACAATCCACATAGCTTCACTCATTCAAGATAGTGTCCTAATGATTTAGAAACCATTAGCAGGTTGTGTTCTTGAGCAAAAAAAGAATCAAAACAAAGCAGAGACAAGACCTGCTAGATGACCTAATCCCTTTCCTAGGATCACATTTTACATTATCCATCCATACCTACCCAATGCCCCTTCACTGACTGCTTCTAGGATGCAACAGAGGAAACAGGTGGCAAATCCATTCCAGTAAGAGCCCTGCAGGCTGCCTGGCTTCCTCTAGGAAGCAAAAGCAGACAGGAGAGAAAAGCAAGACCATTATGACTGAGCGAATTTGGGTAGATGCGCAGTGCTTGGTTCCATCAGAGAAAGCACCTGTGTGAAGTTACATCAGGAGATGCTTTGCTTCTTAAATTATCCTGACTTTGCATTACAGTTGTCCGGCGTACAAACTAATGTTTCCTTCCAGCTACAAGCTCTGTAAACTCAGTGTAAAGAGCAAGAAAGCCTTGCCAAACAGTGGCCTCAGTAGCTTCACTATGTTCAGGTTACACTTTCAGGAAGGTCTTAACAAACATCATACTTGGTGGTAAATCAAACTCTAAATCTTTAATATTATAAAAAGGAAAGAAATAAAGCATAAAACAGAACAGCAAAGATGACAACAATTGGTTGTGAAAGTAGCTATTTCATAGCCCTGTTTTGCCTTCCTTTTCACAAGAGACAGGCTATCTAGTGCCAGAGAAAGAGAGAGGGAAGGAAAAACAGGGAAGCAAGCAAAGGGGAGAAAACAAACAAAAAAAGAAGCAAGTGAAGTAAAGGGGAAAAAAGCTGCATTTGAAAGCTAGTGCACACAAATGGGACACCAGTGAGCATCCTGAAGACATTAACACCAGTAAGAAGATAAACTTGTGCTTTTCATCCTCTTGCTAAAAATCTCACTTGATCAGAAAATACAACACTGAAAACAGGGAGTACAAAGGAACCATTCAAAGGATGTGGCTGCCAGTGGTTCATTACAAAATGGAAAGTTTTTCAGGAGGGCCCAAGGGCTCTGCTCTGAATCTGATACTATTCAATAGCTACCTGAATGACAAAGTAGAGAGAACATGCTTATTCAGGTTGCTGTTAGGCAACACAAGTACCCTGCTAGGCAAGATTACAATTCGAAATGATCAGTAAATAGCAGAGACAGTCAGGATCACATGTTGTCAGGTGTCAGCAGAGAATAGGGTGTTAACTGGCAGTGAAGAAAGTAACTCCAACTGTACCCATCCCCAGCAAAGTGTCTGTTGGGGTATTTATTCCGCTCGGGACACCACACTTAAAGAGCAAATATAAATCAGAACTCGGACAACAACAAGAATTATCAGATGTCTGTAAGACACTAACTACCCAGAAAGGTCGTACGAATCAGGGTTGTTTAGGCTGAAGAAAACATTGCAAGGAAGCTTTTCCTATTTTCAAATACAGAAGTTTAAAATGAGAGAGAATCAAAAATATGCCTGCTCTGCCTAATAATATAAACTCAGTGCTTTCAAAAGCTGCAGGGAAGTGTTCCAGATTACTAACATGAGAGATCACAGCTTTATTTCATACATCTAAATGATTAGAGCTGCTGCATTTGTCTGCGAGTGAACAGTAGTAGCACCACATGCCTCCACACCTTTAGATTTCCAGTTACCTGACTGCTCTGATGGTTTTACTGTAGGGACTATTATCCCTTTATGTCCTCAGGAGAGTTTCCCAGAGTTTTTCTGCAGAATATCAACAAGCCTACAAATTTTAAGTAACCACAAGCCAGGTTGGGTCTGACCCACTTACCTGCAAAGGTAAAGCTCCACAACAACTTATATCAACTTCCCAAGCCAGGTGTGTAATTCTGGTGTCAGATGCAGCTTGCAAAGTGGCAAGGATAATAAAGCACCGGATTAGATCACCTCAGTCTAACAACGGCCTAGACACCTCTTTGGAGGTATCTGGAGACCTCTGATAGTCCTGAATGTATATGCTGGTCTATAGTAAAAACAAAGAAAGAAACAAACAACAAACCCACCCCAAAAAGCCCAAACAAACCCAACCTCCACCACAGCCAAATAACCCAAAGCACCACATAAAACCCAAATTTGGGTTATTTCTCCAAGTGAGCTGACAAACCTGCATTAGTTTCACCAAGCCTGTCTTCAGACAAACAGAAAAAAAGACCAAAACCACCCTCTAACAACGAGGATGGATTGCGTTGTTTAAAAGAATTTTATCTCACTTGTTGCATAATCCCATCCTACAGCCAAGTTCCACAGAAGTTCATACTTCATTGACAAATCTATAAATTCTACAAGCCTTAGAAGCCAACAATGCATTCATAAAGGAAGAAGGAGCTAATCTCTTTTAATGTGTAGAGGAAACTTGGATGACTTTCCTCTGTGAATGGACTCAGCGTAACATTTCAGACAGTAAATCAAGGTATTACAATTTCTGGGACTTTATCCAGAACCTTCATTCCTCTTTTTGAAATATGCATTATAAAAATTTTAGTCTCACTTCAGCAAGTTTTCATATAAATAAATTAAGCAAAAAATACCTTTAATTACAGAATGAACAAAATTGCTGCACTTGATGAAAGGTTGTTTATTCAGCACTGACAAACGCAGCCTAATGAATGTGAGAGTGCCAGATTTTATTCTCACTGAACATGTAGTCTTGCTTTTTGTTTCCACAGAGACTGTGGAAACATTTATCTTCCCTTTGACCCTGGCTGACTGACTGAACTAGTCATACTGAATTGTGCAATTCTTGATATGAAAAGCATGTGTACAATGCAAGAGAGAAAAATGTATCTTAAAATTTGTATTAAGAGGCAAGAATCATAATTATTAATCACTATGTCAAGATAATTACTGTATGCAAGGACAAATACAGCTATTTTAGCAGCATACTTACAGTTCACATTCTGCATGGAAAGACTGAAGGCAAATAATAATGATTAGTACGCCTAAGCGTAGTTTAAGAGGCACTGAATTAGCTAATGTGTCACATGAAAAAGGCACCTTTACTGACAGAATCTTGGTCTAATGCATAGCAGTGGTAAAGAAGATTAACAGAAAACTGGCTTATCACAGCAAAGGATATTAAACATATTGTTGCACGATTCTACAAAACCGCAATGAAACCACGTTCAAACGTCCTATTGGGCAGCATCCTATTTTGGCCAGCTTATTTGAAGCCAGACAGAACTAGGTTGGTGAAAGTACAGCATGAGAAACAAAGATGATGAATGGGGAAACGGGGCTTAAGTATATATAGAGAAAAAAGTAGGATTTATTTAGTCTTGAGGAAAGATGATTAAGAAGAGACATGATTGAAATATTTATAATAGCCATGGGTTATATAAATTAAGCTTAGTGACTCATTTTTAGATTGTTGGGCAGACCAGAACTAAAGGTGACAAGAGCAACACGGAATAGAAGCAGGACAAATTTAATGATATGCTTCACAGAAAGAAGAGAAAATAGGTGAAATGATGTTTGTGACAATATTTAAACAAAAGCTGGGTGACCGTATAGAATACGTACTGGGGAATAACCACATCATGTGGGAAAAGCTTCTACAGAGCATCTTTTGAATAGCTAAGACATTTTTCCATACACACACACACACAGACGAGAATCTGCAGCGATTTTAAAAATAATTCTTAGAACAAAAAAGGTTAAGAGTTTACCTAATTTCAAACAGGAAGAAACAAAAACATTTACTAGAACTCCTTATAGTACAGATGCAAATATCTAACTATGCTATTTCTTTTATTGTACTCTTTCTTCAAGTATTTACAGACAAATTACAGAAGTGTTACAGTAATCCAACAAGATAGGTAAACATATTCCTTACCTAAAAAGCAAGGCTTAAATTAAAAAAATTATTTACCTAAAGTTGCAGGGCTAAAAATTGTCAGCCAGGATCAGAAATGGGAGTTCCCAGCTTTCATCAGCCATACCCTGCTCTCCACACACACACACTTTAATGGATTATTTACTTTTTCTTTACTAACACAAAGGAGGTAGCTTTATTGCTCTACTCTTAAAGTGCACTTAATTATCCTTCAGCAACTCAGTACTGTCCTCAGCACTCTGTGGTATTTTAACGAGTCATCTACAGTGTCCATACATTCAAGACAGAAATTGATTTAACATGCCTACGTATCAGCTTAAAAACTTGACTGAACACAAATTAGGAAAGAAAATTTTAAAAAGAACAAAATCACACTAGGTTCTAGACTAAGTGGAACATACCAAATATCTAGAAAATATTGAATAAAACCCCGCAAAAAGTGACTTACACTCAACTCTTCATGAGTCCTTGCTCCCTTTACAAAATATTTTTCCTTAATTTTTCAGCTAAGTTCTGTTTCTATAGTTAAGGATCCCATAAAAGAGACCTCTGGAAGCTAAGGGCTTGACTATGATCTTAGCATCACTGTGTACAACAGTCACTTTTGCCTCGTGCTATTGAAGACCAGGATGGTTCCTCCACCTCATGCTCACCTGTGGAACTCTACATCTTTCTCTTTGAACATTTTAAATACATCGACAACAAAAGGTGTCATTTGCTTTCATCAGGCTTTTCAAGGAAGTTTCAAGAGCTGGAAAATTGGTACATAACTGTTACCTATGACTCATGAAGTGACAGGTGACCTGGGAGACCTCTACATAGAAAAATAGATCCTAAAAAGTCATTTTCACGCTCTGGGGTGTAACTACCCTGGCCTCAGGAGCTTCACAGCAGTGTTGAAGGGATTAAAACAAAGAACAGCCTCTATAACTAAGCCAGCTAAAAGTTTAATTAAATACAATTGCTTGCTGTGCTTCCCTTCCCCAAACAGCCTCATGCATATTCATCACAGTAATTACAGCAGTAAAAAACTCCACAACTAATTATGCCATGCTTCTCATCTTCTGTATGCCTGGAATTTTTTACATAATTACTACTGAAATTAATTGCAAGTTAGTTAATTTTGCACTTTGTCCTTTCAAGCTTAATTGAAAATTAAAATTTTTCAAACCAAGGCATTCTTGTAAGCATGGTGCTTTTACCTCATCTGGTGCCATACGCCAAAATGTTCTTTTAATTGCTTCCAGTAACGTAGCATAGAGTACTAGAAATGTAGTATAGGAGTACCGTACATTTTATCATTTAAAATAAGAGAGTTGCCCTAATACATATTTACTATATGCTTGCTAGTTGTACAGTCTTCAGAGAATATTCAACCTGCCCACTGCCACTTGGCGTCTCATGCAGTACATTAGCATGTCATCCCCTGAGAGACAGGCTACTCCATCAGTGCCACAGTTAGCTTAGATCAAGCTCAAACCTGGAATTGTCTTTGACTGCAATTCTAACACTGTGCCTAACATTTCAAGAGTGACTAATGATTTTGGATGTCCAAGTCTACAATGGATTTTGAAAAAAGTCACAAACACTTCTTCCCTTGAGAGGTGGGGGAAGAAGAAGAATCAAATAGGAAAGCGAAATTTTCACTTGGCCTAGAAAAATAATTGCCTGAAAAATTTTGACTTAGCCTGGAAAAATAATTGCCCAGGAGTACATGCTGTGAATGGCAAACTTTTAAATCAACAGGTCAAAGTCTTTCAAAGCTCTTAAGCAAGCATTTAACAGGGTCTCCTCATTTGCTAGGGTAGCCCAGTTGTACACGCGGTGTTTTATTGATTTGAGATATGCCTTTTATGAAGGGCATTGTACAATGTAAAATATTCCTGTCTACTAAAAAGCATCTGAATTCCATGCTGTGACAGCAGATGCAAGACGCAGAAGCTCTGGATGGGGGCTCCAGCAATTTCCAGAATGCAACTGGTACTCAAACAGGACCAGTAAGATGCCTCAGCAAACCAGAGGACATTTCAGAGTCCCGCGCCACATAGCCCCATGTAAATCAATCAACTATTAATGTTATTTTCATTTAAACCAATGTTCTTAGTATCTTATAATAATGCCAATATTAGTTTTTCATGCATTGAAAACATTCGTTACTGCTTAAACCAAAACAACAACAACGAAGTCAACTCATCTCTATTTCAAGCACCTTTTCTAGCTTAACTCTGAAGCTTCAGTCTTGCTGGGTTTAATCAAATTTCAGTTTTTCCATCTGACAAGAAATCCTGCAAATGCCTAATCAGCTAGTAGATTTTCAGAAAGACAAGAGAAGTTTGCAAACAGAACACTTGTTCCTTACTCCTCCACAGCCTCTATAAGCTACTTACCTAACTCAATGCACAAATTTTCTCTTAAAATCTTTCAAGGCTTGTCTACAAGAACCAGAGAGAGTGAGCTGCAACAATGCATGGTGGACAGTTTATAGGCTGACTCCTTCAGAAGGCAAGTTCTTCTCAAAAGTGTGGCTTTTACTTAGCAACTACCCCATGAACAAGACATCAATACACAAAGAGAATAAACCAAGTTTATAAATTCTGCAATTCTGCAAAAATTCCCGTTGCTCCAACAGGGCAAAAGATCTGTCCACAACATAGTTGTCACAAAGATCCACAGCGCAGGCTATCCTGCCAGGAAGTGAATCGTTGCCGCTCACTTTTCTTCCAGTTACCTAGAGCAAAAACTGGTGTCCTCAAAAAGCAAAAGGCTGAAGAGGAACACCTCAGATATGGTACAACGTCAATAAATGAGAGCTTCCAAAAGACTGGTAAAAGCAACTACATCTGCAATAAGACCAGACCGTTTCAAAATTTTGTTGCAACAAAAATCAGATCCCAGACAATCCCACCACCTGTGTTGGCAACCGCTTATTAGAGCATGTGACAATAGCGGTAAAGGCTTGAGCAATCCAAAGCTGTAAAACAAAGCACAGGGTTAAAGCTATCTTGGACCACATCTACAGTGAGAGACAGAAAGAGACTTTCATCAAGTCAGGAGGAGGTGTACATCATAATCACCGGAGTAGCTATTACAAGGAAGGTGGAAACTCAATAGCCAAGAGGAATTCCTCATTTCAAAACTCCTGAGTGAAGAGCCAATAGTGAGTTCCCAGGGTGGATAGGCAGTAATTAAAAAGGTAATTAAAAAGAAAAAGCATTGAAAGTTAAGAGCCCAAGAATGCCAAAAAAGCATTTCCAGTAAGTGTTGTAAAGACCTATGATTAGTGATCCCTTACCAGTAAAGCGAATTAATACAGTATTTGTTCTCTCTCAGTAGTCTAAGAGCTGTTGAACCTGTGAGCCACATGTGTATTATTAACTAGGAGGTTCTGAACAAACTAGACTGGTACAATGTCACAAAGCAATGATTTCCTTTTCAAAGATAATTTGCAATTCATTGGCAAAAAATCCCTACTTGTTTACCATGTCCAATTTAGAAAGAGAAGGAAACCATAAATTCAGTTGCATACTTTCATAGACTGACTATAGTTAAATACTTCTAATCACATAAAATTGCAAAGCTTTTTGTAAACAAGTCTAAAATTTTCTCAACCAAATACATTTTTTTTTTCTTCATTCTGCTAATGGCTAGCAATAGTATTACACAGATCTATACACAAAAATACAGTGAATGGTTTGGTGTAAAATTCTTCAAGTTTTTATGTACTCTGCATCTTTCCTCTGATGGAAGTCTTCTATGCTCTTATTCAAAACTTTCTACCCGCTAGGAACGTTCCAGGCTAATGCATATTTCCTAAGGATTTCTCCATGCATACCTACGTACTACACTAAGAAACATTTTTAAAACTTAAGGAAAGAAGAAGAAAAATCAGATTATGTCAGCCTTGCAAATGTTGACTGTCATTTATCTCAACTACTTCACCATAATACTTCTGCTTTAATTAAATATCAAATCGGTCAAGTAGGCATGCAGATTTAGTTACTGCTGCAGTTTAAAATGAGCTTGTTTCCCCTTGAAACCGTGAAGGTTAGCAGGATGACCTTAGTCTAATGGAAAATCCTCAGTTTGGCAAGACACCGGACACAGGAATTTGTCCCTTATGACATAGTTTAAATACCAGTCTCAGTAATACAATGCTTACAAAGAATTACTGGTTTAACAAGTTTAATCCAAACGTAACTAAGGTCTATGGCAGCTGAACATTTGATGGAAATAAATGAACTGGACCGTTATGGGCTATTCATCCTTAATTTTGTCAGTTCAGTAAGAGAGGGCCTGATGTCAGAAGTCACTAAACATCTTCAGGTTTGATGGATATTTTTCTCCTCTGACTCATTATTCTCACTGACCATTTCATTTAGCCACCTTGGTACAGGAGCCAGGGGTCAGGTCACTTCCAGTGAAACAGAGCTCTCATAGTGGATGACAGGCGGAATAGGAAAGGGGAAAGAAAAGAGGAAACCTAGGAAACAACTTTGAGCAGAAGTGAGAATGGAGGTGACTGAGGGACAGAAGAGTCTTATAGGCCACACAGTGTTTCCCACCAAACACTGAGAATGAGGATTGTCACCTTGAGCAGAGTCTTTGCAAAGCCTCCTGTTCAAATCAAGGGTTTGGAAGAGACCAAGATCACACCCAACATGATGACGGTAAATAGTTCTGTTCTCTCCTGAGGTATGTCCAAAAGGGACTTTTAGGCTAGCTGTTGGCAGTCTGAAACCCACCTCACCCATTGCCAGTCCCCTGTGTACACCTTCGTTCTTTTTCTGTGCTAAGATTTTGGACGAAGGATCTCAAAAGGCTATGTGTCAGATGGTGACAGTGATTCTGGTTCTGGGCAAAACCCAAGCAATGACAGCAATTACTTGCTTAATGGACTAGGTGTACACAAGCTGTACACAAGCCAAAGCTGTTTAGTAGGAAGGAACTGCAGGCATTTGGATTTATTCAAAAAAACATAAGTATTCAGTGAAAAGCAACCGGCAGCTGAGAAGGTACTTAGTAATGCTGTCCTCTTGCATTTAAAAATTGCAGATGTTCCTGAGTATCTTTATAACCCTTCTCTAATACTCTGTCTAGACAAAAAACTCATAGAATGTATAACATATGACACTTTCTACATCCTCTGTGTGGATTAACCAATAAATCAGGTTTGCAGACGCAGAAAAATTGCATCCTTTTGAAAGTGACTTGCCAAATGTCAGTAAAGGAAAGGTTTTCTGTCCTTGGGAATAAAACCACGAGACCATACGCAGGAAAATAATTAAACCAGTATCGAAGTAACAGAATCTGTAGAGATGAAGGATAAAACCGTGACAATTTCTGTGCTGCACACCCTCTTTTCAGTGCTGCATCTTACACGAAGACTCCAAACTTGACACTTACTGTACAGAACAATTATTATGCATGTTCTTCATTGCATGCTAATTCCATTAGAGAACTGCAGCATTCTGACATTTAATACAAAAGCAGTATTCTTCTATTCTCCCCCTTCACTAGCATCTGCTGGCATACGAAACTGGGGTTGTATGATCTTGCCTGGTCAAGGGAGTTCAAATCCATGTTCTTTTATCTCCCCAAAATTACTGAATCTACCTAGGCCGTAGGTCATGACTTAGCAATTAGAAAGTTCACCTGGGAAACAGGAGATAGCAATTCTGATCTCTTGTCCAAGGACTGCTTATGCTTTTCTATACAGTGCAACGTACAAATACATAAGCCATACTTAAGAAGGAGAATGGAATACAGAGCTGCCTCCTCTCATGCCACTTTTGCTGCATCCTTCCTCTTTCTCTCCCTTACCAACCCAATGAATCTGAAATTCTGCCCTGCAAAGGAAAAAAAAACCCACAAAAAAAAACAAACAAAAAAACAACCCACGAAGGAAAAGGGTGTTTACACCCAAATAGCCTGAAGCTGTGCAGTTAAAGGCTCTCTCTTAAGATGTTTTGTTCTTTAGGATGAGGGCAGCAAGGTTTTCCATACCCTTGGACATAGATTTAACTATGGTTGTGGATGAAAAGGAAAAGCAGCTTATTATGGGTCTTTGAGCTAAGTGGATGCAAATGCTACATTTCTGGTGGAACTTAATCTGTTTGTGCATGTGAGTCCTCCACCCTGAGAGTCTTTGGTAAATGAACTCCTAGTCAGAGCATCCCAATCAGATACAGGTGTGAAACACCAAAGCCAAAATGCTTTGCCCTGCCCAAATGGGAGCAGAGGCAGAACACTTCAACTGCATTAACTCTAGGCCTTTTTTTTTTTTTTGACCAAATACTTGCCGCACCTCAATGGCACAGATCTTTCAAACACGCATCCTTTTCATTCTGTTGTCTCCACCATTATCATCAGTATAGTTCTAAATTATGGGGGACAGATTAGCAACAAACTTACTCGGACTTTGTCTTTAGCATAGTTTCTTTGCTGAAACTCTAAATATAATTATTCATTTTCTTAGTAGTTGTTTGCTCTTTCACTGCTAACTGGATATAAAGCGTTTCATTTAATGAACTGCACATCCTTATTTAACAATCCTTTATACTGCACTGCATTTTTAATAATGGGCTGAGTAGGGAAAAAACCTCAAAACCTGCATTACATCACCCAGGGCCAACACTTTCCTAAATAAGGGAAATTTCCCTTAATCTGAAGCCCAACAGACCAACTTCATTTGTTCTATCTACTTGTACTCAGTGAAAGCATGCCACAAAGCATAAGCATTTACCATGGCAATACATTCAGTACTAGGGCTTTTGGTGTGCGATAAACATTTTAAATACTATATGCAAATTCCTTGTTTTCCAGCAGAGGAAAGCTCCTATTCATTCATCCATTGTGTGCTGTGCATTTTTAACAGTTCAAGGGGTCGATTCAATAAACCCTAACCCAGACTGAACCGTACACAAATAGTCCAAGGCTCTGACTTTCTGCTGTAGCTAATAATGCTTTCTCCTAAAACAAAGTACATATTCCTTACTATTGTTCTTGATATCTTAGAGCAAACCAGGTGCCTTGGAATTCTCTTTTCCCCCCTTCCCGCTTCACAGAGAAATCAATTTGTTTCTTCCTACCGGATCCAAAGTTTCTCACGCTCTAAGCATAACTCCAACAAACTCCTTCCTGGTCATTAAAATGCCCTAAAAAGATGCAAGCAAATGCTTTCACCTGTCTAGAAGAATATTCCAATCTGCCTTGAAAAGCAGGAAACAGAAGATACAGACCTACACTTTTCAAGCCATAACTTGTCCATGCACAAAGCCTGCTGTTCATTACCGAAAGCATTTTGGCAGGAAGAAAACATGCCAGACACCCTATTCTCCAGTAATATATGCACATGTATATAAAAAACCCCAAAGTATCTGCCAAGACTCTATTAATTTTCATGTTTGATTGCTCTGGTCAAACCTGCTTTGCTGATTAAAAAAAAAGTAACTTCCTCTGCCTTCTAGTTAATACAGACTCATTTCCACCAACAAAAAAACCCACATTCTTCTGTGGGACACCCAGAGTTGTGTGTCCAGGTTTGCACTTCTGCCTCAGGGTTATACTGTGCATCTTAAATCATAGAGCATTTAAGCTTATGATCCTGTTGGTTTTTAAAAGCTAATGATATGTGCTACTTACAGCAAGCTGCAAGCCCAGTGGGAGGCATTTTAATTAATACAGTTTGTTCAAAGAAAAACAAATGCAATTCCCCCTCATCTGTCAGCCAGCTGTACTGCAGCTTGAATGCAAGGAACATAGAACAATAAAGCAAGCCTGTGAGAAAATCGGACAGAATTGGGACTTGACAAAGAACAGTAAGAATATAAGCCAACTGCACCAATCAGCGGGAAGATTTCAGTTTTGTAACAGCTACTTCTTAATATATATAAATTTGCACCATCTGCTCTGGTTTCAGGTTTATCTTTCCTAGCAGAGATTAACAGACAATTTTGAAATACGCTCTCCCAAGGAGAGCTCTTCAGTTGTACTATACAGTGCCCTCTAGATTATGGGATCTTGCAAATTCAGCTATGGAAGAAAAGTATGGTAGCAAATGTGTGAAGGAACAGAGTTTGCACAGCAGAATTGGCCATGGGAATTTCTCCCCAGGCCCTGAAGACATATCCACACCAGCAGAGGCCTCCAATTAGCCGCTAATCTGATATTGATTTTAATCTCATTTACACCAGATTAATTACTACAATGTCAATGACTTACTACCCATTTAAAATGGAGTATGTTATATTGAGATCAGGTCCTTCACATTTTGACAATCCTAAATCTGATTCCCCTAAGGCAACTAGTCTTGAAGAATTCATCTCAGTAGCATCTACAAAGCAATTTAAACTGCTTAGGCATTCCTTTTTTTTTCTTTTAAAAAACAGACTCTCAAGACTGGTTGACAAGTTCTCACAACAAATACTGTCACACTGATCGGTACTTGGTAGCAGTTTCATGCTCCAATATTAGCACTGAACTTCAAGCACTTGCTGAAGCTTGAAATGGCAGACATATTTCATTTTTCAGACTGATGCAAATATACATTTATTAACATACCGTGCTGTTGAAATAAGACAACCTCCATCTGAATGTGATACAGATCTTCTAGACTACAGGTTAGCTAATAGTTTCCAGTTAGGACATGGGGTGGAGAACAGATATCCTTTGGCAGAAATCAATCTAGATAACGAAAAGGAAGCAGTCTCTTCCCCTCCTGCTGAGATCAAATGACCCAAGAGCTGTCAACTGAATACTTAAGTTGAGGTATATGTATGTTGGGCTGAGTTTAACTTATCATGCCAGTAGCAACACATTATTGGGCATGTCTGCTCACACATTGGCCTGCACAGCTCCATTTTCCTTCACCTCTGGGCTCCATTTTGCAATGTCCAATACTGGTTCCTATCTTAAGATGATCAATACTTAATGTTGGAATAACAAGGAAAAGATACAACCTGTTCTTCTCTACACTATACATAAAATTCACCTGGTCCATGAGAGGAGTGATTTCAAGAGGGGTAACATCGAGATCCTTCCTCTCAGCACACTTCCCCTCAAAACACAGGGACTGCTAGTGTATGTATTTTTTCTAATTGGGTTAAAAGGAAATGAAAATCAGTGGGTAATGACATGCAATGCAGATCTACTTATAAAGAAAATGACTCAAGATCTGGCATTCACAACATTTTAAATAAATCAACTTTCTTTTGCACTGTTTCTCCTCCTTCTTCCCCCTGCCCTCCCAGACATGAAACAAATCTAACTTATGCAAGTCCCCCAGAAATTTCTCTTGGTACAAAACTTTCAATAATATACTATTTTTCAATTCTAAGACCACAGGACACAGTAGAGCTCATGATGGCATGCACCACCACCCAACCAGGTAAGTGAAAAACTGCTGTCTCCACAAGTATCCGATCTTTTCCTTGGAGCTGATTACTGCATTGCTCCAGTTTTTGCTAAGCTTAGTATTACGGAGCTATGTATTGAAGCTCTGTGGTAAACAATATTCATTTGAAAGTGTGTCCACCATGAGGAAATGCAATAATAGATAACTGCTTTATTGTTCATGTACTACTACGAACTGTAATAATTGTTCCAGCCTATGTTCTTCTCACTTGGCCTTTCTATTTAGAAAATCACATTCTTTAATGTAATGGTCTTTTCACCTCACATAACGCTCTGACCCCATGTGCTGGATTTTCAGCTTGACTGGTCTCTTCTTTGAACTGATGATTTAAAGTGGTAGAGACTGTATTTCCACCACATTTATCCATGAAAGAATTATTGATATCTTTTAAATGTGGGTAACTTGAGGACTGTTTCACTTAGTTATACAAGGAAATTGAACAGAAGCGGCTTAGTGAGCAGCACTGAATACAGAATTCACATCAAAAAACTGTATATCCCACTTAATGTTTTATATGATGTGTTTTTTTAATATTAATTCTTTTCAGTCTGTACAGAAATAGATAGAATCCAGACTTGTCTTCAGAACAGAAAACAGCTTTTAATCGTAATTGTTTAGAAGTATCCTTTCAGCCTCAAACAACTTTTGGAGATGCCAAAATGAAACAGTATCTTCTCACATACACATTAGAAACAATTAACAGACAAGAGCTGTTCTTTGTCAAGTTGAGGTGGGGGACAGGAGCACATTCATTCATACATGTACAGGCTTTGGATCATCACAAAATTAAGCAATGAGTCTCTTATGCCTAGTACCTCCACAGCATTTGTGTCATCACCCAAACTCCAAGGGGCTTGTATGTTGTAACTGCAGGGGAGCAGAGGCTGGCATGTACACAAACTGTGTGAACATGATCATTATGAAGACACTAGCGAAGAAATTACTTTCCAAGAAAAAGCCCTCTGTAGAACACCAGATGCTTCTTCCTGTTGTTAATTAATAACAGTGAAAGTCCTCCCCCACCCCTATAATGAAAGAAAAACCATTTTACCAAATGAAAAACCTCAGTGCCTTCTCTGCTCTCTGCCTCATGTTTATGTCATTGTCTGGCCTTCATCACTGATTTACAGCTAAAATTCCTCTCTTTCTATATCATTGACTTCCAAGAGCAGCTGCCCTGAATGAGCATAAATTCAGCTCTTGAAGAACACCCCTGTGAAAACACTCCTAATTGCGTTGTTTTAGCTAACAGGTATTTTTCTCTTCCTGATGAGTAATGGATTTGATTAATAAAGGCAATCTTTCAAAGAACTAAAATGCCAAGCTTAATTAAAAATAAACAAAAAACCAAAACCATAATCAAAGACACTTCATTGGAAGCAGAGGATAACATACCTAGACTCATTAGAAGTATATGCCAAGACTAGGAAAAGGCTACCTAAACCCTTCATCCTCTCAAGAGACACAAACTGATAAATTTCTTAACCATGTAAGCAAAAAAAAAATTACAAAGAATAAGAGACAACTGATAAACTTCCCTTCATCATTATTTACTTGCACAGCAGAAGCAAGAATGACTTAATCATGTTCTGATATTCTGATATCTTATATTTACCAACTGTGGGACTGATTTCAAATGAAAAATGTATACATATGAAAGGGGATAAGTGAGTGTGTGTTCTCATATTTTATTAGGCAAGAATAAAAAATATTTGATAGAGAGATTTAGAGGTCAAAGTGAGTATTTTGAGATCAGAATGTAAATGCTTTTTTGCAAATATCCTTTTGTCCTTGTATTGTTTTTTTCACAAAACTCTAAAGTGTTAGCTTCCAGGAATTCAGAGGTGAAATGGGTCTTCTGTATTAAACTGTCTTCTTGCTGCTCAAGAGGATTAACAAGGGATAAAAGAGTCATGCTAAAAAACAAAGATAAAAAGGCTAGAATCAGACTGTATTGATCAGAAGGATAACTACATGTTTTTGTTGCATTTCAAACTGCAGAGTCATACAAGTATTTTCCACATACAGAAAGATGCCTGTTTTACCCATGCAGAGGTCAGACAGCAGTTCTGCTAGGATTTTGGGTAACGAAGTTTTGATTTCTTTTGGGAACTCCACATGCACAAGCTTCACACATTCCTAGTGAAATAATCTACTAGGAGAACCACAATTTGAATTGAACCACAAAACATACAGCAGGATCCAATCAAGATTGCTCTGTTCCCAAACACCTTGTTATAGGTGCCCTGGTGAGCTGCATGAACTCTTAGCCTTTCCACAGGTACATCCAAAGGAGAAGTAGATTCCCAACTTCTTCAACAGTGTTTTCAAGTGAACTTGTGACAGTATCTGCCCTGCTGGATACTAAAAGACAAGATACTAATGCTCAGATGGTTAGTCCACTAAAATTCACCTGAAGGCTGTATTTAAGACCACTGGCACAAACCCATTTGTATCTCAATGCAAGATATTATCCCATTCACTTAAAAAAAAAAAAAGAAATTTATTTTTCCAATTTCCTAGAGATCTTGCTCTGTTTAGATAGTAATTTTGTGCTTTGCAGCTTGTGTAGATAATATAAACCACCCTGCTAAAGGCTGACAGAGATACAATCTTTCAGTAAATAGAGTATTCAGTATCCAGAACTTACTGCAAGTTCTGGATATCACATTAAGGTGCAAACAACATTACCCAGACACCATGACTTGGAGGATTTTTCCTCTGTCAACATACAACTGACTGACCAGTTACAACAGAGCTTTGTTTTTTTATTTTTGGTTTTTTTTTCCCCCTTTTTTGATTACCAGAAATTACAGATACTCTGTCAAGCTTAAAATTACACAAATTATTCCCCTCCTCCCTTAAAACTTATAAGAGCCCTTAAGAAGATAGACGAACTTATTTTAGTATGTATGCTGTCAAAAATAAATAAGCCATGATGGTAATAAGCATTAAGAGATATTCCGTATAAGAAAAGCTCAGGACTGCAAAGAACAAAACTGTTTTCTACTAATGTATCAAGTTGACAATTAAAAATGATTTATGCAGCCTTTTGAAAACACCATAAATCAAATCATGCATCTGTTAAGTGCCCATGATCAGATGATTACAGTGTGCATTTATCACCTATATTTCTTCTCTGATAATTTGGACAGTAGTGAAAATAGCTATGTTAAACCCCAAAATTCAGCCCCACTTCTTTAGAACATGCAGATGTTACGTACATGTAAAACACCACCACAGCCACAGTCTTCCAAACATCAAGTGAAAGTCTGCTGAAGACAGGTGTTACATAAAATCTATCAACTTTGAGAGTGAAGCGCTCCTCCTAAAGAAAGAAAGATCAAACACTAGAATGCTGCAGTGATAATGGCTGAATTTTGCAGTGGTATAAACCAGCAGCGCCTACCTTCCAACAGCTTCCCGCAGCTGCCCACACCTGAGCATTGCTACAGGCTGCAGTCTGTGTCACGGTACTTGCATGCTTCCTCACCTACCTGTTTGTGAGCCATGAATGCACACTTTCAGAAACACAACCCGCCTTTGCCTTTTTTCACACTTTTCTTAGAAAAGGCATTGGTGGGTTGGGCAGGTCTGTGCTTTGCTTGTATCTGTCCGATGGACAGAGCAAAGGCTGTCCTTTGCTTCTGCTGAATTCCATCACTGGGTGAATACTGAACAAGCACAGCGCCACAAAGACTAAGACACACTATTAAATCTGGTGTACCTAGAGTATCCTTCCTTCAGCAAATAGAGAAAAAACACCAAGCAAGCATGAGTCAATCCCAGGACACACTCTTTTCAGTGTCTTAGCATAATGTTAATTTTTTTTTTTCCCACTTTTATGACTCTCATTATCTAAGACAGAGGGGCCACAGACTGTTAAACTGAAATCAAAAATACCTGGGCCACATTATGCAAGGTGCTAGTTTGGGATAAGAAATTTACTAAAAACAAGCAACTGTGCCTGAAGATTTTGTGCTGGACAGGTATCATCTGTTCTCCTTCAGCTGACCTAAACCCAGTGTCATGGCTAACAACAAAAATATTGGCCAAATCTGTACCACTAGCTGATACAACAGGACATATCCCCAGAATTAATGATTCTGGAATCACAGTCCCAGACTGATCCTATACTCTAGCACAAGGCAGTCTGAAGGAAGACAGTATTGATCAACCATGCCTTATCCACGGGCATACAGCTTTGTTCTCATTCTTTGGGGCTGAAAAGCAGGGGGTTGGTTTGTATGGGTGTTCTGGGTTTATTTTTCCAGCTACTGGTTACTTTTAGAAATTCTACTATCATTCAGAGGCAATATTATCCCCTTCCATCAGGGAACAAAAGAAACGGGGTAGAGAAATAATCAAAGCCACAGAGTTTGCATGGACAGTTATCCCAAAGTATGCAAAGAACACATAGTGCCAAAGGATGCAGACACAACAAGCTGCATGTTAACCTGATGTGATGCCAAAAAAAGAAAAGAGACTGAAAAGAAAATATTTGACAGTACATTCTCTGGATCATTAACAATGCCTAAAAATATGCCCTTGGTCAGCATCTTTCCTTAACATAAGTGATCCATTCAGAAAGGCAAGTCAGCCTCCCACTAAAACCTGATCAATAAAAAAAATCCACAGGATGCAGAAACATCTTCTCTTGGCAAGTTAAATAGCCAGTACTTTGAACATCTGACTAAGCATCATAGTAGGGGAACCAACAATTAAAGTAGCAGAAAGCTATGGAGGTACACGAGAGGGAAGTGCAGAGAACAGAAGTTTGAAAGACTAGGCATTCAAGCTGCATGTCACAGCGCCTCTCATAAGCACTTGATTTACATAGCTGGTCTGAAAACTCATGTAAAATATGTATTTCCTTTGGAAAAAAAATCTACTTGGGATGCAAGAATCAATCACATGATTGCATGTTAATAGACAGACACAGAATGCTCTGAATGCATCTAATTACAGTAATGTGAACCAGAAGGGAAAACATTATCTTCTGGAGTGACAGAGGCAATGGCAAGTTATTCTGATAGGAAATCAAACCTATTATTCCAGAGCTTTCTATATGTAGCCCAGGGAAGAATTGTCTTCCCTTTGCTCTAATAATTTTAAACACAAACCAAACTTGGCATTTACATGGAACCTTTAACAGCAAAACTGAAACTACAAATATAACTAGCATAACCCTGGCATGACACAAATATAGGCTGGTAATTCCCCACAGAATGACTGTAACACACCAGAAAAGCTCAGCCACAACACAACCCAGAGCTGACTTTTTTGTCTGTACTATGGGAGCACAGAAGCTGTTGAAACAGGCACAAACTTACTTAAAGCCTCAAGACATTACACTCTTTGTGACAGAGGCCATGTGGTTGTCATCACAGCAAATTATACACAACTTTGGCGTTCAAGTGTGAAGTTTCTAATTTTAAAGATTCATCCTGAGAAAGATCTAGCTCAATTTTCATACAGGGAAGAGTCTGAAGTGGCCCATTTTCAAGTCATAAAAATATGATGAAACAGGCATATCTGCAGCTCTGGGGCAAAATACAGGAAGTATTCCAAACATTAGTTTGGCTTTCAAGCAATTTCAATATTGGACCAGGAGGAAAAAAAATGTTTTGAATGTTAAAACCCACAGTGGTGAGTTGCATATGGATGAAACAGATCATGGAAAATGAAACCACCACCAGCAGAGATGCTCTGGATCTGCTGATCCCTGGAACGTAAGGTTGCGCTCTTTGCAGAAGATGGGGTGTGTTATCACTGAACATGCACACTGTAGCTAGCAAGCCCCTCCTGACAGTGAGATGGCAGCTTGTGATGGTTCACTTCAGAATAAAGCATTATCTTCATCAGTATCTGGCTGCAAAGGCCAGGACAACAAAATGCCACCTATTTACCTTGCTGGTGTGAAGATGAAGGAAGGTGAAGCATTAGCGGAAGGATCCACTCTAAGACTTGTACTAGCAGAGTAGTGTTCAAACCAGACTGTGCCATAAAGACACTGCAGAGTTTATATTGAGTAATCAAGTTATTGCATTTAATTCTAAGCTTAAAGCCACATGAAAGTAAACAGATTTCCATATTAAAAAAAAAATAATTGACACCTCTAGCTATATATATCGCTTACTAAATATTCTGTGGCAATCAAACTACAAGTCAGGCAGAACAAAGAAACCCCATTCTCCATGTTCTTGGTATAACAAAGACCTGCAGAGGAAAGTTCTTTGCCAAACAAAATTCTGTTTCACAGGTGAACCTTACCTCCTGTCCTGAGCAGCATTCTCACCTAAGGGTATGTTGTTTTGTTTTAAAAAGGGCAAGATTGGTAAAACGTCACCTTCATCCACCTACAGGCTGGGGGATGAAGGGATTGAGAGCAGCCCTGAGGAGAAGGACTTGGGGGTACTGGTGGATGAAAAGCTGGACATGAGCCAGCAATATGCGCTCACAGCCCAGAAGGCCAACCATTTCCTGGACTGCATCAGAAGAAGCATGGCCAGCTGGTCAAAGGAGGTGATTCTGCCCCTCTACTCCGCTTTTGTCAGACCCCACCCGGAGAACTGCGTCCAGCTCTGGAGCCCTCAACACAGGACAGACACGGAACTGTTGGAGCGGGTCCAGAGGAAGGCCATGAAAATGATCTGAGGGCTGGAGCACCTCTTCTACGAGGACACGCTGAGAGAGTTGGGGTTGTTCAGCCTGGAGAAGAGAGGGTTCCAGGGAGACATTATTGCAGCCTTCCAGTACTTAAAGGCGGACTATAGGAAAGATGGGGTCAATCTCTTTAGCAAGGCCTGTAGTGACAGGACAAGGGGTAATGGTTTTAAACTAAGAGGGTAGATCTAGACTGGATATGAGGAAAAAAGTTTTTACAGTGACAGTGGTAAAACAGTGGAAGAGGTTGCCCAGAGAGGTGGTAGATGCCCCATCCCTGGAAACATTCCAGGTCAGGTTGGACAGAGCTCTGAGCAGCCTAATCTAGTTGAAGATGTCCCTGCTCAGTGCAGGGGGGTTGGACTAGATGACCTCTAAAGGTCCCTTCTAACCCAAAACATTCTATAATTCTATGATCTGCCTATTCAATCCCCTTCCTCACCACGAAAAGCCAGAAGGAATTTATTTTCAGAGAAGGATGGGACAAGTTTTTGTACATTATTTCCAAAAGCATTTAACAGTGTTCACAAAAAGCAATTTTGGCACCATGTACCATACATTGTGGCTTCACAGAAGTACATTGTTCTCCCAGGGCAAATAAATCCTCCCATGTCTATCACCTGTCCTCACCAGCTCCTGCCTGTACATGACTACCACCCACAAAGTAGACTTTAACAAGGCTTCTCGTCTACTTTTTTGGTAGGTGAACTGCCTGATGTGGGAACTCCCAGAGCTGTCCTCCAGCCAGGAGAGCTTTGGGCAGTGGGGTGCTTCACAGAATCTTCTCCTTCCCATCATGTTGGATAAGACTGGTAATCAACAACAAATACATCAGGACTCCAGCAGCAACAGGAATAAGGTTTTGTCAGATATCACCCCGCCAACAAACACATCCTGCATTGTACTAGACAAAATTAGGATCCAATACTAATTTTTTCCCTCTTACCAGATAGCCAGAAATGCTTGTTCTTAGAGTGTATTCCCTTCTATAGAGTGTATTCCCTTCTACAGGTTTTCAACAGGAGCATGGCCTCACACAACACACCTTTTCTTCAGGAAAGCCAGCCATTACACAGCAGTAATCGAGCAAGCCTCGGTGTGATGTATACAATGCAATGTGGGACACTGTCTCATCTGGCAAACACCACTGTCAGAGAGTCAGATTTGTTTGTTTTATACTGTCAAGATGCTTTAGGTTCTTAAAGATTAATTACAAATCAAAGCAACATGACTCTCTCAACAGAACAAATACTTCTGCCTAACTTTTGCAGGACGCATCCCATGCAGTTCTCCAGACAGACACTTATCCTCATGGAAACTGCTCAAGTTTAAAAAAAAAAAAAAAACAAACCCAACATATTTACATAATGAGAATGTGAGATGAACTCCTGGAAACCAAGAATTTCAAAGCTAACAGTCAGCTCTTTGTCAATGCTAATGATGTGCATACTTGTCTGCATGTGAGTGGGTAACTATCATCTGCAAAATAAAAGAACTGCATTAGTATTACATTTCGAATTTTCTGTGTCTTGCTTGGGTTGCAGATTTAATTACTTTTTTAATACAGGCGTCTTGTCCATTTTCTGAAAAGGGAAAAAAATGGAGGATTATGAAAAATGAAATGTGTCCACAGAAATTTATTGCTTTGGCCAAGTAATTCTTTTTAAGCTGTTTTAATGTTTTGAAAGCTTTGTCTCAAGTAATCAATCATCATTGTAAGGATGCTGTTCATATTTATAAGTGCAATTGCTACAGCAATTTATTCTGAAGCTATTAGCTCATTGGGTCTTATGAGTCAAACACAGGATTAGGGTAAATGAGTTTCCTGATATGCCCGTGACAGTGTAAAGAGAGGAAGAAAGGGAAGGAAAAAAAGGCACTGCAAACAGTAGAAATAGGAATTATGCAAGTTAAGTGCCCACTTTTATCAGAAACACTGCCGCACCACTGTGCTAGAAGATTCTATAACGTTCAAGGCTTCATCGCAGATGAAAACATAAGGTCCTGACTGAAATACAGACCTGTATTTCAAGTTTCAATACCTGACCTGCAGTTTACTTGGCATTTTTCACAGGACTAAACTGACAACTTACTTAGTCTGTGCCCCACCGCCCTCAATGCAATTCCTCTGGAAAGGTACCTAAAACCAGAACCACCACCACTATTCACCATCACTACATCACTAAGTGTTCATGGAGAGCAAAGCCAATTCTCTGTGCAAGCTCTTAAGGCTCCCACTTTGTCTTCTGGACTTCTCTGAACACATCTCTTCTGAGCAAGTTGTTGTAATTAATTTAGCTTTCACCAGTTTGCAAGGAAAAACTGAAAGTAGGATGTACCTAACAGAACACAGACTGAACGACCCGAGTTCTGGAAGCCTACATGACACATTTTAAAAACGTATATTTATATGCAGCATGGCAAAAGATGCAGTGATAGGTTGTATGAATTGACGATGAGCCTGTAGAGTGGGAAGTTCACTCTATCCTGTAGGAATGAGCACTACGTTAACGCTAAGGACTCCTGCTGCAGTGACAGCTCTCCCTCAATGAACCAAACCTGTGCTTTGTTTAAAGCACACTTGGGCAGAGCAGAGGTGGCATCATAACTTGTAATAGTAAATGCTTTTAAATGACAACAGAAGTTTCATCCTTGTGAGGAACGAACATTCTTAACCTTAGCTAAGTACATGAAACAAGAAAAAGCAGCAGCTTTCTCCAGGGCTCACAGAACATATGGCTAAGATGTAGCATGAAATAAAGTGGGAAAAGACAGGTCAACACTCTCTTCTGAAAATGCATTCACTCACAGCTTGCAGACGTTCCTCACTCGCATTTTCCTGTCACAGAACAGCTCCCTCCCTCCCCTAGACTGTGCAGTGGCAAAGGGCCACATCTCCCCCACACATCTACTTTTCTACTTTTCCTGCTCTTGCTTCTCCATCAACCAAACCAAACAGTGGTTTTACCCACAGGCCATTTACCACCAGAGGTGGAAAACCACCCTGGGTAAGGGTGACACTGAATCACCAAGCTCGCAGGACCAAGCAGAAAAGCCCAGAGCTTCTTATGTCACTGAGACACAGAGTTGAACAGGCAGCATCCCTTTCAGATTCACCAAAAACTGCCAAATGAGCTGGTGTGAGGACACCAGAGCATTTTCCGCAATTAAAGAGAGAACAGACTACCTTCAGAATTACCAATACAAGCAATAACCTCTCCTTTTCGTGCTGTACAATAGCTATTGTACTCCTCCATTTCGGCAGAGCACCCCTGATTCAGCAAACGAAGGCCACTTAACAACTGCCTGCACTTCTGCTTGAAGGGCAAAGGAAGGGCTTTTCACCAACAGTGGTGAGATGGGACTGGCGCAGTAGGAGAAGGACCCATGCTTGTGGGCCACTTCTTACTTGCTGTGAACCTTTCTGTAGCTGCTGCTGTTTCTGCTACTTCAGCAGTCCCTGGAGACAGCCTGCTGTCCTCCAATGTGTAGGGTGGGGTCTGGCAGTCTCGCTTCAATACTGGTGTCCCCCAACACAATGCTGTCTGTATAGGGCTTCTAGGAAATACTCTTGCTTATTTGTCATAGCTTTAAGGATCTGACAGGTGGTATAGGACCTCTATTGTTTTTTCTAACTGGGAAGAGCTCTGTCTTTTGCACAGTGAACAAATGTGAGATGGAGCAATGAATGACAGAATGAAAATACCTTAACAAGCAGCAGCAACATTTGGAAGTTTTAAGAGATACTGGGGTGGAGGGAGAAAGAAAAAGGGGGAGTCTCATGGTCTTCACTATTTTGGTCAAAGAGATTCCCCCTTCCATCTCGCTGAACTCCCTCTGACAGCTTCGCATGCTTACACACTTACAGATGTAGAATTTTCTGCCTGACATTCCAGCAGATTCTTCCAGCAATGGATTTTAATGAAAAGAAACACGCAAGCTGCATAGCGATGAAACAAAGTCGTGCAGAGAGCTGAGGGCTGAAGGGGGCAGGCACGGCACCTGCAGCTGAGCTCTGGATGGGGCTTGTACTGCCTGTGCCCACCCCAGCCTCTGGGCAGGTTACACTTTTTCTTTGGGCCATGTACAAGGGGGATATATGCAGCACGTAAATCTGTTCCACACCAGTAAAGCATATACATCTTCCCTCAAGCCTCCTCTCCCTCTTCCTATAAAAGGCTTGGCGATGTAGCACCAACACTTCTCAACACTTTGAAACTTAGCTTGTGGACCTACCTGCAAAAAACTCATCTGATGAGATGTCCTGAAAGCAAAAAAACTGTCAGCAGGCAGCTTACACAGTTCTGGAGAATATGACAGCCCGCTTGCACAGTCAAAGGAATTGTAGA